>NC_069499.1:1179594313-1180196813 GCF_027579735.1 Bombina bombina | reverse complement strand
ATTGTATTTTGTTTGTTTTTTACTTTAAAGGGGCAGTGTATTTTAAAATTGTTTTCGCCTTAATGTGTTTTCAGTGATTTGCTATACCAGCTGCAGAGTATACAATGTATGCAAAAATACTTTTTTAGGTTTATTTTTGTATATTAAATGACTGTTTTTGAGCTTGCAGGGAAATCAGATTTTCTTATTTTATCACTTTCTGAACACACAAATGCGTCTTTTTATATTATTTCTGTCTGTATAACAAACCCCTGCTGATCAAAGATTCTCCAGCTTAGAGAGAAATTGTAGTGCGAGTTTCACAGGGACTGAACTCACTGAATGCTCAAAGATAAATGGTGGAACCCTCCAGCACCGTGATATCTCTCTCATTTCTGTATGTAAAGGAGAGACAAGCCAGGTGCAATATAGCACCTGTATGATATTTTGTTACACTATGTGCTTTGTATTTTATATTACTTTACACATCAGACTGGGTCCGTTCAGTATCATTAAATTTAAGCTTTGCAATTTTTCTCTTTTGTATTTTATTAGATTTAGATCCAGCAGTAGTTTTACAAATTCTGATTGTCTTGAAAGTTTCTGTGCTACTGAAAAATTGGGTCCATACTTTGTATATTTCTGTGCATCTTTTAAAAATTGCATTCTAATTTGTATTTGCTCCATTGCTAACTAAAACTGACCATTTCAGAAAGTGGAAGGGACAGGGCAGTTACCCGAGCAGAACAGGGGAGTTCACATGGTATATCTGAAGCTCTTTCAAAATTCTGGTTAATGTGGTCTCACTGAATTATCTCGCCTGCTATATGCAGGAGAAGGTTGCTCAAAATTCACAATACATTTATTTTAACTGAAAGAAAAGTGATAAATTTTTTTTATTTAAATTGTAATGAAAATATTTCAGTTTCATTTTTATTTTGTGCAAACTGAGACTTTATATCAGTCCCAGAGCTTTACCTGTTAATCTCTCTCTCTCTCTCTTTTCTCTCTCTCTCTCTTTCTCCTGTGAAATCAGTATCCCAGAGATCTTCATTAATTTCTATGGAAGGCACCTCTCATCTCTCTGGAATGTCCAAGTTCCACCATTTTTTCATATAGAATTCAGTGAGTTCAGCCCATGTGACGTCTGCAATAACATTTCTATCCAAACTAGATAATTGGGCCCATAGAAAATAATGAAGCTCTCTGGGAAACTGAAGCTTTAAAAAAAAAAAAAAGTTTAAAGTTTTATTTTAAAGAGTAGAAATACTATATATTTACATTGCACTTTGTATGATCCTAATTTGTTAAAATTACACAGAAACTGTGAAGGCATAATCAGAATTTAGAAAATCACAATCCAAAATACACTGCTGTATACAAAATAAAATACAAAATAGAGAGTGCAAAGTTTAAATGTTATATAACTTAATCTAAAGTGTAAAGTAATATAAAATACAAACGGCTAGATTTAGAGTTTTGTCGGTAAAGACCCGCGTAGCTAACACTGCTTTTTTTCCCAACGCACCCTTCCAACAACGCTGGTATTTAGAGTTGTCTGTTTCGATCAGCCAATAGAATGAACTTCAATCTTATTGGCTGATTGCATCAGCCAATCAGATTTTTTCTACCTTAATTCCAATTGGCTGATAGAATTCTATCAGCCAATCGGAATTGAAGGGACGCCATCTTATATGATGTCCCTTAAAGGAACCTTCATTCGTTGTTAGTCCGTCGGGGAAGAAGGATGTTCCGCGTCGGCGGGATGAAGATGGATCCGGAAGAAAGAAGATAGAAGATGCCGCTTGGAAGAAGACATCGCCCGGATAGAAGACCTCTTCTTTGCCGCTTGGATCAAGATTTCGCCCGGATTGAGGACCTCTTCTTTGCCGCTTGGATCAAGACTTCTACCGGATGGAGGACATCTTCTTGCTCGCGCTTGGATGTAGAATTCGGCTCGGCTGGGTGAAGACGACTCAAGGTAGGGAGATCTTCAGGGGGTTAGGGTGGGTTAGAGTAGGGGTATGTGGGTGGTGGGTTGTAATGTTGGGGGGGTATTGTATTTTTATTTTCAGGCAAAAGAGCTGATTACTTTTGGGCAAGGCCCCGCAAAAAGCCCTTTTAAGGGAATTTTTTTATTTTGGGGGGCTTTTTTATTTTATTAGGGGGCTTAGATTAGGTGTAATTAGTTTAAACTGCTTGTAATTCTTTTTTATTTTTTGTAATTTAGTGTTTGTTTTTTTTGTATTATAGAATAGTTTATTTAATTGTATGTAATTGTGGGTAATTTATTTAATTAATTTAATGATAGTGTAGTGTTAGGTTTAATTGTAACTTAGGTTTGTATTTATTTTACATTAATTTTGTATTTATTTTAACTAGGTAGCTATTAAATAGTTATTAACTATTTAATAGCTTTTGTACCTAGTTAAAATAAATACAAAGTTGCCTGTAAAATAAATATAAATCCTAAAATAGCTACAATGTAATTATTTTATAGGTAAGTATTTAGTTTTAAATAGGAAAAAATTAGTTAATTTTAGGAATATTATTTCGTTTAATATAAATTATATTTATGTTAGGGGATGTTGGGGTTAGAGTTATGTTTAGGGGTTAATAACTTTATTATAGTAGCGGCGACGGTGCGGGCGGGAGATTAGGGGTTAATAATTGTAGGTGGCGGCGATGTTAGGGAGGGCAGATTAGGGGTTAATACTATTTATTCTAGTGTTTGCGAGGTGGGAGTGCGGCGGTTTAGGGGTTAATACATTTATTATAGTGGCGGCGAGGTCCGGTCGGCAGATTAGGGGTTAATAAGTGTAGTTAGGTAGCGGCAACGTCGGGGGGGGGGGGGCAGATTAGGGGTTAATAAATATAATATAGGGGTCAGCGATGTTAGGGGCAGCATTTTACATTGCAGCGCATTTTTACAAATACTTGCCTTTCTCTTCAGGATCCCCCGCCTGTACTTACGACACAAATGACGAAACCGGCTTCCTCCAATCATGGCTTCCCCCCAGAGCGTCCATCTCGTGACGCCACACCATAATTGGAGGAAGCTGGTTTCATCATTGCTGTGTAAGTACAGCATGAGAAGCGGGCGGGGGATTGCCGATCCTGCGTCGTTGAAGACGCAGGATCGGCAATACGCTACAATTTAAACTTTCATGAATGAAAGTGCCCCTGTTTTTAATAGTATTTGTAAAAACCGGGCACTAATACATGAAAGTTTACATTCACTTTAAGATTATATGTATCTTAAATAAAAACTATCTTTTTAGATAGATTTCTCCTCAAAAAACATTTTAATTTTTCAATCATTGATTTTTATCCACCCTGATTTTAATGCATGTACACATACTTGCCTGGTGATTACATTTCACAGTATATGTTTTGCTACAAAATTATTAAGTTTTTGTGCCATACTCCTTAAAAAAACATTTTTTTTCTCTCATTTGAGAAACATCAGTTGAACTGTATTTTTTTTTTAAATGTTCTCTTTTATATGCAGCAAAGAAAAAATGTTTTTTGTGCCCCTTTAGGTTTTGCACCTCAAGTAATAACCAGGGTATTTTCAGTTTGTCTCTGTGTAATAGTCCTAATTCCGTATATAGACTGCACCACCACAAAATCCACTTTTTTGTTCGGTTAATAGCAATATAACCCACCCCCATACTATACTGGTTATTTAATTTTTGTGCTGCTCTCTTCAATTGCATTAAACTGAATTATTTCTTTTTTCTTCAGGGCTAATTGCTGTTATTTACAGAAATTCTTTGCTCATAGATCTTTATAGAAAAAAATACTTCACTGACAGTGGAGTCGTCTTTTTTTTTTTTTTAATATTGTAAAAATATATGCGCAGTGGTCTAATGTCCTCTTCTTTTTCCCCTGAACAGCTGCTTTCCCTCAAAACACTATGATGGAGGACGCTATGCACAATGAAAATATAGGATGGATGCCGTACCTCGTGGCCTTGTCACAAGTACTGGGAGTGGCTGCTCTGGCAATGACTGGGGCCTGGTTTGCACACTTCAGGGGTGGCTTTTCCTGGGATGGTGACCAACAATTCAATGTCCATCCACTGTGCATGGTGCTAGGAATGGTGTTTCTTTGTGGTGAATGTGAGTACAATTTGGCCTCTGACATTGAGCACTAAGTATTTGAACTTTAGTCTGTCCCTAAAGTAGATTCTGAGGGAATATCCTGTGATTTTTGCACACTTTCTTGCAGTAATTAAAAGTACGGGAACTTAGAGAGTTAACAGGATATCTTGAGATGCACTGTGATCTTGGGACTTAGTTTAAAATAATTAAAATGGCACAAAGCCAGCAAAGTTCATTCTGCCATCGTCTTATGAGCACACTCAGTAAACACTAACAGCCCTAGGTAAAAACAGTAATAGCATTAAAGGCATATGAAACCTCCAATTTGTCTTTCATGATTTAGATAGATATGAAACGTGAATGGTTAGGGAATATATGTATCAATTAATCCCCACTAAGCATTCAATACAAATTATCAGCTCCAACATGAATTATGTTGGAAGTATTACCATAATGAAGTAGTCTTGGGGGGGACTCAATGTCCAAAAGTATATCATGTAAACAAAAAGAGGAAGAAAAGTGGACAATTCTAGAGCACTCAAAAGATAGTATTATATATGAACAAGTGATGGCAGGGGAAACCACCAACTATGGAGAAAGAATGTATAAAACTTGATATGTAATTATCATTATAAAACATTAGTGTCCAAAACAGTGAGTGTATTAAAACTTAGATTAATATAAAAGTATTGAGTGCCAGAGATCACAAAGTACTAAATAAGAAGAATAACGCTCAACAGCAGGGCACCACACAGACCAATACAAATAAACACGCTAGTATCTGTCTTACAAGTTATTAGATCTGGAATAAGGGGTGGAAATATCAAATCAATGGTTAAACACCCTTACACCAGCAGGTTTAAATGAACAGGATGAATATAGCTCTCTTCTGTAAATGACCATACTATTTAGTTATTTACCATTAAGAAAGAGATATGTGGGAATGACCTGCCAAATGAATACTATAAGCTAACTTAATTAATTACTATAAGCTAACTTAATTAATTACTATAAGCTAACTTAATTAATTACTATAAGCTAACTTAATTAATTACTATAAGCTAACTTATTGAGAAGTTCATGGCTTTTTTGTCATAATACTGGTTTAAATACCGGTGATCACTTTAGGTCACTGTGACACATACTTTACCATATGACCATACTGTATTTTGGGTACTTTTGCTTTTACTATGTTATCATCCCAGCGCTACATATGTTAATATGAATATGAGCTGTACTGATTAGAAGTGTATATATCCGTGTCATCTCCCATGCAATGTCCATGTACGAGATATATATAAATATGCTGAAATGTCCTGTTCAAATAATTGCTTTAAATTCCCCTGTGTGTGAGACCTATAACTGCCATAGTACTACTCGTTATTTCTCTAATAAGGCTATATCATAATGTATTACATTGGAAAATACTATGGCTTTAATTTGGGTAGATACATTTTAAGATTAATCTTCCAAGCGTCTCTCTTTGTTATCCTTAACAAACTCTGACTCGCCACATTACTTTGATATTGGTCATCATTACTATCGCAGTGCTTTAGATTTAAATATCGTCTTGCAATCTCTATTATCTCTCATCCCTATGATCTGCTCATATCAATGAACATTTAAGCGCTCCACTTTCATATACCCCCCCTGCATTGTATTTTTGCAGTCTGACTGATATCGGCATTTAAGTTTCTTATGTGATCACATTATTTGACCTTTATTTTGTCTGTTTTACAGCTCTGTTTTGAGCTATTAATAAGTTATCGTCAGCTATGGTTACTACTCCTTTGCTTACTAGCTCTTGTTGCTGCATTTAATCAGTATAATACGTTGTGAGGTCAATCCTCTTTTTATAGGTAATGGTTTCTCATGCAGCACACTAGCGTGTTTATTTGTATTGGTCTGTGTGGTGCCCTGCTGTTGAGTGTTATTCCTCTTATTTAGTACTTTGTGATCTCTGGCACTCAATACTTATATTTTAATCTAAGTTTTAATACACTCACTGTTTTGGACACTGTTTTATAATGACAATTACATGTTAAGTTTTAAACATTCTTTCTCCATAGTTGGTGGTTCCCCCTGCCATCACTTGTTCATATATAATACTATCTTTTGAGTGCTCTAGAATTGTCCACTTTACTTCCTCTTTTAGTTTACATGATTTAGATAGACTTAGATGCAATTTTACATCACTTTCCAATTTGCTTAAAGGTATACTGAACCCAATTTTTTTTCTTTTGCGATTCAGATAGAGCATGCAATTTTAAGCAACTTTATAATTTACACCTATTATCAATTATTATTTGTTCTCTTGCTTTCTTTATTTGAAAAAGAAGGCATCTAAGCTATTTTTTGGTTCAGACCATGGAAAGCACTTGTCTATTGGTGGGTGAATTTATCCACCAATCAGCAAGAACAACCCAATTTGTTCACCAAAAATGGGCCGGCATCTAAACTTACATTCTTGCATTTCAAATAAAGATACCAAGAGAATGAAGACAATTTGATAATATGAGTCAATTAGAAAGTTCTCTTGCTATCCTTTTGTTGAAAAGAATAATTAGGTAGGCTCAGGAGCAATGAAGCACTACTGGGCGCTAGCTGCTGATTGGTGGATATGTATGTGTGTGTATGTATGTGTGTGTGTGTGTGTATATATATATATATATATATATATATATATATATATATATATATATATATATATATATATATATATATATATATATATATATATATATATATATATATATCTTGTAATTTGCTTACCCGATATGTTCAGCTAGCCACCAGTAGTGCATTGCTGCTCCTTCAACAAAGAATACAAAGAGATCAAAGCAAATTTGACAATAGAAGTACATTGGAAAGTTGTTTAAAATTGTATGCTTTATCTGAATCATGAAAGACCATTTTTGGGTTTCATGTCCCTTTAACCCTTTGAGTGCTAATGACAGCTCTGAGCCATCACAGAGTCTCCCACTCTGGTGGTAATGACGGCTCAGAGCCATCACTTACGCACTCCCACCTTAAGGGAGACTGGGGGCTCCCACCTGTATAGTGACAGGCATCGCCGGGGCTTTCCGTTTTGCGTGGTGACGTCACACGCAATAACGTGATGACTTCACTGCACAACTTTATTTATACTTAACAATGTTAAGTATAGGAGCAGGGAGCATGCTGCTTAGAAGCCTGTATCTCATGCATCTAAGCAGCTACAGACCCGCAAGACCGTAATCGCCTAACCTTTCCAACAGTGTAAGTCTTGGGGGTCTGAAAATAAAAAAAGTTAAAAAAAAATGTTCAAAAAAGAAAACTTAAAAAAATCTTAGCACCCAGGTGGGAAAGTGCTTAGCACTCAAAGGGTTAATGTGTAGCCTGTGTTTATCAGGAGTAGTGTGTATGTGCTTGTGTGATGGCTTCAGGGCAGATGTGATGACTAGTTTTTATGATGCAATATGGCTGCTCTGCAGGGTAAGATAGAGGCAGTGATAGTGTAGTGTGTTATCTTTGTAAGAATATATATATACTGTATGTGCAGTCACTAGAGGCAGGTGAGGCAGTGCTTCACCTCTCATATGGGCAAAAATATATATTTTTTTATTGGCTTTAAAAAATAAAAAAAATAAAAATGGCAATTTTTTTTCTCACAGCTAGATGTTGTGCAATGCAGAGGCACAAGCAGGTCTGCCCACCATTACACAACATGCTGCGCCACCTACTGGATGAAAGTGGTTAAGATCATTGCATGGCCCATAAGTGCTTTATTTGAGGCAGTCCTATTTGTTCTGAACCAATCCAGTGAGAGGCATTAGTAAGTGGAACTTGGGGTTGGGGCTGAATGTTAAATCATATAAAACTAAACAAAAACGGAAAAAACTACTTTCATTTATTTTGTTGCTGTCCTGTGAAGGTGCCAGCTTTTGCTAAAGTGAAAAGAGAGTTCTGTATTTCCCCTCTAAGTGCAGTGGAATGTGCCACTGTCACTTCCTTAATACAGACAGAGGCAGAGCAGGAAGAGAGATGCAGTCAATGAGCAGTGTTTAAGACACATCTTAGTAATTTCTGCAACCTTAGATTTCACTGAAAGGGATTCTGTTAGTGAAAATTATAATTTAACCCTTTAAGGACACAGCTTTCAGTTTGCTCAATTGTTTTATGACAGAAAAATTCCGTCATATGTCCTTAAGAGGTTAATGAATGTGGTTTAGTGTTTTTTTTTTTACTGTTTTACAACAGTTAAAGGATCGTTTTTGTATTTTGTTTCCTCAAACTTTACACCCACTAACTTAGCAGCTACTAATTTATAGTCTTACTTTCTGAACTCTCTGTAGCTCTGCTGTTTTATTACTTAAAAATGCAATGGTCCCTCTTCCCCCCCACCCTTGTGTGTGTGTGTGTGTGTGTCTCTCTCTCTATCTATCCATCTCTCTTCTTATGTGTTGTTCTCCCCCGTGGTCTCTTTCTCTCTCTGTCTCTCTTCCTCCCCCTCTGACTCTCTCTTCCCTTATGTGTCTCTCTAACCCTCTGTGTTTGATTGTCTGTGTCTCTCTCTCTTTCTCTCTAACTCTCTGTGTGCAATTGTGTGTCTCTCTCTTTCTCTCACACCCTCTGTGTGTCTCTCCCCCCATCTCTCTCTCCCTCTCCCCCCGAGTGCTTTTCTGTGTTTCTGTCTACCTTTTATTTATTTATTTATTTATTTAATTAATGAATTGGTAGTGCCATCTGATAGTGTGGCTTTATTTAAAGGGGTGGGGTCAAGCGCCCCACCATCTTTAAATTTCACCAGCCGCCACTGGATCAAGACATTTTTATATTTACTGAATAATGAAAAAATCTATAAGCATAATTTGCAGCATTAAAGTAAAAAGTATGTTTTAAACCTATTTTAACCCTTTGAGTGCTAATGACGGTTCTGAGCCGTCACAGAGTTTCTCACTCTGGTGCTAATGACGGCTCAGAGCCGTCATGAGCACTCTCCCACCTTGAGGGAGATCTGGGGGCTCCTTACTGATCCTACCCCAGCGATCGTGCCTGTAGAGTGACAGGCATCGACGGGGCTTCACGTGATGCGTGGTGACGTCACGCGCAATTACGTGATGACGTCACCGCGCAACTTTATACTTAACAATGTTAAGTATAGGAGGAGGGGGCATGCTGCTTAGAAGCCTGTATCTCAGGCATCTAAGCAGCTACAGACCCCCAAGACCCATTGCTGGAAAGGTAATCGCCTAACCTTTCCAACAGTGTAAGTCTTGGGGGTCTGTAAAAAGAAATAAAAAAGTTTAAATTTTTTTTTACAAAATATAAATAAATAAAATATTAGCACCCAGGTGGGAAATGGCTTAGCAGACAAAGGGTTAATGGGCATGGATTTCAATATCTCATAATCAGAGCTAGCATTTTGTTATCTGGCAAGTGTTTCTGTTACAATCCTTTAGACTAAAATCAGATGTTTACTAAGTTGACCAGTTTTCCAAGAAACCATTTAAAGGGACATGAAACCCATATGTTTTCTTTCATGATTTAGAAAGAGCATGCAATTTTAAATAACTTTCCAATTTACATCTAATATCTAATTTTCTTCATTCTTTTCATATCCTTTGTTGAACATCATATTTAAATATGCTCAGTAGCTGCTGATTGGTGGCTGCACATAGATACCTCATGTGATTGGCTCACCCATGTGCATTGCTATTTCTTCAACAAAGGATATCTAAAGAATGAAGGTGTATCCTAGCCATTGCCTCACCAGCCTCTGACGTCACTGCACGTCATATATATATATATATATATATATATATATATATATATATATATATATATATATATATATATATATATATATATATATATATATATATATATATATATATATATATATATATATATAATATATATACACAGAGAAAACCCAGCACTCACTTACAAGCTCTCAGCTAAGATTTAAAAGCAAAACTGGAAAGGTTAGTCACCGCATCTGGCCAAATGGGACAAGCTCAGGTACCACTTCAAGGTCCTTTCCAATACCTGAGACCCTAAAACAGCCACACAATGCAAGCTTTCAAATCCAAACAAACTGAAAACAAGAGAAGGGTGCACAGGAATATGTAACCACCCTAGACATATACAAAACACGGAAGGGAACTGCACTCTCATACCGGACCGGGTACACATCCCATGACCCTTCAACATGCTCAGCCCTGGGTGCCACTGGCACTCACAGGAAGCTGTGCTGTCCCCAGAGCCACAAGCAGTTAACCCCAGACAGGTCTAGGTGCAAGAACCATAGGGAAAATTACAAAACAAATTAATACAACACACAGAGAAAACCCAGCACTCACTTACAAGCTCTCAGCTAAGATTTAAAAGCAAAACTGGAAAGGTTAGTCACCGCATCTGGCCAAATGGTAGAATGAGACCACTCAGAACACTGAGTAGACTCAAGCGATACTCTGTGGGTAGCGCTTGTCTGAAGGGAATAGGATATTAGAGGCAGCTATATAAGACAGATACTGTATGAGATGTGTAACCCCAGTCAGTAGGAGTAAATATAGGAACAAAGGTTTTTACAGCGCCTGTATATCCACTATAGCAGAAAATATAGATAAAATGAACAGTTCATGTAAGTCCTTAGGATATAGTCAATCAATGGTGAATCGCCATATATCAGCTGATATTACATAAAAGGTGGTATACAATACCCTTACCAGATATTACCCCAATCTAATGAGGTAAGTATGCCGCACTGGGGGTATGTGTAGATAGTCGGATCTCTTCCTAACATCGGAATCAGATGGCTATTCCAGTTTCGTCAGCCTCCTGGAGTATGTGGGGATGTACTTCTTGTAATGAAGATGTCCCACAAGCTT
The DNA here is from genome assembly GCF_027579735.1 of Bombina bombina. NCBI lineage: Eukaryota > Metazoa > Chordata > Amphibia > Anura > Bombinatoridae > Bombina > Bombina bombina. The sequence goes on along the minus strand of NC_069499.1, from coordinate 1,180,185,856 downwards.
CCTGTGCAGGTATGTATTTAGCCTCTTGGAGTGCTTCTCTGTCCCGGTATAAACTTTCTCCAACGTAAGGGTACCCAGGGAGACAAGAGAGTGTATATAGTGTAATACAACTTTATTCACAATAAGGCAGTTAAAATACAATACACATAGCACTCAGATTTATCATCCTCAAACAAAATGAGGTATGTATACAGCATGTAAGACCTTAGTCGGTCCCTCCACGTGTGAGTGTCAGAATTCCAAGATTCAATATGGTAACTTAGTAATGAGTAGTGTCCGTGGAGTAGCCCCACACGGCTGACAGTTATTGGCAATAAAAGAATCTAGTGTACTAAAAATAACGCTAGATTACTAGCTAAGAGTTGTCACAACAATAACTTAAAATCAAGTAAAACAGTATAAGAAGTATAATATTAAAATTCCCTGACGCGTTTCAAAGGTTGTTTAGGTTGATCCTTCTTCAGAGGGGTATATATATATATATATATATATATATATATATATATATATATATACATACATACATACATACATACATACATACATACATACATACACACACACACACACACACACACACACACACACACACACACACACACACACACTAAATTTGACCCCCACCCCCGTTTATTTATTGGGTGTCCAGTATTTTTGTGGAGGACACCTGGCAACCCTATGCATGGCAATATAGAGGTGTAGTGACACGTATCGTCTCTCTACTAAACAAAAAATACCTTACCAATTACCATAATGTTTGCTCATTGCCTTGATCCTTAAAGGGGCATTCTTGTTGTGCTTGAACCACATATCAGTGCATTTAAGTTTCCGTAATAACAATATATTGCATTATAGTTTGTTAAGCAAAATACTTTTAGTGAACCGGATCAATGTTTTAGCAATATCTTTTACTGAACATCCTGTGTAGTATGTGTTTACTACATGCTGTGAGAATACGAGTACACTGGCCAATAGCTGTACGCTCTGCAGGTTGCCTGCGCAATAGAAATGCAGTATTGTGCATTTAAATTACATCTAGGTTAACCCACATTTTTTAATTTTATGATTCAGACGTGATTTTAAACAGCTTTCCAATTTACTTCTATTATCTAGTATATTTTCTTATTTTGATATCCTTTGTTTATGTTTAAATATTTTTTATTAAGCTTTACATATTTTATAAGTTGCTTTTACATCAAAGTATGCATATCACATTTTCAAACGAATACAAAGTGGAACAAATTTCCAAAGAAATCATTTCTCGAACTTGTGGAGCTCAAAGATTCATAAACTTAACAATAGTTCTCTGCAACTTTGATGTAATACAAATTAGGTGCTATCACAGGCCTACCACAGCTATATAGGGGAGAAAATGACAACATAATAAATACAAAATGTTTGCTCTTCAGTAATATAATTTGCAATGCATGTCTAAAACCAGTAATGCGCCCTAAAGGGGTAATCCTTGGGCTGATTTCTCTTGACCTATCCAGTAGTACCAAATCTCGTACATGTTGTAAGTGTGTTGCATTTTATTATATATTTCAGCCCATGTAGGGGTTCTCGTGGTTGTGCATAGGATATTGAGAAAAGTGTTAAAGTGTTTGTTATATGCGGTATTGTGGTCATGTAGAAGAGCCTGCTGTATATTGAGAATAATCTCCTCACCTATCGGTTGGCTAACAAAAGAGGCAAGTCGCTTCCAGATTAGGTTGACCTCAGTGGAATCCCACCACGTGTCGATATGAGCCTACCTCACCGCATCCTCTATAACACAATCTACTACCCTGTGGGTACATATGCGCGGTTTTCACCGGCGTCAAGTACCATCTGAAAAGTGTTTTCATGGTATTCTCCTTCATGTCTACACTCAGTAGTCCTCTATCGGCAGACTGAAATATTTGTTCCCATTCCTCTAGGTCTTTAGTTATGTTTAAGTCTTTTTCCCAAGCTAACATTACCGAAGATTTTGTCTTGTGTGGGCAGGACTGGATGGCAACGTACAGTCTAGATATGGAGTGCTTAGAGCATTGGTGGCTATTACAGAGTAATTCTAGAACAGTAGGAGCTCCCTTCGGGACTCCTCTAATAAATCATCCCACAAGGAGCTAATTTGGAGGTATAAGTATCAGTGTAGTTTTAATGGTTCTATTTTCTCTTGCAATAGACAGGAGAACAGCTTTCCATTCTCCAGTATATCTGCTACCCTGTAAAGTCCCTTGTTTTCCCACTTCTTGATCTGTGTCCATAACTCACTAGGAAGCAAATAGTGGATTGGGGTGGAGAATGAAGACTCCGTCATCAGAGCATGTCTGACCACCACCCTCGACCATGTATGTAGGATGAGCTTGAGAATGAAGGGTGTTGGGGGGGGGGGGGTGTCTTACTGGGTTGTGAAATTCTTTTGTCCCAAAAGATTGCGTCTGGATCACTCCAGCCTCCTATTTCTTTTGACTTCTGTAGGATCATCTTATCCTGTGCTATTCTAGCTGCTTTGTAGTAAGTAGTCCACTAAATTTTGGCCTCCTATGCCACCTAGCGATTTGTGTCTATTTATTAATGATTTTGTCACTCTTGCCGATTTGCTCCCCCTAATAAAGGAGAGCAGATCAGCCTGCAGCTTATCTATGTCGGATCTTATGATCTTTATAGGGAGTGCTCTAAATAGGTATAAGATTTGTGGCAAAATAGTAATTTTAACGACTGCAAGTCTCCCTAGCCAAGAGAAATTATAGCTTCTCCACTTCAGTAAGTCTCAACTTATCTGTTTAAAAAGAGGGGTGTAGTTAGATTTATTTAATAGGTGAGTTTGCGCTGGTAGGTGTATTCCTAAGTATTTGAGCGTATGTTTCATCCATTTAAAGTAAAAAAAATTGATTTATAATAGTTCTTGAGTTTGTAGGGGAATAGCAATAGGCAAGGCCTCGCATTTATCTGCGTTTATCTTAAATCCTGAAATTGTCGGAAATATGTCTAGGATCCCATAAAGGTTGGGGAGCGAAATAAGTGGCGAGTTTATATTCCGAGTTTGCTACAGGGATTCCTGCGATGTCTAGGTGTGATATAATCCTGGCTGCCAATGGTTCGATGCACAGGGCAAAGAGGAGTGGTGAGAGAGGGCAACCCTCTCTTGTGCCGTTTATTATTGGGAAACTTTTTGATTTATAGCCCGCTGAGGCTACCTGGGCATTTGTGGAGAAATATATTGCCTGTAGGGCTTATAAACTTACCGTCAAAACCCATCCTCCTGAGGGTAGTGAACATATACCCCCAGTCGATTCTATCAAACGTCTTCTCCGCATCCAGTGATAGGAGCAGAGAAGGTGTCCGTGTCTCATCTAAGTAGTGTATTAGGTTAGGATATCCTTTGTTTAAAAGGATACCTAGGGGATACTTAGGTAGGCTCAGGAGCTGCTGATTGGTGGCTGCACATATATGCCTCACGTTATTGGCTCACTCAATGCATACAGCTAGCTTCCTGTATTGCACTGCTGCTTCTTTTTTAACAAAGGATACCAAGAGAATGAAGCATTAAGATAACAGAAGTACTTTGGAAAGTTTCTTAAAATGGTATACTCTACCGGAATCATAAAAAGGGGGTTTCATGTCCATTTTTAAAAAATAAATTTCTCTATGTGGAGTAAGTAAATGAACAGTTGATTTTATGCAGTTTTTACATCAGCAGCAGACAGGGTTAGAGGTGTAGTGTGTCATATATAAATAAAAGATGCCCATAGACCGGGGCAGAGGTTTAGTGACAGAACTGCGTGTGTGAGGTTAGAACATTTATTGGAGAGGCAACTGTGGCAGTATTATATATCATTACTGCAGTGATAGGATTCACTGCAACATGCTACATGTATCTATTACAGTATAGAAGCATTTCATAGACAGGCTGTGCTTAATCCTTTGTGTCAGTTTAAATAAAATTTTGTTATAACAGTTGCTTCCTACCTCTCCATAGGATTGATTGAGGTGGGAGTAGATATGGCTTTATATTCCACACAGCTTTACTTCCTATTAACTGCTCTCATATTCAGTATCGGGTGCATCCAACTAAAATAACAGAGTTCTGTATGTAATACAGCTTTTCCATTCTTGCCAGACTGATTGCTAATAGCATGTATTCAATTAGTGTTTACTGCCACTTGCCCTACAGTCTGATCCCACAATAATGTTGCTACTGCTGTCAGAAAACTGGACATGGTAATTTATATAGCATTACCCACAAAGCAAAGCTGTTACTGTTTATTGAAATCATAAGTGTGGCTCATACCTCAGTCTGTCTCTCTTGCTCAAACACAGGTTTCTGTCTGCTGATTAGTAGGGTGATTTAAATAGAGACAGAAGTGATGCAATGAAGTAAATGTATCACTACTAGCCCATTTCATATAGTAAAATGCTGCCAGTAATAAATACTTTCATTCTGCATTTTTTGCATCTTTTAAATTGAATTTAAACCATATTTCTGTTGCCCTGAAACCCCTATTCCTTTAATTTTATTTTCTCTGGAAAGAAGAATCAGAGGCTGCGTTGTATATGTTCTACTTGTGAATAAGGGAGTGCATTCCCTAGTGTTTTTTACACTTGTGAAGATAAAGCTACAGAAGCTCTGTGCATGTGCACAGTAAGACTTTAGTTTGTCCTTCTGACAGTGAGAGCTAAGGATTGCACTCCCATTTGTTCTGGCACTTGATATATTTGTTCTGTATCAACTCCATTCATACAAAAACAGCCTGTTCTTTTGTTAGTTCCCTCAGTGTTTCCCTTGCTTCCTTTAACCTATATTATTTCCATCCCATATGTTTGCAAAAACGAGTTTACTTAAGTATGTTCCCAGCCTGCTTTACATATACTAATTTTAGTTATTTTCAGCTTATCCCAGCCCCTTTTACTTCATTATGAGCATTCTAATGTAGGACCACTATGTTATCTCTTCCAGCACTGCTGGTTTACCGGGTCTTTAGACACGAAACAAAAAGAGCGACCAAGATCCTGCACGCAGTCCTACATGTCTTGGCTCTGTTCATCTCATTAGTGGGTAAGGAAAGAACTATTTGACTATGAGAGGCAGAATCAAATGAGATAATGAGGTGGTTTCACAGTTTGGGGCGTATTGGATGGTAATATGAAAGGTAAGGTCTTACCTTAAAGAGATGTGAGAAGAGAGCAAGTGACGGGGTGGATATGAGGGATCTAACAGTAAGGTTGTGTGAGGGGTTGTTGTTAAAATAAAGATGAGTGAGACAGGGGTGCAATTAGACCTTGCTGGGCCCCAGGGCAAAGCCTCTGTTTAAACAACGCCCTTTCTGGCAGTTTATAATCATCAGAAGCAGAGTCAGCAGCCACATAGTAGAAAGAGAAGCCGTGAGTCATCATTTACCTTATCTGTACAAATAAGGTGGTAGGTTTTCTGTATAGCAACACTATGGCTATCTTGGTAACCCTGCCACCATGTTGTAAAGGCAAGTCCATGCACTTTCCTTAACCCAGGAGTCTGGTTTACTGGGAGCACCGAGAGGGGCAGACATGATGCAGGTGGAGTGATGTGAGTTGAGACCCCTGTAGCCCCTTATGTGAGAGGTAGCATAGACGGTTACAGCGAGGGGGTATGGCACACAGATGAGGCTCTATGAAGAGAATGCTTTCATTCAGTGAGGGATGTAATGGTAGTTGGGTTTCTTACAGTAAAATAGCTTGACGGGTAGTAATTTATCTTATACGTTCTTAGTGACTTAAGTGACAGAGTGTGGGGTGTGCCATAATTTAATATATGCTTTACACTTGGTTTTCTAATAGGAATTATTGCTGTGTTCCAATTCCACAAGAAGAAGAAAATTGCTGACCTGTACAGCTTACACAGTTGGTGTGGAATTGCCACATTTACTGTTTATATCTTTCAGGTGAGTCACAGCCTCCAATTATCTATTGGCTATTCTGTTTCTCAAATTTCCTAACTCTATTGCTTTGCTTGCTCCTGAAACCTACCTTCTCCACTATGTGTATTTCAACTAACTCTTTCTTGTCTTTTAGTGGATTGCTGGATTCATCCTGTTTCTTGTTCCTGGTGTGGGTCTCACGTACAGGAGTCAGTATAAGTCTATCCATGTCTTCTTCGGTCTGGCTCTTTTAATCTGCTCCATCGCTACATCCTTGTTGGGAATAACTGAGAAACTGCTCTTCAGCATCCCGTGAGTACAGGCAGAATGCAGATTGTGTACAGGTGCACTAGTAATACCTACATAATAGGTGCACAATTTATAGTTTGATTGTCCAGATACACATTTTGCTCAACTTGGGGCTTTTTACTTTGGGTTTTTGGATGTCTAGTAGCATTCTAAATCTTACAAGGTAAAGTTTTCTTTCATAAATGTGGTGAGAGTCCATGATCCATTACTCCTAGGAATTATACTCTGGACCACTATTAGGAGGCACAGATCCTAAAACTCCAAGAGCCCTTAAAACCCCTCCCACATTACTGGAAACTAGTCTTATCTTTGTCTTCTCAGGAGGAAGGTGAAGAAGGGAGGTGCTCTAGGTGTTTGTAAAAAGGTTTCTCAGACCGATTTGCGTCCCAGTTCTAGTCAGAGAGCTACTGTTTGGACAAAAGGATGTCTCTGGATTATGGGTAGTGGCACAAGAACACATACGCTGTTGGCATTTATCATTGCACAAGCAGTTCTAGTGAACTGCTTGTGCAATGCCGGCCCCTGCAGATTCGCCGCCAATAGGCCGCTAGCAGGGGGTGTCAACTAACCCAATCGTATCAGTTCGGGTTGATTGCTGTCGGCCTCTCAGAGGCGGCGACCAGTTAAGGGGCAGCAGTCTTAAGACCGCTGCTTCTTAAATGGACAGTTTTCACCAGAATTGTTATTGTTTTTACCCATTCTCTAGTTTTGCATAACCAGCACAGTTATATAAATACACTATTTATCTCTGTGATTATCTTGTATTTAAGCCTCTGCAAACTACCCCCTTATTTCAGTTCTTTTGACAGACATGCATTTTAGCCAATCAGTGCTGGCTCCCAGGAACTTCACGTGCATGAGCACAGTGTTATCTATATGACACACATGAACTAATGCCCTCTAGTGGGGAAAAACTGTCAAAATGGCCTCAGAGAAGAGGTCTGCTTTCAAGGGCTTAGAAATTAGCATATGAACCTCCTAGGTTTAGCTTTCAACTAAGAATACCAAGAGAACAAAGCAAAATTGGTGATAAAAGTAAATTGGAAAATTGTTAAAATTACATGCCCTATCTGAATCATAAAAGTTTATTTTGGACTAGATTATCCCTTTAACTCCTGTTTCCGGCGAGCCGGAAGGCTCATGCGGAAACAGATGTATTAGGCACCATACAGTGCTTAATAATTTGGCCCCAATTTCTCTTCCGTGTAATCTTAAAGGGACAGTAAAGTCATAATTTGACATTCATGATTTAGACAGAGCATACAATTTTAGTGAGGCTCTGTCTTCCTTCGGGAGTTAGTTGTCTCCATATCAGGGGCGATAGGAGGTGTCGTCTCTCTTTCCAAGATTTTTTCTAAGGGGATGTTTTTCTGCCTGGGTTCGGGATGCTTTGCATTCTTCTCCCTTGGGTGTGGTCCTCTGGAACGTTAATCTGAAAGGATTATGGAGACTAGCCTTTCTTTCTACTCTCTTTCGGGTGACTCTGTTCTTGTTCTCATTTCTCTTAGTGTTGCCCTTGGGGCCTTTGGGCTCTAGAGAGATTGCGTGACTTTGTCGCGCCTAGCACCTTGTTGGTGTTTACCTCCTGCTAAGGGTGTTTTCTTCCCTTTGGGCTAGGAATTACGAGTGAGTCCTGTACCCATTCTCCGGGTTTCCCAGTTCTCATCCCCTGTGAGGTCTGATTGCTTCAGATGGGGTATCTTGTGTTCCCTGGGGGTGTTGTTCGTTCTAGGACGATTCTGGGTCCCAGGTTCTTGTCTTGGATCCTTTTTGGATGTCTGGAGACTTATGATCCTGTGGACTGGTTCGGGACAACCCAGCTTTTTAAGGGATCCTATGTTGCGACATAGGGGCTAGCTCATTTGGGCTTGCAAGCAGGAAGACCAGAGTTCACATCCACCTTTGGGTACTGGTTATAAACTTTTAAGGCCTTACTTGTCCTTTTTTTGATCATACTATAGCTTCATGTCTTGTGGACATGTACACCGTTCTTATCTGTGCCCTTCCCTTTTGAGGGGATAGTTTTGTCTTCCTTATGAGCTGGGGTTTCCTCTCTCTTGAGGGTCTTTGTCCTGCCCGGTGTGCAGGACGTTGGATCAGGTGGCTTATTTCTGTAAGGTGCAGCATCTGCTGCTCTATGGGCTCTGTTCCTCCTGTGGGAATTTGATCTCTCTACATAGAGACTGTCTAAGAAAGCTGTGCTTGGGGTCTTTCTGTCCCCACTGTCTATGAGTCATGTCTGTCGCTTGGGCTGGTCTGGTGTTGAAACGGGATGTGAGATCTGTTGCTCTGCTAAATTCGTCCTCGGAGCATTCGAGGTACGGTAAGCCTCTTGAGGTTTCTCCTTTCTCCATGTTCAAGATTTGTGGGAAGGACTGGCGGCTCTTAGATAGCCTGCAACATTATCTGCTGGTTAGTGTATACTTGGCAATCTGAAGGATCCTATCTTCAGCTGCTTTCTGCTTGCCCTGCAAGTATTTAAGTTTCAGAGTAATTTTTTGATGACTGCAGCGTGCAGTGTTTTGGCTTCAAGTGTTGTTCGTCAGACCTATCTGAGCTTGCTGCATAAGGTTTCATTTCGGAATATTTCGGTATTCTGAGCTACCTTTTTGCGACTTGGGGACCTTCGTCTTCAGTTGCTTTTTAGAGTGTGGGTGCACTGTGTTAGGGGAAGATCCTCTCTGTTTCAGACTCCCGGCCTTATCCCGTGGTTTCTGTTTTTCTGGGGTCTGGGTGTTGCCTCCCCTTGTTTCTATGAGACTGGTGGGTCTCTGTTGGTCTGGAGTTCCTTTATGCTAGCTAGATAGCTAGCTCAGCATACTAATGCACTGTGGCTACTCTGCACTGTAGCAAACCGAGGGTTTCAAGTTAGATCCCCGGCGAGGTCTACATAGCCCTCCTCCTTTCGAGGTTGATAGATGAGCAGCGCCTTGAGTCCCTTAAGGGGGATTAGAAGCGCTTTACAAGTACATTCATGTTTTTCTCTGTGTCTTATCTTCTTTGTCGAAGAATATGGTAGCTTGATCCCTTTCATTAGTAAGGGGTGTGTTGTTTGGAGACTGACTGCTGGGTGACGATGTCTCCTGGAGGCTGTTGACTCAGTCGAGTCTAGTTCCTGCGGTCTCTAGCAAGGCTTGTGGACTATCTGCGGTCAGTGTCCTTGGGCCTGTTACTTTTTTTCAAAGATGTTCTATAAAAAAAAAAAAGCCCCATACTGCCTGCCAGTACCTAAGATGTTGGGTATGAGTGTGGGGAGGGCGAAAGCTGTCTGGGTGAGATCATGGAGGTGTCAGTATTGTAATGAAGGGATTACACTCCCACCTATTATCCTTACAAGCTAATTAATTAACCGCTTCACTACCACGCATATCTGCTTTTACAACCATTTGTTTTTTAACTGCACAAGCGGTATGTAAATTTCAGCAAGAAACCCAAAGTTTGTGAAAAGTTGACAATTTTTTAATATGATCCTCATTTGGCGACGAAACGGTGGCATTAAATGGGTCTAGATTTATACCTTTTTTGTTTTCTACTAAAAAAAATGATATAGTTTTAATAGGTAACAAAAATGCTATATTTATTTTTAAATGGAGTGATAGCAAAAATGCTAAAAATTCTCTGATGTTGTTGGCAAGTTTTTCCTGATATAGAAGGGGTTAATAAAATGCTCTAATGCAGTGCTTGACAAATGTGTTTAAAAATTGGGAGCCAGTAAGAAAATTTAGGAGCCAGGCATATTTTTAGGAGCCAGACCGTTGGATTTGTATATAGACATATGGAGAATAACCCAAAAAGTTAGGAGCCAGGGGTAAAATTCTAGGAGCCAGTGGCTACCAGGCTCCTGGGTTTGTCGAGCCCTGCTCTAATGAGTTAGGGCATTTTAATATTCTGTGGAACTGCATGTTATCCCCCAGAAAGTCATTCTATCACCTGAAGGGACTTTATTCGTAAAACCCATTTACCCAAATATATAGTTGTATGCAAGCTATTGATTGATGATAAAATGCTGTAGCGTTTTATTGTTGCTTTATATCCCTTAAAGGGACAGTATACACCAATTTTCATATAACTGCATGTAATAGACACAACTATAAAAAAGAATATGCACAGATACTGATATAAAAATCCAGTATAAAACCTTTTAAAAACTTACTTAGAAGCTCCCAAAACTATACTTTGTTACAAAAACACTCCCAGATGGGCTATATAAATGGATCATCTACAAAACATTTATGGATCATATGCAAAGAAAACATCTCTTTAAAAAAATAGGGAGCAAACCAGGAATACCCCTTGCCCATAATCCAAATGCCCCAAGTTGCAGAATTGAAACTTGGTTAATATAAAGGAGATTATGCTTTTTTCTTTTTCTACACACACAATTATGTGATTGTATATATCTGTCTTTTGTCTCAGTAATGTAATAATCTGTTCCTGACAATGGGGCATCGTAATTTAATTGCTTACACAAATGTAAGGATGACTTCCTCCATAGATGATGCAAAAGAAGCAGCTGATCTTTCCACAAAAGAAAAACGCATCTTTTTTTTTTTTTGTCTTACCTCTTTGAATTTAATATTTACATAAATATTTTCTGCAGTGAGAATTAATAACTATGAAAATGCCTTTGGCAACTGGGTTTATCACAAAATAATGACTGCTCATACAGGGAGTGCAGAATTATTAGGCAAGTTGTATTTTTGAGGATTAATTTTATTATTGAACAACAACCATGTTCTCAATGAACCCAAAAAACTCATTAATATCAAAGCTGAATATTTTTGGAAGTAGTTTTTAGTTTGTTTTTAGTTATAGCTATTTTAGGGGGATATCTGTGTGTGCAGGTGACTATTACTGTGCATAATTATTAGGCAACTTAACAAAAAACAAATATATACCCATTTCAATTATTTATTTTTACCAGTGAAACCAATATAACATCTCAACATTCACAAATATACATTTCTGACATTCAAAAACAAAACAAAAACAAATCAGTGACCAATATAGCCACCTTTCTTTGCAAGGACACTCAAAAGCCTGCCATCCATGGATTCTGTCAGTGTTTTGATCTGTTCACCATCAACATTGCGTGCAGCAGCAACCACAGCCTCCCAGACACTGTTCAGAGAGGTGTACTGTTTTCCCTCCTTGTAAATCTCACATTTGATGATGGACCACAGGTTCTCAATGGGGTTCAGATCAGGTGAACAAGGAGGACATGTCATTAGATTTTCTTCTTTTATACCCTTTCTTGCCAGCCACGCTGTGGAGTACTTGGACGCGTGTGATTGAGCATTGTCCTGCATGAAAATCATGTTTTTCTTGAAGGATGCAGACTTCTTCCTGTACCACTGCTTGAAGAAGGTGTCTTCCAGAAACTGGCAGTAGGACTGGGAGTTGAGCTTGACTCCATCCTCAACCCGAAAAGGCCCCACAAGCTCATCTTTGATGATACCAGCCCAAACCAGTACTCCACCTCCACCTTGCTGGCGTCTGAGTCGGACTGGAGCTCTCTGCCCTTTACCAATCCAGCCACGGGCCCATCCATCTGGCCCATCAAGACTCACTCTCATTTCATCAGTCCATAAAACCTTAGAAAAATCAGTCTTGAGATATTTCTTGGCCCAGTCTTGACGTTTCAGCTTGTGTGTCTTGTTCAGTGGTGGTCGTCTTTCAGCCTTTCTTACCTTGGCCATGTCTCTGAGTATTGCACACCTTGTGCTTTTGGGCACTCCAGTGATGTTGCAGCTCTGAAATATGGCCAAACTGGTGGCAAGTGGCATCTTGGCAGCTGCACGCTTGACTTTTCTCAGTTCATGGGCAGTTATTTTGCGCCTTGGTTTTTCCACACGCTTCTTGCGACCCTGTTGACTATTTTGAATGAAACGCTTGATTGTTCGATGATCACGCTTCAGAAGCTTTGCAATTTTAAGCATGCTGCATCCCTCTGCAAGATATCTCACTATTTTTGACTTTTCTGATCCTGTCAAGTCCTTCTTTTGACCCATTTTGCCAAAGGAAAGGACATTGCCTAATAATTATGCACACCTGATATAGGGTGTTGATGTCATTAGACCACACCCCTTCTCATTACAGAGATGCACATCACCTAATATGCTTAATTGGTAGTAGGCTTTCGAGCCTATACAACTTGGAGTAAGACAACATGCATAAAGAGGATGATGTGGTCAAAATACTCATTTGCCTAATAATTCTGCACACAGTGTATATATGATTGGTAGCTATATTCCTGCTGTCTACTTAGAATTAATGATTAGTTGCCTTTTTATTTTTTTAATCAGAACCTCTTCCTGCCGTTAGGACGTTCCATGCCGCCCTAACTGCGCTGGGCTTTAGCGCCATTAGGACGTCATGGAACTAGCATCATAGGCACTCCCCCCTGACCTGATCACATCATTGAAATCTCGCGATTGCATGCACAATAGTGTGATTTCAGTTTGTTTACATTGGAACTTTGTTCTAAGGGTTGATATGCAGTTTGTTTACCAGTTTTTAATGTTTTGAAACATGCTTGTTTATAAATAGAGTTTATAAATAGTTCAGATTTTTTTCCCATGGGTTTTTCTTTTATTTTTTATTATTATTAAAGTATTCCTGGCATGAAAAAGAAGAAGGATCAACCACTAAATGAAGTAAAACATCATTATGAATATTTTGTATACTTTCACAATACATTACATGGCTTCATTAAAAGAAATCTTGATGCTTAATGGGACAGGAAACCCTAAAAATGCAATGTGGATAGAACATACGATTTTAAACAACTTTCATATTTACGTTGATTTTCAAATTTGCTTCATTCTGTTATCCTTTGCTGAAGGAACATTTGCAGCTATCTGAACACAACTTTGGGCTCTTTTGCTTTGCAGCACTGCTCTGCATCAGTCTGTTATCTTCAAACAGCAATGTGCTCTGGCTGTACTGTGTAAGGTTTCCTTAGCACAGTGCATCAAGAACAAAATGTTGTTTGCAGAGAACAGTCAAGTTTGGAGCAGCGCTGCAAATATCAGTGCATTTATTGTTGACTGGCTCTCAGGGATTTGTTCACAAGACATTTTAGAAACTTCGCAAAATTTCTTTTTTTCTTTACAGCTAATTTGCAATGAAATTTTCTTCTGCTGCACTATATTGTAAAAATTAAAAAAATTGCTTTATTCTCCAGTTAATCAACACATTGCACTATTGAACTGGTACTTTAGTGTAACTGCCTAATTTAAAATTGTATTTTATTTCTAACTGACCTGCAGAAATGTTTCACTAAAAAAATTTTTATCACAGAAAGTGAAGAAAAGTTCTGCCTCTGGGATAGCCTACATAAAAGAGCTTCCAGGGCTTTTTCGGCATACGCGACAAAGCCCTGGAATGGATCACCTCCTTCCTCACCAGCAGAACCCAGAAAGTTAGACTCCCACTCTTCACCTCCAAGCCCACAGAAATCCGCTGCGGTGTACCCCAGGACTCTTCTCTGAACCCCAGCCTATTCAACATCTACATGGCCCCTCTCGCTGCCATCGCCCGATGACACGACATCAACATAGTCTCCTAGGCCGGCGACACCCAGCTAATCATCTCACTCACCAGTGACCCCACCACCGCCAAGAGAAACGTCCACGAAGGGCTGACGGTAGTCGCCACCTGGATGAGCTACAACTGCCTAAAGCTGAAGGCAGACAAGACCGAAGTCCTCCTCCTCGGTCCCACCACATCTGCCTGGAATAACTCCTGGTGGCCGACAGCCCTCGGACACCCTCCAACCCCCACCGACCTGGACTCATCGCTCTCCATGGACCAACAAATCAACGCTGTGTACTCTGCATGCTTCCACACACTTCACCTGCTGCAAAAGATCTTCAAATGGATTCCAACCGAGACCAGGAAGACCGTCGCCCACGGCCTAGTCAGCAGCCGACTGGACTACGGCAATGCACTCTACGCCGGCTCCACCATCAAGCTCCAAAAAAGACTACAGTGCATCCAGAACGCCTCGGCCAGACTAATCCTCTACATCCCTCGTCAATGCCACATCACCAAACACCTGCGGGACCTGCACTGGCTCCCCATCAACAAAAGAATAACCTTCAAGCTTCTCACCCACGCATTCAAGGTCCTCCACAACATCGGTCCCGAATACTTGAACCACCGCGTTACCTTCTACACCCCGCCAGACAACTTCGATCGGCCAGCCAAGCCCTCGCAGTCATCCCCCGCATCAGGAAAACCACAGCGGGAAGCAGATCCTTCTCTCACCTGGCAGCCAAGACTTGGAACACCCTCCCGCTGCACCTCAGACAAGCTACCACCCTAACTAAGTTCAGAAAGGACCTCAAGACCTGGCTCTTCGACTGAACTGCAACCCTCAGCGCCTTGAGACCCTTACGGGTGAATAGCCGCGCTTCACAAGAACCCAATAGAGAGAGAGAGATATATTTTCCTTTGTTTAAAAAAAATAAAATAAAAATATATAGAGTGAGGCTAAGAATGAAAGAAACAACCAGACTGTTGATAAGGTATTAAAGAATAGCAGATGTGCTTGCTTGTGTAAAACAGATCAGAAGACTTCCTCTGTTTAATAACCACACAAATATAGGATTTCTAATTATTTTAGTAACAGCCAGCAGAACATGCAAATAACCACATTACTTCAGTCCCAAATCATATCCATAGCACTTGTTAGTGTTTGTGACACTGCTTTATACAAAGCATTGCTGATACTGTATTGTGTTTGCTGCAATTGTTTATCAGTAGCCAAACGCCACCCACCACTTGCCTTATTTGGAGGAGCCAATCTGGTAAGGCTAGCTATGGTCCTAATGTTAGTATAAAGTTCATTGCCTGTGTAACACAACACCAGCTGTAGACAGCCTATTGTTTTCTTTTTAGGGACTTCACACAATGTTGTATTTCCATCCTATGGCAACAGAGCTAACCTCCTTATTCTGACAAAGGTCTGCTTGCCTGCCACAGCTTTAACTGACTTTATAATCTATTCACACTGTTCTGTCAGCACTAATTCATCTCCCAGTGGGGATATGAGGGAGAGATTTTGTATGTTAAAGTGCTGCTTGTGTTTATTCAACCCCCAGCCATAATTAGCATATCACTTGAAGGCTCAGCCCATTATTTTGGGCATGTCTTAGGTAAGGGTTTTTAATGGAAAAAACAAATTTCAAATACAGAAAAAAACATAAAGGATCAATTTCCCATAAATGTAATACTCTGCAGCTATTATAACAAGTTATTTGGAACACATTAAGTGGAAACACTTTATTATACTGTTTATGTTTACATAAAACCTATACTAGTTATATATCTTGTGCTTGTATCACCCATGTTTCACAGTAAGCTGCAATTTGTCATTTTTATTAGTTTGTGTAACACTGTTTGGTTTATTTCATTATCTTTCCTTTTACTTCTGCTTACATTGGGCTAGATTCCTAGTGGAGCGGTCAAGTGTTAAAACAAATCTAGAAGTACTTTTTATTTTTTTCGCTCAGAGATTTGCACGCACATTAAGAGTTAAAAGTAAAAAGTTTGCATTCGTAAGTTTGCAGTAACAAATAGACTTTGATATTCCACAAATGCAAAATCTCATCCCCTATAGAATGGAGCCGAAAAAGTTTTAAAAACACCCACAAGTCGCGCAAACACAATTGCGGCTATTTAAAAGCACAACATAAGAAGATAAATTGCATATTTTATAATCCCAATGTTCTGCACATATAATATGTTCTATTTATTATTCTTAAAGAGATATTTAAATATTTATTTGGTGGATTTTTGCACAAATATATATTTATACATATTTATATGAATGATTATATATACGTATAGATATATACAGATATACTTAGAACATATTCCCCTATGTCCAGAACTTTGGAATCTGAAATATTTATAGTTTACACATAGTTAAATCCTTTATTAAATATGAATATTGCATAAATATGATTTCTCTTGTTAAGTGTGTTCAGTCCACGGGTCATCCATTACTTATGGGATATATTCTCCTTCCCAACAGGAAGTTGCAAGAGGATCACCCAAGCAGAGCTGCTATATAGCTCCTCCCCTCACATGTCATACCCAGTCATTCTCTTGCAACCCTCAACAAAGAAGGAGGTCGCGAGAGGAGTTGGAGTTTTTACTTAATTATTCTTCAATCAAAAGTTTGTTATTTTAAATGGCACCGGAGTATTCTGTTTTTCTATCTCAGGCAGTATTTGGAAGAAGAATCTGCCTGCGGTTTTCTATGATCTTAGCAGGCGTAACTAAGATCCACTGGCTGTTCTCGACATTCTGAGGAGTGGGGTAACTTCAGAAAATGGGAATAGCATGCAGGGTTCCCCGCAAATGAGGTATGTGCAGTACAATATTTTCTGGGAATGGAATTGACTAAGAAAACACTGCTGTTACCCACATGATGTAAGTACAGCCTTAAATGCAGTAGTAGCGACTGGTATCAGGCTGATAAATGTATGCGCAGTTGAGTTATTTTCTAGGGACTAGAATTTGACTGAAAAAATACTGTTAATACTGAAATAATGCTTAAGCCTTATCTGCAGTAGAAGCGACTGGTAGCAGGCTTAGTGATAACTTTGCATGACTTTAAAACGTTTACTGGCATGTTATTCGTTTTGTGAGGTAGTTTGGTGATAAATCCTTTTTGGGCATGATTTTTTTCCACATGGCTAACGTATTTTTCTGCATAGAAAACGTTATATCAGGTCTCCCACTGTTGTAATATGAGTGGGAGGGACCTTTTTTTAGCGCCTTGTTGCGCAGTTAAAATTCTAGCACAGTCTTCCTGTTTCTTCCTCCTTGATCCAGGACGTCTCTAGAGAGCTCAGGGGTCTCCAAAATTCGTTTTTGAGGGAGGTAATCAGTCACAGCAGACCTGTGACAGTGTGTTTGACTGTGATAAAAGCGTTAAATTTTAATTTGATATCCGTTTTGGGTATTGAGGGGTTAATCATCCTTTTGCTAATGGGTGCAATCCTCTGCTAATTATTACATTTACCGTTAAGAATTGTTGACTATAACTGAATTAGTTCTTTGTTAATTCAACTGTGTTTTTTAAAAGCGCTGCAGCGTTTTTTATATTGCTTGTAAACTTATTGAAAGTAATTTCCAAGCTTGCTAGCTTCATTGCTAGTCTGTTTAAACATGTCTGATACAGAGGAATCTGCTTGTTCATTATGTTCAAAAGCCGATGTGGAGTCCAATAGAAATATGTGTACCAATTGTATTGATATTACTTTGAATAAAAGTCAATCTGTACCGATAAAGAAATTATCACCAGACAACGAGGGGGAAGTTATGCCGTCTAACTCTCCTCACGTGTCAGTACCTTCGTCTCCCGCTCGGGAGATGCGGGAGATTGAGGCGCCAAGTACATCAAGGCACTTACAAATCACTTTACATGATATGGCTAATGTTATGAAAGAAGTATTATACAATATGCCCGAGTTAAGAGGCAAGCGCGATAGCTCTGGGTTAAGGACAGAGCGCGCCGATGACACGAGAGCCATGTCTGATACTGCGTCACAATTTGCAGAACATGAGGACGGAGAGCTTCATTCTGTGGGTGACGGTTCTGATTCGGGGAGACCAGATTCAGAAATTTCAAATTTTAAATTTAAGCTTGAGAACCTCCGCGTGTTGCTAGGGGAGGTGTTAGCGGCTCTGAATGATTGTGACACGGTGGCAATCCCAGAGAAATTATGTAGGCTGGATAAATACTATGCGGTACCGGTGTGTACTGACGTTTTTCCTATACCAAAAAGGCTTACTGAAATTATTAGCAAGGAGTGGGATAAACCTGGTGTGCCCTTTTCCCCTCCTCCGATATTTAGAAAAATGTTCCCTATAAACGCCGCCACACAAGACTTATGGCAGACGGTCCCTAAGGTGGAGGGAGCAGTATCTACTTTAGCCAAGCGTACCACTATCCCGGTGGAGGATAGTTGTGCTTTCTCAGATCCAATGGATAAAAAATTAGAGGGTTACCTTAAGAAAATGTTTGTTCAACAAGGTTTTATATTACAGCCTCTTGCATGCATTGCGCCTGTCACTGCTGCAGCGGCATTCTGGTTTGAGTCTCTGGAAGAGGCGATTCGCACAGCACCATTGGATGAGACTTTGAGCAAGCTTAGAACGCTTAAGCTAGCTAATGCGTTTGTTTCGGATGCCGTAGTGCATTTAACCAAACTTACGGCTAAGAATTCCGGATTCGCCATACAGGCGCGCAGAGCGCTATGGCTTAAATCCTGGTCAGCAGATGTAACTTCTAAATCTAAACTATTGAATATTCCTTTCAAAGGGCAGACCTTATTCGGGCCCGGCTTGAAGGAAATTATTGCTGACATTACTGGAGGTAAGGGTCACTCCCTTCCTCAGGACAGGGCCAAATCAAAGGCCAAACAGTCTAATTTCCGTGCCTTTCGTAATTTCAAGGCAGGAGCAGCATCAACTTCCTCCGCTCCAAAACAGGAAGGACCTACTGCTCGTTACAGACAAGGTTGGAAAGGCAACCAGTCATGGAACAAGGGCAAGCAGGCCAGAAAGCCTACTTCCGCCCCTAAGACAGCATGAAGACAGGGCCCCCTTTCCGGAGACGGATCTAGTGGGGGGCAGACTTTCTCTCTTTGCCCAGGCTTGGGCAAGAGATGTACAGGATCCCTGGACGTTGGAGATTATATCTCAGGGATACCTTCTGGATTTCAAAACTTCTCCTCCACAAGGGAGGTTTCATCTCTCAAGGTTATCAACAAACCTAGTAAGAAAGAGGCATTTCTACAGGGAGTGCAGAATTATTAGGCAAATGAGTATTTTGACCACATCATCCTCTTTATGCATGTTGTCTTACTCCTAGCTGTATAGGCTTGAAAGCCTACTACCAATTAAGCATATTAGGTGATGTGCATCTCTGTAATGAGAAGGGGTGTGGTCTAATGACATCAACACCCTATATCAGGTGTGCATAATTATTAGGCAACTTCCTTTCCTTTGGCAAAATGGGTCAAAAGAAGGACTTGACAGGCTCAGAAAAGTCAAAAATAGTGAGATATCTTGCAGAGGGATACAGCACTCTTAAAATTGCAAAGCTTCTGAAGCGTGATCATCGAACAATCAAGCGTTTCATTCAAAATAGTCAACAGGGTCGCAAGAAGCGTGTGGAAAAAGCAAGGCGCAAAATAACTGCCCATGAACTGAGAAAAGTCAAGCGTGCAGCTGCCAAGATGCCACTTGCCCCCAGTTTGGCCATATTTCAGAGCTGCAACATCACTGGAGTGCCCAAAAGCACAAGGTGTGCAATACTCAGAGACATGGCCAAGGTAAGAAAGGCTGAAAGACGACCACCACTGAACAAGACACACAAGCTGAAATGTCAAGACTGGGCCAAGAAATATCTCAAGACTGATTTTTCTAAGGTTTTATGGACTGATGAAATGAGAGTGAGTCTTGATGGGCCAGATGGATGGGGCCATGGCTGGATTGGTAAAGGGCAGAGAGCTCCAGTCCGACTCAGACGCCAGCAAGGTGGAGGTGGAGTACTGGTTTGGGCTGGTATCATCAAAGATGAGCTTGTGGGGCCTTTTCGGGTTGAGGATGGAGTCAAGCTCAACTCCCAGTCCTACTGCCAGTTTCTGGAAGACACCTTCTTCAAGCAGTGGTACAGGAAGAAGTCTGCATCCTTCAAGAAAAACATGATTTTCATGCAGGACAATGCTCCATCACACGCGTCCAAGTACTCCACAGCGTGGCTGGCAAGAAAGGGTATAAAAGAAGAAAATCTAATGACATGGCCTCCTTGTTCACCTGATCTGAACCCCATTGAGAACCTGTGGTCCATCATCAAATGTGAGATTTACAAGGAGGGAAAACAGTACACCTCTCTGAACAGTGTCTGGGAGGCTGTGGTTGCTGCTGCACGCAATGTTGATGGTGAACAGATCAAAACACTGACAGAATCCATGGATGGCAGGCTTTTGAGTGTCCTTGCAAAGAAAGGTGGCTATATTGTCACTGATTTGTTTTTGTTTTGTTTTTGAATGTCAGAAATGTATATTTGTGAATGTTGAGATGTTATATTGGTTTCACTGGTAAAAATAAATAATTGAAATGGGTATATATTTGTTTTTTGTTAAGTTGCCTAATAATTATGCACAGTAATAGTCACCTGCACACACAGATATCCCCCTAAAATAGCTAAAACTAAAAACAAACTAAAAACTACTTCCAAAAATATTCAGCTTTGATATTAATGAGTTATTTGGGTTCATTGAGAACATGGTTGTTGTTCAATAATAAAATGAATCCTCAAAAATACAACTTGCCTAATAATTCTGCACTCCCTGTACAATGTGTACAAGACCTCTTAGTGATGGGAGTGATCCACCCAGTTCCGCGAACGGAACAAGGGCAAGGGTTTTACTCAAATCTGTTTGTGGTTCCCAAAAAAGAGGGAACCTTCAGACCAATCTTAGACTTAAAAATCTTAAACAAATTCCTAAGGGTTCCATCATTCAAGATGGAAACCATTCGGACCATCCTACCCATGATCCAAGAGGGTCAATATATGACCACAGTGGACTTAAAGGATGCCTACCTTCACATACCGATTCACAAAGATCATTATCGGTACCTAAGGTTTGCCTTTCTAGACAGGCATTACCAGTTTGTAGCTCTTCCCTTCGGGTTAGCTACGGCTCCGAGAATTTTTACAAAGATTCTGGGTTCGCTTCTGGCGGTACGAAGACCACGAGGCATTGCGGTGGCTCCGTACCTAGACGACATTCTGATACAAGCGTCAAGTTTTCAAAATGCAAAGTCTCATACAGAGATAGTTCTAGCATTTCTGAGGTCGCATGGGTGGAAGGTGAACATGGAAAAGAGTTCTCTGTTTCCACTCACAAGGGTCCCCTTCCTAGGGACTCTTATAGATTCTGTAGAGATGAAGATTTACCTGACGGAGTCCAGGTTATCAAAAATTCTAAATGCTTGCCGTGTCCTTCATTCCATTCCAAGCCCATCAGTAGCTCAGTGCATGGAAGTAATCGGCTTAATGGTCGCGGCAATGGACATAGTGCCATTTGTGCGCCTGCATCTCAGACCGCTGCAATTATGCATGCTAAGTCAGTGGAATGGGGATTACTCAGATCTGTCCCCTTTACTGTATCTGGACCAGGAGACCAGGGATTCTCTTCTCTGGTGGTTGTCTCGGGTTCATCTGTCCAAAGGAATGACCTTTCGCAGACCAGATTGGACGATTGTAACAACAGATGCCAGCTTACTAGGCTGGGGCACAGTCTGGAACTCCCTAAAGGCTCAGGGATCGTGGACTCAGGAGGAGAGACTCCTTCCAATAAACATTCTGGAATTAAGAGCAATATTCAATGCTCTCCTAGCTTGGCCTCAGTTAGCAACACTGAGGTTCATCAGGTTTCAGTCGGACAACATCACGACTGTAGCTTACATCAATCATCAAGGAGGAACCAGGAGTTCCCTAGCGATGTTAGAAGTCTCAAGGATAATTCGCTGGGCAGAGTCTCACTCTTGCCACCTGTCAGCGATCTACATCCCAGGCGTGGAGAACTGGGAGGCGGACTTTCTAAGTCGCCAGACTTTTCATCCGGGGGAGTGGGAACTTCATCCGGAGATATTTGCTCAACTAATTCTTCGTTGGGGCAAACCGGAACTGGATCTCATGGCATCTCACCAGAATGCCAAGCTTCCGTGCTACGGATCCAGGTCCAGGGACCCGGGAGCGGTGTTGATAGATGCACTAGTAGCCCCTTGGGTTTTCAACATGGCTTATGTGTTTCCACTTTTTCCGCTACTGCCTCGACTGATTGCCAAGATCAAACAGGAGAGAGCATCGGTGATTCTGATCGCGCCTGCGTGGCCACGCAGGACCTGGTATGCAGACCTAGTGGACATGTCGTCCTGTCCATCATGGTCTCTGCCTCTGAGGCAGGACCTTCTAATACAGGGTCCTTTCAACCAACCAAATCTAATTTCTCTGAGGCTGACTGCGTGGAGGTTGAACGCTTGATTCTATCGAAGCGTGGTTTCTCGGAGTCGGTTATTGATACATTAATACAGGCTCGGAAACCTGTGACCAGAACAATTTACCATAAGATATGGCGTAAATATTTATATTGGTGTGAATCCAAGAGTTACTCATGGAGTAAGGTTAAGATTCCTAGGATATTGTCTTTTCTACAAGAGGGTTTAGAAAAGGGTTTATCCGCTAGTTCGCTAAAGGGACAGATTTCTGCTCTGTCTATTCTTTTACACAAGCGTCTGGCAGAGAATCCAGACGTCCAGGCTTTTTGTCAGGCTTTGGCCAGGATTAAGCCTGTGTTTAAGACTGTTGCTCCTCCGTGGAGCTTAAACTTGGTTCTTAAAGTTCTTCAGGGTGTTCCGTTTGAACCCCTTCATTCCATTGATATTAAGCTTTTATCTTGGAAAGTTCTGTTTTTGATGGCTATTTCCTCGGCTCGAAGAGTCTCTGAGTTATCTGCCTTACATTGTGATTCTCCTTATCTGATCTTTCATTCAGACAAGGTAGTCTTGCGTACTAAACCTGGGTTTTTACCTAAGGTTGTTTCTAACAGGAATATCAATCAAGAGATTGTTGTTCCATCATTATGTCCTAATCCTTCTTCAAAGAAGGAACGTCTTTTGCATAATCTAGACGTGGTCCGTGCCCTGAAGTTCTACTTACAGGCAACGAAAGATTTTCGGCAAACTTCTTCTCTGTTTGTCGTTTACTCTGGACAGAGGAGAGGTCAAAAGGCTTCGGCTACCTCTCTCTCTCTTTTTGGCTTCGTAGCATAATACGTTTAGCCTATGAGACTGCTGGACAGCAGCCTCCTGAAAGAATTACAGCTCATTCCACTAGAGCTGTGGCTTCCACCTGGGCCTTTAAGAATGAGGCCTCTGTTGAACAGATTTGCAAGGCTGCAACTTGGTCTTCACTTCATACTTTTTCCAAATTTTACAAATTTGACACTTTTGCTTCTTCGGAGGCTGTTTTTGGGAGAAAGGTTCTACAGGCAGTGGTTCCTTCTGTGTAATGTTCCTGCCTTGTCCCTCCCATTATCCGTGTAATTTAGCTTTGGTATTGGTATCCCATAAGTAATGGATGACCCGTGGACTGAACACACTTAACAAGAGAAAACATAATTTATGCTTACCTGATAAATTTATTTCTCTTGTAGTGTGTTCAGTCCACGGCCCGCCCTGTCTTTTTTGAGGCAGGTTCTAAAGTTTAAATTATAACTCCAGTCACCACTGCACCCTATAGTTTCTCCTTTCTCGTCTTGTTTCGGTCGAATGACTGGATATGACATGTGAGGGGAGGAGCTATATAGCAGCTCTGCTTGGGTGATCCTCTTGCAACTTCCTGTTGGGAAGGAGAATATATCCCATAAGTAATGGATGACCCGTGGACTGAACACACTACAAGAGGAATAAATTTATCAGGTAAGCATAAATTATGTTTTTACATGTTTTAAGCTACTTGACTGCAAAGGGCTCCAATGCACTTATATGTCTATAAGTACATGTATATGTGTGTGCATATACATATAAATACACACACACAGATATATATATATATATATATATATATATATATATATATATATATATATATATATATATATATATATATATATATATATATATATAAAACACACAGAGAAAGTCCAGCACTCACTCACAAGCTCTCAGCTAAGATTTAAAAGCAAAAATGGAAAGGTTAGTTACCGCATCTGGCCAAATGGGACAAGCCCAGGTACCTCGTCAAGGTCCTTTCCAATACCTGGGACCCTAAAACAGCCACACAACGCAAGCTCTCAAATCCAAACAAACTGGGAACAAGGCAAGGGTGCACAGGCGTATGTAATCACCCTAGACATATACAAAACACGGAAGGGGACTGCACTCTCATACCGGACTGGGTACACCTCCCATGACCCTGCAACATGCTCAGCCCTGGGTGCTCACTGGCACTCACAGGAAGCTGTGCTGTCCCCAGAGTTACAGGCAGTTAACCCCGACAGGTCTGGGTGCAAGAACCATAGGGAACATTACAAAACAAATTAATGCAACACACAGAGAAAGTCCAGCACTAACTTACAAGCTCTCAACTAAGATTTAAAAGCAAAAATGGAAAGGTTAGTTACCGCATCTGGTCAAATGGGACAAGCCCAGGTACCACGCCAAGGTCCTTTCCAAACCTGGGACCCTAAAACAGCCACACAATGCAAGCTCTCAAATCCAAATAAACTGGGAACAAGGGAAGGGTGCACAGGCGTATGTAATCACCCTAGACATATACAAAACACGGAAAGGGACTGCACTCTCATACCGGACCGGGTACACTTCCCATGACCCTGCAACATGCTCAGCCCTGGGTGCCACTGGCACTCACAGGAAGCTGTGCTGTCCCCAGAGTCACAGGCAGTTAACCCCAGACAGGTCTGGGTGCAAGAACCATAGGGAACATTGCAAAACAAATTAATACAACATACAGAGAAAGTTTGTTTGGATTTGAGAGCTTGCATTGTGTGGCTGTTTTAGGGCCGAGGTATTGGAAAGGACCTTGACGAGGTACCTGTGCTTGTCCCATTTGGCCAAATGCGGTATCTAACCTTTCCATTTTTCCTTTTAAATCTTAGTTGAGAGCTTGTAAGTGAGTGCTGGACTTTCTCTGTGTGTTGTATTAATTTGTTTTGTAATGTTCCCTATGGTTCTTGCACCCAGACCTGTCTGGGGTTAACTGCCTGTGACTCTGGGGACAGCACAGCTTCCTGTGAGTGCCAGTGAGCACCCAGGGCTGAGCATGTTGCAGGGTCATGGGAAGTATAGCAGGTCCAGGAATAAGAGTGCAGTCCCCTTCCGTGTTTTGTGTGTGTGTGTGTGTATATGTGTGTGTGTGTGTATATATATATATATATATATATATATATATATATATATATATATAGAGAGAGAGAATTTTTGTAAATATTTTATTATAGCTTTTCATGTGACAACACTGAAGAAATGACACTCTCTACAATGTAAAGTAGGGAGTGTACAGCCTGTATTGCAGTGTAAATTTGCTGCCCCCTCAAAATAACTCAACACAGCCAATAATGTCTAAACCATTGGCAACAAAAGTGAGTACACCCCCAAGCGGAAATATCCAAATTGGGCCCATTTAGCCATTTTCCCTCCCCGTTGTCATGTGACTCATTAGTGTTACAAGGTCTCAGGTGTGAATGGGGAGCAGGTGTGTGGTGTTATCGCTCTCACATTCTACCATACTGGTCACTGTAAGTTCAACATGGCACCTCATGGCAAAGAACTCTGAGGATCTAAAAAAAAAGAATTGTTGCTCTACATAAAGATGGCCTAGGCTTTAAGTAAATTGCCAAGACCCTGAAACTGAGCCTGCAGCATGGTGGGCAAGACCATACTGCAGTTTTACAGGACAGGTTCCACTCAGAACAGTCGCCATGGTCAACCAAAGCAGTTGAGTGCACGTGCTCAGCGTCATATCCAGAGGTTGTCTTTGGGAAATAGACGTATGAGTGCTGCCAGCATTGCTGCAGAGGTTGAAGGAGTGGGGGGTCAACCTGTCAGTGCTCAGACCATAGGCCGCACACTGCATCAAATTGCATGGCTGTCATCCCAGAAGGAAGCCTCTTCTAAAGATGATGCACAAGAAAGCCTACAAACAGTTTGCTGAAGACAAGCGTGTGTGTGGCGACAACCAGGTGAGGAGTACAAAGACAAGTGTGTCTTGCCTACAGTCAAGCATGGTGGTGGGAGTGTCATTGTATGGACCTACATGAATGCTGCCGGCACTGGGGAACTACAATTCATTGAGGAAACCATGAATGCCAACATGTACTGTGACATACTGAAACAGAGCATGATCCCCTCCCTTCAGAGACTGGGCCGCAGGGCAGTATTCCAACATAACAACCCCAAACACACCTCCAAGACAACCACTGCCTTGCTAAAGAAGCTGGGGGTAAAGGTGATGGACTGGCCAAGCATGTCTCCAGACCTAAACCCTATTTAGCATCTGTGGGGCATCTTTAAACGGAAGGTGGGGGAGCGCAAGGTCTCTAACATCCACCAGCTCTGTGATATCGTCATGGAGGAGTGGAAGAGGACACCAGTGGCAATTTGTGAAGCTCTAGTGACCTCCATGCCCAAGAGGGTTAAGGTAGTGCTGGAAAATAATGGTGGCCGCACAAAATATTGACACTTTGGGCCCAATTTGGACATTTCCACTTAGGGGTGTTCTCACTTTTGTTGCCAACGGTTTAGACATTAATTGCTGTGTGTTGAGTTATTTTTAAGGGGACAGCAAATTTACATGCTGTACACTCACTACTTTACATTGTAGCAAAGTGTCATTGCTTTAGTGTCACATGAAAAAAATCTAATAAAAATTTTTACAAAGATGTGAGGGGTGTACTCACTTTTGTGAGATACTGTGTATATATATGTATATATATATGTGTGTGTGTATGTGTGTGTATATATATATATATATATATATATATATATATATAGATAGCGATATATATATATATATATATATATATATATATATATATATATATATATATATATATATAGAGAGAGAGAGAGAGATATGTATGTATCTCAATGTTAAAGCCCTTTGCCTGTCTTTTTTTTTTGTTTTCTAACACCTAGAACTTCACAACTTTTTTGTGCTATGTTTAATTTTTTTTTTTTATTATATAGTGTTGTTAGAAGTATAACTGTACTGAGGTTGCGATAATCATTCTACTGTAAATTGCAATTGCGCTCATGCATTCTTATTTACTTTCAACTTGTAATACGAATGAATGTCAACTTGCACACAAACGGCCACAAATTCCAATATCACTAGCACGCAAACTACAGCGTGCCACTCATAATCTAGCCCACTGTATCTTCATTCTAGAGACTTTTATTGAGGTTGCATCTTCTACTATTAGAGCCTATAAAGTCTTCATGTCTTTTGATCTTGGTATCATAGTACTGATGATGATTACTATTTTTGAATTGTACTTAAAAGTATTTTGTCTGTAAGCAGAAAATATTGACCCATGGTTTTGCACTGTGTATGTTTTTGTGGTTAGCAGACGTAGGTGCTCCTGCGTTATGTGCTCAGTTTAAGAAGAAAAAAACGCACACAAAATCAGTCACACAATAAATAAGCTTAAAGGGACAATTTTATCTCATATAAAATATATTTTTATACATATCATCCAAAGTACATTAAACATATATTAAAAAGTAAAAAAAAATAATAATAGTCCAAAGAAGCAGCCCTAAAATACTGATATGTTGTGGTATTATCTGGAATCCAAAAAGATTTTTTTTTTATATATATATATATATATATATATATGTACTACTGGTTCTTAGGCCATTGAACCACCTGTGTGCTTTCTATATTTACATTAGATTATCAATATAAATGTCTAGCATACTTCTACCTTTCACATCCACACTATAGCAAGTGCCACCTTGACCATCTGTATCTGGATTTTCTGCTGGCTACAATGACACTGGATTGTCTGATGAGTTTGACACAGTATGAAGTGAAGATACCTCCAGTTAGCAGTACTCTGGATTTCACCATGAGAGTTCAGGAGTTATGCTTTACCATTACCCTGTATTTTACTCTCCAACACTGACCTTAATCTAGCTGTGCTCCTCAGCACACATTCTTGTACCAAAATGTTAACAATATTCTATGTTACCAATCATAGCTGGTTTTCATCATGACAAAATACTTTTTCATTGACCCTTTGCTTTCCTGTTTGCTTATATATGTGGCTGACCGTTCCTCTCAGCTATTTCCAGAGGCTTTGCCTGGTAGCCTTCTGACAGTGCAGTCATTATGCTACTGTCCATTCCCTGGAGACATCAAGCCTCATCGTCCCTCCAGCTAATGCTTCTAATTTATTTGACTCTGTTCACTATCCACTACTGTCTGTCCACATCCCTTAAGCATCAGTGTCTGGAATCAGCCCACTGTCTTTCTCTTTATCTGACAACAGGGAAACACAAGTCGGATAACTGGTCATTTGTTCTCTTTGTGAGGTACAGTATGTTAACGCAATTCAATTGGCAATTATTTGGGTATTTTCTGTGAATTTTCTGTTTTAGTTTCCATTATGGTATAATGTATGTTTATTACTATTTACTTTTCTATCTGTGTACATTTCAGCAGCACACTAATGTAAGCTGACTGTACTGGAAGTGTGAGCAGCATGCTGGCCATGTATTACATTAAGACAAGGCTTTTTACAGGACGTGCTTATCTCCCTTTACTGTTCAAACACAATCTTTCTGTAGTCTGAGACACAGCTGTCTCCTGGAATTACTTCCAGTGCAATTCACTTGAACGCCCTTGCCTCGTACAATTGGGTAACATCAACAGAGACTGGAAGCTACAAGTTGAAATATATATACAGAGGAAATAGGAAAGACACAGCATATAAATATTGTGTCTGCAAAATATTGTACAAAGGGGGGCGGAGCCTATATCTGAAGTGGCAAGACGCACCCGAGTTCCGGGCTCCAAGCTAACTTTTTGAGAATATTTTAAGTTATCTGCTTTACCTAGAGCCCTATGATATATAGTTTTGTGTCCTCTAGATTGGAATGGAGAAACCGGAGAATTTCCATCAAGTTTGCTGACGGCCTATACTCTTCAGTTAAGTTACAAAGAGTCTAAGGTTGATTTTCCAAGTAGCTGGGGCCGCCGCATAATTACCCCCCCCCCCCCCCCAGTAATACTGGGTTATTGAGCAGATAGTTAATGCTGCTCCACGTCTTCTCTACAGACTAACACTAGTTTGCTGTACATCTGACCTGAGCAGTTGCTTGCTATATTATTAAGAACCATTTCATCTGGAGGAGAATAAAATGGCGCTGAACGATGGTGAGGCAGAACTTTTGAAAATACTAGATGATGACCACTTCTCACACCTACGGGTTTTGCTGCATACAGCTTTTGGAAATCCTGTTCCCGAAGGATTCCCTGACTTCCAAAATACAGAGCTGCTTACATCATGCGGAAATACTGAGTCAAGGAGACCCCACATTAACCGCTGATGATCGGGATCTTGCTCACATAGTCTCACCAGAAGACGGGGCTACTTGGTATATGCAAAAGGCACCTTAACAGATAAAATAAAGGCCTTCTGACTATTTGTGCAGATACGGTGACAAGCTCTGATCCACAGCCCAATCTACTATTGAAAGCCAATATTCCAGAGATGGCGGGAATTACCGGATCGCTTGTACAGTCCCTATATATCAAGTCTGAGTGTTGTGTAACTTATACTGATAGCTTGGCACTAACTCAATACAAGATTGGCTGAGCATTTGCCCGGTCGTTTCAAAGTGTACAAGTTCACAAATCCGATTCAGAGAGACTGATCCTGCCAGTTATAAAACGGAAGCAAGTTGCGGCAGCTAGTCATGCACTCTCTGGGTACCAAGCGTTCTTAGAGACTATGCTGAATTAGCCTGTTCCACCAATCTACAAAAAGATAAGCCACCTCAACCCGGGCAGAGAAACTATCAACTTTTGAGGATGTCAGACAGGCCCCAAAGACTCTTGAAGCAGGCTGAGAGTTTTTCACTGATGGGCTCAAAGTCCGGTATAGGTGTGGAGCTTCAGCAGGAGGTCAAGTCTTAGTGGACTAACTATATGGCAATGTCAGTATTCCAACACACCCTTGCTTTATGTGGAGTGGGATAGGGAAGGAATACATATATAGAACTGAGTACAAGTTCTGTTTTTGTGTCTAAATGGATCAACATAAATTATCATTTTCTCACACGAGAGGCAGATTTCAACTTTTTTTATGATGATATTACTGTTTGACGTCTAAACCTGTGGTCTGTATTAGGCATTTGGGAAGTTTGCATGATATCACTTCTTTGTTATTTTTTTCTTTCATTGATATTAACAGTTTCCGATTGCTATATTTCTTCCATGCTCCACATGGCATAGCTACTACAAGATAATATAAGCTTCCTGACTAGTTATAGACCTACTGCTTGCCTCACTGATGCAACAAATCAACATAAAACTATTTGTATACCTAGTTTCCTGGATAACTGCAGAATCCTTGCCTATCTTGCTTATGCGGCTAATGGTGCTTTAAGAATCCCTGTTTACTTATTTTAATAGACAGTTACTGAATATCTGGTATATTTATCTTTGCAACTAATGGACACAAAAAGGCCTGTTTACTTATTTCCCAGACTAGCATAAGAACTGATGTTTACCCCATGCACGTAGCTTGCAGACACATTTCCCAGACTAGCACAAGAACTGATGTTTATCCTATGCACGTAGCTTGCAGACACATTTCCCAGACTAGCATAAGAACTGATGTTTATCCTATGCACGTAGCTTGCAGACACATTTCCCAGACTAGCATAAAAACTGATGTTTACCCCATGCACGTAGCTTGCAGACACATTTCCCAGACTAGCACAAGAACTGATGTTTATCCTATTCACGTAGCTTGCAGACACAACAATATTTATAGGAAAAAATGAAGACTAGGTCTATTACTTTGTTATATGGTTCTTTGGGCCCATGAGGTCCTATTAACCCTTTTTAATCCATGACTCAATACATTGTGGTCCAAGAGTGGCTACTATTTATCATAGAGGGTCATTTTTCTTTTCTTTTTGGACACTGCCAATTTCCGTGGTTGATTATGTATATTTAACCCTCTGAGTGCTAAGCACTTTCCCACCTGGGTGCTAAGCTGAATTTTTTTTGTTTTACTTATGTTTTTACATAAAACCTTTTTTCTCTTGTTAAGTGTATCCAGTCCACGGATCATCCATTACTTGTGGGATATTCTCCTTCCCAACAGGAAGTTGCAAGAGGATCACCCACAGCAGAACTGCTATATAGCTCCTCCCCTCACTGCCATACCCAGTCATTCTCTTGCAACTCTCAACTAAGATGGAGGTCGTAAGAGGACTGTGGTGTTTTATACTTAGTTTATTTCTTCAATCAAAAGTTTGTTATTTTTAAATGGTACCGGAGTGTACTGTTTATCTCAGGCAGTATTTAGAAGAAGAATCTGCCTGCGTTTTCTATGATCTTAGCAGAAGTTACTAAGATCCTTTGCTGTTCTCACATATTCTGAGGAGTGAGGTAACTTCAGAGGGGGAATAGCGTGCAGGTTTTCCTGTAATAAGGTATGTGCAGTTAAAATATTTTTCTAGGGAATGGAATTTGCTAGAAAATGCTGCTGATTCCGAAGTAATGTAAGTAAAGCCTTAAATGCAGTGATAGCGACTGGTATTAGGCTTATTAATAGAGATACATACTCTTATAAAAGTGTATTTTAAAACGTTTGCTGGCATGTTTAATCGTTTTTTACATATGTTTGGTGATAAAACTTATTGGGGCCTAGTTTTTTCCACATGGCTGGCTTGAATTTTGCCTAGAAACAGTTCCCTGGGGCTTCCCACTGTTGTAATATGAGTGGGAGGGGCCTATTTTGGCGTTTTTTTGCACAGCAAAAATTATAGACACAGACATCCAGCTTCTTCCTGCATGATCCAGGACTTCTCTGAAGGGCTCAAAAGGCTTCAAAAGTCGTATTGAGGGAGGTAAAAAGCCACAGTAGAGCTGTGCAGTTGTGACTGTTTAAAAAACGTTTTTGTCATTTGTTATTCCGTTTTTGGTATTAAGGGGTTAATCATCCATTTGCAAGTGGGTGCAATGCTCTGCTAACTTATTACATACACTGTAAAAATTTGGTTAGTGTAACTGCATTTTTTCACTTATTTCAAAATTTGGGAAAATTTGTGTTTCTTAAAGGCGCAGTAACGTTTTTTATATTGCTTGTAAACTTGTTTCAAAGTGTTTTCCAAGCTTGCTAGTCTCATTGCTAGTCTGTTTAAACATGTCTGTCACAGACAAACCTACTTGTTCATTATGTTTGAAAGCCATGGTGGAGCCCCATAGGAGAATGTGTACTAAATGTATTGATTTCACCTTAAACAGTAAAGATCAGTCTTTATCTATAAAATAATTATCACCAGAGGGTTCTGTCGAGGGGGAAGTTATGCCGACTAACTCTCCCCACGTCTCAGACCCTTCGCCTCCCGCTCAGGGGACGCACGCTAATATGGCGCCAATTACATCAGGGACGCCCATAGCGATTACCTTGCAGGACATGACTGCAATCATGAATAATACCCTGTCAGAGGTATTATCTAGATTGCCTGAATTAAGAGGCAAGCGCGATAGCTCTGGGGTTAGGAGAGATACAGAGCGCGCAAATGCTGTTAGAGCCATGTCTGATACTGCGTCACAGTATGCAGAACATGAGGATGGAGAGCTTCAGTCTGTGGGTGACATCTCTGACTCGGGGAAACCTGATTCAGAGATTTCTAATTTTAAATTTAAGCTTGAGAACCTCCGTGTATTGCTTGGGGAGGTATTAGCTGCTCTGAATGACTGTAACACAGTTGCAATTCCAGAGAAATTGTGTAGGCTGGATAGATACTATGCGGTGCCGGTGTGTACTGACGTTTTTCCTATACCTAAAAGGCTTACAGAAATTATTAGCAAGGAGTGGGATAGACCCGGTGTGCCCTTTTCCCCACCTCCTATATTTAGAAAAATGTTTCCAATAGACGCCACTACTCGGGACTTATGGCAGACGGTCCCTAAGGTGGAGGGAGCAGTTTCTACTTTAGCAAAGCGTACCACTATCCCGGTTGAGGACAGTTGTGCTTTTTCAGATCCAATGGATAAAATATTGGAGGGTTACCGTAAGAAAATGTTTATTCAACAAGGTTTTATTTTACAGCCCCTTGCATGCATTGCGCCTGTCACTGCTGCGGCGGCATTCTGGTTTGAGGCCCTGGAAGAGGCCATCCAGACAGCTCCATTGAATGAAATTATTGACAAGCTTAGAACGCTTAAGCTAGCTAACTCATTTGTTTCTGATGCCATTGTTCATTTGACTAAACTAACGGCTAAGAATTCCGGATTCGCCATCCAGGCGCGTAGGGCGCTATGGCTTAAATCCTGGTCAGCTGACGTGACTTCAAAGTCTAAATTACTCAACATTCCTTTCAAGGGGCAGACCTTATTCGGGCCTGGCTTGAAGGAAATTATTGCTGACATTACTGGAGGCAAGGGTCATACCCTTCCTCAGGACAGGGCCAAATCAAAGGCCAAACAGTCTAATTTTCGTGCCTTTCGAAATTTCAAGGCAGGAGCAGCATCAACTTCCTCCGCTTCAAAACAAGAGGGAACTGTTGCTCATTCCAGACAGGCCTGGAAACCTAAAAAGTCCTGGAACAAGGGCAAGCAGGCCAGGAAGCCTGCTGCTGCCCCCAAGACAGCATGAAGGAACGGCTCCCTATCCGGAAACGGATCTAGTGGGGGGCAGACTTTCTCTCTTCGCCCAGGCATGGGCAAGAGATGTTCAGGATCCCTGGGCGTTGGAGATCATATCTCAGGGATATCTTCTGGACTTCAAAGCTTCTCCTCCACAAGGGAGATTTCATCTTTCAAGGTTATCATCAAACCAGATAAAGAAAGAGGCATTCCTAAGCTGTGTGCAATACCTCCTAGTAATGGGAGTGATCCATCCAGTTCCGCGGACGGAACAAGGACAGGGATTTTATTCAAATCTGTTTGTGGTTCCCAAGAAAGAGGGAACCTTCAGACCAATCTTGGATCTAAAGATCTTAAACAAATTCCTCAGAGTTCCATCTTTCAAAATGGAAACTATTCGGACCATCCTACTCATGATCCAAGAGGGTCAGTACATGACCACAGTGGACTTAAAGGATGCCTACCTTCACATACCGATTCACAAAGATCATCATCGGTTCCTAAGGTTTGCCTTTCTAGGCAGGCATTACCAATTTGTAGCTCTTCCCTTCGGGTTGGCCACTGCCCCGAGAATTTTTACAAAGGTTCTGGGCTCACTTCTGGCGGTTCTAAGACCGCGAGGCATAGCGGTGGCTCCGTATCTAGACGACATCCTGATACAGGCGTCAAGCTTTCAAATTGCCAAGTCTCATACAGAGATAGTTCTGGCATTTCTGAGGTCGCATGGGTGGAAAGTGAACGTGGAAAAGAGTTCTCTATCACCACTCACAAGAGTCTCCTTCCTAGGGACTCTTATAGATTCTGTAGAGATGAAAATTTACCTGACGGAGTCCAGGTTATCAAAACTTATAAATGCTTGCCGTGTCCTTCATTCCATTCCACGCCCGTCAGTGGCTCAGTGCATGGAAGTAATCGGCTTAATGGTAGCGGCAATGGACATAGTGCCATTTGCGCGCCTGCATCTCAGACCGCTGCAATTTTGCATGCTAAGTCAGTGGAATGGGGATTACTCAGATTTGTCCCCTCTACTAAATCTGGATCAAGAGACCAGAGATTCTCTTCTCTGGTGGCTTTCTCGGGTCCATCTGTCCAAGGGTATGACCTTTCGCAGGCCAGATTGGACGATTGTAACAACAGATGCCAGCCTTCTAGGTTGGGGCGCAGTCTGGAACTCCCTGAAGGCTCAGGGATCGTGGACTCAGGAGGAGAAACTCCTCCCAATAAATATTCTGGAGTTAAGAGCAATATTCAATGCTCTTCTAGCTTGGCCTCAGTTAGCAACACTGAGGTTCATCAGATTTCAGTCGGACAGCATCACGACTGTGGCTTACATCAACCATCAAGGGGGAACCAGGAGTTTCCTAGCGATGTTAGAAGTCTCAAAGATAATTCGCTGGGCAGAGTCTCACTCTTGCCACCTGTCAGCGATCCACATCCCAGGCGTAGAGAACTGGGAGGCGGATTTTCTAAGTCGTCAGACTTTTCATCCGGGGGAGTGGGAACTCCATCCGGAGCTGTTTGCTCAACTGGTCCATCGTTGGGGCAAACCAGAACTGGATCTCATGGCGTCTCGCCAGAACGCCAAGCTTCCTTGTTACGGATACAGGTCCAGGGACCCTGGAGCAACACTGATAGATGCTCTAGCAGCTCCTTGGTTCTTCAACCTGGCTTATGTGTTTCCACCATTTCCTCTGCTCCCTCGACTGATTGCCAAAATCAAACAGGAGAGAGCATCAGTGATTCTGATAGCGCCTGCGTGGCCACGCAGGACCTGGTATGCAGACCTAGTGGACATGTCATCTCTTCCACCATGGACTCTGCCTCTGAGACAGGACCTTCTAATACAAGGTCCTTTCAATCATCCAAATCTACTTTCTCTGAGACTGACTGCATGGAGATTGAACGCTTGATTCTATCAAGGCGTGGCTTCTCCTAGTCAGTCATTGATACCTTAATACAGGCTCGGAAGCCTGTTACCAGGAAAATCTACCATAAGTTATGGCGTAAATATCTTTATTGGTGTGAATCCAAGAGTTACTCATGGAGTAAGGTTAGGATTCCTAGGATATTGTCCTTTCTCCAAGAGGGTTTGGACAAAGGCTTATCAGCTAGTTCTTTAAAAGGACAGATCTCTGCTCTGTCTATTCTTTTGCACAAGCATCTGGCAGAAGTTCCAGACGTCCAGGCATTTTGTCAGGCTTTGGTTAGGATTAAGCCTGTGTTTAAAACTGTTGCTCCCCCGTGGAGCTTAAACTTGGTTCTTAAAGTTCTTCAGGGAGTTCCGTTTGAACCCCTTCATTCCATTGATATTAAACTTTTATCTTGGAAAGTTCTGTTTTTGATGGCTATTTCCTCGGCTCGAAGAGTCTCTGAGTTATCTGCCTTACATTGTGATTCTCCTTATCTGATTTTTCATTCAGACAAGGTAGTTCTGCGTACCAAACCTGGGTTTTTACCTAAGGCGGTTTCTAACAGGAATATCAATCAAGAGATTGTTGTTCCATCATTGTGTCCTAATCCTTCTTCAAAGAAGGAACGTCTTTTGCATAATCTGGACGTAGTCCGTGCCTTGAAGTTTTACTTACAGGCTACTAAAGATTTTCGTCAAACATCTGCCCTGTTTGTCCTTTACTCTGGACAGAGGAGAGGTCAAAAAGCTTCGTCAACCTCTCTCTCCTTTTGGCTTCGGAGCATAATACGCTTAGCCTATGAGACTGCTGGACAGCAGCCCCCTGAAAGGATTACAGCTCATTCTACTAGAGCTGTGGCTTCCACCTGGGCCTTTAAAAATGAGGCCTCTGTTGAACAGATTTGCAAGGCTGCGACTTGGTCTTCGCTTCACACCTTTTCAAAATTTTACAAATTTGACACTTTTGCTTCTTCGGAGGCTGTTTTTGGGAGAAAGGTTCTACAGGCAGTGGTTCCTTCCGTTAGTTCCTGCCTTGTCCCTCCCATCATCCGTGTACTTTAGCTTTGGTATTGGTATCCCACAAGTAATGGATGATCCGTGGACTGGATACACTTAACAAGAGAAAACATAATTTATGCTTACCTGATAAATTTATTTCTCTTGTAGTGTATCCAGTCCACGGCCCGCCCTGTCTTTTAAGGCAGGTCTAAATTTTAATTAAACTACAGTCACCACTGCACCCTATGGTTTCTCCTTTCTCGTCTTGTTTTGGTCGAATGACTGGATATCGCAGTGAGGGGAGGAGCTATATAGCAGCTCTGCTGTGGGTGATCCTCTTGCAACTTCCTGTTGGGAAGGAGAATATCCCACAAGTAATGGATGATCCGTGGACTGGATACACTACATGAGAAATACATTTATCAGGTAAGCATAAATTATGTTTTTTTATTTACAGATCCCCAAGACTTATCTTCGGGGTCTGTAGCTAGTTAGATGCCTGAGATACAGGCTTCTAAGCAGCAGACCCCCTTTCCCTATACTTTACATTGTCCATTTTAAATAAAAATGGTTAGTAGTCAGCGCCAGGAGAGCAAAGCACACAAACTCACTATAAAAATGGCCACCTAACCGGGTCGTACAGAAGAATAAATAAATCATAGGGACATAGGAGCGCCACCCAAAGGTGGCTTAAGTGTGCTGGTGGAAAAGCTGGGCCCAAAGATCAATATGGGTGTATAATGGCCAAAAAACAACACACAGTACTGTATTAATAACACATAATACTGTATTAATAAGGAACGTAGAAATAGGGTGAAAAATACAGACAATAAAGTATATATATAAACATATGTTTTATATAAAAACTGTTTTAATCCAAGGAATATATGGAACAAGATAGCTAAAACTATGTGGCAATCTAGCAGAGTTATTCACAATCTAGAGTAAAATTTTAAAAGCAACGGTGAAAAACATATGTCAAACATGTGACAAAATAAGAGTATAACAAAAAACAAAACAATAAAGAAATAAATATTAATGAATCTG
The DNA here is from genome assembly GCF_027579735.1 of Bombina bombina. Taxonomy (NCBI): domain Eukaryota; kingdom Metazoa; phylum Chordata; class Amphibia; order Anura; family Bombinatoridae; genus Bombina; species Bombina bombina. Next base: position 1,180,148,268 of record NC_069499.1, on the reverse strand, counting down.
AGCTCAGATAAAGGGGCGTCCCATATATAAAGCAACAATATAGTCCCAAAAACTATACAGTCGCAAGGAGTCCCAAAGAGTAAGAAAATCCAGTGGAGATCCAACGTGGAAGGATCCAGAGAAGAGAGAGGAATACTTTTATCCAGGGGAGGAAAATCTTTTATCTAAAACTTCTGGTTCAGGGTAAAAACATCTAAAGGTACCTGTGGAAGAAAAAACAAACGGATGCACAAACACAAAAAAAGCTAGCTAAACTAAAAGGAAAAGTGCTCATCATATACAAATAGAAACTCAGGCTGGTATGTCACAGGAGGTCAACGCGTTTTGGCTGACAGAGGTCTTTATCAAGACTGTCTTTTTCTCTTGTTAAGTGTGTTCAGTCCACGGGTCATCCATTACTTATGGGATATATTCTCCTCCCCAACAGGAAGTTGCAAGAGGATCACCCAAGCAGAGCTGCTATATAGCTCCTCCCCTGACATGTCATACCCAGTCATTCTCTTGCAAACCTCAACAAAGAAGGAGGTCGCGGGAGGAGATGGAGTTTTTACTTAATTATTCTTCAATCAAAAGTTTGTTATTTTAAATGGCACCGGAGTGTGCTGTTTTTTTCTATCTCAGGCAGTATTTGGAAGAAGAAACTGCCTGCGTTTTCTATGATCTTAGCAGGCGTAACTAAGATCCACTGGCTGTTCTCGACATTCTGAGGAGTGGGGTAACTTCAGAACATGGGAATAGCATGCGGGGTCCACCGCAAATGAGGTATGTGCAGTACAATATTTTCTGGGAATGGAATTGACTAAGAAAATACTGCTGTTACCCGTATGATGTAAGTACAGCCTTAAATGCAGTAGTAGTGACTGGTATCAGGCTGATAAATGTATGCACAGTAGAGTTATTTTCTAGGGACTAGAATTTGACTGTGAAAATACTGTTAATACTGAAATAATGCTTAAGCCTTATCTGCAGTGGTAGCGACTGGTTGCAGGCTTAGTGATAACTTTGCATGACATTTAAAGAAGTTTATTTTCAAAACGTTTACTGGCATGTTATTCGTTTTGTGAGGTACTTTGGTGATAAATCCTTTTTCCACATGGCTAACGTATATTTCTGCATAGAAACCGTTATATCAGGTCTCCCACTGTTGTAAATGAGCGGGTGGGGCCTCTTTTTAGCGCCTTGTTGCGCAGTTAAAATTCTAGCACAGTCTTCCTGCTTCTTCCTCCTTGATCCAGGACGTCTCTAGAGAGCTCAGGGGTCTTCAAAATTCGTTTTTTGAGGGAGGTAATCAGTCACAGCAGACCTGTGACAGTGTGTTAGACTGTGATAAAAACGTTTTAATATAATTTGATATCCGTTTTTTTGGGTACTGAGGGGTTAATCATCCGGTTGCTAATGGGTGCAATCCTCTGCTATTTAATACATTTAAAGAATTGTTGACTATAACTGAATTATTCTTTAGTTACTCAACTGTGTTTTTTTAAAAGCGCTGCAGCGTTTTTTATATTGCTTGCAAACTTATTGAAAGTATTTTCCAAGCTTGCTAGCTTCATTGCTAGTCTGTTTAAACATGTCTGATACAGAGGAATCTGCTTGTTCATTATGTTTAAAAGCCGTTGTGGAGCCCAATAGAAATATGTGTACCAATTGTATTGATGTTACTTTGAAAAATCAATCTGTACCGCTTAAAAAATTATCACCAGACAACGAGGGGGCAGTTATGCCGTCTAACTCTCCTCACGTGTCAGTACCTTCGTCTCCCGCTCGGGAGGTGCTTGAGATTGAGGCGCCAAGTACATCAAGGCCCTTACAAATCACTTTACATGATATGGCTAATGTTATGAAAGAAGTGTTATACAATATGCCAGAGTTAAGAGGCAAGCGCGACAGTTCTGGGTTAAGGACAGAGCGCGCCGATGACACGAGAGCCATGTCTGATACTGCGTCACAATTTGCAGAACATGAGGACGGAGAGCTTCATTCTGTGGGTGACGGTTCTGATTCGGGGAGACCGGATTCAGAAATTTCAAATTTTAAATTTAAGCTTGAGATGTTAGCGGCTCTGAATGATTGTGACACGGTGGCAATACCAGAGAAATTATGTAGGCTGGATAAATACTACGCGGTGCCGGTGTGTACTGACGTTTTTCCTATACCAAAGAGGCTTACAGAGATGATTAGTAAGGAGTGGGATAGACCCGGTGTGCCTTTTTCCCCTCCTCCGATATTTAGAAAAATGTTCCCTATAGACGCCACCACAAGAGACTTATGGCAGACGGTCCCTAAGGTGGAGGGAGCAGTTTCTACTTTAGCCAAGCGTACCACTATCCCGGTGGAGGATAGCTGTGCTTTCTCAGATCCAATGGATAAAAAATTAGAGGGTTACCTTAAGAAAATGTTTATTTAACAAGGTTTTATATTACAGCCTCTTGCATGCATTGCGCCTGTCACTGCTACAGCGGCATTCTGGTTTGAGTCTCTGGAAGAGACGATTCGCACAGCACCATTGGATGAGTCTCTGAGCAAGATTAGAACCCTTAAGCTGGCTAATGCGTTTGTTTCGGATGCCGTAGTGCATTTAACCAAACTTACGGCTAAAAATTCCGGATTCGCCATACAGGCGCGCAGAGCGCTCTGGCTTAAATCCTGGTCAGCAGATGTAACTTCTAAGTCTAAATTGTTAAACATTCCTTTCAAAGGGCAGACCTTATTCGGGCCCGGCTTGAAGGAAATTATTGCTGACATTACTGGAGGTAAGGGCCACACCCTTCCTCAGGACAGGGCCAAATCAAAGGCCAAACAGTCTAATTTTCGTGCCTTTCGTAATTTCAAGGCAGGAGCAGCATCAACTTCCTCCGCTCCAAAACAGGAAGGAACTACTGCTCGTTACAGACAGGGTTGGAAAAGCAACCAGTCATGGAACAAGGGCAAGCAGGCCAGAAAGCCTACTTCCGCCCCTAAGACAGCATGAAGTCAGGGCCCCCTTTCCGGAGACGGATCTAGTGGGGGGCAGACTCTCTCTCTTCGCCCAGGCTTGGGCAAGAGATGTACAGGATCCCTGGACGCTGGAGATTATATCTCAGGGATACCTTCTGGATTTCAAGACTTCTCCTCCACAAGGGAGGTTTCATCTGTCAAGGTTATCAACAAACCTAGTAAAGAAAGAGGCATTTCTACAATGTGTACAAGACCTCTTAGTGATGGGAGTGATCCACCCAGTTCCGCGGATGGAACAGGGGCAAGGGTTTAATTCAAATCTGTTTGTGGTTCCCAAGAAAGAGGGAACCTTCAGACCAATCTTAGATTTAAAAATCTTAAACAAATTCCTAAGGGTTCCATCGTTCAAGATGGAAACCATTCGAACCATCCTACCCATGATCCAAGAGGGTCAATATATGACCACAGTGGATTTAAAGGATGCCTACCTTCACATTCCGATTCACAAAGATCATTATCGGTACCTAAGATTTGCCTTTCTAGACAGGCATTACCAGTTTGTAGCCCTTCCCTTCGGGTTGGCTACGGCCCCGAGAATTTTTACAAAGGTTCTGGGCTCTCTTCTGGCGGTACTAAGACCACGCGGCATAGCGGTGGCTCCGTACCTAGACGACATTCTGATACAAGCGTCAAGTTTTCAAAATGCAAAGTCTCATACAGAGATAGTTCTAGCATTTCTGAGGTCGCATGGGTGGAAAGTGAACGTGGAAAAGAGTTCTCTGTTACCACTCACAAGGGTCCCTTTTCTAGGGACTCTTATAGATTCTGTAGAGATGAAGATTTACCTGACGGAGTCCAGGCTATCAAAACTTCTCAATGCTTGCTGTGTCCTTCACTTCATTCCAAGCCCATCAGTAGCTCAGTGCATGGAAGTGATCGGCTTAATGGTTGCGGCGATGGACATAGTGCCATTTGCGCGCCTACATCTCAGACCGCTGCAACTATGCATGCTAAGTCAATGGAACGGGGATTACTCAGATCTGTCCCCTTTGCTAAATCTGGACCAGGAGACCAGAGATTCTCTTCTCTGGTGGTTATCACGGGTTCATCTGTCCAAGGGAATGTCCTTTCGCAGACCAGATTGGACGATTGTAACAACAGATGCCAGCCTACTAGGCTGGGGAGCAGTCTGGAACTCCCTGAAGGCTCAGGGGTCGTGGACTCAGGAGGAGAAACTCCTCCCAATAAACATTCTAGAATTAAGGGCAATATTCAATGCTCTTCTAGCTTGGCCTCAGTTGGCAACACTGAGGTTCATCAGATTTCAGTCGGACAACATCACGACTGTGGCTTACATCAATCATCAAGGGGGAACCAGGAGTTCCCTAGCGATGTTGGAAGTCTCGAAGATAATTCGCTGGGCAGAGTCTCACTCTTGCCACCTGTCAGCGATCTACATCCCAGGCGTGGAGAACTGGGAGGCGGATTTTTTAAGTCGCCAGACTTTTCATCCGGGGGAGTGGGAACTTCACCCGGAGGTATTTGCCCAACTAATTCTTTGTTGGGGCAAACCGGATCTGGATCTCATGGCATCTCGCCAGAACGCCAAGCTTCCTTGTTACGGATCCAGGTCCAGGGACCCGGGAGCGGTGCTGGTAGATGCACTAGCAGCCCCTTGGGTTTTCAACATAGCTTATGTGTTTCCACCTTTTCCGTTGCTTCCTCGACTGATTGCCAGGATCAAACAGGAGAGAGCATCAGTGATTCTGATAGCGCCTGCGTGGCCACGCAGGACCTGGTATGCAGACCTAGTGGACATGTCGTCCTGTCCACCATGGTCTCTACCCCTGAGGCAGGACCTTCTAATTCAGGGTCCTTTCAACCATCCAAACCTAATTTCTCTAAGGCTGACTGCTTGGAAATTGAACGCTTGATTCTATCAAAGCATGGGTTTTCGGATTTGGTTATTGATACATTAATACAGGCTCGGAAACCTGTTACCAGAAAAATTTACCACAAGATATGGCGTAAATATTTATATTGGTGTGAATCCAAGAGTTACTCATGGAGTAAGGTTAGGATTCCTAGGATATTGTCTTTTCTACAAGAGGGTTTAGAAAAGGGCTTATCCGCTAGTTCACTAAAGGGATAGATTTCTGCTCTGTCTATTCTTTTACACAAGCGTCTGGCAGAGAATCCAGACGTCCAGGCTTTTTGTCAGGCTTTGACTAGGATTAAGCCTGTGTTTAAAGCTGTTGCTCCTCCGTGGAGCTTAAACTTGGTTCTTAAAGTTCTCCAGGGTGTTCCGTTTGAACCCCTTCATTCCATTGATATTAAGCTTTTATCTTGGAAAGTTCTGTTTTTGATGGCTATTTCCTCGGCTCGTAGAGTCTCTGAGTTATCTGCCTTACATTGTGATTCTCCTTATCTGATCTTTCATTCAGACAAGGTAGTCCTGCGTACTAAACCTGGGTTTTTACCTAAGGTTGTTTCTAACAAGAATATCAATCAAGAGATTGTTGTTCCATCCTTATGTCCTAATCCTTCTTCAAAGAAGGAACGTCTTTTGCATAATCTAGATGTGGTCCGTGCTCTGAAGTTCTACTTACAGGCAACTAAAGATTTTTGACAAACTTCTTCTCTGTTTGTCGTTTACTCGGGACAGAGGAGAGGTCAAAAGGCTTCGGCTACCGCTCTCTCTTTTTGGCTTCGTAGCATAATACGCTTAGCCTATGAGACTGCTGGACAGCAGCCTCCTGAAAGAATTACAGCTCATTCCATTAGAGCTGTGGCTTCCACCTGGGCCTTTAAGAATGAGGCTTCTGTTGAACAGATTTGCAAGGCTGCAACTTGGTCTTCACTTCATACTTTTTCCAAATTTTACAAATTTGACACTTTTGCTTCTTCGGAGGCTGTTTTTGGGAGAAAGGTTCTACAGGCAGTGGTTCCTTCTGTTTAATGTTCCTGCCTTGTCCCTCCCATCATCCGTGTACTTTAGCTTTGGTATTGGTATCCCATAAGTAATGGATGACCCGTGGACTGAACACACTTAACAAGAGAAAACATAATTTATGCTTACCTGATAAATTTATTTCTCTTGTAGTGTGTTCAGTCCACGGCCGCCCTGTCTATTTGAGGCAGGTTCTAAATTTTAAATTATAACTCCAGTCACCACTGCACCCTATAGTTTCTCCTTTCTCGTCTTGTTTCGGTCGAATGACTGGATATGACATGTGAGGGGAGGAGCTATATAGCAGCTCTGCTTGGGTGATCCTCTTGCAACTTCCTGTTGGGGAGGAGAATATATCCCATAAGTAATGGATGACCCGTGGACTGAACACACTACAAGAGAAATAAATTTATCAGGTAAGCATAAATTATGTTTTTGTTTTTGTTTTGTTTTGTTATACCCTTATTTTGTCATATGTTTGACACATATGTTTTTCACTGTTGCTTTTAAACATTTTACTCTAGATTGTGAATAACTCTGCTAGATTGCCACATAGTTTTAGCTATCTTTTTCCATATATTCCTTGGATTAAAACTTTTTTTTTTTTTAATATACAACATATGTTTTTATTTATTCTTTATTGCCTGTATTTTTCACCCTATTTCTACGTTCCTTATTAATACAGTACTATGTGTTATTTCTACGCTCTATAGTATTACAGTACTATGTGTTGTTTTTTGGCCATTATACACCCATATTGAACAAACCAAAGAAAAAGAGGACAGTTACTCAGCACTCTAAAGGTAGTCTTATAATAGACACCAAATACTGCCTGAAGACAGGGTAGAACCAGGGTAGGGAAAGTAATAAAACTTAACTTTTACTAAATATCAGATTAAAAAATGTATATGTAAAACACAAAATGTGAATAATAACCTAACGTGTTTAAAACTTAGAATAAAATTATGTATATATAATAAATAATATGTTAGCAGCCACAGAGATACAATGTCACAGAAATTAATGAATTAATCCTAAACAGCCACACAGTGCAATGCGAACCAGATCAATGAGCTCATGGATTGTATAAGAAAACTATCTAAAAAAAGAGGATTGACCCCATCTCAAATTATCCTGGTCTATACAATACTGGAGCCCTAGGTAAGCAAAGTTCTGTGTGACTGAAACTAAGATACACGTTAGAGGGAGGGCAAAGCCTTCAAGTATCAATAAATGAGTTGTAAAGACAAAATTATAAGGTGGCAGATGCTAACATAACACGCCTGATGCGCATTTCGCCGCTAGCACGGCTTTATCAAAGGCAAACCCGAAACCCCGGTGTTCCCTGGTCTTTAAGATATAAGGTAGCCAATTGCCAGCGAGTGTACATACACACCCACTCAAGGAGCCTATCACTAAGCGACTAACATAATTGGTTAGAAGACCGTCACATGGTCTCACATATTGGAATGACGTGACCATGGAAACAGCATAGCTGTCAGTTTGAGCAACCCGTTCACAAAAACAATCTTTTAATGAGCCCATTTGTTACTAACACAGGGGATCAAAGTAGGGGGGATCAGTACATTCTCCAATTTTAGATCATGGTGACAATGCGACACATTTGTATCATGTACGCAGTTTATAATGCCCGAGTGAGGAGACTAGTTACCGTTCGTGAATCACCGCATTGATTATCCATACCGACAATAATTGTAAGATGAAATGGTGCGGATCAAGCCATGACTCTCGATTTATCAAAAATGTATAAATAACACACCCGTTCATTGCATGAAAACGTTCAAAAGCAGTGCTTATCATTGTTATGTGATCCTAATGTAAGATTACATTCTGACGTGTTTATATCCAAAGCGCAACTTGCATGAATAAAGACTAAATGTAAGAACCGATTTGCGTGAATTACATTATCCCGTCGTACCTGAATACCAACGATACTTGAGTGGCCGTATAATTAGACACATACACACTAGTAGTGCTATTCATCAACTTACTTATTAAGTGTTATTAATCCACTTACACATTATAAGCTATTGTGTAATCATTACACCTCATTGATTTCAGACTCTAAATTCATTCTGTTATTATTATCCGCTTAAAGATTTATGTATGACTAATAACCCTTATGCGGTCCATTGTTTATTGACTGGGTGTGTTCTATATAATTGGTATGCAAGGCTTACCACATTTTTTACCCACATTTGTTCAAAAAGAGAGAGGGGCAATTGAAAGGTATTAGGATCTAAATTCACTATATAACCATAACAAACTGTTATTACAGTTATGTGAGTGTTAAAACTACAGGTCATATGTGATAAGATTTATCAAAATATTTAACATAAAGGATTGCATTTCAGAGCCTATTTGTTTGATTCTTAGGTATCCCCTGCGTAGTTGAGATAAAGTGTATCACTTATAAAATAGTTAATTAATAATATAGATATAGCTGCATAGTAGGATGCTAATAAATGTGTATCCATCCAATTGTCGTACTCATGTCATGTATGATAGTAGGTTAATCAAAGGAATGAGAAAGAAAGTATATATAAATGTATTGTACCTCAGTGCCAATACCACTTGTATAACAACACCGATGGATTATTTAACATCACATATAAATAAATAATAAAATATATCAATTCAGTCCTGATCTCACACCTTGGTTTTTTCACTATATATTCATATAGGAGTTGATGTATATAACCTACAATTTGAAAGATAATCCAATGAGACTACATTATACCTAGCACAAAATACTAATATAGGTGATCTATAGCCATATAGTTAGGGAAAGGGGGGATATCTTTCTTGGTTTCTTAAATTCTAAATATAAGAACAATTGAATTATTATTTAATATTTTACCATACTTTTTATTATTCAATTATTACAACTGGCTGTTCATGACAGCAATTTCTTGGGTGTATTCTAAACATCACCTTAACTATGGCCTCAAACCTATCACTAGACTATAAAAACTGACATGACCAACGCATGAGAGACATAGAAAAGACATTTGCATCTTTCTGTGATCAGGAATCTATATCTAACACTGAAATTGAGAACTGGGAAGAAGGTTTAAAATCTTAGGGACATTTGATCAAGAAACATACTAGGTCTTTTTGGTATAAAAGTTCCTATGATAAATATCTGGCGAAACATATAATACCTAGGGGTCTGAGAGTACGACTTTTCCCTATCTTCGCCTTCCATATAGATTCCGATAAGGATAGATGGGAGCAAGCATTAATCAATTGCTCTGAGATTCTAGTGGCGATTCTGTCTGATTATGAATCGGACATAATGATAGAATTTAGAATTGGACAAAGAAATTACAGAATACAATACTAAACTACAGAAGTTTGATAATATAGATAAGTTTAAACAAGCATATAAAGATCTAAGAGAAGAACCTAACACCTGCAAAAAAGCAGCGTTCAGCTCCTAACGCAGCCCCATTGTTTCCTATGGGGAAACACTCTCTAAGTCTACACCTAACACCCTAACATGAACCCCGAGTCTAAACACCCCTAACCTTACACTTATTAACCACTAATCTGCTGCCCCGCTATCGCTGACACCTACATTATAGCTATGAACCCCTAATCTGCTGTCCCTAACATCGCTGACACCTATATTATATTTATTAACCCCTAATCTGCCCCCCCAACTCCGCCGCCACCTACCTACACTTATTAACCCCTAATCTGCCGACCGTACATCGCCGCCACTATAATAAATGTATTAACCCCTAAACCGCCGCATTCCCACCTCGCAAACACTATAATAAATTGTATTAACCCCTAATCTGCCCTCCCTAACATCGCCGCCACCTACCTACAATTTTTAACCCCTAAACTCCTGCCCCCAACGTCGCCGCTACTATAATAAAGTTATTAACCCCTAAACCTAAGTCTAACCCTAACACCCCCCTAAGTTAAATATAATTTAAATAAAACGAAATAAATTTACTATCATTAAATAAATTATTCCTATTTAAAACTAAATACTTACCTATAAAATAAACCCTAATATAGCTACAATATAACTAATAGTTACATTGTAGCTATTTTAGGATTTAGATTTATTTTACAGGCAACTTTGTATTTATTTTAACTAGGTACAATAGCTATTAAATAGTTAATAACTATTGAATAGCTACCTATTTAAAATAATTACAAAATTACCTGTAAAATAAATCCTAACCTGTTACAAATACACCTAACACTTCACTGTCAATAAATGAATTAAATAAATTACCTACAAGTATCTAAACTAAAATACAATTAAACTTCTAAATTGCAAGAAGTTTAAACTGATTACACCTAATCTAAGCCCCCTAATAAAATAAAAAAGCCCCCCAAAATAATAAAATGCCCTACCCTATCCTAAATTACAAAGTAATCGGCTCTTTTACCAGCCCTTAAAAGGGCTTTTTGCGGGGCATTGCCCCAAAGTAATCTGCTCTTTTACCTGTAAAAAAAAAAAAATACAATACCCCCCAACATTACAACCCACATACCCATACTCTAAAACCCACCCAAACCCCCCTTAAAAAACCTAACACTAACCCCCTGAAGATCTCCCTACCTTGAGTCGTCTTCACTCAGCCAAGCCGAATTCTTCATCCAAGCGGGGCAGAAGAGGTCTTCCATCCGATTGAAGTCTTCATCCAAGCGGAATCTTCTATCTTCATCCATCCGGAGCGGAGCAACAGCATCCTGAAGACCTCCGACGCGAAACATCCATCCTGGCCGACGACTTCCTGACGAATGACGGTTCCTTTAAATGACGTCATCCAAGATGGCGTCCCTCGAATTCTGATTGGCTGATAGGATTCTATCAGCCAATCTGAATTAAGGTAGGAAAAATCTGATTGGCTCATTCAATCAGCCAATCAGATTGAAGTTCAATCCAATTGGCCTCGCATTTTATTGGCGGATCGGAACAGCCAATAGAATGCGAGGTCAATCCGATTGGCTGATTGGATCAGCCAATCGGATTGAACTTCAATCTGATTGGCTGATTGAATCAGCCAATCAGATTTTTCCTACCTTAATTCCGATTGGCTGATAGAATCCTATCAGCCTATCGGAATTCGAGGGACGCCATCTTGGATGACGTCATTTAAAGGAACCGTCATTCGTCGGGAAGTCGTCGGCCAGGATGGATGTTCCGCGTCGGAGGTCTTCAGGATGCTGCCACTCCGGATGGATTAAGATAGAAGATTTCCGCTTGGATGAAGACTTCAATCGGATGGAAGACCTCTTCTGCCCCGCTTGGATGAAGACTTCAACCGGATGGAGGACCTCTTCTGCCCCGCTTGGATGAAGAATTCGGCTCGGCTGAGTGAAGACGACTCAAGGTAGGGAGATCTTCAGGGGGTTAGTGTTAGGTTTTTTTAAGGGTGGTTTGGGTGGGTTTTAATAGGGGTATGTGGGTGGTGGGTTGTAATGTTGGGGAGTATTGTATTATTTTTTTTTACAGGTAAAGAGCTGATTACTTTGGGGCAATGCCCCGCAAAAAACCCTTTTAAGGGCTGGTAAAAGAGCTGATTACTTTGTAATTTAGGATAGGGTAGGGCATTTTATTATTTTGGGGGGCTTTTTTATTTTATTAGGGGGCTTAGATTAGGTGTAATTAGTTTAAACTTCTTGTAATTTTTTTTTATTTTCTGTAATTTAGTGTGTTGTTTTTTTTTTGTATTATGGTTTAGTTTATTGTATTTTAGTTTAGATAATTGTAGGTAATTTATTTAATTAATTTATTGATAGTGTAGTGTTAGGTGTATTTGTAACATAGGTTAGGATTTATTTTACAGGTAATTTTGTAATTACTTTAACTAGGTAGCTATTAAATAGTTATTAACTATTTAATAGCTATTGTACCTAGTTAAAATAAATACAAAGTTGCCTGTAAAATAAATATAAATCCTAAAATAGCTACAATGTAACTATTAGTTATACAGGTATACCCCGCTCATACAGCGGGTTAAAGTGAATGTAAATTTTGATGCTAAAGTGCCCGGTTTTTAAAACTTTGATTAAAAACAGGGGCACTTTAATTCATCAATATTTGAATTTCACTCCTGTTGTGAAAAAAAACTTACCTTTTAATCTTCACAGCAGCTCCAGCTTCCTCCACCTGTTTCAAAGCCTCTTCCTGGGTCTAAAATGAGGTATCTGGCTTCCTCCAATCACAGCAGTGAATCAGACACTGAATCCCCCGGGGGGGAATCTGTGATTGGAGGATGACCTATCAATCATTTCTGACATCAGAAATGGCTTGTGAGACCGGAGAAAGCTGTAGCTGCTGTGAAGATTAAAAGGTAAGTTTTTTGTCACAACAGGAATGAAATGTAAATTTTGATGAATTAAAGTGCCCCTGTTTTTAATCAAAGTTTTAAAAACCGGGCACTTAAACATCAAAATTTACATTCACTTTAAGGACCGGAGCCCCGCTGTAAAGTGAAAACCGACTTAAAGTGAGTCAAGGCATTTTTTACTTGTTTTTCACTTGCCAGTGTGTTTACAAGCTTAAAAACATGTTTGAAATAACATATATAGGTGTGCAATAGTGCTAAGTTTAGTTTAACACTAGCACAAGACAGTACACTACTGTATTCAGTTATGCAGACAGTAGAAAGGGATACATATACTGTATACAGGTACTGTACAGTACAACATGTAGTACAATACAGTGGTATGTGCTTTATTGCTTACCTTTGCTTATGATTCATCATCTGAGTCTTCAATGCAAATCAGTTTTGAAGGTGGAGAACTTGACAAAGATTCATCAGGTCTTGATGTTGAAGGTGATGATGATGGCTGTGGGACTTTATTAAAATATGATAGCAAAGAAGTTTGCTTCATGGACTGACGCTTCCTTTCTCGAAGTATTTCTTTATAACATGCAATTCCATTTGACACAATTTTATTAACTGAAGAACTTCTTTCAAAATTGCCATCAATCTGCTCCAAACCTGCCAAACCCTTTTCAATTAAACTGACATATTCCTCTAATTCTTTTGTTGGCATTTCCCTAATGCAAACTGGGTCTTCATCAGTAGAACCATCAGTTTCAAGAAACAGTCTTCTTTGCTCTTCAATCATAATCAAATCTTCATCTGTCAATGGCTGGTCATGAGATGCAAGTAATTCTGTAACATCTTCAGGCTCCACTTCTAGTTCCAGTTGTCTAGCCATGTCCACAACGTTAGCATTGACTTCCTCTACCGAAGTCTCAAGGCCGGGAACATCATCCATAAAGGTGGGGATTAGCTTTTTCCACACACGTCTCAATGCTGATTCTGAAACTTCATTCCAGGAATCTCTAATTGCTTTAATAGCATCTAGAATTGTAAATCCTTTCCAGAAGGCTTTTAATTTGTTCTGTGTAGCACCATCAGATGCATCGCTATCTAAGGCAGTTATAGCAGCAGTAAAGGTCTTCTTCAAATAATATGCTTTGAAGGTTGCAATCACTCCCTGATCCATAGGCTGAAGAATAGATGTGGTGTTTGCAGGCAAGAAAACAACTTGAATCTCATTGTACATTTCTATTAAAGCTCGTGGGTGAGAAGGTGCATTGTCAGTAAGCATTAAAATTTTAAAAGGAATTTTTTTTTCCTTGCAGTAGGCTTCACCTGTGGGTTTAAAATAATCTGTAAACCATGTTGTAAATAGACTTGCAGTCATCCAGGCTTTAGTGTTTGATTTGTAGTAAACAGACAGGCTAGATTTAGCATAGTTTTTCAGAGCCCTGGGATTCTCAGAATGGTAGATCATCATAGGCTTCAGCTTCAAATCACCAGCTGCATTAGCACCTAAAAGCAGTGTTAGTCGATCCTTTGCAGCTTTGAATCCTGGCATTAACTTTTCCTCCTTTGCAATGAATGTCCTAGATGGCATTTTTTTCCAGAAAAGGCCGGTTTCATCAACATTAAATATTTGCTGTGTGGTGTAACCACCATCTTCTATAATTTTAGCCAGCTCTTCTGGAAAAGCCTCTGCAAATTCAACATCTGCACTAGCTGCTTTCCCTTGCACTTTAATGTTGTGCAGATGACTTCTTTCCTTAAACCTGTTAAACCAACCTCTGCTAGCTTCAAAATTTTCATCTTTAGCACTCTCACCTCTATCAGTCTTCATTGCATTAAACAAGGATAGTGCCTTGCTTTGAATAATGGCTTGGCTTAAAGGAACATTGTTGCTGGTTTGATCTTCTATCCAAACCACTAGCAGCTTCTCCATTTCAGCAATAAGGTTGTGTTTCTTGTGAATCACTTTTGTGTGCACTGGAGTAGAACTTTTTACTTCTTTTAAGTATTTTTCTTTAGCATTCACCACTGTGCTAACTGTTGTGCGAGCCAAACCTAACTTGAGGCCTATATCTGAGTTGGACATGCCTTGCTCACTCATCTTTATCATTTCCAACTTTTGATTCAATGTAAGAGGCTTACGGATCCTCTTTTTTTCATCACCTGGAGCCAGGGCCATTGTAGAAATGTAGAAATAAAATAAAGACTAAAATACAAAACAGAGATGATACTGGGAGTGAATTTTTAAATTATGAAAAAAACATGAAAAAAAAGATAGTCTGCTCCTATTGCAATGATTGGTTTTACCTTTGTGCTTACCTTGAATAGTACAGGTAATAATCTCATATGCCTCCTTCATCTCATACAGTATGTCTATACAGTACCATACCATAAACCATAACTTAATGTACAGTACTCTACTGTACCTGTACTGTATGCCAGATCCTTATTTTATGTGGAGATCTCAAACCATGCCAAACAATACTGTACAGTACTAAAGTAGGTTATGTTTTATGGTATGGTACTGTATATGAGATGGAGGCATATGAAATGCTTACCTGTACTATTCAAGGTAAGCATTTCATATGCCTCCATCTATCACTATTATGACAATAATACTGTATACAGTACAGTACATACAGTAACACTGCATATACTGGTACTTGTACTGTACCTTTATTGGCCAAAAAATACTGCTTATGAAGAACTAGACTTGTGTGTACGGTACAATTACTGTATGGATTTAACAAATAATCCTGTACAGTACTGTACCTTTAATGGACAAAAAATACTGTAATGCTTATGAAGACCGGTATACTGGACTTACCAAATTATCTGGTACAGTACAATACTGTACTGCACAGTTTTAGCAACCCTAAAGTCTTTCCAACGTACTCTGTAAAACCGCATGCAATTTTTCTCCTTACTTGCGATGTCTAAGTCCTGCGCTGTGCCGCGCTGAAAAACTACTTCCGGGTTTGCGGCGGCGACGTATTAGCGAAACGACGTAAACGAAATCGACGTAAAGCGGGGCATACCTGTATTGTAGCTATATTAGGGTTTATTTTATAGGTAAGTATTTAGTTTTAAATAGGAATAATTTATTTAATGATAGTAAATTTAGTAAGTTTAATTTAAATTATATTTAACTTAGGGGGGTGTTAGGGTTAGACTTAGGTTTAGGGGTTAATAACTTTATTATAGTAGCGGCGACGTTGGGGGCGGGAGATTAAGGGTTAATAATTGTAGGTAGGTGGCGGCGATGTTAGGGAGGGCAGATTAGGGGTTAATAAAATTTATTATAGTGTTTGCGAGGCGGGAGTGCGGCGGTTTAGGGGTTAATACATTTATTATAGTGGCGGCGATGTCCGGTCGGCAGATTAGGGGTTAATAAATTTAGGTAGGTGGCGGCAACATTGGGGGGGCAGATTAGGGGTTAATAAATATAATATAGGTGTCGGCGATGTTAGGGGCAGCAGATTAGGGGTTCATAGGGATAATGTAGGTGGCGGCGATGTCCGGTCAGAAGATTAGTGGTTAAAAAAATTTATTATAGGGTTTGCGATGTGGGGGGGGCCTCAGTTTAGGGGTTCATAGGTAGTTTATAGGTGTTAGTGCACTTTATAGCATAGTAGTTGAGAGCTTTATGTTCTGGCGTTAGCCCATAAAACTCAACTACTGACTTTTTTTCGCTGTAGGAGTCTTGGCGGTAGAGGCTGTACCGCTCACTTCTTCCAAGACTTGTAATACCAGCGTTGGGCAAATCCCATAGAAAAGATAGGATACGCAATTGACGTAAGGGGATTTGCGGTAGTCTCGAGTCGCGGAAAGAAAGTGAGCGGTAGACCCTTTCCTGCCTGACTCTAAATACCAGCGGACGTTAAAAAGCAGCGTTAGGACCCTTAACGCTGCTTTTTAACCCTAACGGAGAACTCTAAATCTACCCGTAAGTGTAGTCAAATGAAAAGGGACCTAAAAGATTTTGAAAAGGGTAGAATCTTTACTTGGGACGATAAAATGCCCAGACGTAGACCCGTCAATAGTTTACCACCAACTAAGAACACATCCCAGTCAGACTATGAATCATCGGCTGTCGAAGACAGCGATTCTGAAAATAGTAATATGTCTACCAGCAGTTTTTTAGGCCGAAAACCAGAACAGATAGATCAAGGCATAAAAGACCGACAAGAAGGGGCAAAGGTTGTGGATCGGACCTTACGAGACAGGTCCTGGTGGGGGTACACGAGGGACAACCAATACAGGAGGAGGGAGGATTGGGGCAGGTGACCCAAATGGTAGGAGATAACAAATTACAGGTTATCAACCTATCAAAACATATTTTGACACCTACACATGTTGAAGTCCTCTCTAAAGGTTTATCATTTTCACCCACTCCCATACTAGACAAGTTTGAATTAATTAAAGATTTACATCTTTTCTGTCGAAAATTAGCACTAAAGAAGATTTTATTCCACATAAAATGATCCAGTAACTGACGAACTAAGAACTTTGGATACATTGATTGATTTGTGGAATGAAAGTGCGAGCGGTAGCTCTCCTACAGTAGAAACCTTCTTGGATAAAAAATTGAAAATGAAATCGAAATTTATGCCTGCTATTAACAAAATACCACAGTTAGAAGTTTTTCTAAGAATGGTGATGACGGGTTTTTCTGAAAATTAAAGAGAAAAATGTCTGTAATTTGAGTAGAGATGAAAACAAAGCCCTATCTGAAATAAAATCATGGGATGATGTTATAGTTAAAGCATCTGATAAGGGTGGTAATGTTGTCATTTGGGATAAAGAGAAATATCTAGTAGAAGCATATAGACAATTGAACGACAAAAAATGCTATAAACATCTGTTCTCTAACCTATGTGAAGTTGGCACCCCATGTTTGTAAGAACTGAATTAAAATATACCATTCGTTTGTGCTGCGTTTGTGCTGATTTGTGCCGCAAAAACCAACGTTTGTGCCGGTTTGGTTTAGGAGATATTGCACATTATTTTTTTATGAAACTCCGCCCACTTTGCACCCCATGTTATGCAATTTTAAAAACAAATATACCATTTGTTTGTGCTGCGTTTGTGCTGTTTTGTGCCGCAAAAACGAACGTTTGTGCCGGTTTGGTTTCCGAGATATAGCTCATTATATTTGCTGAAACTCCGCCCACTTTGCACCCCATGTTATGCAATTTTAAAAACAAATATACCATTTGTTTGTGCTGCGTTTGTGCTGGTTTGTGCCGCAAAAACGAACGTTTGTGCCGGTTTGGTTTCGGAGATATAGCGCATTATATTTGCTGAAACTCCGCCCACTTTGCACCCCATGTTATGCAATTTTAAAAACAAATATAACATTGGTTGGTGCTGCGTTTGTGCTGATTTGTGCCGCAAAAACTAACGTCTGTGCTGTTTTGGTTTCGGAGATATAGCGCATTATTTTTTATGAACCCCGCCCACTTTGCACCCCATGTTATTCGATTTTAAAAACAAATAAACCATTTGTTTGTGCTGCGTTTGTGCTGATTTGTGCTGCAAAAACGAACGTTTGTGCTGTTTTGGTTTCGGAGATATAGCGCATTATATTTGCTGAAACTCCGCCCACTTTGCACCCCATGTTATGCAATATACCCCAAAGTTTTATAATTCTATTTGTACTTACAAACATTGTAGTTGTGATAATACGTTGTGAATATACTTTTGAATCAAACAGTATATGTACACATAATGCACAATATCTCCGAAATCAAGCCGGAACAAACGTTCATTTTTGCGTCACAAATCAGCACAAACGCAGCACAAACGAATGGTATATTTGTTTTTAAAATTGCATAACATGGGGTGCAAAGTGGACGGAGTTTCAGCAAATATAATGCGCTATATCTCCGAAACCAAACTTGCACAAACATTAGTTTTTGCAGCACAAACGCAGCACAATCAAATGGTATATTTGTTTTTAAAATTGCATAACATGGGGTGCAAAGTGGGCGAGGTTTCATTAAAATATAATGCGCTATATCTCCGAAACCAAACCGGCACAAACATTCGTTTTTGCGGCACAAACCAGCACAAACAAATGGTATATTTGTTTTTAAAATTGCATAACATGGGGTGCAAAGTGGGCGGATTTTCAGCAAATATAATGCGCTATATCTCCGAAACCAAACCAGCACAAACGTTCGTTTTTGCGGCACAAACCAGCACAAACGCAGCACAAACAAATGTTATATTTGTTTTTAAAATTGCATAACATGGGGTGCAAAGTGGGCGGAGTTTCAGCAAATATAATGCGCTATATCTCCGAAACCAAACCGGCACAAATGTTCATTTTTGTAGCACAAACGCAGGACAAACAAATGGTATATTTGTTTTTAAAATTGCATAACATGGGGTGCAAAGTGGGCGGAGTTTCAGCAAATATAATGCGCTATATCTCCGAAACGAAACTGGCACAAACGTTCGTTTTTGCGGCACAAACCAGCACAAACGCAGCACAAACAAATGGTATATTTGTTTTTAAAATTGCATAACATGGGGTGCAAAGTGGGCGGAGTTTCAGCAAATATAATGCGCTATATCTCCGAAACCAAACCGGCACAAACGTTCGTTTTTGCGGCACAAACCAGCACAAACGCAGCACAAACAAATGGTATATTTGTTTTTAAAATTGCATAACATGGGGTGCAAAGTGGGCGGAGTTTCAGCAAATATAATGCGCTATATCTCAGAAACCAAACCGGCACAAATGTTCATTTTTGCAGCACAAACCAGCACAAACGCAGCACAAACAAATGGTATATTTGTTTTTAAAATTGCATAACATGGGGTGCAAAGTGGACGGAGTTTCAGCAAATATAATGCGCTATATCTCCGAAACCAAACTTGCACAAACATTAGTTTTTGCGGCACAAATCAGCACAAACGCAGCACAATCAAATGGTATTTTTGTTTTTAAAATTGCATAACATGGGGTGCAAAGTGGGCGAGGTTTCATTAAAATATAATGCGCTATATCTCCGAAACCAAACCGGCACAAACATTCGTTTTTGCGGCACAAACCAGCACAAACAAATGGTATATTTGTTTTTAAAATTGCATAACATGGGGTGCAAAGTGGGCGGATTTTCAGCAAATATAATGCGCTATATCTCCGAAACCAAACCAGCACAAACGTTCGTTTTTGCGGCACAAACCAGCACAAACGCAGCACAAACAAATGTTATATTTGTTTTTAAAATTGCATAACATGGGGTGCAAAGTGGGCGGAGTTTCAGCAAATATAATGCGCTATATCTCCGAAACCAAACCGGCACAAATGTTCATTTTTGTGGCACAAACCAGCACAAACGCAGCACAAACAAATGGTATATTTGTTTTTAAAATTGCATAACATGGGGTGCAAAGTGGGCGGAGTTTCAGCAAATATAATGCGCTATATCTCCGAAACCAAACTGGCACAAACGTTCGTTTTTGCGGCACAAACCAGCACAAACGCAGCACAAACAAATGGTATATTTGTTTTTAAAATTGCATAACATGGGGTGCAAAGTGGGCGGAGTTTCAGCAAATATAATGCGCTATATCTCCGAAACCAAACCGGCACAAACGTTCGTTTTTGCGGCACAAACCAGCACAAACGCAGCACAAACAAATGGTATATTTGTTTTTAAAATTGCATAACATGGGGTGCAAAGTGGGCGGAGTTTCAGCAAATATAATGCGCTATATCTCAGAAACCAAACCGGCACAAATGTTCATTTTTGCAGCACAAACCAGCACAAACGCAGCACAAACAAATGGTATATTTGTTTTTAAAATTGCATAACATGGGGTGCAAAGTGGGCGGAGTTTCAGCAAATATAATGTGCTATATCTCCTAAACCAAACCGGCACAAACGTTGGTTTTTGCGGCACAAATCAGCACAAACGTAGCACAAACGAATGGTATATTTTAATTCAGTTTTTCCAAACATGGGGTGCCAACTTCACATAGGTTGTTCTCTAATCCTTCAAACCAATTTTTGAGTGAATACAATAATATGATTAAGGATGCTAAGGATACAGGTGTTATTAGTCATAAAGAATGGCAATTTCTACTATGCAAAAATCCCAAAGTAGCAACTTTATATTTATTACCTAAGGTACATAAGAACAGAAGTAAACCACCTGGTAGACCAATAGTCTCCAGTATTGGAAGCTTGTGTGAACAAGCAAGGAGATTTCTAGATCTTTATCTTCGTGACATAGTATTGTCTCTTCCCTCTTTTACCAGGGATACCATGGATATCCTGAGTAAAATTAATGATATCTCACTGGATGATAATGCATTGTTGATAACATGTGACGTTGAGTCTCTGTATACTTCCATCAAGCATGATAAGGGCTGTAACGCAGTTAAGTACTTCCTAGACATGGAATCCAATGACAAAAAAGAACGAAATGGGTTCATTCTTAAACTGTTACAGTTTGTACTGAAACACAATTTCTTTGTATTCAATGAAAGATTTTATTTACAAACTCAGGGGACCGCGATGGACTCCTCATGCGCACCCACATATGCTAATATTTACTTGGGTTTGTGGGAGAGAGAGATTGTTTTCTCTTGTTAAGTGTGTTCAGTCCACGGGTCATCCATTACTTATGGGATATATTCTCCTCCCCAACAGGAAGTTGCAAGAGGATCACCCAAGCAGAGCTGCTATATAGCTCCTCCCCTCACATGTCATATCCAGTCATTCTCTTGCAAGTCTCAACAAAGAAGGAGGTCGCGAGAGGAGCTGGAGTTTTTTACCTAATTATTCTTCAATCAAAAGTTTATTATTTTAAAATGGCACCGGAGTGTGCTGTTTTTTTCTCTCATTCAGTATTTAGAAGAAGAATCTGCCTGCGTTTTCTATGATCTTAGCAGACGTAACTAAGATCCACTGGCTGTTCTCGCACATTCTGAGGAGTGGGGTAACTTCAGAAAAGGGAATAGCATGCGGGGTCCCCCGCAAATGAGGTATGTGCAGTAATATTTTCTAGGAATGGAATTGACTAAGAAAACACTGCTGTTACCCATATGATGTAAGTACAGCCTTTAATGCAGTAGTAGCGACTGGTATCAGGCTGATAAATGTATGCGCAGTTGGTTATTTTCTAGGGACTGTTCTCCCACTGTTGTAATATGAGTGGGAGGGGCCTTTTTTAGCGCCTTGTTGCGCAGTTAAAATTCTTGCACAGTCTTCCTGCTTCTTCCTCCTTGATCCAGGACGTCTCCAGAGAGCTCAGGGGTCTTCAAAATTCATTTTTGAGGGAGGTAATCAGTCACAGCAGACCTGTGACAGTGTGTTTGACTGTGATAAAAGCGTTAAATCTTAAATTGATTATCCGTTTTTTTTGGGTATTGAGGGGTTAATCATCTGTTTGCTAGTGGGTGCAATCCTCTGCTAAATTCATACATTTACTGTTAAAATTGTTGGCTATAACTGAATTAGTTCATTGTTATTTCAACTGTGACAGTTTTTTGTGTTTTTAAAAGCGCTGCAGCGTTTTTTCTATTGCTTGTAAATTTATTGAAAGATTTTTTTCCAAGCTTGCTAGCCTTCATTGCTAGTCTGTTTAAACATGTCTGATACAGATGAATCTACTTGTTCATTATGTTTTAAAGCCAATGTGGAGCCCAATAGAAATATGTGTACCAGTTGTATTGATGTTACTTTAAATAAAAGTCAGTCTTTACCGGTAAAGAAATTATCACCAGACAACGAGGGGGAAGTTATGCCGCCTAACTCTCCTCACGTGTCAGTACCTTCGCCTCCCGCTCAGGAGGTGCGTGAGATTGTGGCGCCAAGTACATCAAGGCCCTTACAAATCACTTGCATGATATGGCTAATGTTATGAAAGAAGTATTATCTAATTTGCCTGAGTTAAGAGGCAAGCGCGATAGCTCTGGGTTTAGGACAGAGCGCGCCGATGACACGAGAGCCATGTCCGATACTGCGTCACAATTTGCAGAACATGAGGACGGAGAGCTTCATTCTGTGGGTGACGGATCTGATCCGGGGAGACCGGATTCAGAAATTTTAAATTTAAGCTTGAGAACCTCCGTGTATTGCTAGGGGAGGTGTTAGCGGCTCTGAACGATTGCGACACGGTTGCAATCCCAGAGAAATTATGTAGGCTGGATAAATACTATGCGGTACCGGTGTGTACTGACGTTTTTCCTATACCTAAAAGGCTTACAGAGATTATTAGCAAGGAGTGGGATAGACCCGGTGTGCCCTTTTCCCCTCCTCCGATATTTAGAAAAATGTTCCCAATAGACGCCACCACACGAGACTTATGGCAGATGGTCCCTAAGGTGGAGGGAGCAGTTTCTACTTTAGCCAAGCGTACCACTATTCCGGCCCGTCACTGCTGCAGCGGCATTCTGGTTTGAGTCTCTGGAAGAGGCTATTCGCACAGCACCATTGGATGAGATTCTAAACAAGCTTAAAGCCCTTAAGCTAGCTAATGCATTTGTTTCGGATGCCGTTGTGCATTTAACCAAACTAACGGCTAAGAACTCCGGATTCGCCATCCAGGCGCGCAGAGCGCTATGGCTTAAATCCTGGTCAGCAGATGTAACTTCTAAATCTAAATTGCTTAATATTCCTTTCAAAGGGCAAACCTTATTCGGGCCCGGCTTGAAAGAAATTATTGCTGACATTACTGGAGGTAAGGGTCACACCCTTCCTCAGGACAGGGCCAAATTAAAGGCCAAACAGTCTAATTTTCGTGCCTTTCGTAATTTCAAGGCAGGAGCAGCATCAACTTCCTCCACTCCAAAGCAGGAAGGGACTGCTACTCGTTACAGACAGGGTTGGAAAGGCAACCAGTCCTGGAACTAGGGCAAGCAGGCCAGAAAACCTACTTCTGCCCCTAAGACAGCATGAAGAAAGGGCCCCCTATCCGGAAACGGATCTAGTGGGGGGCAGACTTTCTCTCTTCGCCCAGGCCTGGGCAAGAGATGTCCAGGATCCCTGGGCGTTGGAGATCATATCTCAGGGATACCTTATGGACTTCAAAACTTCTCCTCCACAAGGGAGATTTCATCTGTCAAGGTTATCAACAAACCTAATAAAGAAAGAGGCATTTCTACGATGTGTGCAAGACCTCTTAGTAATGGGAGTGATCCACCCGGTTCCGCGGACGGAACAAGGGCAAGGTTTTTACTCAAATCTGTTTGTGGTTCCCAAAAAAGAGGGAACCTTCAGGCCAATCCTGGACCTGAAGATCTTAAACAAATTCCTAAGGGTTCCATCGTTTAAAATGGAAACTATTCGAACCATCCTACCCATGATCCAAGAGGGTCAGTATATGACCACAGTGGACTTAAAGGATGCCTACCTTCACATACCGATTCACAAGGATCATTATCGGTACCTAAGGTTTGCCTTTCTAGACAGGCATTACCAGTTTGTAGCTCTTCCCTTCGGGTTGGCTACGGCCCCGAGAATTTTTACAAAGGTTCTGGGCTCGCTTCTGGCGGTACTAAGACTGCGAGGCATATCGGTGGCTCCGTACCTAGACGACATCCTGATACAAGCGTCAAGTTTTCAAAATGCAAAGTCTCATACAGAGATAGTTCTAGCATTTCTAAGGTCGCATGGGTGGAAAGTGAACATGGAAAAGAGTTCTCTGTTCCCACTCACAAGGGTTCCCTTTCTAGGGTCTCTGATAGATTCTGTAGAGATGAAGATTTACCTGACGGAGTCCAGGTTATCAAAAATCCTAAATGCTTGCCGTGTCCTTCATTCCATTCCAAGCCCATCAGTAGCTCAGTGCATGGAAGTAATCGGCTTAATGGTCGCGGCAATGGACATAGTGCCATTTGCGCACCTACATCTCAGACCGCTGCAACTATGCATGCTAAGTCAGTGGAATGGGGATTACTCAGATCTGTCCCCTTTACTAAATCTGGACCAGGAGGCCAGAGATTCTCTTTTCTGGTGGTTATCGCGGGTTCATCTGTCCAAAGGAATGACTTTTCGCAGACCAGATTGGACAATTGTAACAACAGATGCCAGCCTACTAGGCTGGGGTGCAGTCTGGAACTCCCTGAAGGCTCAGGGATCGTGGACTCAGGAGGAGAAACTCCTCCCAATAAACATTCTGGAATTAAGAGCAATATTCAATGCTCTTCTAGCTTGGCCTCAGTTAGCAACACTGAGGTTCATCAGATTTCAGTCGGACAACATCACGACTGTGGCTTACATCAATCATCAAGGGGGAACCAGGAGTTCCCTAGCGATGTTGGAAGTCTCGAAGATAATTCGCTGGGCAGAGTCGCACTCTTGTCACCTGTCAGCGATCTACATCCCAGGCGTGGAGAACTGGGAGGCGGATTTTCTAAGTCGCCAGACCTTTCATCCGGGGGAGTGGGAACTTCACCCGGAGGTGTTTGCTCAACTGATTCTTCGTTGGGGCGAACCGGAGCTGGATCTCATGGCATCTCGCCAGAACACCAAGCTTCCTTGTTATGGATCCAGGTCCAGGGACCCGGGAGCGGTGCTGGTAGATGCACTAGCAGCCCCTTGGGTTTTCAACATGGCTTATGTGTTTCCACCATTTCCGTTGCTACCTCGACTGATTGCCAGGATCAAACAGGAGAGGATCAGTGATTCTGATAGCGCCTGCGTGGCCACGCAGGACCTGGTATGCAGACCTAGTGGACATGTAGTCCTGTCCACCATGGTCTCTGCCTCTGAGGCAGGACCTTCTAATTCAGGGTCCTTTCAACCATCCAAGCCTAATTTCTCTGAAGCTGACTGCATGGAGATTGAACGCTTGATTCTATCAAAGCGTGGTTTTTCGGAGTCGGTTATTGATACGTTAATACAGGCTCGGAAACCTGTTACCAGAACAATTTACCATAAGATATGGCGTAAATATTTATATTGGTGTGAATCCAAGAGTTACTCATGGAGTAAGGTTAGGATTCCTAGGATATTGGCTTTTCTACAAGAAGGTTTAGAAAAGGGTTTATCCGCTAGTTCGTTAAAGGGACAGATTTCTGCTCTGTCTATTCTTTTACACAAACGTCTGGCAGAGAATCCAGACGTCCAGGCTTTTTGTCAGGCTTTGGCTAGGATTAAGCCTGTGTTTAAAACTGTTGCTCCTCCGTGGAGCTTAAACTTGGTTCTTAAAGTTCTTCAGGGTGTTCCGTTTGAACCCCTTCATTCCATTGATATTAAGCTTTTATCTTGGAAAGTTCTGTTTTTGATGGCTATTTCCTCGGCTCGAAGAGTCTCTGAGTTATCTGCCTTACATTGCGATTCTCCTTATCTGATTTTTCATTCAGACAAGGTAGTTCTGCGTACTAAACCTGGGTTTTTACCTAAGGTTGTTTCTAACAGGAATATCAATCAAGAGATTGTTGTGCCTTCATTATGTCCTAATCCTTCTTCAAAGAAGGAACGTCTTTTGCATAATCTGGACGTAGTCCATCCCCTGAAGTTCTACTTACAGGCAACTAAAGATTTTCGGCAAACTTCTTCTCTGTTTTTCGTTTATTCTGGTCAGAGGAGAGGTCAAAAGGCTTCGGCCACCTCTCTCTCTTTTTGGCTTCGTAGCATAATACGTTTAGCCTATGAGACTGCTGGACAGCAGCCTCCTGAAAGAATTACAGCTCATTCCACTAGAGCTGTGGCTTCCACCTGGGCCTTTAAGAATGAGGCCTCTGTTGAACAGATTTGCAAGGCTGCAACTTGGTCTTCACTTCATACCTTTTCAAAATTTTACAAATTTGACACTTTTGCTTCTTCTGGGGCTGGTTTTGGGAGAAAGGTTCTACAGGCAGTGGTTCCTTCTGTTTAATGTTCCTGCCTTGTCCCTCCCGTCATCCGTGTACTTTAGCTTTGGTATTGGTATCCCATAAGTAATGGATGACCCGTGGACTGAACACACTTAACAAGAGAAAACATAATTTATGCTTACCTGATAAATTTATTTCTCTTGTAGTGTGTTCAGTCCACGGCCCGCCCTGTCTTTTTTTGAGGCAGTTCTAAATTTTAATTAAAACTCCCTATAGTTTCTCCTTTCTCGTCTTGTTTCGGTCGAATGACTGGATATGACATGTGAGGGGAGGAGCTATATAGCAGCTCTGCTTGGGTGATCCTCT
Organism: Bombina bombina; assembly: GCF_027579735.1. Classification (NCBI taxonomy): domain Eukaryota; kingdom Metazoa; phylum Chordata; class Amphibia; order Anura; family Bombinatoridae; genus Bombina; species Bombina bombina. Next base: position 1,180,121,900 of record NC_069499.1, on the reverse strand, counting down.
TGCAACTTCCTGTTGGGGAGGAGAATATATCCCATAAGTAATGGATGACCCGTGGACTGAACACACTACAAGAGAAATAAATTTATCAGGTAAGCATAAATTATGTTTTTGGAGAAGATCTATCCCACTATACAAAATATGTCAGCATGTGGTGCAGGTACATAGATGACCTCTTTATCATTTGGACAGGAAGCACCATGCAATTTAAAGAATTCATCAATATCATTAATAACAACAACCTTAACCTCAAACTCACTTACAATATTGGTGGACATAAAGTAGAGTTTCTAGATATGATATACAAGGATGAAGCAAACAAACTCAAGACTGATCAATTTAGAAAAAATACTGCTACCAATTCAATTTTACAATATGACAGCTGCCATACAAAAGAAACCAAAAGAGCAATCCCTACTGGTGAATTTCTTAGAATTCGAAGGAACTGCACAGATGACTCTGTTTTCTTCCAATGAGCAAAAGAACTGAAGATTTGCTTAAAGGAAAGGGGATATACTCGTAAAGTGATAAGACTTGCATTCCAAAGAGCTAAAAGAACATCAAGAGACTCTCTACTAATTCCTAAGAAGAAAAAAAACTGACTCTGATGGACTTGTAAGATTCATTACTGCCTATAATGCGGAGCATCAGGTGATAAGTAGAATATTGAATAATCATATTGGTATTCTTAAATCCGATCAAGTCTTAGCTCAGTGCATAGGTGATAAAATTAGCACCAGTTGGAGGAGAGCACCAACTATAGGAAATAAACTTGTACAAAGCCACTTTATAAAGAAGAAACCAAGCAATAAGAAATTATGTGGGACTTATACATGTGGATCATGCAGTTTCTGCAAGTACATTCACAATGAGAGAGAGTACATTACATCTACAGGAATCAAATACATGTATGGTTTTGCCAATTGTAAAACTAGGAATGTGGTATATTGCTTATTATGTGATTGTGGTAAAAGGTATGTTGGGATCACGACCCGAGAACTTCGGACTAGACTTGGGGAACATATCAACAGTATTAAGAATTGTGTAACGGATATGGCAAATAAGAAAGTGCTAACTCCAGTCGCAAGACACTATTTGAGAAAACATGGTAACAAACCACTTCTAAAAGTTTCTGTTTTGCAGGTTATCAAACCTGGAATAAGGCGTGGAGATATCGAGTCTATGCTACTCCAATCAGAGTGTCGATGGATTTTTTGGTTAAACACATTGGCACCTAATGGCCTTAACGAACAGGATGGATTTGGGGCCATCTTATAAGATCCCCCCTTTTTACTAAATAATTATGAGAAGTGACATCAAGGACTCGTAGGATGAGTGTGGCTCATGTATAAGACTTGGCCTGTAATATGTAACATCCTTTACAATTGAATTAATACAATATGTTTAAGATATTCCAGTAAGAATGTGAGAATGTTTCTTCTTCTCTCATTTTTGAGCTACTAGAACCTCAGCCTTATAATTCAATTGTTCTTACATTTTGAATTTAAGAAACCAAGCAAGATATCCCCCCTTTCCCTAACTATATGGCTATAGATCACCTATATTAGTATGTTGTGCTAGGTATAATGTAGTCTCATTGGATTATCTTTCAAATTGTAGGTTATTTACATCAATTCCTATATGAATATATAGTGAAAAAACCAAGGTATGCGATCAGGACTGAATTGATATTTTTTATTATTTATTTATATGTGATGTTAAATCATCCATCGGTGTTGTTATACAAGTGGTATTGGCACTGAGGTACAATACATTTATATATACTTTCTGTCTCATTCCTTTGATTAACCTACTATCATACATGACATGAGTACGACAATTGGATGGATACACATTTATTAGCATCCTACTATGCAGCTAGATCTATATTATTAATTAACTATTTTATAAGTAATACACTGTATCTCAACTACGCAGGGGATACCTAAGAATCGAACAAATAGGCTCTGAAATGCAATCCTTTATGTTAAATATTTTGATAAATCTTATCACATATGACCTGTAGTTTTAACACTCACATAACTGTAATAACAGTTTGTTATGGTTATATAGTGAATTTAGATCCTAATACCTTTCAATTGCCACTCTCTCTTTTTGAACAAATGTGGGTAAAAAATGTGGTAAGCCTTGCATACAAATTATATAGAACACACCCAGTCAATAAACAATGGACCGCATAAGGGTTATTAGTCATACATAAATCTTTAAGCGGATAATAATAACAGAATGAGTCTGACATCAATGAGGTGTAATGATTACACGCTAGCTTATAATGTGTAAGCGGATTAAAAAACACTTAATAAGTAAGTTGATGAATAGCACTACTAGTGTGTATGTGTCTAATTATACGGCCACTCAAGTATCGTTGGTATTCAGGTACGATGGGATAATGTAATTCACACAAATCGGTTCTTACATTTAGTCTTTATTCATGCAAGTTGCGCTTTGGATATAAACACGTCAGAATGTAATCTTACATTAGGATCACATAACAATGATGAGCACTGCTTTCGAACATTTTCATGCAATGAACGGGTGTGTTATTTAAACATTTTTGATAAATTGAGAGTCATGGCTTGATCCGCACCATTTCATCTTACAATTATTGTCGGTATGGATAATTAATGCGGTGATTCACGAATGGTAACTAGTCTCCTCACTCGGGCATTATAAACTGCGTACATGATACAAATGTGTCGCATTGCCAACTTGATCTAAAATTGGAGAATGTACTGATCCCCCCTACTTTGATCTCCTGTGTTAGTAACAAATGGGCTCATTAAAAGATTGTGTTTGTGAACGGGTTGTTCAAACTGACAGCTATGCTGTTTCCATGGTCACGTCACTCCAATATGTGAGACCATGTGACGGTCTTCTAACCAATTATGTTAGTCGCTTAGTGATAGGCTCCTTGAGTGGGTGTGTATGCACACTCGCTGGTGATTGGCTACCTTATATCTTAAAGACCGGGGAACACCGGGGGTTTGGGTTTGCCTTTGATAAAGCCATGCGAAATGCACATCAGGCGTGCTTTGTTAGCCTCTGCCACCTTATAATTTTGTCTTTACAACTCATTTATTGATACTTGAAGGCTTTGCCCTCCCTCTAACGTGTATCTTAGTTTCAGTCACACAGAACTTTGCTTACCTAGGGCTCCAGTATTGTATAGACCAGGATAATTTGTAAAGGGGTCAATCCTCTTTTTTTAGATAGTTTTCTTATACAATCCGTGAGCTCCCCCCTACGTTCCCTTGATAAGGATCGGATGATAGGGTCATATCCCTATATAGGCATTTATGCTTGTAATAGCTTATCGATTTTTCTATAGAGAATTAATAAAAGGGGTTGTAAATAGTATTATTAAATATTTCATCATTCTTTTTATTATTCAATTACACCCATATTGATAATCTCTTTGGGCCCAGATTTTCCACCAGCACACTTAAGCCCCCTTTGGGTGGCGCTCTTATGTCCCCATAATTTATTTATCTATTTTAAATAAAGTTGTGCGGTGACGTCACCATGCAAAACGTGAAGCCCCGACGATGCCTGTCACTATACAGGCCCGATTGCCGGGGTAGGAGCGGGTGGAAGCCTCCAGATCTTCCTCAAGGTGGGAGAGTGCTAGCAATGGTTCTGAGCCGTCTTTAGCACCTGAGTGAGACAATTTTAGACAGCTCAGAGCCGTTGTTAGCACTCAAGCGGTTAAAAAAATCTAAACTCTGCTTTCTTGGGTTACTTTCAGGCAATATCTGTAGCTAAATGATGACTCTGCAATATTAGTGTGTATAATGCATTCTCTTGATTGATACTGATGCATATTCTTTCACAGTACATACCCTTATATCTGTATGCAATTTTTTTGGTTGTAACTGGCCTGTTGTGTTGTATATTTCTCCAACATAGGTGTGTCCGGTCCACGGCGTCATCCTTACATGTGGGATATTCTCTTCCCCAACAGGAAATGGCAAAGAGCCCAGCAAAGCTGGTCACATGATCCCTCCTAGGCTCCGCCTACCCCAGTCATTCTCTTTGCCGTTGCACAGGCAACATCTCCACGGAGATGGTTAAGAGTTTTTTGGTTTTTAAATGTAGTTTTTATCCTTCAATCAAGTGTTTGTTATTTTAAAATAGTGCTGGTATGTACTATTTACTCTGAAACAGAAAAGAGATGAAGATTTCTGTTTGTAAGAGGAAGATGATTTTAGCAAACGTTACTAAAATCGATTGCTGTTTCCACACAGGACTGTTGAGATGAAGTAACTTCAGTTGGGGGAAACAGTTGGCAGACTTTTCTGCTTGAGGTATGACTGGCCACATTTCTAACAAGACTATGTAATGCTGGAAGGCTGTCATTTCCCCTATGGGGACCGGTAAGCCATTTTCTTAGATTAAGTAAAAGAATAAAGGGCTTCATAAGGGCTTAAAAAACTGGTAGACATTTTTCTGGGCTAAAACGATTACTTTGCTAAGCATATTTTGCAGATTATAACTCTTAATAATTATTATAATCTTGGGGATTGTTTTAAAAAACGGCAGGCACTGTATTAGACACCTTTTTCAGATGGGGGCCTTTTCTAGTCATAGGCAGAGCCTCATTTTCGCGCCACTAATGCGCAGTTGTTTTTGGAGAGCAAGGCATGCAGATGCATGTGTGAGGAGCTAAGAACCACTGAAAAAGCTTATAGAAGGCGTCATTTGGTATCGTATTCCACTCTGGGCTTGGTTGGGTCTCAGCAAAGCTGATAGCTGGGACTGTATAGGGGTTAAATGTAAAAACGGCTCCGGTTCCGTTATTTTAAGGGTTAAAGCCTTCAAATTTGGTGTGCAATACTTTTAAGGCTTTAAGACACTGTGGTGAAATTTTGGTGAATTTTGAACAATTCCTTCATACTTTTTCACATATTCAGTAATAAAGTGTGTTCAGTTTAAAATTTAAAGTGACAGTAACGGTTTTATTTTAAAACGTTTTTTGTGCTTTGTTGACAAGTTTAAGCCTGTTTAACATGTCTGTACCATCAGATAAGCTATGTTCTATATGTATGAAAACCAAGGTTTCTCCCCATTTAAATTTATGTGATAATTGTGCCATAGTGTCCAAACAAAGTAGGGACAATGATGCCACAGATAATGATATTGCCCAAGATGATTCCTCAAATGAGGGGAGTAAGCATGATACTGCATCATCCCCTTCTGTGTCTACACCAGTTTTGCCCACACAAGAGGCCCCTAGTACATCTAGTGCGCCAATACTTATTACCATGCAACAATTAACGGCCGTAATGGATAATTCTATTGCAAACATTTTATCCAAAATGCCTACTTATCAGAGAAAGCGCGATTGCTCTGTTTTAAACACTGAAGAGCAAGAGGACGCTGATGATAACTGTTCTGACATACCCTCACACCAATCTGAAGGGGCCAGGAGGGAGGTTTTGTCTGAGGGAGAAATTTCAGATTCAGGAAAAATTTCTCAACAAGCTGAACCTGATGTTGTAACATTTAAATTTAAATTAGAACATCTCCGCGCACTGCTTAAGGAGGTATTATCTACTCTGGATGATTGTGACAATTTGGTCATTCCAGAGAAATTATGTAAGATGGACAAGTTCCTAGAGGTTCCGGTGCCCCCCGATGCTTTTCCTATACCCAAGCGGGTGGCGGACATAGTAAATAAGGAGTGGGAAAGGCCCGGCATACCTTTTGTTCCTCCCCCTATATTTAAGAAATTATTTCCTATAGTCGACCCCAGAAAGGACTTATGGCAGACAGTCCCCAAGGTCGAGGGGGCGGTTTCTACTCTAAACAAACGCACTACTATCCCTATAGAAGATAGTTGTGCTTTCAAAGATCCTATGGATAAAAAATTAGAGGGTTTGCTTAAAAAGATGTTTGTTCAGCAAGGTTACCTTCTACAACCAATTTCATGCATTGTTCCTGTCACTACGGCAGCGTGTTTCTGGTTCGAAGAACTAGAAAAGTCGCTCAATAAAGAATCCTCGTATGAGGAGGTTATGGACAGAGTTCAAGCACTTAAATTGGCTAACTCTTTTATTTTAGATGCCGCTTTGCAATTAGCTAGATTAGCGGCGAAAAAATCAGGGTTTGCTATCGTGGCGCGCAGAGCGCTTTGGCTAAAGTCTTGGTCAGCGGATGTGTCTTCCAAGACAAAATTGCTTAACATCCCTTTCAAAGGTAAAACACTGTTTGGTCCTGATTTGAAAGAGATTATTTCAGACATCACCGGGGGAAAGGGCCACGCCCTCCCTCAGGATAGGTCTTTTAAGGCTAAAAATAAGCCTAATTTTCGTCCCTTTCGCAGAAACGGACCAGCCTCTAATTCTACATCCTCTAAGCAAGAGGGTAATACTTCACAACCCAAACCAGCCTGGAGACCGATGCAAGGCTGGAACAAGGGTAAACAGGCCAGGAAGCCTGCCACTGCTACCAAAACAGCATGAAGGGATGGCCCCCGATCCGGAACCGGATCTGGTGGGGGGCAGACTTTCTCTCTTCGCTCAGGCTTGGGCAAGAGATGTTCAGGATCCTTGGGCACTAGAAATAGTTTCTCAAGGTTATCTCCTGGAATTCAAGGATCTACCCCCAAGGGGAAGGTTCCACAGGTCTCAATTATCTTCAAACCAAATAAAAAGACAGGCATTCTTACATTGTGTAGAAGACCTGTTAAAGATGGGAGTAATTCATCCAGTTCCAATAGGAGAACAAGGGATGGGGTTTTACTCCAACCTGTTCATAGTTCCCAAAAAAGAGGGAACATTCAGACCAATTTTAGATCTCAAGATCCTAAACAAATTTTTCAGGGTTCCATCGTTCAAAATGGAAACCATTCGAACGATCCTTCCCACCATCCAGGAAGGTCAATTTATGACCACGGTGGATTTAAAGGATGCGTACCTACATATTCCTATCCACAAGGAACATCATCAGTTCCTAAGGTTCGCTTTTCTGGACAAGCATTACCAGTTTGTGGCACTTCCATTCGGATTAGCCACTGCTCCGAGAATTTTCACAAAGGTACTAGGGTCCCTTCTAGCGGTTCTAAGACCAAGGGGCATTGCAGTAGTACCTTACTTGGACGACATCCTGATTCAAGCGTCGTCTCTGTCAAAAGCAAAGGCTCATACGGACATCGTCCTAGCCTTTCTCAGATCTCACGGATGGAAGGTGAACAAAGAAAAAAGTTCTCTGTCCCCGTCAACATGGGTTCCCTTCTTGGGAACAATAATAGATTCCTTAGAAATGAGGATTTTTCTGACAGAGGTCAGAAAATCAAAACTTCTAAGCTCTTGTCAAGTACTTCATTCCGTTCTTCGTCCTTCCATAGCGCAGTGCATGGAAGTAATAGGATTGATGGTTGCAGCAATGGACATAGTTCCTTTTGCACGAATTCATCTAAGACCATTACAACTGTGCATGCTCAGACAGTGGAATGGGGATTATACAGACTTGTCTCCGACGATTCAAGTAGATCAAAAGACCAGAGATTCACTCCGTTGGTGGCTAACCCTGGACAATCTATCACAGGGAATGAGCTTCCGCAGACCAGAGTGGGTCATTGTCACGACCGACGCCAGTCTGGTGGGCTGGGGCGCGGTCTGGGAACCCCTGAAAGCTCAGGGCCTATGGTCTCGGGAAGAATCTCTTCTCCCGATAAACATTCTGGAACTGAGAGCGATATTCAATGCTCTCAAAGCTTGGCCTCAACTAGCAAAGGCCAAATTCATACGGTTTCAATCAGACAACATGACGACTGTTGCATATATCAATCATCAGGGGGGAACAAGGAGTTCCCTGGCGATGGAAGAAGTGACCAAAATAATTCAATGGGCGGAGGATCACTCCTGCCACTTGTCTGCAATCCACATCCCAGGAGTGGAAAATTGGGAAGCGGATTTTCTGAGTCGTCAGACTTTCCATCCGGGGGAGTGGGAACTCCATCCGGAAATCTTTGCCCAAATAACTCAATTATGGGGCATTCCAGACATGGATCTGATGGCGTCTCGTCAGAACTTCAAGGTTCCTTGCTACGGGTCCAGATCCAGGGATCCCAAGGCGACTCTAGTGGATGCACTAGTAGCGCCTTGGACCTTCAACCTAGCTTATGTGTTCCCACCATTTCCTCTCATTCCCAGGCTGGTAGCCAGGATCAATCAGGAGAGGGCTTCGGTGATCTTGATAGCTCCTGCGTGGCCACGCAGGACTTGGTATGCAGACCTGGTGAATATGTCATCGGCTCCACCATGGAAGCTACCTTTGAGACAGGACCTTCTTGTTCAAGGTCCATTCGAACATCCGAATCTGGTCTCCCTCCAACTGACGGCTTGGAGATTGAACGCTTGATTTTATCAAAGCGTGGGTTTTCAGATTCTGTAATAGATACTATGATTCAGGCTAGAAAGCCTGTAACTAGAAAAATTTACCATAAAATATGGAAAAAATATATCTGTTGGTGTGAATCTAAAGGATTCCCCTGGAACAAGATAAAATTCCTAAGATTCTATCCTTTCTACAAGAAGGTTTGGAGAAAGGATTATCTGCAAGTTCTCTGAAGGGACAGATCTCTGCTTTATCTGTTTTACTTCACAAACGGCTGGCAGCTGTGCCAGATGTTCAAGCATTTGTTCAGGCTCTGGTTAGAATCAAGCCTGTTTACATACCTTTGACTCCTCCCTGGAGTCTAAATCTAGTTCTTTCAGTTCTTCAAGGGGTTCCATTTGAACCCTTACATTCCGTAGATATTAAGTTATTATCTTGGAAAGTTTTGTTTTTGGTTGCAATTTCTTCTGCTAGAAGAGTTTCAGAGTTATCTGCTCTGCAGTGTTCTCCGCCCTATCTGGTGTTCCATGCAGATAAGGTGGTTTTGCGTACTAAGCCTGGTTTTCTTCCGAAAGTTGTTTCCAACAAAAATATTAACCAGGAGATAGTTGTACCTTCTTTGTGTCCGAATCCAGTTTCAAAGAAGGAACGTTTGTTACACAATTTGGACGTAGTCCGTGCTCTAAAATTCTATTTAGAGGCTACTAAAGATTTCAGACAAACATCTTCTTTGTTTGTTGTTTATTCTGGTAAAAGGAGAGGTCAAAAAGCAACTTCTACCTCTCTTTCTTTTTGGCTTAAAAGCATTATCCGATTGGCTTATGAGACTGCCGGACGGCAGCCTCCTGAAAGAATCACGGCTCACTCCACTAGGGCTGTGGCTTCCACATGGGCCTTCAAGAACGAGGCTTCTGTTGACCAGATATGTAAGGCAGCGACTTGGTCTTCTCTGCACACTTTTGCCAAATTTTACAAATTTGATACTTTTGCTTCTTCGGAGGCTATTTTTGGGAGAAAGGTTTTGCAAGCTGTGGTGCCTTCCGTTTAGGTGACCTGATTTGCTCCCTCCCTTCATCCGTGTCCTAAAGCTTTGGTATTGGTTCCCACATGTAAGGATGAAGCCGTGGACCGGACACACCTATGTTGGAGAAAATAGAATTTATGCTTACCTGATAAATTACTTTCACCAACGGTGTGTCCGGTCCACGGCCCGCCCTGGTTTTTTTAATCAGGTCTGATGAATTATTTTCTCTAACTACAGTCACCACGGTATCATATGGTTTCTCCTATGCATATTTCCTCCTGTCCGTCGGTCGAATGACTGGGGTAGGCGGAGCCTAGGAGGGATCATGTGACCAGCTTTGCTGGGCTCTTTGCCATTTCCTGTTGGGGAAGAGAATATCCCACATGTAAGGATGACGCCGTGGACCGGACACACCGTTGGAGAAAGTAATTTATCAGGTAAGCATAAATTCTGTTTTTTCTTTCATGTAATTAGCAAGAGTCCATGAGCTAATGACGTATGGGATATACATTCCTACCAGGAGGGGCAAAGTTTCCCAAACCTCAAAATGCCTATAAATACACCCCTCACCACACCCACAAATCAGTTTTACAAACTTTGCCTCCCGTGGAGGTGGTGAAGTAAGTTTGTGCTAGATTCTACGTTGATATGCGCTTCGCAGCAGGCTGGAGCCCGGTTTTCCTCTCAGGGTGCAGTGAATGTCAGAGGGTTGTGAAGAGAGTATTGCCTATTTGAATTCAATGGTCTCCTTCTACGGGATCTATTTCATAGGTTGTCTGTTATCAGTCGTAGAGATTCATCTCTTACCTCCCTTTTCAGATCGACGATATACTCTTATATACCATTACCTCTACTGATTCTCATTTCAGTACTGGTTTGGCTTTCTACTACATGTAGATGAGTGTCCTGGGGTAAGTAAGTCTTATTTTTTGTGACACTCTAAGCTATGGTTGGGCACTTTTATATAAAGTTCTAAATATATGTGTTTAAACATTTATTTGCCTTGATTCAGGATGATCAATATTCCTTATTTCAGACAGTCAGTTTCATTATTTGGGATAATGCATATGAATAAATCATTTTTTCTTACCTTAAAATTGACTTTTTTTCCCTGTGGGCTGTTAGGCTCGAGGGGCTGAAAATGCTTCATTTTATTGCGTCATTCTTGGCGCGGACTTTTTTGGTGCAAAAAAATTCTTTGTCATACTTGTCGCCGGAAGTTGTTCGTGTTTGCGTCATTTTTTTGACGTTTTGCGCCAAAAATGTCGGTGTCACCGGATGTGGCGTCATTCTTGGCGCCAAGAGCATTTAGGCGCCAATAATGTGGGCATCTTTTTTGGCGCTAAACAATGTGGGCGTCATTTTTGTCTCCACCTTTTTTTCACATTATTTAAGTCTCATTTTTCATTTGCTTCTGGTTGCTAGAGGCTTGTTCTTTGGCATTTTTCCCATTCCTGAAACTGTCTTTTAAGGAATTTGATAGATTTTGCTTTATATGTTGTTTTTTCTCTTACATATTGCAAGATGTCTCAGATTGACCCTGGATCAGAAGCTACTTCTGGAAAAACGCTGCCTGATGCTGGTTCTACCAAAGTTAAGTGTATTTGCTGTAAACTTGTGGTAACTGTTCCTCCGGCTGTAGTTTGTGATGAATGTCATGATAAGCTTGCTAATGCAGATAGTATTTCCATTAGTAATATTCCATTACCTGTTGCTGTTCCATCAACATCTAATACTCAGGATGTTCCTGTTAATATAAGAGATTTTGTTTCTAAATCTATTAGGAAGGCTATGTCTGTTATTCCTCCTTCCAGTAAACGTAAAAGGTCTTTTAAAACTTCACATTTTTCAGATGAATTTTTAAATGAACATCATCATTCTGATTTGTCTGTTTCTGATGATGATTTTTCTGGTTCAGAGGATTCTGTCTCAGATATTGACACTGATAAATCTTCATATTTATTTAAAATGGAATTTATTCGTTCTTTACTTAAAGAAGTTTTAATCGCATTAGAAATGGAGGAATCTAGTCCTCTTGATACTAAATCTACTAAGCGTTTAAATTCGGTTTCTCTTGTTAAGTGTGTTCAGTCCACGGGTCATCCATTACTTATGGGATATATTCTCCTCCCCAACAGGAAGTTGCAAGAGGATCACCCAAGCAGAGCTGCTATATAGCTCCTCCCCTCACATGTCATACCCAGTCATTCTCTTGCAAGTCTCAACAAAGAAGGAGGTCGCGAGAGGAGATAGGAGTTTTTTACCTAATTATTCTTCAATCAAAAGTTTATTATTTTAAAATGGCACCGGAGTGTGCTGTTTTTTTCTCTCAGGCAGTATTTAGAAGAAGAATCTGCCTGCGTTTTCTATGATCTTAGCAGACGTAACTAAGATCCACTGGCTGTTCTCGCACATTCTGAGGAGTGGGGTAACTTCAGAAAAGGGAATAGCATGCGGGGTCCTCCGCAAATGAGGTATGTGCAGTAATATTTTCTAGGAATGGAATTGACTAAGAAAACACTGCTGTTACCCATATGATGTAAGTACAGCCTTTAATGCAGTAGTAGCGACTGGTATCAGGCTGATAAATGTATGCGCAGTTGAGTTATTTTCTAGGGACTAGAATTTGACTGAGAAAATACTGTTAATACTGAAATAAATGTATGAGCCTTAACTGCAGTAGAAGCGACTGGTAGCAGGCTTAGTGATAACTTTGCATAACACTGGAAAGTTGTTTTTAAAACGTTTACTGGCATGTTATTCGTTTTGTGAGGTACTTTGGTGATAAATCTTTTTGGGCATGATTTTTTTCCATATGGCTAACGTATATTTCTGCATAGAAACCGTTGTAACAGGTCTCCCACTGTTGTAATATGAGTGGGAGGGGCCTTTTTTAGCGCCTTGTTGCGCAGTTAAAATTCTTGCACAGTCTTCCTGCTTCTTCCTCCTTGATCCAGGACGTCTACAGAGAGCTCAGGGGTCTTCAAAATTCATTTTTGAGGGAGGTAATCAGTCACAGCAGACCTGTGACAGTGTGTTTGACTGTGATAAAAGCGTTAAATCTTAAATTGATTATCCGTTTTTGGGTATTGAGGGGTTAATCATCCGTTTGCTAGTGGGTGCAATCCTCTGCTAAATTCATACATTTACTGTTAAAATTGTTGGCTATAACTGAATTAGTTCATTGTTATTTCAACTGTGACAGTTTTTTGTGTTTTTAAAAGCGCTGCAGCGTTTTTTTCTATTGCTTGTAAATTTATTGAAAGATTTTTTCCAAGCTTGCTAGCCTTCATTGCTAGTCTGTTTAAACATGTCTGATACAGATGAATCTACTTGTTCATTATGTTTAAAAGCCAATGTGGAGCCCAATAGAAATATGTGTACCAATTGTATTGATGTTACTTTAAATAAAAGTCAGTCTTTACCGGTAAAGAAATTATCACCAGACAACGAGGGGGAAGTTATGCCGCCTAACTCTCCTCACGTGTCAGTACCTTCGCCTCCCGCTCAGGAGGTGCGTGAGATTGTGGCGCCAAGTACATCAAGGCCCTTACAAATCATTTGCATGATATGGCTAATGTTATGAAAGAAGTATTATCTAATTTGCCTGAGTTAAGAGGCAAGCGCGATAGCTCTGGGTTTAGGACAGAGCGCACCGATGACACGAGAGCCATGTCCGATACTGCGTCACAATTTTCAGAACATGAGGACGGAGAGCTTCATTCTGTGGGTGACGGATCTGAGCTTGAGAACCTCCGTGTATTGCTAGGGGAGGTGTTAGCGGCTCTGAACGATTGCGACACAGTTGCAATCCCAGAGAAATTATGTAGGCTGGATAAATACTATGCGGTACCGGTGTGTACTGACGTTTTTCCTATACCTAAAAGGCTTACAGAGATTATTAGCAAGGAGTGGGATAGACCCGGTGTGCCCTTTTCCCCTCCTCCGATATTTAGAAAAATGTTCCCAATAGACGCCACCACACGAGACTTATGGCAGACGGTCCCTAAGGTGGAGGGAGCAGTTTCTACTTTAGCCAAGCGTACCACTATCCCGGTGGAGGATAGTTGTGCTTTCTCAGATCCAATGGATAAAAAATTAGAAGGTTACCTTAAGAAAATGTTTGTTCAACAAGGTTTTATATTACAGCCCCTTGCATGCATTGTGCCCGTCACTGCTGCAGCGGCATTCTGGTTTGAGTCTCTGGAAGAGGCTATTCGCACAGCACCATTGGATGAGATTATGAACAAGCTTAAAGCCCTTAAGCTAGCTAATGCATTTGTTTCGGATGCTGTTGTGCATTTAACCAAACTAACGGCTAAGAACTCCGGATTCGCCATCCAGGCGCGCAGAGCGCTATGGCTTAAATCCTGGTCAGCAGATGTAACTTCTAAATCTAAATTGCTTAATATTCCTTTCAAAGGGCAAACCTTATTCGGGCCCGGCTTGAAAGAAATTATTGCTGACATTACTGGAGGTAAGGGTCACACCCTTCCTCAGGACAGGGCCAAATCAAAGGCCAAACAGTCTAATTTTCGTGCCTTCCGTAATTTCAAGGCAGGAGCAGCATCAACTTCCTCCGCTCCAAAACAGGAAGGGAATGCTACTCGTTACAGACAGGGTTGGAAAGGCAACCAGTCCTGGAACAAGGGCAAGCAGGCCAGAAAACCTGCTTCTGCCCCTAAGACAGCATGAAGAAAGGGCCCCCTATCCGGAAACGGATCTAGTGGGGGGCAGACTTTCTCTCTTCGCCCAGGCCTGGGCAAGAGATGTCCAGGATCCCTGGGCGTTGGAGATCATATCTCAGGGATACCTTCTGGACTTCAAAACTTCTCCTCCACAAGGGAGATTTCATCTGTCAAGGTTATCAACAAACCTAATAAAGAAAGAGGCATTTCTACGATGTGTACAAGACCTCTTAGTAATGGGAGTGATCCACCCGGTTCCGCGGACGGAACAAGGGCAAGGTTTTTACTCAAATCTGTTTGTGGTTCCCAAAAAAGAGGGAACCTTCAGGCCAATCTTGGACCTGAAGATCTTAAACAAATTCCTAAGGGTTCCATCGTTCAAAATGGAAACTATTCGAACCATCCTACCCATGATCCAAGAGGGGTCAGTATATGACCACAGTGGACTTAAAGGATGCCTACCTTCACATACCGATTCACAAGGATCATTATCGGTACCTAAGGTTTGCCTTTCTAGACAGGCATTACCAGTTTGTAGCTCTTCCCTTCGGGTTGGCTACGGCCCCGAGAATTTTTACAAAGGTTCTGGACTCGCTTCTGGCGGTACTAAGACCGCGAGGCATAGCGGTGGCTCCGTACCTAGACGACATCCTGATACAAGCGTCAACTTTTCAAAATACAAAGTCTCATACAGAGATAGTTCTAGCATTTCTGAGGTCGCATGGGTGGAAAGTGAACATGGAAAAGAGTTCTCTGTTCCCACTCACAAGGGTTCCCTTGCTAGGGACTCTTATAGATTCTGTAGAGATGAAGATTTACCTGACGGAGTCCAGGTTATCAAAAATCCTAAATGCTTGCCTTGTCCTTCATTCCATTCCAAGCCCATCAGTAGCTCAGTGCATGGAAGTAATCGGCTTAATGGTCACGGCAATGGACATAGTGCCATTTGCGCGCCTACATCTCAGACCACTGCAACTATGCATGCTAAGTCAGTGGAATGGGGATTACTCAGATCTGTCCCCTTTTCTAAATCTGGACCAGGAGGCCAGAGATTCTCTTCTCTGGTGGTTGTCGCGGGTTCATCTGTCCAAAGGAATGACTTTTCGCAGACCATATTGGACAATTGTAACAACAGATGCCTGCCTACTAGGCTGGGGTGCAGTCTGGAACTCCATGAAGGCTCAGGGATCGTGGACTCAGGAGGAGAAACTCCTCCCAATAAACATTCTGGAATTAAGAGCAATATTCACTACTCTTCTAGCTTGGCCTCAGTTAGCAACACTGAGGTTCATCAGATTTCAGTCGGACAACATCACGACTGTGGCTTACATCAATCATCAAGGGGGAACCAGGAGTTCCCTAGCGATGTTGGAAGTCTCGAAGATAATTCGCTGGGCAGAGTCGCACTCTTGTCACCTGTCAGCGATCTACATCCCAGGCGTGGAGAACTGGGAGGCGGACTTTCTAAGTCGCCAGACCTTTCATCCGGGGGAGTCGGAACTTCACCCGGAGGTGTTTGCTCAACTGATTCTTCGTTGGGGCGAACCGGAGCTGGATCTCATGGCATCTCGCCAGAACGCCAAGCTTCCTTGTTACGGATCCAGGTCCAGGGACCCGGGAGCGGTGCTGGTAGATGCACTAGCAGCCCCTTGGGTTTTCAACATGGCTTATGTGTTTCCACCATTTCTGTTGCTATCTCGACTGATTGCCAGGATCAAACAGGAGAGAGCATCGGTGATTCTGATAGCGCCTGCGTGGCCACGCAGGACCTGGTATGCAGACCTAGTGGACATGTCGTCCTGTCCACCATGGTCTCTGCCTCTGAGGCAGGACCTTCTAATTCAGGGTCCTTTCAACCATCCAAGCCTAATTTCTCTGAGGCTGACTGCATGGAGATTGAACGCTTGATTCTATCAAAGCGTGGTTTTTCGGAGTCGGTTATTGATACGTTAATACAGGCTCGGAAACCTGTTACCAGAAAAATTTACCATAAGATATGGCGTAAATATTTATATTGGTGTGAATCCAAGAGTTACTCATGGAGTAAGGTTAGGATTCCTAGGATATTGGCTTTTCTACAAGAAGGTTTAGAAAAGGGTTTATCCTAGTTTGTTAAAGGGACAGATTTCTGCTCTGTCTATTCTTTTACACAAACGTCTGGCAGAGAATCCAGACGTCCAGGCTTTTTGTCAGGCTTTGGCTAGGATTAAGCCTGTGTTTAAAACTGTTGCTCCTCCGTGGAGCTTAAACTTGGTTCTTAAAGTTCTTCAGGGTGTTCCGTTTGAACCCCTTCATTCCATTGATATTAAGCTTTTATCTTGGAAAGTTCTGTTTTTGATGGCTATTTCCTCGGCTCGAAGAGTCTCTGAGTTATCTGCCTTACATTGCGATTCTCCTTATCTGATTTTTCATTCATACAAGGTAGTTCTGCGTACTAAACCTGGGTTTTTACCTAAGGTTGTTTCTAACAGGAATATCAATCAAGAGATTGTTGTTCCTTCATTATGTCCTAATCCTTCTTCAAAGAAGGAACGTCTTTTGCATAATCTGGACGTAGTCCGTGCCCTGAAGTTCTACTTACAGGCAACTAAAGATTTTCGGCAAACTTCTTCTCTGTTTGTCGTTTATTCTGGTCAGAGGAGAGGTCAAAAGGCTTCGGCCACCTCTCTCTCTTTTTGGCTTCGTAGCATAATACGTTTAGCCTATGAGACTGCTGGACAGCAGCCTCCTGAAAGAATTACAGCTCATTCCACTAGAGCTGTGGCTTCCACCTGGGCCTTTAAGAATGAGGCCTCTGTTGAACAGATTTGCAAGGCTGCAACTTGGTCTTCACTTCATACCTTTTCAAAATTTTACAAATTTGATACTTTTGCTTCTTCGGAAGCTGGTTTTGGGAGAAAGGTTCTACAGGCAGTGGTTCCTTCTGTTTAATGTTCCTGCCTTGTCCCTCCCATCATCCGTGTACTTTAGCTTTGGTATTGGTATCCCATAAGTAATGGATGACCCGTGGACTGAACACACTTAACAAGAAAAAACATAATTTATGCTTACCTGATAAATTTATTTCTCTTGTAGTGTGTTCAGTCCACGGCCCGCCCTGTCTTTTTTGAGGCAGTTCTAAATTTTAATTAAAACTCCAGTCACCACTGCACCCTATAGTTTTTCCTTTCTCGTCTTGTTTCGGTCAAATGACTGGATATGACATGTGAGGGGAGGAGCTATATAGCAGCTCTGCTTGGGTGATCCTCTTGCAACTTCCTGTTGGGGAGGAGAATATATCCCATAAGTAATGGATGACCCGTGGACTGAACACACTACAAGAGAAATAAATTTATCAGGTAAGCATAAATTATGTTTTTTAAACCTCCTTTAGTTATTCCGGAAGTTTTTCCTGTCCCTGATGCTATTTCTGAAGTAATTTCTAGGGAATGGAATAATCTGGGTAGTTAATTTACTCCTTCTAAAAGGTTTAAGAAATTGTATCCTGTGCCATCTGACAGATTAGAGTTTTGGGACAAAATCCCTAAAGTTGATGGGGCTATCTCTACTCTCGCTAAACGTACTACTATTCCTACGGCAGATAGTACTTCCTTTAAGGATCCTTTAGATAGGAAAATTGAATCCTTTCTAAGGAAAGCTTATTTATGTTCAGGTAATCTTCTTAGGCCTGCTATTTCTTTGGCTGATGTTGCTGCAGCTTCCACTTTTTGGTTGGAGGCTTTGGCACAACAAGTCAGATCATAATACTCATAGCATTGTTAAACTTCTTCAACATGCTAATAACTTTATTTGTGATGCCATCTTTGATATCATTAGAGTTGATGTCAGGTATATGTCTTTAGCTATTTTAGCTAGAAGAGCTTTATGGCTTAAAACTTGGAATGCAGATATGTCTTCTAAGTCAACTTTGCTTTCCCTTTCTTTCCAAGGTAATAAATTGTTTGGTTCCCAGTTGGATTCTATTATTTCAACTGTTACTGGGGGGAAAGGAACTTTTTTTACCTCAGGATAAAAAATCTAAAGGTAAATATAGGGCTGCTAATCGTTTTCGTTCCTTTAGTCAGAATAAGGAACAGAAGCCTGATCCTTCCCCTAAAGGAACGGTTTCTGTTTGGAAACCATCTCCAGTCTGGAATAAATCCAAGCCTTTCAGAAAGCCAAATCCAGCTCCCAAGCCCACATGAAGGTGCGGCCCTCATTCCAGCACAGCTGGTAGGGGGCAGATTACGATTTTTCAAAGGAATTTGGATCAATTCGATTCACAGTCTTTGGATTCAGAACATTGTTTCACAAGGGTACAGAATAGGTTTCAAGGTAAGGCCTCCTGCAAGAAGATTTTTTCTTTCTCGCATTCCAATAAATCCAGTGAAGGCTCAAGCATTTCTGAAATGTGTTTCAGATCTAGAGTTGGCTGGAGTAATTGTGCCAGTTCCAGTTCTGGAACAGGGTTTGGGGTTTTACTCAAATCTATTCATTGTACCAAAGAAGGAGAATTCCTTCAGACCAGTTCTGGATTTAAAAATATTGAATCGTTATGTAAGGATACCAACATTCAAAATGGTAACTATAAGGACTATTCTGCCTTTTGTTCAGCAAGGGCATTATATGTCCACAATAGATTTACAAGATGCATATCTACATATTCTGATTCATCCAGATCACTATCAGTTTCTGAGATTCTCTTTTCTAGACAAGCATTACCAGTTTGTGGCTCTGCCGTTCGGCCTAGCAACAGCTCCAAGGATTTTTTCAAAGGTTCTCGGTGCCCTTCTATCTGTAATCAGAGAACAGGGTATTGTGGTATTTCCTTATTTGGACGATATCTTGGTACTTGCTCAGTCTTCACATTTAGCAGAATTTCATACGAATCGACTTGTGTCGTTTCTTCAAGAACATGGTTGGAGGATCAATTTACCAAAGAGTTAATTTATTCCTCAGACAAGGGTAACCTTTTTAGGTTTCCAAATAGATTCAGTGTCCATGACTTTGTCTCTGACGGACAAGAGACGTCTGAAATTGGTTTCAGCTTGTCGAAACCTTCAGTCCTCTGGCTATGAAAGAAGTATCTCGGATACTTGCATGGGCGGAATCCAGCTCCTGTCTAATTTCTGCGGTTCACATCCCAGGTATAGACAATTGGGAAGCGGATTATCGCAGTCGCCAGACGTTACATCCGGGCGAATGGTCTCTTCACCCAGAGGTATTTCTTCAGATTGTTCAAATCTGGGGACCTCCAGAAATAGATTTGATGGCCTCTCATCTAAACAAGAAACTTCCCAGGTATCTGTCCTGATCCAGGGATCCTCAGGCGGAGGCAGTGGATGCATTGTCACTTCCTTGGAAGTATCATCCTGCCTATATCTTTCCGCCTCTAGTTCTTCTTCCAAGAGTGATCTCCAAGATTCTAAAAGAGCGTTCGTTTGTTCTGCTGGTGACTCCAGCATGGTCTCACAGGTTTTGGTATGCGGATCTTGTTCGGATGGCTACTTGCCAACCTTGGACTCTTCCGTTAAGACCAGACCTTCTATCTCAAGGTCCTTTTTTCCATCAGGATCTCAAATCATTAAATTTGAAGGTATGGAGATTGAACGCTTGATTCTCAGTCATAGAGGTTTCTCTGACTCCGTAATTAATACTATGTTACAGGCTCGTAAATCTGTGTCTAGGAAGATATATTATCGAGTCTGGAAGACTTACATTTCTTGGTGTTTTTCTCATCAATTTTCCTGGCATTCTTTTAGAATTCCTAGAATTTTACAGTTTCTTCAGGATGGTCTGGATAAAGGTTTGTCTGCAAGTTCCTTGAAAGGACAAATTTCTGCTCTTTCTGTACTGTTTCACAGAAAAATTGCTAATCTTCCTGATATTCATTGTTTTGTACAGGCTTTGGTTCGTATAAAACCTGTCATTAAGTCAATCTCTCCTCCTTGGAGTTTGAATTTGGTTCTGGGGGCTTTACAAGCTCCTCCGTTTGAACCTATGCATTCTCTGGATATTAAATTACTTTCTTGGAAAGTGTTGTTCCTTTTGGCCATCTCTTCTGCTAGAAGAGTCTCTGAGTTATCTGCTCTTTCTTGTGAATCTCCTTTTCTGATTTTTCATCAGGATAAGGCGGTGTTGCGGACTTCATTTTAAATTTTTACCTAAAGTTGTGAATTCTAACAACATTAGTAGAGAAATTGTGGTTCCTTCATTGTGTCCTAATCCTAAGAATTCTAAGGAAAGATCATTACATTCTTTGGATGTAGTTAGAGCTTTGAAATATTATGTTGAAGCTACTAAAGATTTCCGAAAGACTTCTAGTCTATTTGTTATCTTTTCCGGTTCCAGGAAAGGTCAGAAGGCCTCTGCCATTTCTTTGGCGTCTTGGTTAAAGTCTTTGATTCATCATGCTTATGTTGAGTCGGGTAAAACTCCGCCTCAAAGGATTACAGCTCATTCTACTAGGTCAGTTTCTACTTCCTGGGCGTTTAGGAATGACGCTTCGGTTGATCAGATTTGCAAAGCAGCAACTTGGTTTTCTTTGTATACTTTTACTAAATTCTACCATTTTGATGTGTTTTCTTCTTCTGAAGCAGTTTTTGGTAGAAAAGTACTTCAGGCAGCTGTTTCAGTTTGATTCTTCTGCTTATAATTTCAGTTTTTTTCATTATAAAATTGAAACTTTATTTTGGGGTGTGGATTATTTTTCAGCGGAATTGGCTGTCTTTATTTTATCCCTCCCTCTCTAGTGACTCTTGCGTGGAAGTTCCACATTTTGGGTATTTATATCCCATACGTCACTAGCTCATGGACTCTTGCTAATTACATGAAAGAAAACATAATTTATGTAAGAACTTACCTGATAAATTCATTTCTTTCATATTAGCAAGAGTCCATGAGGCCCACCCTTTTTTGTGGTGGTTATGATTTTTTTTTATAAAGCACAATTATTCCAATTCCTTATTTTTTATGCTTTTGTACTTTTTTCTTATCACCCCACTTCTTGGCTATTCGTTAAACTGATTTGTGGGTGTGGTGAGGGGTGTATTTATAGGCATTTTTAGGTTTGGGAAACTTTGCCCCTCCTGGTAGGAATGTATATCCCATACGTCACTAGCTCATGGACTCTTGCTAATATGAAATAAATGAATTTATCAGGTAAGTTCTTACATAAATTATGTTTTTAACCAATAAAAATAAAAAAAAAATAAAAAATTGTACAAAGGAAATTATATATAAAAAGTGGTTTGTAGCATACAGCGAACAATGGGTAGGCCAGGGATTCATTTATAAACTCTACATAGTAGACAGGGATTGTTGTGTGTACAGGGCAGCTAGGAGTTAAGAATTTAATAGGAAACTATCAGCATCCATTATAACAAATATAGTGGTAATTCAAAATATTCCATTCAGAGGTAGCCAAGGTAAAGGAATGTTACTCTCTGATCTAATAGTTACTAATCTCTGCATTTATTACTAGAAAGGCTTCTATAGGAATTTTTGGCTAGTGAAACATCCTGCAAGAGAGTTCCATACAAGATAGAACAAGATGTCCTTCATAGTACTGTGTATTTCTTTTTTTTTAATTATTTTTATTGAAAAGAGACACAGTAATCAACAAACAATCACAATCCACAAGATTACAAAGATATGGTGCGCAGACCAGTAAACATCAAGCCAGTTAGAAGAAACTAATATAGTCATTCTTGTTCAAAACAGCCTTTATACATAGGTCCGGTGAGTGTCCAATCCCACGCTTGCAGTATTTTTCCTTTTCTCAGCAAGATTAGGGTTTTCTATATGTTGAATATGATCCGGTCTCTTATATATGTTGTCTGAGACATCCACTATCACTCCGTCTCTAACTTTTCAGCTTTTTAACCTAATAAACTTAACTTATTTAACACAATAACAATTAACATCCAAAGGGGAGAGAGGAAAAAAAAAAGGAGAAATTGGCTCTGCCTCTTGTCCTCCTATTTATGTAAGCGTTTCAATACTAGTGGGTATCAAAACAGCATCTCTTCAAATACCCTGTCTCCGCTTTGATTTCCCAATGGGTCTCTTAGGGCCTGCCACTTTCCTCTCAATATTGCCATTAGAATAACCTCATGTTGCGTAAATGGCCTAAGAATTTGTTGTTTTAGAGAGGAGGTAAAAGTAATAATAAATGGTTGCCATTTTTTAAGAAATGGTCGGAGCCTATACCTTGTATCCAGCTTAACATGCTGTTCAGTGAAAAGCTGCTTTAATAGAGTATGTTTAAATTGGGCTATGGTTGGTGGGTGCTTATAAAGCCATCTAGTTAAAATGCATTGTCTTGCCAATAATTTGCATAGCGTCAGGATTTTGTGTGAGTCGTCCCATTGGAATAGGTATATTTTGTCTATGTCTATAGTAAGATTTATGTGGAAGGTTGATCGTACCCAGTATTGGAAGTATTACCAAAAACATCTAATTAGCAGGCAGGAAAATAAATAATGCTGGAGGGATGGAGATTTGGGGTTACAATTAACACATCTGTTAGGGTGGTGTGGGTTCCATTTAGATAATCTATTTGGGCTGATATAGACTTTATGCAACATTCTAGTTTGTGCCTCCCTTAGTGGAAGTGCTAAGGTTGTTGCCCTGGTTAATTCCAGGCTCTTTGTCAAGTCTTGAATAGTAATTTGTGTTGGGATTTCTAGTCTTAATTTATCCAATATGTATGTTTGTAAAATTGCTTCTTCTTTTTTTCAGTAGATGTTTGTAAAAGTCAGAGATAGTAAATATCCCTATTTTAAATAGTGTGTGAGACAGCAAAGGGTGAAACGTTCCAGAACTCTGGGTCATTCCTTTGGAGCTCTGATATAGTGTCTCATCTGCAGGTATGCGTAGAAGTGTTTGTGTGGGATTTGGATTTGGTTCTCAGCTCCTGAAAGGATCTGATTGAGTGTGTTAAGGGGTCCAACACGTCACCGACCATCCTAATCCCTATAGTGTTCCAAATATGGAATGGTTCTCAGTTATTACCTGCCGGGAAGTCTTGGTTTCCAACCAAAGGTAAAAATTTAGGTGTGGGATGTTTGGTTCCCATGTATTTATTAAACTCCAGGCTCATAGGGGATCTCTATATAAAGGATTGCAACTGATGTGTTGTTGTGCGTCTTTTAATGTTATATAAGGTAAATATGCTAAAGCTAAAGGTGCACTTACCGCCTCCTCTAACCTTGCTTCATAGAAATGAGAAGTGTTGAGTTGCCAGTCTCGCCCATGCCGCCCAGTTGTATAGCTTTAAATTTGGGAGGCCAAGACCTCCACTAAGGTGGGGTAAATTCAGTTTGTCTGCCGCTATGCGAAATGTTTTTACATTTGTCTGTTATGTTTAGGTCATATAGCCTTTTTGGGTTTCTATGTAGCTGAATACCTTTATATGTGAGTGACTAACACTACTACAAATGGGTAGTCGTGTTTTGAATGTGGGTGTTTATTCAGCCATAGTACTTCCGACTTAGCAGTGTGTGTTTTTTTTTTATAGCCCGAAAAAGTACCGAAGTCTGTTATTCTCCGCAATTTGTGAGGAATATGCACTGATGGTGTGTCCACAAACAAGAGCATGTTATCCGCGTAGAGAGCTAGGTGGACTGGAACTCCCTGAATAGTGATACCAGGGAAGATTTGTCTCAGCTTTGTTGCTAAGGGTTCCAGTGCCAAGTCGAACAGGAGGGACAAAGGACATCCCTGTCTGGTACCTCTTTGCAGGGTGAAGTCAGGAGAGAACAAGCCATAAGTCGAAATGCGAGCTGTTGGGGTGTTATAAATTTTATGAATGATGCTTTAAAAAAAGGACCCTTAAAGTTACATTTTTGCATGGTGTTAGATGTGTCCACTCCACTCTATCGAAGGCCTTCTCTGCATCAAGCGATAGAATCCGATAGAATTCTGTTTGTAGTCTGTCTGGGCCCGCCGCATTGCCTATGGGGATTGACTTTAGAGTATAACTTATCTCATCAGTGGTTATGGGAGTGTTTAGGTTTTCTATCTGCTCTTGTGTTAATTGGGGTAAGTTAATTGTCTGCCAGAAGAGGGTTTGTGTTTCACGGGGACTAGTGTGTTGCTTAGTGTAAAGTTGTGTGTAATATTTCGTGAAACACTGTGCAATTTCTGATGGTGTCTTATAAGTCCTTCATTGAAGCCTCAGTACAGCCACATTAGTTACTGCGTATTTCTTATAAACATAATGTACATCTGTAGTATACATAACAGACATGGAGCAAGGAGAATTACAATGTGTATAGTAGAAGACAGTGTACACTGGGAACTGAAGGTATGCTGTGCTAATTTGAATGTTGAACAGTCCTAGTACCAATATATACAGCACATGATCAGCACACGTTATAGTGTGCAGATAAGCTATGTGGTGTATGCAAGGAGAAAATGAGCTACAATAGACTAGAATTGCTTTATATGCAATGGGGGGATCCAGATATTTTGTTTACGTAGAGAGAAAGTGAAAAGCATGCTGTATTAACTGCTGTATAACTTGCATAGGTAGTGAAAACAGGAGGCTCAGTGTGTGTATAGTTACTTAAGAAACCGGATATACACCTATAAGTATTTGTGTATGTTTCATATATTAATTATTGTATTCTTTATCTAGGATCACATCTGTATATTTTATTGTGGCTAATATATTTTGCATTTCATTGCATGTATTAAATACAGCATACATTTTAATTCATCTATCTTTTGCAGTGATCAATACTCAATGCTTCCATCAGAGGGAGCCCTTGCAAATTCGTTGGGTTTGATGTTGGTGGCATTTGGGTTGGTGATTGGCTACATTGTGACAAGAGATGAATGGAAGCGCCAACCACTTCCAGAAGAACAAGCTTTATCCATTGACTTCAAGACCCTAACAGAAGGAGAGAGTCCTTCTGAGCCATGATTGAACCTTTATTACCGTAACTGCAATCTGGGAATTGAATGCTTCTTTGTTTGGTGGAAGCCCCAGTAGCATTAAGATATCTATGGAAATACATTTTGCCATGATTTGTCAACCATACCTTGTATGTATCCAAGCAAGGATAGTTACCACTGAAAAGTCACCCCTACATTATTGTCAACCACACCATGTATCCAAGCAAGGATAGTTACCACTGAAAAGTCACCCCTACATTATTGTCAACCACACCATGTATCCAAGCAAGGATAGTTACCACTGAAAAGTCACCCCTACATTATTGTCAACCACACCATGTATCCAAGCAAGGATAGTTACCAATGAAAGGTCACCCCTACATTATTGTCAACCACACCATGTATCCAAGCACGGATAGTTACCAATGAAAGGTCACCCCTACATTATTGTCAACCACACCATGTATCCAAGCAAGGATAGTTACCACTGAAAGGCCACCTCCCACATCTAGCCATTCCAGCTAACTTCTCTGCCAGAGGATGCATTGCAGATGCTTGCAGAGCAGCCTTCTATCAGACATTAAAGAAGCCTTAATGTATAAATGATCTGTGCCATAAACTGTAAGCTTCTCACGCCCCTAAAACTGCCAGTTTTAATTCTGCTGTATTGATGTATATTTTGTTACCTCTGCTGTAAGTCCCCATCTATTTATGTGCTTTGCCAAATTAATTCATGTTGGAGTTATGTGATAATAAATATAATTTTAAAGTGTTGCTTAAATGTACTGGCATAAATGCTACATCTTGGTTACTGTTTTGGTTTATCACTGATAACTGCACCTAGACCCTTACCTTATTCAACTGGAGTAAAAATATATTTGAATTAAACGTAAACTGACATTCTAGTCACGTGTTTCTTTGTTCCATCTAAAGAGGACATTTCAAAATATATTACCGTCATTTGTATTTGTTTTAATGCATCTTCCTTAGTGCTGCAGAATCTGTTGCCACTCTAAAAGTAACTGATAATAATAATAAAGATGTTCTAAATAAAGATTTTGTTATCCCGCTTGCCCAGGCGTTTCACAATATCAATAAAACAAAGGGAGTGTTTCCTCAAACACCAATGAGCATTAGTAGGACATAGACAACTGATAATGCTATAGTAGAGCGCTCTGTTCTTGGAAGGAGAGAGTTGCAGGTACTAAGTTGGGCAGCCCAAATGTTAGAGCCGCACAGTGACAGAGGAGGTGCAAAAAATGCCAGCATCCCAGAGAGGGCTGCAGGGGTCTAAGGGGATAATATGAGGGCGCTAAGGATAATAGAGGGCATGAAGACAAATATGGAGATTAAAATGTTAAAGGCAGAAACATGAAAACTGGAGAGAAACAAAAAGCAGATTTAATAGTGTTACATGTAAAGCTCTCTACTTGCAAGCACTGTGGAGGTGCTATAAGCAAACATAATATATAGGTGAATACACTAAAACACAAGGACCATACTCTCAAGAGCTTGCAATCTAAGCTGTGACAAAAAGTTGAGAGTGCTGCTTTAGAGTGAACCTCATGAGGGACATTGAGTTGCAGGAGGAGAGCTGGTCATGTGTGGTAGTGGTGAACTTAAAAGAGTTTAGTAGCTTCAGCCAGTGGCTAAATTCAGAGATCTGTTTACAAAGGCCTTGTGAAATTCCATTAACCGGAGCAAGAGCAGTATCTCTCCGATGTCAATCTGAGAGGGATGCACAATAGTGTGGATTCCTGTAAAGTGTGTTAGCACGTGTTTGGAAAGCATGTTATCTGACTTCCAGGCCAACCTCCAAACTGACATTGTCATCATGAACTTCAGCCTCTGGGACATCTCTAGATGTGGCTAAAACCAATCTAGGCCTGCTGTTCAGGTGCTTGGATTAGGTTTTGTGCCTGGCAGGTAAAAGGACAGAGAAGCCCACAAAAAAGTACTCACTTGTGTTGTGCTGCTGGTAGGAGAAGCAAAAATATCTGTCTCCTACAATCTACTGACATTAACTGACCAATCATGGTCCACTAATCTCTGCCCAAATGGCTCCAAATTCGAATTAATTGATCAGATGCCATAGCATGGATAGCCCCCTGCTGCTCAAAATACATTCCACCTTGATGACATGGTCTCATCTACTGGGAGTTAATGAAGCTTAATATTTGACCCTCAAGAGACATATTTTTTTTCTATAATTGATGACCTGGTTCCATTTAGGGGGCTAGTTTGTTAATTATTTGCTATTCTTTTGTGCACTGCATTGCTAATTCCGTTATAAAGTATATTACTAATCTGTCATTTTGTGAGCCTGGATATTATCTAAAGCTGATTCCCCCACATTGTTAATATATGCTCCTCATAATTGTTAGTCTAATTTACTGCTAGAGGTTCATTGATTTGTGTCAGTATTCACCTTGTGGTATTAAAACTATTATCTTATGTTTACTTAATCAGCATTACTTGTTAAAGTCCATATAACTATAGGCAGTGTCAGAGATTTCAATGTAAAGTGCATTTTTCTGCAGCTCTATATTCCTCTCATACTAGAGGTACTTGGAATACCCACTATAAAGTATTACTGAGAGAACAATAATTATAGAGAAAGATAACACTCTTCTCTTGGTATCTGCTGTTGCAAAATCATAGGTAGCACATGTTTTTCTCCATAAATGAAAGAGTCCACAGCTGCATTCATTACTTTTGGGAATTCAGAACCTGGCCACCAGGAGGAGGCAAAGACACCTCAGCCAAAGGCTTAAATACCTCCCCCACTTCCCTCATCCCCCAGTAATTCTTTGCCTTTCGTCCCAGGAGGTTGGCAGAGAAGTGTCAGAAGTTTTTGATAGTCACTTATGGAGGGTAGTACTCTTCGGCATGGGACTGGAGTTTTAAGTAGTCCTGTCAGTCGTCTCTTAGTGAGAGCATGGGTGAATGTTAGAGTCCGGAGATGCAGGGAGAGTCTTTCTGCGAAACCATCGTAACTCATATTAACAGCTCCACAAGCAATCAGCGTTGGCGAGTTTCGCTGCCTGCTTTCTTCTCTCAAGTCCATGGCAGAAGCGACGCTACTATCTGTCACACTTGAAGGGCTGAGTTCCTGTTTCATGGCGTAGATTCCGGTAAGATTGTTTCATTTTACTTTCATCATGGATGTATTGTAATTTCATGATTCAGATAGAGCATGCAATTTTAAGCAATTTTCTAATTTACTCCTATTATCAAATTTTCTTCGTTCTCTTGCTATCTTTATTTAAAAAGCAGGAATGTGATGCCTAGGAGCCAGCCCATTTTTGTTTGAGAACCTGGGTTATGCTTGCTTATTGGTGGGTAAAGGTAAGCCTCCAATAAGCAAGCGCTATCCATGGTGCTGAACCTAAAATGGGCTGGCTGCTAAGATTTACATTCCTGCTTTTAAAATAAAGATAGCAAGAGAACAAGGAAAAATTGATAATAGGAGTAAATTAGAAAGTTGATTAAAATTTCATGTTCTACCTGAATCATGAAAGAAAAAAATTGGGTTCAGTGTCCCTTTAACATAGGGTCTCAGTGAGACTCAAAAAATTATATAAAAATATATGTACAGTAATAGTACTGCGCTGGCCAAAGAGATATCAAACCCTTCTAAAAACACACCTTCCTCAAAAATGTGTAATTTATTACAAAATAAATAGAAGAATTAAAGGACGCTAAGGTAAGCTAAAGATATCAGAGTATATCCTTTCAGTATGATATATAAGTACTCTGCCTAGACATATGGCAGATAAATTAATATTCGTGTTCTAATATATAAAAAAATAGACCTCGATATAATAGGAAGAGTCTGTAAAATCCTTACATTTTAATACAAATATAAGCAATCAGAATAAAACACTCAAGCGGTGGATATAGGGACGTGTCCCATACACATATAACACTCTTATACAATATAATGTTAAAAACAATGGAAAAATGATAATAAAAAAAATATATATAATACTATGGAGTATATAGCAGTCTATGATTGACAGATATTAGGTTAAAGGTATATATGCAAATCGCCCAGATAGACTGGAATACAGATTATATATGTGAGTTACCTTGATATATTTCTTATGTAATCATCCAATATTATCGGATGTGTAATATTACAGTCGCACACCACCACACATAAAAACAAAACTAGTGCCACTTTAAAGAGATATTTTGAACATTATCCACTTGGGATTAGGTGTATCTTTAAGGCGTGTAAATGAGACTTTGTAATAGTAGTGCCTTTTTATGGAGCCAGAGTTTGTGTTGAGTCTCCTTTTTCAGGGTGCAGTCGTAAATATCATTTATGTTAACATACAGATTTACTGTGAAGTTGCAAGTCAGCTGTCCCACTTATTCAGTGAAAATCGGTAACAATGCATTAGTTTACCTGCGTGAGATATGCTCTCAACTTCTGTTTCTTACTGCAGTTATTCAAGCGTGTGTTTGGCGTCTTGCCTATGTGACTTTACCTTACGTCACAGCTTCCTTATAGCGGTTTTTCTTAAAGCTGATTTGGATACAAAGTTTCTCTTCTGGAAATGTAGCAAACTTAGGTATAAGGTTGTGATATAGATCTCCTTGCACTTAGTGCTTATAGCACGCAAGTTAAATTGGTTGTTACATAAGTTATAACCCGGGTTATTTGCGAATATCCCTCGATGTCCCAATGAATAAACACTGGATCAGATGTTATTAGTATAGTAGTGCTAGTCCTTTAGCACAATTGAATGTCAGCCTGTGTACCATCAACGTGTTTCACCCTGCAATGGGGTTTATCAAGATAGATTTCAGGCTTGAATAGACACCCTATTAAAGGTCCTCAAAAGACTCCATTGGTTCAAACAATTATTGGCAATTTGTTAAGGTGGTTTACTTCAGATACATTTCTTTAAACACTAACGGCTAGATTTAGAGTTTTGTCGGTAACGACCCGCGTAGCTAACGCTGGCTTTTTTCTGGCCGCACCTTTAAAATAACTCTGGTATTGAGAGTCCACAGAATGGCTGCGTTAGGCTCCAAAAAAGGAGCGTAGAGCATATTTAACGCAACTTCAACTCTCGATACCAGAGTTGCTTACGGACGCGGCCAGCCTAAAAAACATGCTCGTGCACGATTCCCCCATAGAAAACAATGGGGCTGTTTGAGCTGAAAAAAAACCTAACACCTGCAAAAAAGCCGCGTTCAGCTCCTAACGCAGCCTCATTGTTGTCTATGGGGAAACACTTCCTACGTCTGCACCTAACATGTACCCCGAGTCTAAACACCCCTAACCTTACACTTATTAACCCCTATTCTGCCGCCCCCGCTATCGCTGACCCCTGCATATTATTTTTAACCCCTAATCTGCCGCTCCGTAAACCGCCGCTACTTGCATTATCCCTATCTACCCCTAATCTGCTGCCCCTAACACCGCCGACCCCTATATTATATTTATTAACCCCTAATCTGCCGCCCCCAACGTCGCCTCCACCTAACTACACTTATTAACCCCTAATCTACCGACCGGACCTGAGCGCTACTATAATAAATGTATTAACTCCTAATCCGCCTCACTCCCGCCTCAATAACCCTATAATAAATAGTATTAACCCCTAATCTGCCCTCCCTAACATTGCCGACACCTAACTTCAAGTATTAACCCCTAATCTGCCGACAGGAGTTCACCGCTATTCTAATAAATGTATTAACCCCTAAAGCTAAGTCTAACCCTAACACTAACACCCCCCTAAGTTAAATATATTTTAAATCTAACAAAATAAATTAACTCTTATTAAATAAATTATTCCTATTTAAAGCTAAATACTTACCTTAAAAATAAATCCTAATATAGCTACAATATAAATTATAATTATATTATAGCTATTTTAGGATTTATATTTATTTTACAGGTAACTTTGTATTTATTTTAACCAGGTACAATAGCTATTAAATAGTTAAGAACTATTTAATAGCTAAAATAGTTAAAATAATTACAAAATTTCCTGTAAAATAAATCCTAACCTAAGTTACAATTAAACCTAACACTACACTATCAATAAATTAATTAAATAAAATACCTACAATTATCTACATTTAAACCTAACACTACACTATCAATAAATAAATTAAATACAATACCTACAAAGAACTACAATGAAATAAACTAACTAAAGTACAAAAAATAAAAAAATATTTACAAACATCAGAAAAATATTACAACAATTTTAATCTAATTACACCTACTCTAAGCCCCCTAATAAAATAACAAAGACCCCCAAAATAAAAAAATGCCCTACCCTATTCTAAATTACAAAAGTTCAAAGCTCTTTTACCTTACCAGCCCTGAACAGGGCCCTATGCGGGGCATGCCCCAAAGAATTCAGCTCTTTTGCCTGTAAAAAAAACACATACAATACCCCCCCCCCAACATTACAACCCACCACCCACATACCCCTAATCTAACCCAAACCCCCCTTAAATAAACCTAACACTAAGCCCCTGAAGATCTTCCTACCTTATCTTCACCATACCAGGTTCACTGATCGATCCAGAAGAGCTCCTCCGATGTCGTGATCCAAGCCCAAGCGGGGGGCTGAAGAGGTCCATGATCCGGCTGAAGTCTTCATCCAAGCGGGAGCTGAAGAGGTCCATGATCCGGATGAAGTCTTCTATCAACGGCATCTTCAATCTTCTTTCTTCCGGATCCATCGTGCAGACCTCCGACGCGGAACATCCTGCTGGCCCGACGGACTACCGACGAATGAAGGCTCCTTTAAGGGACGTCATCCAAGATGGCGTCCCTCGAATTCCGATTGGCTGATAGGATTCTATCAGCCAATCGGAATTAAGGTAGGAAAATTCTGATTGGCTGATCGGATCGGCCAATCGGATTGAACTTGATTCTGATTGGCTGATTCCATCAGCCAATCAGAATTTTCCTACCTTAATTCCGATTGGCTGATAGAATCCTATCAGCCAATCGGAATTCGAGGGACGCCATCTTGGATGACGTCCCTTAAAGGAGCCTTCATTCGTCGGTAGTCTGTCGGGCCAGCAGGATGTTCCGCGTCGGAGGTCTGCAAGATGGATCCGGAAGAAAGAAGATTGAAGATGCCGTTGATAGAAGACTTCATCCGGATCATGGACCTCTTCAGCTCCCGTTTGGATGAAGACTTCAGCCGGATCATGGACCTCTTCAGCCCCCCGCTTGGCTTGGATCACGACATCGGAGGAGCTCTTCTGGATCGATCGGTGAACCTGGTATGGTGAAGATAAGGTAGGAAGATCTTGAGGGGCTTAGTGTTAGGTTTATTTAAGGGGGGTTTGGGTTAGATTAGGGGTATGTGGGTGGTGGGTTGTAATGTTGGGGGGGTATTGTATGTGTTTTTTTTACAGGCAAAAGAGCTGAATTCTTTGGGGCATGCCCCGCAAAGGGCCTGTTCAGGGCTGGTAAGGTAAAAGAGCTTTGAACTTTTGTAATTTAGAATAGGGTAGGGCATTTTTTTATTTTGGGGGTCTTT
The DNA here is from genome assembly GCF_027579735.1 of Bombina bombina. NCBI lineage: Eukaryota > Metazoa > Chordata > Amphibia > Anura > Bombinatoridae > Bombina > Bombina bombina. The sequence continues at coordinate 1,180,089,426 of NC_069499.1, read as the reverse complement.
GTCATTTTATTAGGGGGCTTAGAGTAGTTGTAATTAGTTTAAAATTGTTGTAATATTTTTCTTATGTTTGTAAATATTTTTTTATTTTTTGTAACTTAGTTCTTTTTTATTTTTTGTACTTTAGTTAGTTTATTTCATTGTAGTTTTTTGTAGGTATTGTATTTAATTTATTTATTGATAGTGTAGTGTTAGGTTTAATTGTAACTTAGGTTAGGATTAATTTACAGGTAATTTTGTAATTATTTTAACTATTTTAGCTATTGTACCTGGTTAAAATAAATACAAAGTTACCTGTAAAATAAATATAAATCCTAAAATAGCTATAATATAAATATAATTTATATTGTAGCTATATTAGGATTTATTTTACAGGTAAGTATTTAGCTTTAAGTAGGAATAATTTATTTAATAAGAGTTAGTTTTTTTCGTTAGATTTAAATTATATTTAACTTAGGGGGGTGTTAGTGTTAGGGTTAGACTTAGCTTTAGGGGTTAATAAATTTATTAGAATAGCGGTGAGCTCCAGTCGGCAGATTAGGGGTTAATGTTTGAAGTTAGGTGTCGGCGATGTTAGGGAGGGCAGATTAGGGGTTAATACTATTTATTATAGGGTTAGTGAGGCGGATTAGGGGTTAATAACTTTATTATGATAGCGGTGCGGTCCGCTCGGCAGATTAGGGGTTAATAAGTGTAGGCAGGTGGAGGCGACGTTGTGGGGGGCAGATTTGGGGTTAATAAATATAATATAGGGGTCGGCGGTGTTAGGGGCAGCAGATTAGGGGTACATAAGGATAACGTAAGTAGCGGCGCTTTGCGGTCGGCAGATTAGGGGTTAATTATTGTAGGTAGCTGGCGGCGACGTTGTGGGGGGTAGGTTAGGGGTTAATAAATATAATACAGGGGTCGGTGGTGTTAGGGGCAGCAGATTAGGGGTACATAAGGATAACGTAGGTGGCGGTCGGCAGATTAGGGGTTAAAAAAATTTAATCGAGTGGCGGCGATGTGGGGGGACCTCGGTTTAGGGGTACATAGGTAGTTTATGGGTGTTAGGGTACTTTAGAGCACAGTAGTTAAGAGCTTTATGAACCGGCGTTAGCCCAGAAAGCTCTTAACTACTGACTTTTTTCTGCGGCTGGAGTTTTGTCGTTAGAATTCTAACACTCACTTCAGACACAACTCTAAATACCGGAGTTAGGAAGATCCCATTGAAAAGATAGGATACGCAATTGACGTAAGGGGATCTGCGGTATGGAAAAGTTGCGGCTGAAAAGTGAGCGTTAGACCCTTTCCTGACTGACTCCAAATACCGGCGGTAGCCTAAAACCAGCGTTAGGAGCCTCTAACGCTGGTTTTCACGGCTACCGCCAAACTCCAAATCTAGACCTAAGAACATTAGAGGTGGTATGCTTATATATTAAAAAACTTATATATAGAGATGGTGCCTGTGGGCGAAAGATATCACCACTGTAGGTTATAACAAATATTTATTAAAAAATATATATAATTGTTTTTTTTTGTTTTTTTTAAGTACTGGGGTGGGGGGGGGCGTGTCCGTGCAGTGTCCTGGAAAGGACGCAACTTCTGAAGGCTCCAGCAGAATCAACACTAATCCGCTGATTAATGTGTCCAAACGGCAAGAGCACGACTAAATATCATAAAGATACCATAATTCTGGCAGTTGTGGTCTCATAATTACCCCTCTTGCTGTTTACATGACTCTGGGGACTCAGCTCGGAACTTTATGGCCTAGGGCGGCGGCCCATTGCTAGGTATCCACCCCCCCAGGAAGAAACGGGTATTGGTGCTGTCGGATAATTCCGACTTACCGATTCTTCACCATCACACAGCTCTAAAGGATCAGAGGGCTGAAACTTCATACCATTAACGGCGGGGAAAAAGTAAAAACTTGCTTATAAAATATTTGCAACAAGCAAAGGATGTTCAACATGGCGGAGGAACACAGCCAGCTACGCCACGAGGAACTCATGGCAAGATTCAATGAGCACATGTTAAAGCTGATAGAGAGAGCCCCATATGAATATTTAATGCAGCGCTTAGAAGTAGAACTGGAGAGCAGAATACCTACTATTGATCCTTTACAGGAAAAAATCCAGACAGGCTCTATTATAACTGATCTTCCTCCTGCTACACAAGAGCTTCCCGGAGCAGTGCACACACGTATAGCAGACTCACTTTTCAGAGTACACAGGGTTAAAACACAGCTCATACACCGGCAGACCTCCACTCCAAGCAAGAATTATAAAGAGCAGCACGAAGAGGAGCGGAATTACCTCTGATGATTACAGATCCCTCGAAACCTCAAAGCCAAATCACTAGTGCCTCAGCACAGATAACAGCAGAGAAGGGCACAGCAACGCGGTCTCAACTTAAAGCAGATACCGGGCCAGGCTGCACTAAAGTGGGGATCTCAAAGATAGCACCCAGGACTAGATCACTACATGGAACCCATCACAAAGTAAGAGACATACCACCAATCTTAATAGATCACAGCTACATGTCGGCTCCTTCTAAGATACTCGGAAACATGCTTGAGGTACCAGAGACATTATCCAGTTTAGCAGGACCACCAGTTCTACTAGCCACACAAAACACTATTAGGAACTATATCTCACTGACCCAGCTGAACTGGCTTGGCAGTTGCTGCATGAAAACTCATACCACTATCGCCTACTATGGCCAGCTGGACACAGGGGGTTAGTTGTATATAAATGTGCTCCTACCATCCAGCGCAGTTATTGCTTATGTCAACTGTCAGAATAATTTTGTGGCGAAGTGTTCAAAATATGCTGTTGGGTTTGGGATGTATACGTTAAATTATGAGATGATTTAATAGTTCTACACTGTTCTTAGTTTAACCTTGTTTGTTTGTTATGTTATGAACAACGTGTATGTAAGCTTTACACGATGCACAGCAATATTAATTTGGGAATATGATCAGCTTGGTACATTAACTTGTTTTAATATGCATAGAACTGGGATAGATAAGGGTCTCACAAACTCAAATCTAAATGCTTCACCAGGGTACTGAAATGTTATTAACTTTGTGTTGCAGCCAATAAGCTAGATGGACTGTTATTATGTACATGTACACCCTCCCTCCGTGTGGCCTGCGGTTGGGGCACATGACGAGTGGGATAAACTAAGCACTGGGTTTATATGCCCAAAACCTTAAAGCGTCCTATCTTTGAGAGTAGAGCTTCTCACCTAATGCGGGAAAACCATCCAATAGGCATTAGAGAGTACAAGGGCACTAACAAAAATAAAATGAATATATCTATAAATGCCTTTTCACTACAATATAGAGACAACTAAAGCCCCTCAATATCATGCTTATATGTAAATACTTCCCTAACAGCCGGATAGTGATATTGTCACATAGTTAGATGAATGAGAAGGCTGATCAGAGTAAATACCCTGAGGATGCTTATCGCTGCCCTAGTTTTATAGCCCTAAATAGAACAATATATCCTCAAGCACAGTGGTTCTTAAGCCAGTCCTCAGGACCCCACAACCAGTCCAGGATTTTGGTATTACCCAGGTGTGTCTAAGGTGTTTAAAAAAAAACACAATTTAGACACAACTGGGTAATCTCTAAATCCTGGACAGGTTGTGGGGTCCTGAGGACTGGTTTAAGAACCACTGCTCAAGCATACCCAGTATTAAGACGCGCTCCCTGTATATACCCTTAAGCTGGTATACATCAAGCACAAAATGCTATCTATTAGTTATATAGTTTCGGAGTCAATTATAGAGTGTGCAAGATCAGTATTAGCAGAAGATGAGAGTGAATCGCTTTAATTAAGACTTATAAGACCCCACGCTTTCCTCTCCCTCTGATCCCCCTATTAAACCGAACTTTTTCCATATATGCGCCCAATACGATTTATATGTGAATTTGCTCACAGGCCCAAGAGAGGTCTGTATAAATGAAGTTTGGGTATCACAAGAAATACACTGTTGCATAGAGAATAATCTGATATGCAAACACTGCGATTTGCGGGATATATAAAATGTCTCTGCTTAGATAGCATTATGATTCGCTATGTTTAAAATCTCTATTGAAATGCTCTCGCTGTATGCTATGTATATTCAGCTCATATTGTGTATGTTCACTTGACCTAAATAAAGCTCTTTTGAAACTTAAAAAAATAAATAAAGTACTAAGGGACGTCTCCCTGTAACAACAGTAAAATAATTGGTCTAAATTAATAAAGCACTTGTGTGACATTCATTTTCACGTTTCGCCCTTCTATGGGCTTTATGGGCTTGATAAAGCCCATAGAAGGGCGAAACACGTCGTTGTGTGGCACTGTAATATACAGATATTGTTCTTTATACATATCTTATGGTCTATTGACTTTTTAACATAACCCGGGTTATTCATTTTATTCACTTTGTATCCACTTTCAAGATTCAAGTTTGAGCTAAAGTTGGAAGGGTTAACATACCCATTACACACTCCACTCCTGCGTGCATAGCACTAAGTGCAGGTTTTTACGTTTGTGGCAAACCATCACAGCAGCTGAGAACAGCTGATCACCTTTGGGGAAACACCATCTGTCTGTTTCTCTGCAACGAAGAACAACCGGTGATGTCAGACGCTGAGAGTTACACAACACTACCCACTCGAGGAAAGATACCGAGTAGGAGGAAAAAACATCACCGCTGCAAGACCTGCTAATACACCCATTACATGTAAGGGCAGTATACCTTTCCATCTGACGATAACACAGGTACAACTTATTTTTTGATAAAGCACAATACTAAGTGTGTTTGGCTGGAACGTCTACAAAATACAGGTATAACCCTTCCTATTGAGTACAATACACAGCGGGTTTGTGTGTTTTTTGGGAAAGTTGCTCTGCCTTGACAGAGATTTACATCTATTATAGCAAGAATGTATCTACACTGGTAACATTTGACTAACATCGGAGAGACATTGTGATTCATATAACTGTCTGCAACTATCAGTATTGAGGTATACATTCAGAGTCCATTTACCAGTACGGACATTTCTGACCTGTTATATTGAAAATGAATGTCACACAAGTTAATTTAGACCATTTATTTTACTGTTGTTACAGGAAGACGTCCCTTAGTACTTTTTAAAAAATAAAAAATATTTTTTTTAAATATTTTTTAATAAATATTTGTTATAACCTACAGTGGTGATATCTTTAGCCCACAGGCGCCCTCTCTATATATACGTTTTTTTACTTTACACTGTATGTTTCTAGACAATTTTGTAGGGATATTGTCTTTTAGGGAGGCGTTTGATATCCATTTCCTAGCGGCTAGCGCACACCTTTGATCTGTTTTGCTGATGCTTATATATTACACATTTTTGGCTATTCCTCTGTGGTATTTAGGTGATTATATTAGTGCCATAGTAATTCAGATTATATTCACTTGGCATTAACGTCATTGCTTTATCTTAGTAAAGCTCTAAAGATGGGAAAAAAAGACCTCAATAGTTATACAAATTTCTTATATTCTTATATTTTATAATTATTATATATATCCTATTAGGATTCCTTTTTTCATAGTTTGAGCATATTTAAATATCTAAAAGTCTGTATTCATCTCTTCTGGAGTTTTTATTATTAAGAATAGGGTCTTATATATACATATAGAGATTTCATAGACTCCATTGGTTCAAACACTTTGGCATTTTGTTAAGGTGGTTTACTTCAGATACAATTCTTTAAACACATAGGCCTAGATTTAGAGTTTGGCGGTAGCCGTGAAAACCAGCGTTAGAGGCTCCTAACGCTGGTTTTAGGCTACCTCCGGTATTTGGAGTCACTCAAAAAAGGGTCTAACGCTCACTTTTCAGCCGCGACTTTTCCATACCGCAGATCCCCTTACGTCAATTGCGTATCCTATCTTTTCAATGGGATTTTTCTAACTCCGGTATTTAGAGTCGTGTCTGAAGTGAGTGTTAGAATTCTAACGACAAAACTCCAGCCGCAGAAAAAAGTCAGTAGTTAAGAGCTTTCTGGGCTAACGCCGGTTCATAAAGCTCTTAACTACTGTACTCTAAAGTACACTAACACCCATAAACTACCTATGTACCCCTAAACCGAGGCCCCCCCACATCACCCCCACTCGATTAAATTTTTTTAACTCCTAATCTGCCGACCGCCACCTACGTTATCCTTATGTACCCCTAATCTGCTGCCCCTAACACCGCCGACCGCTATATTATATTTATTAACCCCTAATCTGCCCCCCTCAACGTCGCCTCCACCTGCCTACACTTATTAACCCCTAATCTGCCGAGCGGACCGCACCGCTATCATAATAAAGTTATTAACCCCTAATCCGCCTCACTAACCCTATAATAAATAGTATTAACCCCTAATCTGCCCTCCCTAACATCGCCGACACCTAACTTCAATTATTAACCCCTAATCTGCCGACCGGAGCTCACCGCTATTCTAATAAATGTATTAACCCCTAAAGCTAAGTCTAACCCTAACACTAACACCCCCCTAACTTAAATATAATTTAAATCTAACGAAATTAATTAACTCTTATTAAATAAATTATTCCTATTTAAAGCTAAATACCTACCTGTAAAATAAATCCTAATATAGCTACAATATAAATTATAATTATATTATAGCTATTTTAGGATTAATATTTATTTTACAGGTAACTTTGTATTTATTTTAACCAGGTACAATAGCTATTAAATAGTTAAGAACTATTTAATAGCTAAAATAGTTAAAATAATTACAAAATTACCTGTAAAATAAATCCTAACCTAAGTTACAATTAAACCTAACACTATACTATCATTAAATTAATTAAATAAAATACCTACAATTACCTACAATTAAACCTAACACTACACTATCAATACATTAATTAAATACAATACCTACAAATAACTACAATGAAATAAACTAACTAAAGTACAAAAAATAAAAAAGAACTAAGTTACAAAAAATAAAAAAATAATTACAAACATAAGAAAAATATTACAACAATTTTAAACTAATTACACCTACTCTAAGCCCCCTAATAAAATAACAAAGACCCCCAAAATAAAAAATGCCCTACCCTATTCTAAATTACTAAAGTTCAAAGCTCTTTTACCTTACCAGCCCTGAACAGGACCCTTTGCGGGGCATGCCCCAAGAAGTTCAGCTCTTTTGCCTGTAAAAAAAACCATACAATACCCCCCCCCAACATTACAACCCACCACCCACATACCCCTAATCTAACCCAAACCCCCCTTAAATAAACCTAACACTAAGCCCCTGAAGATCATCCTACCTTGTCTTCACCTCACCGGGTATCACCGATCGGTCCTGGCTCCAAAATCTTCATCCAACCCAAGCGGGGGCTGGCGATCCATCATCCGGTGGCTGAAGAGGTCCAGAAGAGGCTCCAAAGTCTTCATCCTATCCGGGAAGAAGAGTAGATCCGGACCGGCAACCATCATCTTCCAAGCGGCATCTTCTATCTTCATCCGATGAGGACCGGCTCCATCCTGAAGACCTCCACCGCGGACCCATCGAATTCGAGGGACGCCATCTTGGATGACATCCCTTAAAGGAACCGTCATTCTTCAGTTGGACGTCGCCGGATGAAGATGGGTCCGCGGTGGAGGTCTTCAGGATGGAGCCGGTCCTCATCGGATGAAGATAGAAGATGCCGCTTGGAAGATGATGGTTGCCGGTCCGGATCTACTCTTCTTCCCGGATAGGATGAAGACTTTGGAGCCTCTTCTGGACCTCTTCAGCCACCGGATGATGGATCGCCAGCCCCCGCTTGAGTTGGATGAAGATTTTGGAGCCAGGACCGATCGGTGATACCCAGTGAGGTGAAGACAAGGTAGGATGATCTTCAGGGGCTTAGTGTTAGGTTTATTTAAGGGGGGTTTGGGTTAGATTAGGGGTATGTGGGTGGTGGGTTGTAATGTTGGGGGGGTATTGTATGTTTTTTTTTACAGGCAAAAGAGCTGAACTTCTTGGGGCATGCCCCGCAAAGGGTCCTGTTCAGGGCTGGTAAGGTAAAAGAGCTTTGAACTTTAGTAATTTAGAATAGGGTAGGGCATTTTTTATTTTGGGGGTCTTTGTTATTTTATTAGGGGGCTTAGAGTAGGTGTAATTAGTTTAAAATTGTTGTAATATTTTTCTTATGTTTGTAATTATTTTTTGTAACTTAGTTCTTTTTTATTTTTTGTACTTTAGTTAGTTTATTTCATTGTAGTTATTTGTAGGTATTGTATTTAATTAATGTATTGATAGTGTAGTGTTAGGTTTAATTGTAGGTATTTTATTTAATTAATTTAATGATAGTATAGTGTTAGGTTTAATTGTAACTTAGGTTAGGATTTATTTTACAGGTAATTTTGTAATTATTTTAACTATTTTAGCTATTAAATAGTTCTTAACTATTTAATAGCTATTGTACCTGGTTAAAATAAATACAAAGTTACCTGTAAAATAAATATTAATCCTAAAATAGCTATAATATAATTATAATTTATATTGTAGCTATATTAGGATTTATTTTACAGGTAAGTATTTAGCTTTAAATAGGAATAATTTATTTAATAAGAGTTAATTAATTTCGTTAGATTTAAATTATATTTAAGTTAGGGGGGTGTTAGTGTTAGGGTTAGACTTAGCTTTAGGGGTTAATACATTTATTAGAATAGCGGTGAGCTCCGGTCGGCAGATTAGGGGTTAATAATTGAAGTTAGGTGTCGGCGATGTTAGGGAGGGCAGATTAGGGGTTAATACTATTTATTATAGGGTTAGTGAGGCGGATTAGGGGTTAATAACTTTATTATGATAGCGGTGCGGTCCGCTCGGCAGATTAGGGGTTAATAAGTGTAGGCAGGTGGAGGCGACGTTGAGGGGGGCAGATTAGGGGTTAATAAATATAATATAGGGGTCGGCGGTGTTAGGGGCAGCAGATTAGGGGTACATAAGGATAATGTAAGTAGCGGCGGTTTACGGAGCGGCAGATTAGGGGTTAAAAATAATATGCAGGGGTCAGCGATAGCGGGGGCAGCAGATTAGGGGTTAATAAGTGTAAGGCTAGGGGTGTTTAGACTCGGGGTACATGTTAGGGTGTTAGGTGCAGACGTAGGAAGTGTTTCCCCATAGCAAACAATGGGGCTGCGTTAAGAGCTGAACGCGGCTTTTTTGCAGGTGTTAGGTTTTATTTCAGCTCAAACAGCCCCATTGTGTCCTATGGGGGAATCGTGCACAAGCACGTTTTTGAGGCTAGCCGCGTCCGTAAGCAACTCTGGTATCGAGAGTTGAAGCTGCGTTAAATATGCTCTACGCTCCTTTTTTGGAGCCTAACGCAGCCTTTATGTGGACTCTCAATACCAGTTATTTTTATGGTGCGGCCAGAAAAAAGCCGGCGTTAGCTACGCGTGTCCTTACCGACAAAACTCTAAATCTAGCCGTAAGAACATTAAAGGTGGTATGCTTATATATTATACAGTTTTGACTATTCATCTGTGGTATTTAGGTGATTATATTAGTGCCATATTAATTCAGATTATATTTACTTGGCAAAAAACATCATTGCTTTATCTTGGTAAGGCTCTAAAGATGGAAAACACCTCAATAATTTTACAGATTCCTTATATTCTTAAATTTTATTATTATTATATAAATCCTATTATGATTCCTTTTGAGCATATTTAGATATCTAAAGGTCTGTATTTGATCAAATCGTGAAATTCGTATTTTGTCTTTTTCTCTTTTAAGTGAATTCATATATTTAGAATTCTCTCTACACAGATAAAATTAATCTTACGGCTAGATTTAGAGTTTTGCGGCCAAAGGGGTGCGTTAGCTACGCGTGTTTTTTCCCCCCAGCACCTTTTTAAATAACGCTGGTATTTAGAGTTCTCTGAAGGGCTGCGTTAGGCTCCAAAAAGGGAGCGTAGAGCATAATTTACCGCCACTTCAACTCTCAATACCATTGTTGCTTACGGTAGCGGCCAGCTTGAAAAACGTGCTCGTGCATGATTCCCCCATAGGAAACAATGGGGCAGTTTGAGCTGCAAAAAAACCTAGCACCTGCAAAAAAGCAGCGTTAAGCTCCTAACGCAGCCCCATTGTTTCCTATGGGGAAACACTTCCTAAGTCTGCACCTAACACCCTAACATGAACCCCGAGTCTAAACACCCCTAACCTTACACTTATTAACCCCTAATCTGCCGCTATCGCTGACCCATGCATATTATTATTAACCCCTAATGTTCCGCTCCGGACACAGCCGCCACCTACATTATCCCTATGTACCCCTAATCTGCTGCCCCTAACACCGCCAATCCCCTATATTTTGTTTATTAACCCCTAATCTGCCCCCCCCAACGTCGCCGCTACCTTACCTACACTTATTAACCCCTAATCTGCCGACCGGACCTCGCTGCCACTATAATAAATGTATTAACCCCTAACCACCTCACTCCCGCCTCGCAAACCCTATAATAAATAGTATTAACCCCTAATCTGCCCTCCCTAACATCGCCGACACCTAACTTCAAGTATTAACCCCTAATCTGCCGACCGGACCTCGCCGCTACTCTAATAAATGTTTTAACCCCTAAAGCTAAGTCTAACCCTAGCCCTAACACCCCCCTAAGTTAAATATAATTTTAATCTAACAAAATAAATTATTTCTTATTAAATAAATTAATCCTATTTAAAGCTAAATACTTACCTGTAAAATAAACCCTAATATAGCTACAATATAACGAATAATTATATTGTAGCTACTTTAGGATTTATATTTATTTTACAGGCAACTTTGTATTTATTTTAACTAGGTAAAATAGCTATTAAATAGTTATTAATTATTTAATAGCTACCTAGTTAAAATAATTACAAAATTAACTATAAAATAAATCCTAACCTAAGTTACAATTAAACCTAAGACTACACTATCAATAAATTAATTAAATAAATTAACTACAATTACCTACAATTAAATTGCAAAAAAAAAAACTAACAACGAATGAAGGTTCCTTTAAATTACATCATCCAAGATGGCGTCCCTCGAATTACGATTGGCTGATCAGCCAATCGGAATTAAGGTAGGAAAAATCTGATTGGCTGATTGAATTTATGTACATCCTGAAAATGTTTATATAGATGTGTTTTATCCATTTTATTATAAATACAACATAAGTGCTCCCTAATTTTATCTCTTAATAACCTTTTCGTTTCACCGATATATATCCAATTACATGTGCATTGTAGTGCATAAATTATATTCTTATGTGTGCATCTAATCAAATCTTTAATACTATATTCTTCGTCAGTGTTAGGAATGATGAGACTCTTCTTTTTTGTGCTGTGATGACATGCTTTGCATGTATAACATGGGTAGAAGCCTGTGACTTTATTACCTTTTAGATCTAAATCTTTTTGTGATTTCTTATTCTTATTTTGTCTAAAATCACTAGATGCTAGAATGGATTTTAGATTTTGTGCTTTTCTAAATACAAAGTTTGGTTTTGGGGATAATAAATCTCCTAAAATTGAGTCTACTTTGAGTAGGTGCCAGTGTTTCCTCACTATCTTTTTAATTGTGCCAAGATCTGCACTAGAATTGGTTATAAACGGAATGTTTATTTCTTTGGTTTTCTCATTCTCTATAGGTACTTGTTTTTTATCTTTATATTCAATGAGTTTTTTTCTATCAATTGACTTAGCTTTCGAGACTGCTGTGTTAATCATATCTTCTCCATATCCCCTTGATCTGAATTTCTCTATAAGGGTAATGGCTTGATTTTCAAAATATTCTATCCTTGAGCAATTCTTTCTTATTCTTATACATTGTCCCATGGGTATGTTCTCTTTCCAAAAAACAAAGGGTGTCCAGCGAGTCATACAAAGCACGAGATAAAAGTCAAAAGGATTCTTTATTAGGGAAACATGAGATAAAAGCGTTATTTACAGCAGAAACAAGCTGGGTATGTTCTCTTTCCATCTACTAAGATGGCAACTCTCTGCATGAATATAATTGTTGGAATCAACATCCTTAAAATGAGTTTTTGTTTCAATCTTGTTGTTTACTACCATGAGGGCTAGATCTAAGAATGGTATCATTAGTGTACTGTAGTTATATGTGAAAATCAGTCATTTGTTGTTATTATTCATGTTATTGAATAGCTGTACTAGTTCTGTCTCAAGGCCTTTCCAAATTAGTAGAAGGTCATCAATATATCTCTTATAGAATACAAGGTTTGCACCATAGCTATTGCCAGAGAAGAAATTTTCTTCCCAGTCTCCCATGAAGAGATTGGCATAGCTTGGTGCAAACCTCGTACCCATGGCTGTTCCTTCTATTTGAAGGAAATATTTTCCTTCAAATGAAAAATAATTGTTCTCCAGAATAAAATTAATACTTTTAAGAATATATTCAATTTGCTCTTTGGACATTGTGAGATCTTTCTTCAGATATTTCTCTACTGATTTAGTTCCAATCTTATGATCTATAATGGTATAGAGCGATGTTACGTCACAGGTAGCTAGGATCATGTCCTTTTCACAAACTATATTTTCTATTAATTTTAAAACCTGTGTGGAATCTGTAAGATATGAGTTTTTGAAGGAATTTGTCCACATATTGGGAAAGATTAGCGGACATAGAGTTAATGCCGGATATTATAGGCCTCCCTGGTGGATTGGAGAGGTCTTTATGTATTTTAGGTAGGAAATAGAAGATAGGAATCCTATTAAAACAGGGCAATAAGTACCTGTATTCTCTTTCAGGCACTAGTTTTGTTTTTATGTGTGGTGGTGTGCGACTGTAATATTACACATCCGATAATATTGGATGATTACATAAGAAATATATCAAGGTAACTCACATATATAATCTGTATTCCGAACAGTCTATCTAGGCGACTTTGCGTATATGCATTTAACCTAATATCTGTCAATCATAGTCTGCTATATACTCCATAGTTTTATATATATATTTTTTTTATTGTGCTTTATCATTTTTCCATTGTTTTTAACATTATATTGTATAAGAGTGTTATATGTGTATGGGACACGTCCCTATATCCACCGCTTGAGTGTTTTATTCTGATTGCTTATATTTGTATTAAAATGTAAGGATTTTACAGACTCTTCCTATTATATCGAGGTCTATTTTTTTTATATATTAGAACACGAATATTAATTTATCTGCCATATGTCTAGGCGGAGTACTTATATATCATACTGAAAGGATATACTCTGATATCTTCAGCTTACCTTAGCGCCCTCTAATTCTTCTTTTTTTTATCTCAGTGAGACTCCTTTTGTATCTTAGAATCAAGGGTTAATATCTCCTAAGGGGAGTTATTGAACAGGGTTTTTTTTTATCATGTTTTTTATGTGATTCTGTCTGCTACTGTGTAGTGATACTTCGGCTCATGGCTATTTTGGAACATAATGGCCCACACTTTTTTCATGAACTGCACGGTTTACCTTGTGACCAGGCGTGGTCACATTTTTAGCTCTTCATTTCCGCATTCCTGACCGTGTGGCGACGGAGAAATTCTGGTCCGCTGGTGTCTGGTTCACAGGAGGTGGTGAGTGTCCGAGCAATTGGGGGTGTAAGGTACTGTTTAGATTTTTCTTATTGGTCCATTTTTTAATCAATATTCCAGTTATGGAGGATTCTGATTTTGTGGAGACGGATGTCTCTGATTCAGATTCTACTTCTTACGAAGAATATGAATTGGCCCGGGAGATACATGCCCTTCAGTTATGTTCCGAAGGTCGTTTTAGAGTGCTCTGTTCCTCGAGATCGGGGAATCAGGGCCCCGCTGAGCCATCCACCTCTGGGGATTCCATTTTCCACAAGGTGAGTTCCCTACCACCAGCTCTGCAGGTAACCCAAACGCTACTTATCCTTCTATGAATCCCACCGGAGGTTACGACACAGTTCAGCATGGCCATATCTTTGACGCTGGCGCATCTGCACCTCTGTGTGATCGCCTGGTCCAGTTCAGCCCACTGGGGGAGCGACTGCCCCATAGGCCTCAGGGGGTCAATCTTCGGGGCCGGTGTCTTCATTTGTCCCGGTGGAGGTATGTTGCGGCTTTCATTATAGACTGGCGTGCCTTTGTGTTCTACTGAGGCACGTTTTGGCGTTGCTGGAGGATCCCACTCTTAATGGGGGGATTTCCCAGTCTTCCTCTTCGACTGGCTTGCATGATTAGACATAAGGGGATGAGGTAATCTTCTTATAGTCTTTGTTATTTGAGTATCCGTTTCCAGTTCTGAGCTTGGAAGATTCGGATTCCTATTGGGCTGGTCCTCCGGGTGTGTCCGTTCTTCCTGGGCAATAACCTACGGGTTGCCTGATCTTTTATATAATCCGGTGAGGATAGATTTTCTTTGGTTTAATGTCTCCATTGGGAACTTTCTTCTCTGGAATTGATACTCACGATTTTGTGGTCGCACTGTTTACTTTTACAAGAGTTTGTTCAAGAGTGAGGACGTGCTAGTCCTATGTTTGTCTGTTGTCTATCCTTCCATCTCGGGGGAGACTCTATGTAGCCTTGACAGTGCTGGGGCCCTTTGTTTTAGGCTGGTCCTGACTGGGTACAAATCCTTCTGTCTTTGAGGCCTAGTTCAGACACGTGGCGCAGAATGACTGGGATATGAGGGAAGTGGGGGAGGTATTTAAGCCTTTGGCTGGGGTGTCTTTGCCTCCTCCTGGTGGCCAGGTTCTGTATTCCCACAAGTAGGGAATGAAGCCGTGAACTCTCCTTATACAGAAGGAAAGGAATGTATCTGGTAAGCATACTTTAGGTTTTTTATTGAAATGAATATTGTTTCTGGCCAGGTTTAAATGGCTGACAAGCTCCACCCACTGATGACATCATAACCTAGGCTGCTTATTGCTTCTAATCACAAAACGCTCACTAGTTGGATTCAACAGACTGTCAATGCTATTCTGCAGAATAAATAGATGCAGCCCAGATCATGATGTCTTCAGTGGGTGGAGCTTGGCAGCCATTTCCAACGGGCCAGAAACAATATTCATTTTAAAATAACTTCTTTACCATTCCTGCTGCATGATATAGAAAGGGGTGCAGGAGGCTCTTCGCAGCTTAATCTAAGGTACGATTTTAAGATGCCTAAGGTGTAGATTGTCAATTTAAAGTGACATTGTGCACTAGGTTTTTATTTGCATCAATGTTTTGTAGATTATCCTTTTATACAGCCCACCTGGGAGGGTTTTTATATCAATGTATAGTTTTGCCTATTTTTTTTATAATGTGCTGATTTTCAGACATTTAACCAAGCCCCAAAGTATCATATGTATACTCAGGTCTACAGGCTCCTCCTGCTACTGTTTGTCTAAAGGATCTTTTCATATACAGGGGAGGGGGTTCCTGATTTCACAGCCCCTTTCAATGGGTGCCTCAGCCTAACCTCATCAACAGGGCGAAACTGGAAGCTTCTAAATAAGTTTGTAAAAGGTTTTACACTGGATTTTTAGATCAGTATCTGTGCATATTCTTCTTTATAGTAGTGTCTATTACATTCAGTTATATGAAAATTAGTGTACACTTTACCCTTAAAATAAAGTATGGCAAGCGATGTATCTCTTATTTCTAATCTCAGTTTATTATGGGCCAGATTACAAGTGGAGCGCTATTTTATTGTGCGCCCGTAAAGGAACAAATTAGCCCTTTTACGGGTGTATGTTAAATAACCAGCCATTAAAAGTGGATGGTTAATACTCCTTCGAGCTTGTGGGAGCACTTTCACTTAGCGCAATTAACCGGAGGACATCTGGTTAACCTCTTAAGGACGCATGTTGTACAGGGTACGTCGCACACAACCTGGTCTTTAAAGACCAGCGACGTACCCTGTACAACATTAGGGGTTTAAAGTGGCTGGAAGCGATCATTGCAGTGATGCCTCGATATCGAGGCATCCTGCAATAACACCCCTTGGCCATCCAATGCAGAGAGAGCCACTCTGTGGCCCTCTCTGCACCGGACATCGATGGCCGGTATCGTTGGTGGGGGGCTGCAGTGGGAGGTGGGTGGGCGCCCATCGATGTGAGCTATGACGTGGAGGGAAGCGGGATCGTGGGCGGGATAGCCGGGTGCGCGCGTGCACGGGGGCGGGCATGTGCACGGGGTGGAAGCGGGTGGGAACGGCTACACTACAGAAAATATTTTTAATAAAAGTGGGATAAAATGTATTTTTAAAAAAAGCATCTAAGGGATCTGGGAGGGGGTGGGGGGTTGGTCTTGGGGGGGAAGCTACACTACAGAAAAAATGAATAAAATAAAAAAAAACATTTTTATTTAGTAAACAGACAGCTGCCAGTACCCAAGAAGGCTACCAATAAGGTAGAGGGGGAGGGTTAGAGAGCTGTTTGGGGGGATCAGGGAGGTTGAGGCTTAATGGGGGATCCTACACATCAGAATATGTAAATATGCTCTTTTTTTTAAATACCTTTTATTTTAGTACTGGCAGACTTTCTGCCAGTACTTAAGATGGCGGGGACAATTGTGGGGTGGGGGAGGGAAGAGAGCTGTTTGGGAGGGATCAGGGGGTGTGATGTGTCAGGTGGGAGGCTGATGTATACATTAAAGCTAAAAATTAACCCTGAAGCTACCTAATTAACCCCTTCACTGCTAGACATAATACACGTGTGATGCGCAGCGGTATTCTAATTACCAAAAAGCAACGCCAAAGCCATATATGTCTGCTATTTCTGAACAAAGGGGATCCCAGAGAAGCTTTTACAATCATTTGTGCCATAATTGCACAAGCTGTTTGTAAATAATTTCAGTGAGAAACCTAAAATTGTGAAAAATTTAACTTTTTTTTCATTTGATCGCATTTGGCGGTGAAATGGTGGCATGAAATATACCAAAATGGGCCTAGATCAATACTTTGGGATGTCTTCTAAAAAAAAATATATACATGTGACAGGATATTCAGGGATTCCTGACAGATATCAGTGTTACAATGTAACTAGCGCTAATTTTGAAAAAAAGTGGTTTGGAAATAGCAAAGTGCTACTTGTACTTATTGCCCTATAACTTGCAAAGAACATGTAAACATTGGGTATTTCTAAACTCATGACAAAATTTAGAAACTATTTAGCATGGGTGTTTTTTGGTGGTTGTAAATGTGTAACAGATTTTGGGGGTCAAAGTAAAAAAAAAAGTGTGTTTTTTTCCATTTTTTCCTCATATTTTATATATTTTTTTATAGTATATTAGAAGATATGATGAAAATAATGGTATCTTTAGAAAGTCCATTTAATGGCGAGAAAAACGGTATATAATGTGTGTGAGTAAAGTAAATGAGTAAGAGGAAAATTACAGCTAAACACAAACACCGCAGAAATGTAAAAATAGCCCTGGTCTTTAAGGGAAAGAAATTGAAAAATGGCCTTGTCCTTAAGGGGTTAAGGGACAGTCTACACCAGAATAGTTATTGTTTAAAAAGATGATCCCTTTATTACCCATTCACCAGTTTTGCATAACCAACACAGTTATATTAACATACTTTTTACCTCTCTGATTACCTTGTATCTAAGCCTCTGCAGACTGCCCCCTTTTTTCAGTTCTTTTGACAGACTTGCATTTTAGCCAATCGATGCTAACTCCTAGGTAACTCCATGGTCGTCAGCACAATGTTATCTATAGGGCATACATAAACTAACACCTTCTAGTTGTGAAAAAAAATGGCTAGGTGTTAGTTCATGTGTGCCATATAGATAACATTGTGCTAACACCTATATAAACCCTCACACATACCTAAGTCTTTACTTTGTCTCCGTTGGAGGTGGTTGAAGAATGAAAACGTGCAGTGTTCTTCGTAGAGAGGGGTCTTCAATCTATGTAGGGCCCGGTTGCCCTAAAATTACAGTGGTTGTCGCGGGATGTACTTGGAGTATGGTTTTTGAGTCTACGGTTTTGCCTCATTGGAAATCCTTCATAGGCCCTCTGTAAATTCGGTTGCAGGGATTCATCTTCTGCCTCCCTTTACAGATCAACGATATATGCTCCTATCTCCATTACCTCTACTGATATGTTTCAGTACTGGTTTGGCTGTCTACTACTATGTAAGTGGACGCGTGTCTGTGGGTAAGTGTACTTTATTTTATATATATATATATATATATATATATATATTAGACACTCATATGGCTTTATTTTTGGGTGCTTTATGTTTAAAGTTTATCTATATATGTGTATGTGTGTGTGTGTGTGTGTGTGTGTGTGTGTGTGTGTGTATATATATATATATATATATATATATATATATATATATATATATATATATATATATATATATATATATATATATATATATATATAGCCCTCTGTCAGATTTTTGCTATTTCATATTGCGTCTCTAAGTTTTTGATGCGCACTGGACTTTCAACGTTGATATATGCTTGTGGAATTTGTGCGCTTTTTTTATTGGTATTTAGTTTTTTGTGATCGGGTTTGCGCATGTTGGCGTGTTCCTTTCGTGCACGCTTGGTCTTTTGGCGTGTTTTTAGTATTTTTACTGGTTTTAGTTTTACAGGGTTTTTTGCGCATGCTGTTTGTCTTAGCAATTTGCATTGTGCTTAGGGGGCTTTGTTTAATTTTGACTAGACTGTTCCTTTAATCCCTCCTACTTTTTCGTGATTCCTTAGTCATACATGTGGCCAAGAGAAAGGAGAAAATAAGACAGCAGGAAAGGAAAAGCAGGGTAAAAGAAGTGCAAACTGGTACTGCCACCAACTATTATCGAAAAGAACAAGGATTCTCACCATTATGAAATAAATTAAATTTATTTATAAGGTAAGCATACATTTTGTTTTCTTTCATAAGATGGTGAGAGTCCATGAGCCATCATATGTGGGATCCTACACACAAGCGCTGAAGTGAATGAGACCACCATGAAATAGGGAGAGAAAAACAGTTAAGGCAGGTGCTAAATAGGCACTATAAACTGAAGAACTTATACCAAAAGCAGCCTCAGAAGAGGCAAACATGTAAAAGTGGTATTATTTTGTAAAGGTATGAAAAGATGACTAAGTAGCTGCCTTGCACATCTGTTCAGTGGTAGCTTCATTTTAAAAGCCAAAGGAGTGCTGACTAATCTGGTAAGAGGAGCAGTAGTTTATTTAGGGGAGACTTCCCCGCCACTATGTACACTACGCAAATCAAAGCTTTACGCCACCCTGCCAAGGTGATTGCAGTAACTTTTTGTGCCTTTTGGGGGACCTTAGAAATGGATAAACAAGGAAGAATTAGACAAAAAGTTAGGAAATAACCAACCAATGTGGGGGTTTTAATAGCACTCTTCCCTAAAGGATGAGTAATGAAGATTATTAAAATCTATATACTTTATTAGTCATCAGTAGATAAAATAGAAAGAGAATAAAGATTCTCAAAATTAACACCTAATCATATTGAACTAAAAACAAGTATGTACAATCACCCCACTGTTTCCTGGCTGATATCAGCAGCCATCGGCATCAGGGGTGAGAGACATAAAAAGAGGTACTCAATTTAACATACGCGTTTCGGCTGTCTAAGCAGCTTTTCTCAATGTTTTGAACATCAGCAAACCGAAGCCCGGGTGCCACCCGTTAATATACACTAAGTGGCTATGACCCCAGCCAATCGTAGGATAGCCTCTGAACACCTCCCTCCTATCCACCTGCCAAACAGCAATATTCATTAAACCAGTCGGTACTTCTGTCAACACTCCTTCCCCTCTATTAGTCAAATCACATAAGTCCGTGAGAACTGGGGGGCGTGTAGTTGCTAATATTGCTATCATAATGGGCTGGTGACGTACGGTTAGGGGTGGGGTCCTCTCGTTTGTTATTGTTTTAAAATGTCATAGGAATCGTCATATGCCCGTTTGAGTATAGTCATATACAATAAGCCGTTACACAGCTTATCAACACAAGTATTGCATTGGTAACATAGTATCACGGAACATTACTATGTTGGCACTATTATGTATATAGTGTCACGTAAATTAAGTTGTAATTTCATCAGTAATTACCATACACCACCAATACATAACTCTTTATGTTGTTTAAATATTGACTATACCAATTATCAACACTTACTTATGTGATTTATATAGAACGAAATATGAAACAGCTAATAATCCAATAGTAAGTTACGGATATTTTATTATGAGTATGAATAATATAGCTCTTTTATTTCACACATAGTCTTCACTTAGTGTGTTAGCTGCAAATCTAATTCCAATTCAGTTAACCTTATATGATTCAGAGTGCTGGCCAGTCATACAATTTCTGTGTTAGGAAGTTGTAAAAAAGGGTACCTCACGCTAGTCCTTATACAGCTACTAATTGTGGTTACTGTGTAATCTGTAGAGTCAAAGGCCAAAAATGAAAGGGACCTATGATCTTTATGACAATATATCCAGGGCTTAGCTTAACATTTAGTGTGTACTACGGGCAGCACATTATTGGGGTAGGATAGTTTCATAGTGGGGAGAATTCGGAACGTATTCATGTGATTATTAAACATCATACAGGCGTCCCTGTAAAGCGTATTCTCTCTCTTATGAATTCTATATATTGATCGTCCCATTTCACCTCTTCAGGTGTACATTAATATACAGTTATATGATGTCCTATATTAGTATAGTAATACTCTCTCATTTATTCTATTGATCTCAAAAGACCCATTACCACCATAATACATTATTAGATGGGTATGGTTGGCATAAGCTATAGAATTTGGAATTTAATTTCCATATATACTGATCTGTATATTTTCATGTACTGGGGACCTGAGAGTTTTACCTAGGGTGGTGGTGTATGATAATCCTCCTGAATAATATATAGATAAACTACCACGTTATGACACAGCTTAAAGAAAATCATAATAGATATAATACCAAAGATTTAATTAATAATTAAAATTACAAAAATACCCAATAATTATTCGCTTCGTTCATGCCATTTGGCATTACAGTGTTTAACTTAAAAATCCAATTCGTCTCCTTTTGGAGTAGGATTTTTTCACAATCTCCACCTCTAATTTCTGACTTTATTTGTTCTAATCCCCAACATTTGAAAGTTGATGGTTTTCCTGCATGGTATCTGAGAAAATGTCTATCAACACTAGTTATTTGTTTGCCCTTATTCAATTTTTTTTGGGCATTACGTATATTGCTAAGATGTTCCATCATCCTAGTACCCAATTTGCAAGTAGTCATGCCAACATAATAGATTTTACACGAAACATGATAGACAGTATATCACATTTGTACTTTGACAGCTTATGTGCGTTTTGAGATACCATATTTTATTAAATATGTCTTTCATGATTTATTTTATCTCCATGTATTGGCAGACTTTGCAATATCCACAGGGGATTGATCCTTTATATATAGGTGCTTTTCTTGTATTCCTCTTAAAATGACTTGAAGTCAGGTTATCTGTGAGGTTTTTGGCCCTTCTAAATGTGAATGAGGGCTGGTTGGGTAATATTTCTTTTAATTTATCATCACTTTTCAAGATATGCCAGTGATTTTTAATTATTGTTGTTAGTTACTCACTTTGGCAATTAAACGTGGTTATAAATCTCAGGGTTTCTGATGTCTGATGCTCTTTAGGTTTCAGAAGGTCACCCCTATCTTTTTGAAGGGCTCTTTGGTACGCTCTAGTCCGGAGTTTTTTTGAATAGCCACATTCAAGGAGTCTGTTCCTCAGATCATATGCTGCTTTCTTAAAAGAATCCTGGGTAGTAAAGTTCCTTCTTAACCTGAGATATTCTCCATAAGGGAGACCTCTAATAGCAGAGGAATGATGGTGGCTGGCGGCTAGTGGCATGCAGTATATAATTTGTAGCTGTTTGTTTTCTGAATGCCTCAGTCTTTAAACCTCCTTCTGTGCTGATAAATTAAAAGAAATATTACCCGACCAGCCCTCATTCACATTTAGAATGGCCAAAAACCTCACAGATAACCTGACTTCAAGTCATTTTAATAGGAATACAAGAAAAGCACCTATATATAAAGGATCAATCCCCTGGGGACATTGCAAAGTCTGCGAAAACATGGAGAAAAAAGAAATGATGAAAGACAGATTTAATAAAATATGGTATATCAAAACGCACAACTGTCAAAGTACAAATGTGATATACTGTCTATCATGTTCGTGTAAAATCTACTATGTTGGCATGACTACTCACAAATTGGGTGCTGTAGACAACTGATTTCCACAGCACCAAAAAATGATAGGAAAATTGTTAAATAAACTTAGCCTTTATTGTTCCATTTCAGCACTTGGCACACAGCAGCAAAAAAAGCGACGTTAACGTCGCTTTTTTTGCTGCTGTGTGCCAAGTGCTGAAATGGAACAATAAAGGCTAAGTTTATTTAACAATTTTCCTATCATTTTTTGGTGCTGTGGAAATCAGTTGTCTACATATTACAGAGAGGTGTGTGCAGTGGCCCTCTACCACGAGCATCAGGTGTGTGCTGTCTGTCACTTGGGAACTGTTTCACAAATTGGGTGCTAGGATGATGGAACATCTTAGCAATATACGTAATGCCCAAAAAAATTTGAATAAGGGCAAACAAATAACTAGTGTTGATAGACATTTTCTCAGATACCATGCAGGCAAACCATCAACTTTCAAATGTTGGGGATTAGAACAAATTAAGTCAGATATTAGAGGTGGAGATTGTAAAAAAATCCTACTCCAAAAGGAGACAAATTGGATTTTTAAGTTAAACACTGTAATGCCAAATGGCATGAACAAAGCAAATAATTATTGGGTATTTCTCTTGTTAAGTGTATCCAGTCCACGGATCATCCATTACTTCCTTCCCAACAGGAAGTTGCAAGAGGATCACCCACAGCAGAGCTGCTATATAGCTCCTCCCCTAACTGTCATATCCAGTCATTCTCTTGCAAGCCTCAACAAAGATGGAGGTCGTAAGAGGAGTGTGGTGTTTTATACTTAGTTTATTCTTCAATCAAAAGTTTGTTATTTTTAAATGGTGCCGGAGTGTACTGTTTATCTCAGGCAGTATTTAGAAGAAGAATCTGCCTGCGTTTTCTATGATCTTAGCAGAAGTAACTAAGATCCATGGCTGTTCTGACATAGGAGTGAGGTAACTTCAGAGAGGGAATGGCGTGCAGGTTTTCCTGCAATAAGGTATGTGCAGTTAATATTTTTCTAGGGATGGAATTTGCTAGAAAATGCTGCTGATACTGAACTAATGTAAGTAAAGCCTTAAATGCAGTGAAGCTACTGGTATCAGGCTTATTAATAGAGATGCATACTCTTATAAAAATGTAATATAAAACGTTTGCTGGCATGTTTAATCGTTTTCATATGTATTTGGTGATAAAACTTATTGGGGCCTAGTTTTTTTCCACATGGCTGGCTTGAATTCTGCCTAGTAACAGTTTCCTGAAGGCTTTCCACTGTTGTAATATGAGTGGGAGTGGTTACAGACACAGACATCCAGCTTCTTCCTGCATGATCCAGGACATCTCTGGAGGGCTCAAAAGGCTTCAAAGTCGTTTTTGAGGGAGGTAACAAGCCACAGTTGAGCTGTGGCAGTTGTTGTGACTGTTTTAAAAACAAAAAACAAAAAAAAAAAAACGTTTTTGTCAGTTATTATTCTGTGTTTGGTATTAAGGGGTTAATCATCCATTTGCAAGTGGGTGCAATGCTCTGCTAACTTGTTACATACACTGTAAAAATTTCGTTAGTGTAACTGCCTTTTTTCACTGTTATTTCAAATTTTGACAAAATTTGTGTTTCTTAAAGGTGCAGTAACGTTTTTTATATTGCTTGTAAACTTGTTTAAAGTGTTTTCCAAGCTTGCTAGTCTCATTGCTAGTCTGTTTAAACATGTCTGACACAGAGGAAACAACTTGTTATTATGTTTGAAAGCCATGGTGGAGCCCCATAGGAGAATGTGTACTAAATGTATTGATTTCACCTTAAACAGTAAAGATCAGTCTTTAACTATAAAAGAAATATCACCAGAAGATTCTGACGAGGGGGAAGTTATGCCGACTAACTCTCCCCACGTGTCAGACCCTTCGCCTCCCGCTCAGGGGATGCACGCTAATATGGCGCCAATTACATCAGGGACGCCCATAGCGATTACCTTGCAGGACATGGCTGCAATCATGAATAATACCCTGTCAGAGGTATTATCCAGGTTGCCTGAATTAAGAGGCAAGCGCGATTGCTCTGGGGTTAGGAGAAATACAGAGCGTGCAGATGCTGTAAGGGCCATGTCTGATACTGAGTCACAATATGCAGATCATGAGGATGGAGAGCTTCAGTCTGTGGGTGACGTCTCTGATTCGGGGAAACCTGATTCAGAGATTTCTAATTTTAAATGTAAGCTTGAGAACCTCCGTGTATTGCTTGGGGAGGTATTAGCTGCTCTGAATGACTGTAACACAGTTGCAGTACCAGAGAAATTGTGTAGGCTGGATAAATACTATGCGGTGCCGGTGTGTACTGATGTTTTTCCTATAGCTAAAAGGCTTACAGAAATTATTAGCAAGGAGTGGGATAGACCGGGTGTGCCTTTTTCCCCACCTCCTATATTTAGAAAAATGTTTCCAATAGACGCCACTACACGGGACTTATGGCAGACGGTCCCTAAGGTGGAGGGAGCAGTTTCTACTTTAGCAAAGCGTACCACTATCCCGGTTGAGGACAGTTGTGCTTTTTCAGATCCAATGGATAAAAAATTGGAGGGTTACCTTAAGAAAATGTTTATTCAACAAGGTTTTATTTTACAGCCCCTTGCATGCATAGCGCCTGTCACGGCCGCGGCGGCATTCTGGTTTGAGGCCATCCATACAGCTCCATTGACTGAAATTATTGACAAGCTTAGAACACTTAAGCTAGCTAACTCATTTGTTTCTGATGCCATTGTTCATTTGACTAAACTAACGGCTAAGAATTCCGGATTCGCCATCCAGGCGCGTAGGGCGCTATGGCTTAAATCCTGGTCAACTGACGTGACTTCAAAGTCTAAATTACTCAACATTCCTTTCAAGGGGCAGACCTTATTCGGGCCTGGTTTAAAGGAAATTATTGCTGACATTACTGGAGGTAAGGGTCATACCCTTCCTCAGGACAGGGCCAAAGCAAAGGCCAAACAGTCTAATTTTTGTGCCTTTCGAAATTTCAAGGCAGGTGCAGCATCAACTTCCTCCGCTTCAAAGCAAGAGGGAACTTTTGCTCAATCTAAGCAGGCCTGGAAACCTAACCAGTCCTGGCACAAAGGCAAGCAGGCCAGAAAGCCTGCTGCTGTCTCTAAGACAGCATGAAGGAATGGCCCCCTATCCGGCGACGGATCTAGTAGGGGGCAGACTTTCTCTCTTCGCCCAGGCATGGGCAAGAGATGTTCAGGATCCCTGGGCGTTGGAGATCATATCTCAGGGATATCTTATGGACTTCAAAGCTTCCCCTCCACAAGGGAGATTTCATCTTTCAAGGCTATCTGCAAATCAGATAAAGAAAGAGGCATTCCTACGCTGTGTGTAAGACCTCCTAATTATGGGAGTGATCCATCCAGTTCCGCGGACGGAACAAGGACAGGGTTTTTATTCAAATCTGTTTGTGGTTCCCAAAAAAGAGGGAACCTTCAGACCAATTTTGGATCTAAAGATCTTAAACAAATTCCTCAGAGTTCCATCTTTCAAAATGGAAACTATTCGGACCATCCTACCCATGATCCAAGAGGGTCAGTACATGACCACAGTGGACCTAAAGGATGCCTACCTTCACATACCGATTCACAAAGACCATCATCGGTTTCTAAGGTTTGCCTTTCTAGACAGGCATTACCAATTTGTAGCTCTTCCCTTCGGGTTGGCTACAGCCCCGAGAATCTTTACAAAGGTTCTGGGCTCACTTCTGGCGGTTCTAAGACCGCGAGGCATAGCGGTAGCTCCGTATCTAGACGACATCCTGATACAGGCGTCAAACTTTCAAGTTGCCAAGTCTCATACAGAGATAGTTCTGGCATTTCTGAGGTCACACGGGTGGAAAGTGAACGAGGAAAAGAGTTCTCTATCCCCACTCACAAGAGTCTCCTTCTTAGGGACTCTTATAGATTCTGTAGAAATGAAAATTTACCTGACGGAGTCCAGGTTATCAAAACTTCTAAATGCTTGCCGTGTTCTTCACTCCATTCCGCGCCCTTCGGTGGCTCAGTGTATGGAGGTAATCGGCTTAATGGTAGCGGCAATGGACATTGTGCCATTTGCTCGCCTACATCTCAGACCGCTGCAATTATGCATGCTGAGTCAGTGGAATGGGGATTACACAGATTTGTCCCCTCTGCTAAATCTGGATCAAGAGACCAGAGATTCTCTTCTCTGGTGGTTGTCTCGGGTCCACCTGTCCAAGGGTATGACCTTTCGCAGGCCAGATTGGACAATTGTAACAACAGATGACAGCCTTCTAGGTTGGGGTGCAGTCTGGAACTCCCTGAAGGCACAGGGATCGTGGACTCAGGAGGAGAAACTCCTTCCAATAAATATTCTGGAGTTAAGAGCGATATTCAATGCTCTTCTGGCTTGGCCTCAGTTAGCAACACTGAGGTTCATCAGATTTCAGTCGGACAACATCACGACTGTGGCTTACATCAACCATCAAGGGGGAACCAGGAGTTCCCTAGCGATGTTAGAAGTCTCAAAAATAATTTGCTGGGCAGAGTCCCACTCTTGCCACCTGTCAGCAATCCATATCCCAGGCGTGGAGAACTGGGAGGTGGATTTTCTAAGTCGTCAGACTTTCCATCCGGGGGAGTGGGAACTCCATCCGGAGGTGTTTGCTCAATTGATTCATCGTTGGGGCAAATCAGAGTTGGATCTCATGGCGTCTCGCCAGAAAGCCAAGCTCCCTTGTTACGGATCCAGGTCCAGGGACCCAGAAGCGACGCTGATAGATGCTCTAGCAGCGCCTTGGTTCTTCAACCTGGCTTATGTGTTTCCACCGTTTCCTCTGCTTCCTCGACTGATTGTCAAAATCAAACAGGAGAGAGCATCAGTGATTCTGATAGCACCTGCGTGGCCACGCAGGACTTGGTATGCAGACCTAGTGGACATGTCATCCTTTCCACCATGGACTCTGCCTCTAAGACAGGACCTTCTGATACAAGGTCCTTTCAATCATCCAAATCTAATTTCTCTGAGACTGACTGCATGGAGATTGAACGCTTGATTCTATCAAAGCGTGGCTTCTCCGAGTCAGTCATTGATACCTTAATACAGGCACGAAAGCCTGTTACCAGGAAAATCTACCACAAGATATGGAGTAAATGTCTTTATTGGTGTGAATCCAAGAATTACTCATGGAGTAAGGT
The DNA here is from genome assembly GCF_027579735.1 of Bombina bombina. NCBI lineage: Eukaryota > Metazoa > Chordata > Amphibia > Anura > Bombinatoridae > Bombina > Bombina bombina. The sequence continues at coordinate 1,180,062,037 of NC_069499.1, read as the reverse complement.
TAGGATTCCTAGAATATTGTCTTTTCTCCAAGAGGGCTTGGACAAAGGATTATCAGCTAGTTCCTTAAAGACAGATTTCTGCTCTGTCTATTCTTTTGCACAAGCGTCTGGCAGAGGTTCCAGACGTTCAGGCATTTTGCCAGGCTTTGGTTAGAATTAAGCCTGTGTTTAAACCTGTTGCTCCTCCGTGGAGCTTAAACTTGGTTCTTAAAGTTCTTCAAGGAGTTCCGTTTGAACCCCTTCATTCCATTGATATTAAACTTTTATCTTGGAAAGTTCTGTTTTCGATGGCTATTTTCTCGGCTCGGAGAGTCTCTGAGCTATCTGCCATACAATGTGATTCTCCTTATCTGATTTTTCATGCAGATAAGGTAGTTCTGCGTACCAAACCTGGGTTTTTACCTAAGGTGGTTTCTAACAAGAATATCAATCAAGAGATTGTTGTTCCATCATTGTGTCCTAATTCTTCTTCAAAGAAGGAACGTCTTTTACATAATCTGGACGTAGTCCGTGCCTTGAAGTTTTACTTACAAGCTACTAAGGATTTTCGTCAAACATCTTCCCTGTTTGTAGTTTACTCTGGACAGAGGAGAGGTCAAAAAGCTTCGGCAACCTCTCTGTCCTTTTGGCTTCGGAGCGTAATACGCCTAGCCTATGAGACTGCTGGACAGCAGCCCCCTGAAAGGATTACAGCTCATTCTACTAGAGCTGTGGCTTCCACCTGGGCCTTCAAAAATAAGGCCTCTGTTGAACAGATTTGCAAGGCTGCGACTTGGTCTTCGCTTCACATTTTTTCAAAATTTTACAAATTTGATACTTTTGCTTCTTCGGAGGCTGTTTTTGGGAGAAAGGTTCTTCAGGCAGTGGTTCCTTCCGCTTAATCCTGCCTTGTCCCTCCCATCATCCGTGTACTTTAGCTTTGGTATTGGTATCCCACAAGTAATGGATGATCCGTGGACTGGATACACTTAACAAGAGAAAACATAATTTATGCTTACCTGATAAATGTATTTCTCTTGTGGTGTATCCAGTCCACGGCCGGCCCTGTCCTTTTAAGGCAGGTCTAAATTTTCATTAAACTACAGTCACCACTGCACCCTATGGTTTCTCCTTTCTCTGTTTGTTTTCGGTCGAATGACTGGATATGACAGTTAGGGGAGGAGCTATATAGCAGCTCTGCTGTGGGTGATCCTCTTGCAACTTCCTGTTGGGAAGGAGAATATCCCACAAGTAATGGATGATCCGTGGACTGGATACACCACAAGAGAAATAAATTTATCAGGTAAGCATAAATTATGTTTTTTGTAATTTTAATTATTAATTAAATCTTGGGTATTATATCTATTATGATTTTCTTTAAGCTCTGTCATAACGTGGTAGTTTATCTATATATTATTCAGGGGGATTATCATACACCACCACCCTAGGTAAAACTCTCAGGTCCCCAGTACATGAAAATATACAGATCAGTATATATGGAAATTAAATTCCAAATTCTACAGCTTATGCCAACCATACCCATCTAATAATGTATTATGGTGGTAATGGGTCTTTTGAGATCAATAGAATAAATGAGAGAGTATTACTATAATAATATAGGACATCATATAACTGTATATTAATGTACACCTGAAGAGGTGAAATGGGATGATCAATATATAGAATTCATAAGAGAGAGAATTCGCTTTACAGGGACGCCTGTATGATGTTTAATAATCACATGAGTACGTCCGAATTCTCCCCACTATGAAACTATCCTACCGCAATAATGTGCTGCCCATAGTACACACTAAATGTTAAGCTAAGCCCTGGATATATTGTCATAAAGATTATAGGTTCCTTTTATTTTTGGCCTTTGACTCTACAGATTACACAGTAACCACAATTAGTAGCTGTATACGGACTAGCGTGAGGTACCCTTTTTTACAACTTCCTAACACAGAAATTGTATGACTGGCCAGCACTCTGAATCATATAAGGTTAACTGAATTGGAATTAGATTTGCAGCTAACACATTAAGTGAAGACTATGTGCAGAATAAAAGAGCTATATTATTTATACTCATCATAAAATATCCGTAACTTACTATTGGATTGTTAGCTGTTTCATATTTCGTTCTATATAAATCACATAAGTAAGTGTTGATAATTGGTATAGTCAATATTTAAACAACATAAAGAGTTATGTATTGGTGGTGTATGGTAATTACTGATGAAATTACAACTTAATTTATGTGACACTATATACATAATAGTGTCTACATAGTAACATTCCGTGATACTATGTTACCAATGCAATACTTGTGTTGATAAGCTGTGTAACGGCTTATTGTATATGACTATACTCATACGGGCATATGACGATTCCTATGACATTTTAAAACAATAACAAACGAGAGGACCCCACCCCTAACCGTACGTCACCAGCCAATTATGATAGCAATATTAGCAACTACACGCTCCCCCAGTTCTAACGGACTTGTGATTTGACTAATAGAGGGGAAGGAGTGTTGACGGAAGTACCGACTGGTTTAATGAATATTGCTGTTTGGCTGGTGGATAGGAGGGAGGTGTTCAGAGGCTGTCCTACGATTGGCTGGGGTCAATCGGGTGGCACCCGGGCTTCGGTTTGCTGATTTTCAAAACATTGAGAAAGGCTGCTTAGACAGCCGAAACACGTATGTTAAATTGAGTACCTCTTTTTATGTCTCTCACCTGATGCCGACGGCTGCTGATATCGGCCAGGAAACAGGGGGGTGATTGTACATACTTGTTTTTAGTTTAATTTGATTAGGTGTTCATTTTGAGAATCTTTATTCTCTTTCTATTTTATCTACTGATGACTAATAAAGTATATAGATTTTAATAATCTTCATTACTCATCCTTTAGGGAAGAGTGCTATTCAAACCCCCACATTGGTTGGTTCTTTCCCAACTTTTTGTCTAATTATCCCTATTATTGGGAGTAACACCGGACCTGTGGTCCATTATTCCCTAACTCAACACTTGTGACTAGTGCCAGCGATATTAAACTTTTTCTTATTGTTAAACAAGGAAGAAGAAATTCTGAATTTTTTAATGGTTCGAAGGTACAATCTCAAGGTCCATACTACTTCCAAGTTAGGAAGTTATATCTCTAGCATTTTTGTTGGTACTGGACAGAGAGATAGGACTAAAATTTCCTAATTAATGTTTTCGGAGGAAACAACCTTAGGAAGGAAAGAGTAGTTCTTAAAAAAATGCTTTATCCTGACAAAAAAAAATCAGGTAAGGAGAACCACAAGATATAGCAGAAAGCACAGATTCTCTGCTGGGTGAGACAATGGCTAACAGAGATAGAACCTTTCAAGACAACAGTTGAATGTCCAGATTATGCATAGGTTCAAATGGCTGACCCTGCCTAAAGAAACCCTCAAGACCAAGTTAAGGTTCCCGAGAATGGAAGTAGGCCTTATAACTGGTCTTATCTTGACCATATCTTGAACAAAGGCTTGAATATCAGGAAGTCTCAAATATTTTTGTGATACAATACTGAAATGGCAGAAATGTGGCTTTTAAGTGAACTGGCTGACTAACCCTTAGCGAAACCATCCTGCAAAAAAAAAAAAAAAAATAAGAATTACAAAAATCAGAAAAGAGTTCCAAAAGTACCTCTTAGACTAACACCAGCTAAAGAAAACTTGTTTTCTTGTAAACAATCTTTCTGGCCTAAACCAAAGTGCCTATAACTTGATCTAAAAAAACCTCTCTGAAACAAAATCAGAGGGTCAATTGCCATGCAGTCAAATTAAGAGACTTGAGATCTTGATGGAACAAGGGACGTTAAGAGAAAAAGTACTTCTTGAGAGGAAAACACCAAGGCGGGCTTGATGATAATTTTACCAGATCTGCATACCAAGTACTGTGAGGCCATGCAAGAGTAATTAAAATCACTGAGGCCCTTTCCTGTTGTATCCTGGCTATTATCCTCAATAATAATACAAAAGGAGGAAAGAGATGATTGTGGATCTCAAGATCTCGCATAATACTGGGGTAACTTATTATTCAAGCGGGAAGCCATATGGCTTATGTCTGGCTTTCCCCATCAATTCACAATATACCTCCTGAGTCAAAGACCATTCGCCAGAGCAAAAGGTACTCATGACTGAGGAAGTCCACTTTCCAAATGTCCACACCTGGAATGTGAATGGCTGAAATCATGCAATGATGGTGTTCTGCCCAAGTCAGAAGACAGGCTACCTCTTTCATTGCTAAGGCACATTGAGTTTCACCTTGGTGATTGATGAAAGCCAATGCTGTGGCATTGTCTAACTGAAATCTCAGAAAAGACTCCAGTCTTAACAGGGACGAACTCTGTAGAGCCCTGCAGATTGCACAGAGCTCTAAGTTGCTCAGAAACCTCCCGAGGAGACCAAACTCAATGAACTTTCTGGGAACCCCAGACTGCTCTCCAACCCAGCAAGCTGGCATACACAAATACTATCCAATTCGGACAGAGGGAAGAAGCTCCCTAAATCAAGATTGGCGAGTCTGTCACCAAGCTAGAGAATGTCTTGTCTTGAAGCCTTAAGAGATCTTCTGAGACAGACTGCTGAAATCTCCATTTCAATGTTGCAACATTTGAAGCTGCAAAGAACGTAAGTGGAATCTGGCAAAATAAATGGCATCTAAAGCTGCTACTATGAAACCAACTAGTTCCATGCATTGAAGCAGTATTTATATATATGCATAGAAAGAAGAGTTTGATGGAGAAGAGAACACAGCTTCTGCAATTTGAGTTCGTAACAATGAGACTTTCTCTCACAGATGCTCACAAAGTTTATGACGAAGCTCAGAAAGGCTACTCTGGTATGTGATCGTAGAGGGCTTTTCAGGAGCTTAACTTTCAAAACGTGATCGAAGGAACAGAAGAAAAAGTTATATGTTGCTGATGCCAGATCAAATAGGGGTGGCACATATTGGTAATAGCTGATTAGAATTGAAAATATGAGACATTTTCTATTATCCCTGTGAATAGGGATATGCAAATATGCATCTTTCAAGTCCATTGTACACATAAATTGACATTCCTGCATTAAAAGGTAATATAGTGCAAAACATCTCCATTTGAAAGCCTTTAATTTTACGTGTTTCTTTAGAACAATGAAAAAATGCTTGAATAGAACCCCTGACTGTTCTCCCAAGGGGACTAGAGTAATCACCCCTAGGTCTGTTATACATGGCAAGAAAGCTCTGGCTTTTAGAACATGAGACAGAAGGAATCTTCCTCGAGGAGTGCAAGACCAAAAGTCTATGCAGTACTACTAGGCAATTATGTTCAGTACTCAAGGAACTTGAACAAAATTTTCTCCAAGTCTCCTGAATAAAGTTCAGTCTGCACCCAACAGAACAGAGTCTGGGTTGGTGGCCCCACCTTCATGTTGATTTGGAAGAAGGAATAGGCTTTTTTTGTCTGTTTATACTTAAACCAAGAGTAACCAGACTTCCATGTGGTGTCTGTCTTCTGAGACACTGAAGAGGAGGATCTTCACTTCTTGGAATGACAAAAGGAGTGAAAAAGTCTAGCGGACTTTACCCTGCCCTTAGGTTTTTTGTCTTGCAATAGGAAAGTGCCTTTACCTACAGGAACTGTAGCAATTATAGCATCTAGTCCAGGTCCAAGAAATAACTTTCCCTGAAATGGGAAGGAAAGAAGTCTGCCTCTACATATTATATCAGCAGATCATGTCTTCAGCCGTAATGCTCTTTTAGCCAGAACACTCACTTTGCATTTATGCAAGTTATTTCAACAGTTGCATCTTAAATGAGACTACTCACAGTCTTGAGCAACCTCAAGCATTGTAAATTTTATCAAGGGAAGCTTCTTGGAAAATAAGTTCAGAAATGTTGTAAAATCATACTGCAGTAGCTGCAGATACATAGACTATACTAACAGCTGGAGGAAACATATAGCCTGCCAGCTGAAAGGATCACCTGACAAAACCTTAACGTTTTCTATCCATACAATATTTAAAGGGTGAGTCTAATCAAAATTAAACTTTCATGATTCAGATAGGACATGCAATTTTAAAAAATTTCTTTTATCATCAAATTTGGTTTATTCTCTTGGTATTCTTTGTTGAAAGCTAAACCCAGGAAGGCTCATATGCTAATTTCTAAACCATTGAAGGCTGTCTCTTATCTCAGTGCATTGTGACAGTTTTTTTACAGCTAGACAGCTTTAGTTCATGTGTGCCATATAGATACCATTGTGCTCACTCCCGTGGAGTTATTTATGAGTCTGCACTAATTGGCTGGTCTGTCAAAAGAACTGAGATAAGGGGGCAGTTTGTAGATGCTTAAATACAAGATAATCACAGAGGTAAAATGTATGGGTTATGCAAACTGAGGAATGGCTAACAAAGGTATTATCTATCTTTTTAAACAATAAAAAATCTGGAGTAGAATGGCAGTCCGCCTAGTCAAAGTGGAAATAGCACTGTCTATCTATGGAATAGTCTCCCAGGCTTACAGTTTTTCTGAAGGTAAAGGAAACATGTTTTTGAATTTGGTAAAGGGACAAAAGGAAATGTATGTTTTTTTTATTCCTTGGTAATTAGCTCAGAAACCAGGAAGGTTGATAACCTTTTTTTGGGCTGCCTTAAAGGGAAAGTCAACACCAGAATTGTTGTTGTTTAAAAGATAGATAATCCCTTAACCCTTTCATGACCGGGTTAAAACGTCTACATCGGAACAGCGTTCCGATGTAGACAAATTGAAATCACCCGATCGTGCAAAAGATCGTGAGATTTCAATTGTGGGATCGGGTCTGGGGGCATCCCTAAGATGCTAGGAATGCCCTCCAGACCGCGATCAAATCCTGCAAGCCTAGTAGGCTTCAGGACAGCCGTTTGCAATGACGTATTCCGTCATAACAGCTTTAAAGCCCAGTGACGGAATACAACGGCATAACGGCATTAAAAGGTTAATTACCCATTCCCCAGTTTTGCATAACCAACACAGTTATAATAATACACGCTTTACCTCTGTAATTACCTTGTATCTAAGCCTCTGCAGACTGCCCCCTTATTTCAGTTCTTTTGACAGACTTGCATTTAGCCAGTCAGTGGTCACTCCTCAGTAAATTCATATGCATGAGCTCATTGTTATCTAAACACATGAACTAACACCCTCTAGTGGTGAAAAACTGTCAAAATGCAGTTAGATTAGAGGCGGCCTTCAAGGTCTAAAAAATTAGCATATAAACCTCCTAAGTTTAGCTTTCAACTAAGAATACCAAGAGAACAAAGCAAAATTGGTGATAAAAGTCAATTGGAAAGTTGTTTAAAATTACATGCCCTATTTGAATAATGAAATATTTTTTTTACTTGACTGTCCCTTTAATGTATTTATCAATCTTTGCCTGCAGATGGAGGTTCCCCAATCTGCAAGGCAAGTAAAATCGTCCTGCAATAGAGTGTGTGTGTGCTCTAATCTGTAATTAGGAGAAAACTCTGGTGGGTAACAAAACCCTTAGTGGTGCAAATGAACCAGTACATGACCCTGTCTAGCAATAGACACAGGCACAGTACATAGATTACAAAGCTGAGTAGGGGGATAAGTCAACAATTCCTTACATAGCAAACATATATGAGTAAGGATTAAATTGCCAGTAGATTGCCCTTCTAAGGGATCTGCTGCACCAGTTTGCTCCATGATGATTTAGAATAGTAAGGACAGTATCTAAAAGTAGATAGTAGCATAGAAATATAGTATAAGAGGCACAAAAAGGGTTAACACCAATGTTCCCTGTAAGGCCAGTTTTGTGTGCAGTCATAGGATGCAGGTGAGGCAGCGCCTCACCTGTCCTATGTGTGCAACTACACTTTTTAAAAAATAATTTAAATAAAAATAAAGTTTTTTAAATTTTTTAAATATTTTTTTTTGTAATACAAATGGACCCCCCCCCCCACACCACCATGCAATTAAATAAAACTTAGCACAGATTCCATCCATATTGCGCAAGGAAGTAGTGGCTGTAAGCCGTTCAACTCCCCTCCCTTTGCGCAATATGAATGCATTAGAGCCAATGAGCCGCTAGAGACTGCCACCCAGTGGCGCTTAACGCTTAAGTCTCTAGCTCGTGGCCCATACAGCTTCGAATAGAGGCTGCTCTCTAAACAGCCTCGGGAGCCGGCGAATCAGCGCTCTCTGGTCGGTGACGTCATCAAGGAGGTCTGGGCATCAGCCTAGCGCGGGAAGAGACACGTGGAGTGAGAGCACGGCGCAGTCATGTGTGAGGAGGTCAAGCCAGCAGGACACAGTCACTCAGTGAATGAAGAGTGGTGGATTCGATAATCAATTGCTGTCAGAGTGTCAGTGTCTCTAGTCTGAGCTGCAGTGCAGATGCACTGCATGAAATAATGATTATGATTTAGAAATTGGTGAGATGGTCACTGGGGAGAGCAGACTCAGAGAACATGACTATAATAACTATAATGATTATCTCTTAGTGAGCCAAGACAAGATTAACACCAGTTCACTTCACAGCCACTTAAAGTGACACTGCACAGTGTAGTCTGTACTGTAGGATTCCAGCGCATGTTATTGTCACTGTATAACATCCAGTCTGTCCTGTAGTGACCTGCAGAGCTTGCAATCCATCTCAGTGAGTTCTCACTGTACTCAGCAAACACATTTTACTGGTGTTTACCTCACCCAGGTCTGGTAGCTGCCAGTGGCCCCTGACCTAGGACTGGTAGCTGCCCCCTAACCCAATACCGTTAGCGGTCCCCTTACCCAGTACTTCTAGATACCCCCTCACCCAGTACTAGTAGCTGCCCCCGGCCCTTACCCAGCACTGCTAGCTGCTCCCTTACCTAGTACTGTTAACTGCGTGCCCCCTTACCCAGTACTGCTAGCTACTCCCTTACCCAGAACTGCTAACTGCCCCCTTACCCAGTACTGCTAGCTGCCCCCTTACCCAGAACTGCTAACTGCCCCCTTACCCAGTACTGCTAGCTACCCCCTTACCCAGAACTGCTAACTGCCCCCTTACCCAGTACTGCTAACTGCCCCCTTACCCAGAACTGCTAACTGCCCCCTTACCCAGTACTGCTAGCTGCCCCCTTACCCAGAACTGCTAATTGCCCCCTTACCCAGAACTGCTAACTGCCCCCTTACCCAGAACTGCTAACTGCCCCCTTACCCAGTACTGCTAGCTACCCCCTTACCCAGAACTGCTAACTGCCCCCTTACCCAGTACTGCTAGCTGCCCCCACCCTTACCCAGTACTTCTAGCTGCCCTATTACCCAGTAATGCTAGCTACCCCCTTACTAATTACTGAATCTGCCCCCTCAGCACTGCTAGCTGCCAGTGCCCCCTAACCCAGTACTTCCAGCGGCTCCCTCATCCAGTACTTCTAGCTGCCCCCCAGCACTGCTAGCTGCCCCCTCACCCAGTACTTACATCTTTCCTCTCACCCAATACTTCTAACTGCCCCCTTACCCAGTACTGTCAGCTGCCCACTTACCCACTAGTGCTAGCTGCCCCCTTACCCAGTACTGCTAACTGCCCCCTTACCTAATACTTCTAGCTGCCCCCTCACCCAGGACTGCTAGCTGCCCCTTAACAAGTACTGCTAGCTGCCCCTAACCCAATCTGCTAACTGCCCCCTCATCCAGGACTTCTAACTGCCCTCACCAATTACTGGTAACTACCCCATACCCACTGCAAGCTGCCCACTTACCCAGTACTGCTAGCTGCCCTCTCACCCAATACTGGTAATTGCCCCCTTGCCCAGTACTGGGTAAATTCAGCTGGATTCAGTAGTAATAAATAACTCCCTTATTAATACACAGCTTCACTGTGAGCCAAATGTTATATTTACATTCATTCCAACTCTTAGAATAATATTCACTATCAGGCTCATCTTTTTAGTGCTGCCCAATCCCATGTTATATTACTGAGTGTTAATGTTTGTGAATGGACCAACAGAATACACTGGAAATTGGAAAGACTATAGATTTGAAGAGGTTGTAGAGGACTGTTATTGAAGTAATGTTGAGTTAAAGGGACAGGAAATCCAAATTTTTCTTTTATGATTCAGAAAGAGCATGCAATTTTAAACAACTCTCTAATTTACCTATATCTAATTTGTTTCATTCTCTTGATATCCTTTGCTGAAAAGCCTATCTAGATAGGCTCAGTAGCTGCTGATTGGTGGCTGCACATAGATGACTTGTGTGATTGGCTCACACATGTGCATTGCTATTTCTTCAACAAAGGATATTTAAAGAATGAAGCAAATTAGTTAATAGAAGTAAATGGGAATGTTGTTTAAAATTGTATTCTCTATCTGAACCATGAAAGAAACGTTTTGGGTTTAATGTCCCTTTAACTGTTGCAGAGACTAGAGAGATCTGTTAGGCAATTTCTCTCGCTATTTATCAAGAAGTTTTTGCTTTGCCTCTGGCCCATTTCCGTTACATTTGTTGGCACTAAAAAGGTCTTACAATGTGCTGCAGGTGTATCACAGCCAAAATGAAAGATTTTGTTTTTCATTCATCAGAAGCGTAAATGAAATTGAAAGCAATAGTTAACAAATTATATACTTTTTGTCATTTTATTACTTCCTCACAAACAATTTTGAGAATAAATTGTGACACTTTAGCTGAGAATGTCACATAGAATAATGAGCCTCAACTACAGCAGTGTCCAGATTTTAGTTGGAGTGGAAAGATTTTTTTTGTGAAGTTTGTCAGCATACTCTACTTGAGCACAAGAACAATTAATTAAATCTGAGCTGCACATTTTAATAGCAAAACATGTTCTACAATCTGGTGCTAAATGAAAACATGCACATATTTGCTTTGCTATATGAAGGTAAATAAACTATTCATCCTAAAACACTAAAAATATAAAAATACTATCCCTTTAAGTAGAAGTCTCTCCAATTCCTGTGGAAAAAAAAAAGAAAAAAAAAACTTGCAAAGTTTCAGTTATTTATGTTTTCCTGTTAATTTGTCCTTGGTTGAAGAGAGTTCAAGTAGAGTCCAAATTGGTCATTTTCTTATGTTTGTGTTTTATGCTGTCAGTGCTGTATCTGTTGTTATTGCATTCAGTGTACAGTTGTCAGGTGGGAGCTACTTGTACCATCCTTTATTCTTCAGAATATTATTTTAAAGAAGTTTTTGGTGTGTTGCGTTCCAGTAAATGTTTATTACCTGTATATGTGCAGGCTTAGTAAGTGAACCAAACTAAACCTGCACTTACTTTTTTATATTATTCAAAATATATTTCAACTATATTTTGACATATGCTTTTTACTGTAAATACCATATTAAATTAGGTTTTGTATTGATATAACAGAATTTTGATGTGATTGTCTAATGTCTATTGTGATATACCATGCTAATTCAATGGTTTGAACATTTGTATTATTAAAGGGATAGTAAAGTCTAAACTTGCCTGATTCACATAGAGCATGTCATTTTAAGACATCTTTACATTCACTTTTATTTTAAAATGTGCTTTGTTCTCTTGGTATTCCTTGTTCAAAAAGAATAAGTAGATATCCTACACTAGTGGACTGGAAGCTAGTTGGTCATTGGTGCCTGCTTGTACACATTTGTCTCTTGTCGTTGGCAAAAACATAATTTATGTAAGAACTCACCTGATAAATTAATTTCTTTCATATTGGCAAGAGTCCATGACCTAGTGACGTATGGGATATACAATCCTACCAGGAGGGGCAAAGTTTCCCAAACCTCAAAATGCCTATAAATACACCCCTCACCACACCCATAATTCAGTTTAACGAATAGCCAAGTAGTGGGGTGATAAAGCATCAACAAAGGAATTTGGAAATAATTGTGCTTTATACAAAAAAATCATAACCACCATAAAATATATATGAAATGAAATATGAAAGAAATGAATTTATCAGGTAAGTTCTTACATAAATTATGTTTTCTTTCATGTAATTGGCAAGAGTCCATGAGCTAGTGACGTATGGGATATCAATACCCAAGATGTGGAACTCCACGCAAGAGTCACTAGAGAGGGAGGGATAAAATAAAAAACAGCCATTTTCCGCTGAAAAAATAATCCACAACCCAAATTATAAGTTTATTCTTTTAATGACAAGAAAAACTTAAAACATCAGCAGAAGAATCAAACTGAAACAGCTGCCTGAAGAACTTTTCTACCAAAAACTGCTTCTGAAGAAGCAAATACATCAAAACGGTAGAATTTAGTAAATGTATGCAAAGAAGACCAAGTTGCTGCTTTGCAAATCTGATCAACTGAAGCTTCATTTTTAAAAGCCCATGAAGTGGAGACTGATCTAGTAGAATGAGCTGTAATTCCCTGAGGCGGGGTCTTACCCGACTCCAAATAAGATGAATGAATCAAAAGCTTTAACCAAGAAGCCAAGGAAATAGCAGAAGCCTTCCTTTCCTAGGACCCGAAAATATAACAAATAGTCTAGAAGTCTTCCTGAAATCTTTAGTAGCTTCAACATAATATTTCAAAGCTCTTACCACATCCAGAGAATGTAAGGATCTTTCCAAAGAATTCTTAGGATTAGGACACAAGGAAGGGACAACAATTTCTCTACTAATGTTGTTAGAATTCACAACCTTAGGTAAAAATTGAAATGAAGTCCGCAAAACTGCCTTATCCTGATGAAAAATCAGAAAAGGAGATTCACAAGAAAGAGCAGAAAGCTCAGAAACTCTTCTAGCAGACGTGATAGCCAAAAGGAACAACACTTTCCAAGAAAGTAGTTTAATGTCCAAAGAATGCATAGGCTCAAATGGAGGATCCTGTAACGCCTTCAAAACCAAATTAAGACTCGAAGGAGGAGAAATTGATTTAATGACAGGCTTAATTCGAACTAAAGCCTGTACAAAACAGTGAATATCAGGAAGTTTAGCAATCTTTCTGTGAAATAAAACAGAAAGAGCAGAGATCTATCCCTTCAAGGAACTTGCTGACAAACCTTTATCCAAACCATCCTGAAGAAACTGTAAAATTCTAGGAATTCTAAAAAGAATGCCAAGAGAATTTATGAGAAGAACACCATGAAATGTAAGTCTTCCAAGCTCGATAATAAATCTTTCTAGAGACAGATTAACAAGCTTGTAACATAGTATTAATCACTGAGTCAGAGAAACCTCTATGACTTAGCACTAAGCGTTTCCATACCTTCAAATTTAATGATTAGAGATCCTGATGGAAAAATGGACCTTGAGACAGTAGGTCTGGCCTTAACGGAAGTGGCCAAGGTTGGCAACTGGACATCCGAACAAGATCCGCATACCAAAACCTGTGTGGCCATGCTGGAGCCACCAGCAACACAAACGATTGTTCCATGATGATTTTGGAGATCACTCTTGGAAGAACTAGAGGCGGAAAGATGTAAGCAGGTTGATAACACCATGGAAGTGTCGGCGCATCCACTGCTTCCGCCTGAACATCCCTGGACCTGGACAGGTATCTGGGAAGTTTCTTGTTTAGATGAGACGCCATCAGATCTATCTCTGGAAGACCCCACATCTGAACAATCTGAGAAAACACATTTGGATGGAGAGACCACTCCCATGGATGTAAAGTCTGATGGCTGAGATAATCCGCCTCCCAATTGTCTACACCTGGGATATGCACCACAGAGATTAGACAGGAGCTGGATTCCACCCACGCAAGTATCTGAGATACTTCTTTCATGGCTTGGGGACTGAGAGTCCCACCATGATGATTGACATATGCCACAGTTGTGATATTGTCTGTCTGAAAGCAAATGAACGGTTCTCTCTTCAACTGAAGAGCTCTGAGAATTGCATGGAGTTCTAAAATATTGATTGGTAATCTCGCCTCTTGAGATTTCCAAACCCCTTGTGCTGTCAGAGATCCCCAAACAGCTCCCCAACCTGAAAGACTTGCACCTGTAGTTATCACAGTCCAGGTTAGCCGAACAAAAGAAGCCCCTTGAACTGAACGCTGGTGATTTAACCACCACGTCAGAGAGTGTCGAACATTGGGATTTAAGGATATTAATTGTGATATCATTGTATAATCCCTGCACCATTGATTCAGCATACAAAGCTTGAGAGGTCTCATGTGAAAACTAGCAAAAGAAATCGCGTCTGATGCTGCAGTCATGAGGCCTAAAACTTCCATGCACATAGCCACTGAGGGGAATGACTGAGACTGAAGGTGCCGACAGGCTGCAACCAATTTCAAACATCTGTTGTCTGTTAGAGACAGAGTCATGGACACTGAATCTATCTGGAAACCTAAAAAGGTGACCCTTGTCTGAGGAATCAAGAAACTTTTTGGTAAATTGATCCTCAAACCATGTTTTCGAAGAAACAACACTAGTTGATTTGTGTGAGATTCTGCAGAACGTAAAGAACATAAAGACTGAGCTAGTACCAAGATATCGTCCAAATAAGGAAACATTGCAATATCCTGTTCTCTGATTACAGAGAGTAGGGCACCTAGAACCTTTGAAAAGATTCTTGGAGCTGTTGCTAAGCCAAATGGAAGAGCAACAAATTGGTAATGCTTGTCTAGAAAAGAGAATCTCAGGAACTGATAATGTTCTGGATGAATCGGAATATGAAGGTATGCATCCTGCAAGTCTATTGTAGACATATAATGTCCTCGCTGAACAAAAGGCAGAATAGTCCTTATAGTCACCATCTTGAAAGTTGGTACTGTTACATAACGATTCAAAATTTTCAGATCCAGAACTGAATGAATTTTCCTTCTTTGGGACAATGAATAGGTTTGAATAAAACCCCAGACCTTGTTCCTGAAAAGGAACAGGCATGATTACCCCTGAAAACTCCAGGTCTGAAACACACTTCAGGAAAGCCTGAGCTTTTACTGGATTTGCTGGGATGCGTGAGAGAAAAAAATCTTCTCACAGGAGGTCTCACTCTGAATGCTATTTGATACCCTTGAGAGACAATGCTCTGAATCCATTGATTTTGGACAGAATGTATCCAAATATCTTTGAAAAACCTTAATCTGCCCCCTACCAACTGAGCTGGAATGAGGGCCGCACCTTCATGCGGACTTAGGGGCTGACTTTGGTTTCTTAAATGGCTTGGATTTATTCCAATTTGAGGAAGGCTTCCAATTGGAAACAGATTCCTTGGGAGAAGGATTAGATTTTTGTTCCTTATTTTGACGAAAGGAACGAAAACGGTTAGAAGCCTTAGATTTACCCTTAGGTTTTTTATCCTGAGGCAGAAAAACTCCCTTTCCCCCAGTAACAGTTGAAATAATAGAATCCAACTGAGAACCAAATAAATTATTACCTTGGAAAGAAAGAGATAGTAATCTAGACTTAGATGTCATATCAGCATTCCAAGATTTAAGCCACAAAGCTCTTTTAGCTAAAATAGCTAAAGACATGGATCTAACATCAATTTTGATATAAAAAATGGCATCACAAATAAAATGATTAGCATGTTGCAGTAAGCGAACAATGCTAGATATGTCAGAATCCAATTCTTGTTGCGCTAAATTTTCCAACCAAAAAGTTGATGCAGCCGCAACATCAGCCAAAGAAATTGCAGGTCTGAGAAGATGACCTAAATATAAATAGGCTTTCCTTAGATAAGATTCAAGCTTCCTATCTAAAGGATCCTTAAAGGAATTACTATCTTCCATAGGAATAGTGGTACGTTTAGCAAGAGTAGAAAAAGCCCGATCAACTTTGGGGACTTTTTCCCAAAACTCTATAGAAATTGCTGGTAAAGGATACAATTTTTTAAACCTTGAAGAAGGAGAAAAAGAAGTACCTGGCTTATTCCATTCTTTAGAAATTATATCGGAAATAGCATCAGGAATAGGAAAAACCTCTGGAGTAACCACAGGAGGTTTAAAAACAGCATTTAAACGTTTACTAGACTTAACGTCAAGTGGACTGGTTTCCTCAATATCCAAAGTAATTAACACTTCTTTTAATAAAGAATGAATATACTCCATTTTAAATAAATAGGTAGATTTGTCAGTGTCAATATCTGAGGAAGTATCTTCTGTATCAGATAGATCCTCATCAGAGGAGGATAAATGATTATGTTGTCCGTCATTTGAAGTTTCATCAACTGAGTGAGAAGTTTTAAAAGACCTTTTTCCGTTTATTAGAAGGAGGAAATGCAGACAAAGCCTTCTGAATAGAATCAGTAACAAATTCTTTAAAATTCATATGTATATCATGTACATTAGACGTTGAAGGAACTGTAACTGGCAATGTACTATTACTGATGGACACATTATCTGCATGTAAAAGTTTATCATGACAACTATTACAAATGACATTCAGAGATATAATTTCCACAATCTTACAACAAATGCGCTTAGCTTTGGTAAAACCGATGTCAGGAAGCAAAGTTCCAACAGATACTTCTGAGGCAGGATCAGATTGAGACATCTTGCAAAATGTAAAAGAAAAAAACAACATATAAAGCAAAATGATCAATTTCCTTATATGTCAGTTTCAGGAATGGGAAAAAATGCAAATAACATAGCCCTCTGACATAGAAAAAGGCAAGAGGCAAACAGCAATGGGGTATTAAATTAATGAAAAATTTGGCGGCAAGTATGACACACAACGTAACTGAAAATTTTTTGGTGCCAACAATATCTGGAAATGACACACTTGCGTCACTAACGCCGCAACCGTGTGTAAGGCTTCGGCGTCAACTACGACACCGGAAATGATAACCTTACGCCAACGGACGTACTTTTCGCGCCAAAAAATTCTTGTGCCAAAAATGATGCAATAAAGTCTAGCATTTGGCGCACCCGCGGGCCTAGTACTGCCCGCAATTTTCAAGAAAAAATTTAGTCAATTTGAAAAAAAGACTAAACCCCAGGTAAGAAAAATATTTCTTAATATGTTTATTTTTCCTAAATATGAAACTGACAGTCTGCACAAGGAAATATATGAACCTGACTCATGGCAAATATAAGTACAATAGATATATTTAGAACTGTATATAAATGCATAAAGTGCCAAACCATAGCTGGGGTGTCTTAAGTAATAAAAAACATACTTACCGAAAGACACCCATCCACATATAGCAAATAGCCAAACCAGTACTGAAACAGTTATTAGTAAAGGTAATGGTATATGAGAGTATATTGTCGATCTGAAAAGGGAAGTAGGAGATGAATCTCTACGACCGATAACAGAGAACCTATGAAATAGATCTCCCGTGAGGAAAACCATTGTATTCAATAGGTGATACTCCCTTCACATCCCTCTGACATTCGCTGTACTCTGAGAGGAATCGGCTTCAAAATGCTGAGAAGCGCATGTCAACGTAGAAATCTTAGCACAAACTTTACTTCACCACTTCCATAGGAGGCAAAGTTTTATGGTGGTTATGATTTTTTTGTATAAAGCACAATTATTTCCAAATTCCTTTGTTGATGCTTTATCACCCCACTACTTGGCTATTCATTAAACTGAATTATGGGTGTGGTGAGGGGTGTATTTATAGGCATTTTGAGGTTTGGGAAACTTTGCCCCTCCTGGTAGGATTGTATATCCCATACGTCACTAGCTCATGGACTCTTGCCAATTACATGAAAGAAATAGATGTTTTCACTGTTCAGCTAGCTGCCAATATTCCTTCAACTAAGTATAACAAGGGAATCAAATGATAATAGTAGTAAATTTGAAAGTTGATTAATTTGTATGTACAATGCTATCAGAATCACAAAAGAAAATTTTGGGTATTCCTGTCCTTTTAACTGTGCTTTATGTGAAGCTGTTAACTTTTTTGTTTTCCCAAAACATTCACCATCAAAATGCATTTTTAACTATGTTGTGTGTTTCTTAATGCATTAGTACATGGCAACAAGGGGCTTTACTTGATGTATTTTAGTAGATGAATGCTAATTTGTATAAGCATTCCACACAATTCTTTTTTATCATGTTTCAGAAAACAAATACAATATTGAACAACTTTACATT
The DNA here is from genome assembly GCF_027579735.1 of Bombina bombina. Lineage (NCBI taxonomy): Eukaryota > Metazoa > Chordata > Amphibia > Anura > Bombinatoridae > Bombina > Bombina bombina. The sequence continues at coordinate 1,180,044,060 of NC_069499.1, read as the reverse complement.
TCACTTCTGTTGACTATTTTGATTTTTTCTTTTGGCATCTTTTGAAAAGCATACCTAGGTAGGTTCATGAGTAGCAATACACTACTGGGAGCAGCTGTTGATTGGTGGCTGCACATATATACCTCTAATCATTGGATCATTTAATGTGTTCAGTTAGCTTCCAGTAGTGCATTGCTGCATATGCTTCAACAAAGGATACCAAGAGAATGAAGCAAATTTAATAATAGCAGTAAATTGGACCTGCAACCTGCCAATTTAATCATAAATTTAAGCTGCCTCTGTCGGGTTCATATATGTTTCTCGGGCGTATCATAGCCAAGTGCTTCACCAGCCTCTGACCTCACCGCACGTCACAGTGAAACAGTTAAAGTGATGGTAAATCCTAGCGTTTGGGAAACGCTATTTGGCTGAGAGGTGACGTTTCCACCTCTTAGCCAATAGCCGTGCAGGAAATACAGCTTGGCGCCAGGTTTTGTGGCGCCAAGCTGTATTTTCTGCACTGCTATTGGCTAAGAGGTGGAAACGTCACCTCTCAGCCAAATTGGTTCTGCCGTGGGCTGCCTTTAGCAGCTCAGCGCAGCAAACGCTGCTAACAAATAAAGGGGCTTTCAGAATGAAGTATTTTATACTTCATGAATGAAAGTCCCCTTTATTTGTTACGATTGTAAATCCTAGCGTTTCCTAAACGCTAGGATTTACCATCACTTTAAAGGGACACTATACTGTAAAATAGTTTTTTCCCTTAATGTGTTTACAATATCTTTTTTTTTTTTTTTTTTTACCGGTTTGCTTTGTCTTTAATTAGAAAACAGCTTGCAAAGAAGTAAACATCTGCCCTCATTTCTTCGTAAGAATCTACAATTCGAGTAGTTTCAATTTTGCAACAAGTAGCATTCTTTGCAAAGAATGAGTCAGACAAATGAACACATTTTCTAGAAGACAAGTGCTTCCTGCCAGAGTCTTGAGAAAAACACACACAAAAAAAAAACATACATGCTCAGCCTTGCTTAGATTTGTATGTACTTTTTTTTTTTTTTTTTTTTTTCAAGTAAACGGTTGTTTTACATAAGCATCTTGTATATTATAATATATATATATATATATATATATATATATATATATATATATTTTTTTTATAATAATAATATTTTTATTGAGGACTCAAGTTGACATATACACAAAATAAGAGAGAAAAGTTACATCAGATATACATGTCATGTCTATAAAGCATAAGTATTCAAACAGATGAACAGTCATAAATGCTCATTGAACTTTCATAAATAAGCAGTGAGTTGAGTCCCAAATTTCATTTTTCCGTATTTAAAGTCCCCTTGTAGGCTGTAAAAAAGGTCACTCTTGGACCTTTACTAAAAAGATTCTCTAGAGAGTAGGGGTGATGCAATGCACATGATAAATCACAGACCCTATATTACCAAACTTTTAACATATATTACAATAGGCTTTAGCAAAACAAAGAAAAATGTTTATATATCTGAGCCTCATATGGGTCATTTCAATACCAGAAAAATACTGACAATATGGACCACTCTTGGGTCCCTATGTTTAGGTATAATAATAATAAAGGGCTTAACTAGTGAACAAGCTGAAACAAAAAAGAACAGTTATATTGTATCTAAATGTGCTATGTCGTTCCTATCCCCTACACAGAAGGGACATATAATTATGTGGTGCGTTAAAAATCTCCATATATCATGTCAAGCTGATTGAGATAAGAGCTATTGGTATTTTTGCTAGTGCTGTGCGTTTAAGATTTATTGCTGTTACTCACGACCTGTTATGTGCTGCCTTGTATCTGAAGCTGTTTCTTGTTGTTTCCTCCCGTGACTACGGCCGCTCACCACAGGAGCAAAATAAATCAGTATGGTGTGAATCTAGACATCAGCAGCATTACATGTACGGCATTATCACATTGCGCCCCATAAGCTGCGATTAGCATGTCACAATACCCTAAATTTTCCTATTAGTATATATTATGATTGACAGCAAAACTTTTGCTTCTGTCCTATTAGAGCTAGTTTCATAAGGCAAACATAAACATATATATGATAATTGTACTAGCGGTATTATGTTTGCTAGAAACAAGAGGGAAACATGGAATGCATAAAGCAAAGCTACTAAATATCTTTATAACATGCCGCTGAATGTCCTATTAATATTTTAAATAGGTGTTTGATTCGGGAGGCAGTGTCTAATAAAGGGGGATGACATACATATATACAATTAAACTTGTGAACATTAAAAACATAAGCACCTTAGCTATTAGAGTATATTAACCATTTAGAAGTGGCAGTCCAAATACAGAGAGAGGAAAAGAGCAAACTGGTGATCTGTATTTGTATCGTTATCCTAAGCCCTCTCTGTCAGCTATCCATATGGCAAAATACAATAGAATGGGGACAATAAGCAAAGTTATATAGAAGATGCCGGAAGCCCCATCTTCTTCACAGCCAAGTCCCCAAAGTGATGTGTCTTCATAACTTACACAGATCCTGAGGAGCGCACAATGTGGTCTCACCGACCTGTCAGCTATTGTTCCCATTTGCTGAAAGAACCGTTTCTGTGCAATCGTTGTAATTTTTAAAGTGGTGGACAGCTTTGTTTGTAGTTGTCTCTTAGTGGTATGTAGGCTTTGTGATACATAAGCGATAGTGAGAGGGAGGCCCTGCTGGTTCTGCAGATTTAACCATTCAAAGAGTATTTGGTCATGGGCGTAAGTGAAGAAGTTCGAGGGTTTTTTTTTTCACAGCGTGTATCCTTAATTCTGGTATACTGTCGATACCTTGCGAGTCTGTTGTGGTAGTTAAAGAGCTAGGCTTTGACTCTAGTGATGTGCAGTTCATGAACGAATCGTTCATTTGAACTGGTTCTTTTTACTGAACTGTATGAATCAGTTCACCAGACTGAACTGATTCGTTTGTAACAGTTCAGTTCCACAGGCAGCATGTAATATGATCCTAGAGTGAGGTCTCTGTTATAACTCTGGTTCTGCGATGAGACCTCACTCTAGGATCATATTACATGCTGTTGAATCAGTGTACTGCATCAGTGTACTGTGTACTGTTAACTCAGTGATTCATTAGCAACTGTGTTATAACTCTGGTTCTGCTATGAATCACTCAGTTGCTAATGAATCACTGAGTTAACAGTACACAGTACACTGATTCAACAGCAGAGCACTCATATATATCATCCTAGGCTAGAGTGAGCATTGCAAATTAACCCTAAGGACCCCCTGTTAAATAAATAATGCTTTAATAAAATAGTGTCAACTTATTTTAAAGAACATAAATAAGTGTAATAACAAGAAAAAAAAATGCACTTACATATTTACTTAACTTAAACAATACTTTATTCTATCTTGATACACCAATGCAATTTTAAACAATTTACTTCTAATATATATATATATATATATATATATATATATATATATATATATATTAGAAGTAAATTGTTTAAAATTGCATTGGTGTATCAAGATAGAATAAAGTATTGTTTAAGTAAATATGTAAGTGTATATGTAAGTAAATATGTAAGTGTATATGTAAGGATACTTAGAAAACAAAACAATATATATATATATATATATATATTGTTTTGTTCTCTAAGTATCCTTAAGAGTGTCAAGCTGAACTGAAGCAACTAGCAGCAGAGAGCAGTACAGACACAGTGACTCAGGACTCATTCTAAATGATTCAGAATCGCTGCGTCTGTACTGAATCTGCGATTCTTCTGCTCTGCCCCTCAAGCGCATCAAGTGATCAGTAGGTGAACTGATGAATCGGTTCATGAACCGGTTCAGTTAATCGAACTGTCCGAAATGAACCGATTCATCAGGATGAACCGAACTTCACATCACTATTTGACTCAGCTGGATATGTGAATTTGTCGCACAAGTCATCTCGATTCCCTTCATATATATGCTGTGGTAGTATATTAGTAGCCTTTAATATGGAGCTGGGCTCGAACTGCATTGCAAGGCTTGGGGTCAAGGGTCCCAAATAGTGAGACAGCTGGGTAGCTTGCACAGTGTGGTTGTCCTGAATGCCTGCGATGCTTTCCCGGTCATCAGGTTCAGTAGATGGGTTGTGAGGGAGAGAAAGCGCCTTCCTTAAATCAAGTTGTGCATGCTGGTCGTTCCCGTTTGGCATATCCAGCTCGAGTTCCCTTTCCAGTAACTTTTGTGTCCAGGGTACAGCGTTCTCCAGGAAATCTCTAGGTAAGGATTTTTGATAAAGGTTGTGTAATAGGTGTTCTATTTTGGCAAAACGCTGATCCAATGTTTGCAGCGAACTTGTCTCCCATGCGGTCGTCATATTGATACTTTCCGGTTTTAAGAAAGGGGAAAGATCTGGATTGTTGGTCTGTTGATCTGTTATCAGTATGCTCCCTGATCCTGCGCTGTAGATAAAAAGTTCAGTAAGGCAGATATTATCCGCCAGCACTGGTAACCCGGTGTAGCCGGGGGGGGGGGGTTGAGGCTTAATAGTAGGCCGCCGCCTTAGGCCCTATATTTCCGATCTGTAGCTCCAATTTCATTAAAACAGCAGATTTGAGCTAAGATATAACCACCGAAGATGAAGCAGTTATATCTTGTAGTGTGCTGGTATATGAATCACTGTAATGTCTCCAAAATCGACGGATTAGTGAAGATTCTATCAGAGCTCCCAGAAAGTGCGTCCTGTAAGGTACGCTGTACGGACACGCCCCCTACAATATCTTTTTTTACCAACTGCCAAGCAAAAAAATGTATGAAAATTAGCATTTTAAGGGTTATTTGTGTATATTAAAGCTCTGATTTTGTGTTTTGAAGCCACAACCTAATAAAATGGGTTGGGCTTGTAGGTATAATCAGATCTTATTACTTTATCACATTGTGTACATATACCTGCTTCTTCATCTTATATCTGTCTATAAACCAATCACCAATACTTTGAGAGAAAAATGGAAAATCAGCATTGTATTACCTTATCTCTGCTATATCCCACTGGGAGTGTAATTTCTTATGCTGGCTGTGTTTACAAAGCTTATCTATAGCTTGGACCTTCAGCCACAAACTTTCAGAATAGGTGTGGATACCACAAGCTAAATCAACTATTTCAAATGCCAATATAAGGGTAAAGGAGCTACTTGTAAACAATTTAATACATTCCAGCAGGTAAAGTGGATAATTGGAAACAAATTAAAGGGGAGAAAAAATTTGAGTAAACTGTCCCTTTAATAAGAGAACCATACCTTGCATCCTGCGTTGTGCAGTGTTTGCTAATTGAAGGGTGCGGTTCCCTAATTAACTGTTTCACAGCTGGGCCGCACACAAAAGAAAATTTTGGGTATTCCTGTCCTTTTAACTGGCCTTAGAGGGAACACTGGTTAACACCCCCAGGGAAATTCACATGGCGCAATGTAAGACTAAAGTCACTGTGAGGGAACCAGATAAAAATGGTTACTCTAAGAGAAAAAAAAGTGTACCTTTAAATATATATAAAAAAACTGTATGCAGTGTTATCTGTGTATGTCCCCAGGCTATGTGTACATTTGCATGTTGATAACCTGCGGGGTATGAGAGTAGCAATTTATCTGTGGGTACTCACCCTACTGTGCTTACAAAGCTGCAGGGGACCTGCTTCCAAAAGAGCCCATCTTGTGTAATATGCATAGGATGTAAGGAAGGAATACTCAGCAGGACCAGTGACAAACTCCTGCGGGAGAATTGTCACTGGTCTCCTGTGGGAGTACTACTCTAACTACCAATGTATGTACTTCTTTACACCCCTCTGTCTTATTCCTGGATTTTTTGAGGGGGGTTTCTACCAGTATTATGCTTGAAGCTAAACTATGTTAAATGAGCCCCTATACCTTCAGTTTCCCCACAGTCTGCTTTACTTTTATAGGTGGACTTAGACAACCCTTTCTGCTACTGATGCTTCTGCTGCTAGTCCTGGCAGTGGATAAACGTGCTGCTCCTCTAGTTGCTTGACCAGAGCAGCAGACAATGGCCTTTATGATATGTTCATTACATGAAGCAGACACAACAGTACTCATCTCATTTCCGCTCATTAGAGAAGTAGATGAAGAGTCTGCACTGGAAGTATTAGTAGTGGTACTATTGGTGGTGGTGGTGGTGGTGGTGGTGGTGGTGGCGGCGGCAGCAGCAGGAAATGTAGTATCCTCTGAGTAACAATTTTATTATAAAAAATCTAGTTGTTTGGTGTTGGGCTTTCTCACACTCAATATCATTTTAATTCCCCCATTGCAAAAAAAAAAATTACAAAGTATCAATATGTACTATAACCAGCTAAAAATATATTACTTTTTTTTTTATTTAAGGTATGCTATGTTAGATGACAAAGCCTGGCACATAGAACAAAGGCAGGAGTCACTAACGGCTAGATTACAAGTGGCACGCTAACTGTTGCACGCAAGCGAAAACAGAATTTATGTTTACCTGATAAATTTCTTTCTCCTACGGTGTATCCGGTCCATGGCTTCATCCTTACTTGTGGGATATTTTCAATCCCTACAGGAAGTGGCAAAGAGAGCACACAGCAGAGCTGTCCATATAGCTCCCCTCAGGCTCCGCCCCCCCAGTCATTCGACCGACGGTTAGGAGAAAAAGGAGAACCATAGGGTGCAGTGGTGACTGTAGTTTACAAAAAACTAATTTAAACCTGACCAAAATGCCAGGGCGGGCCGTGGACCGGATACACCATAGGAGAAAGAAATTTATCAGGTAAACATAAATTCTGTTTTCTCCTACATTGGTGTATCCAGTCCACGGCTTCATCCTTACTTGTGGGAACCAATACCAAAGCTTTAGGACACGGATGAAGGGAGGGAACAAGTCAGGTAACCTAAACAGAAGGCACCACTGCTTGCAAAACCTTTCTCCCAAAAATAGCCTCCGAAGAAGCAAAAGTATCGAATTTGTAAAATTTGGCAAACGTATGCAGTGAAGACCAAGTCGCTGCCTTACAAATCTGTTCAACAGAAGCCTCATTCTTGAAAGCCCATGTGGAAGCCACAGCTCTAGTAGAGTGAGCTGTAATTCTTTCAGGAGGCTGCCTACCAGCAGTCTCATAAGCCAACCGGATGATGCTTTTCAGCCACATCAAGATTGTGTAACAGACGTTCCTTGTTAGAAACTGAATTAGGACACAGAGAAGGAACAACTATTTCCTGGTTGATATTCTTATTGGAAACCACTTTAGGAAGAAAACCAGGTTTGGTACGTAAAACGACCTTATCTGTATGAAACACCAGATAGGGTGAATTACACTGCAAAGCAGACAATTCAGAAACTCTTCTAGCAGAAGAAATAGCTACTAAAAACAAAACTTTCCAAGATAGTAACTTAATATCTATGGAATGTAGAGGTTCAAACGGAACCCCTTGAAGAACTGAAATAACTAAATTTTGACTCCATGGAGGAGCCACAGGTCTGTAGACAGGCTTGATTCTGACTAAAGCCTGTACAAACGCCTGAATATCTGGCATGGCTGCCAGACGCTTGTGTAACAAAACAGACAGAGCAGATATCTGTCCCTTTAAAGAACTAGCTGACAGACCTTTCTCCAATCCTTCTTGGAGAAAAGATAGTATCCTTGGAATCCTAATCTTACTCCATGAGTAACCCTTGGATTCGCACCAGCAAAGATATTTCCGCCATATCTTATGGTAAATTTTCCTGGTGACAGGCTTTCTAGCCTTGATCAGAGTATCTATAACTGATTCTGAAAACCCACGCTTAGCTAGAATCAAGCGTTCAATCTCCAAGCAGTCAGTTGCAGAGAAACTAGGTTTGGATGTTCGAATGGATCTTGAATTAGAAGGTCCTGCCTCAAAGGCAGCTTCCATGGTGGAACCGATGACATATTCACCAGGTCTGCATACCAAGTCCTGCATGGCCACGCAGGAGCTATCAGAATTACCAAAGCCTTCTCCTGTTTGATCCTGGCTACTAGCCGGGGGAGAAGGGGAAACGGTGGAAAGACATAAGCTAGATTGAACGACCAAGGCGCTACTAAGGCATCTACCAATGTCGCCTTGGGATCCCTGGACCTGGACCTGTAACGTGTAATTTTGGAGTTCTGACGTGACGCCATCAGATCCAGATCTGGAATGCCCCATAGCTGGGTCAGCTGAGCAAAAACCTCCGGGTGGAGTTCCCACTCCCCAGGATGGAAAGTCTGACGACTCAGATAATCCACTTCCCAGTTGTCCGCTCCTGGGATGTGAATTGCTGATAGATGGCAGGAGTGATCCTCTGCCCATTTGATGATCTTGGATACCTCCCTCATCGCCAGGGAACTCTTTGTTCCCCCCTGATGATTGATGTACGCTACAGTCGTCATGTTGTCCGACTGAAATCTGATGAATTTGGCCTCCGCTAGTTGTGGCCATGCCTGGAGCGCATTGAATATCTCTCTCAATTCCAATATGTTTATCGGGAGAAGAGATTCTTCCCGAGACCATAGACACTGAGCCTTCAGGGACTTCCAGACCGCGCCCCAGCCTAAGAGGCTGGCGTTGGTCGTGACAATGATCCACTCCGGCCTTAGGAAACTCATTCCCTGAGACAGGTGATCCTGAGACAACCACCAGAGGAGTCTCTGGTTTGCTGGTCCATCTGAATCTGGGGAGACAAATCTGCATAATCCCCATTCCATTGTTTGAGCATGCACAGTTGCAATGGTCTTAAATGAATTCGAGCAAAAGGAACCACGTCCATTGCCACAACCATTAGTCCTATTACCTCCATGCACTGAGCTACGGAGGGTTGAGGAATGGATTGAAGAACTCGACAAGTGTTCAAAAGTTTTAATTTCCTGACCTCTGTCAGAAAGATTTTCATTTCTACCAAGTCTATTATTGTTCCCAGGAAGGGAACCCTTGTGAACGAGGACAGAGAACTTTTTTCTATGTTCACCTTCCACCCGTGAGACCTTAGAAAGGCTAGAACAATGTCCGTATGAGCCCTTGCTTTGTGTAAGGACGACGCCTGTATTAAAATGTCGTCTAGGTAAGGTGCTACTGCAATGCCCCTTGGCCATAGCACCGCTAGAAGGGACCCTAGCACCTTTGTGAAAATTCTGGGAGCAGTGGCCAATCCGAAGGGAAGAGCCACGAACTGGTAATGCTTGTCCAGAAAGGCAAACCTCAGAAACTGATGGTGATCTTTGTGGATAGGAATATGCAGGTACGCATCCTTTAAGTCCACGGTAGTCATATATTGACCCTCCTGGATCATTGGTAAAATTGTCCGAATGGTTTCCATTTTGAATGATGGAACTCTGAGGAATTTGTTTAGGATCTTTAAATCCAGAATTGGCCTGAAAGTTCCTTCCTTTTTGGGAACTACAAACAGGTTTGAGTAAAATCCCAGTCCTTGTTCTGCTGTTGGAACTGGGTTTATCACTCCCATTTTTAAAAGGTCTTCTACACAATGTAAGAATGCCTGTCTCTTTATCTGGTCTAAAGATAAGCGAGACATGTGGAACCTTCCCCTTGGAGGAAGGTCCTTGAATTCTAGAAGATACCCCTGAGAGACAATTTCTAGTGCCCAGGGGTCCGGAACATCTCTTGCCCAGGCCTGAGCAAAGAGAGAAAGTCTGCCCCCTACTAGATCCGGTCCCGGATCGGGGGCTACCCCTTCATGCTGTCTTGGTAGCAGCAGCAGGCTTTTTGGCCTGTTTACCCTTGTTCCAGCCTTGCAATGGTTTCCATGCTGGTTTGGGCTGGGGTGCGTTACCCTCTTGCCTAGTGGCTGTAGAGGTAGAAGCCGGTCCGTTCCTGAAATATGCGAAAGGAATGAAAATTAGATTTATTTTTAGCTTTGAAAGGTCTATCCTGTGGAAGGGCATGGCCCTTTCCCCCAGTGATATCTGAAATTATTTCTTTCAACTCTGGCCCGAATAGGGTCTTACCCTTGAAAGGAATATAAAGCAATTTTGTTTTGGACGACACATCCGCCGACCACGATTTTAGCCAAAGCGCCCTACGCGCCACTATTGCGAAACCAGAATTTTTCGCCGCTAATTTAGCTAACTGAAAAGCGGCATCTGTAATGAAAGAATTAGCCAACTTCAGGGCGTGAATTCTATCCATGACTTCATTATAAGAAGTCTCCTTCTGGAGCGAGTTTTCTAATTCCTCAAACCAAAAAGCAGCTGCAGTGGTTACAGGAATAATGCAAGAAATTGGTTGAAGAAGAAAACCTTGTTGAACAAAAATTTTCTTAAGTAAACCTTCTAATTTTTTATCCATAGGATCTTTGAAAGCGCAACTGTCTTCTATTGGTATAGTTGTGCGCTTAGCTAGCGTTGAAACTGCCCCCTCTACCTTAGGGACCGTCTGCCACGCGTCCCTTCTGGGGTGAACAATGGGGAACATTTTCTTAAATATAGGAGGGGGAACAAAAGGTACAACTGGCTTCTCCCACTCCTTATTCACTATATCCGCCACCCTCTTAGGTATCGGAAACGCATCAGTGTGTACTGGGACCTCTAAGAATTTATCCATTTTACACAATTTTTCTGGGACCACCAAAGGGTCACAATAATCAAGAGTAGCTAGGACCTCCTTAAGTAGAGCGCGGAGGTGTTCAAGCTTAAATTTAAATGCTATGGTATCAGGCTCTGCCTGCTGAGAAACTTTTCCTGTGTCAGAAATTTCTCCCTCAGACAGGCCCTCCCTCACCGCCAAGTCAGATTGATGTGAGGGCACTACAGATAAATTATCCTCTGCGTCTGCTTGCTCATTTTCTGTATTTAAAACTGAGCAATCACGCTTCCTAGGAAAAGCTGGCAGTTTGGATAAAAATGCTGCGAGAGAATTATCCATTACTGCTGCTAACTGTTGCATAGTAATAGCAATTGGCGCGCTAGATGTACTGGGCATCGCTTGCGCGGGCATAGCTGGTGTTGACACAGGAGGAGAGGATAGTGAGCTATCCTCACTACCTTCAGCTAAAGAATCATCTTGGGCTATATCTTTAAGCGTGATTGTACGGTCCTTAAGCTGTTTGGACGCTATGGCTCACTTCACACATAAATTTAATGGGGGAACCACCTTGGCCTTTGAACATACAGAACATAGGTTATCTGAAGGGTCAGACATGTTTGACAGACTTAAACAGATCTTCAATGCAATAAAAATTATTTTTGACAAAAACGTTACTGTGTCTTTAAATAATAAAAGTGCACACTTTATTACTAAAACATCAAAAAAACCATCAAATAAACATCCGATTATAATGAAATTTTCACCACAGTATCTTAATGCTTTGAAATGATTGCACACAAATTTTCAGACCACTTAACCCCTTAATGCCCAAACCGGAGCTAATAACAGCAATTAACCTGTTAAAAACACTACAGTACTATGCCACAGCTTCCACTGTGGCCTTTACCTTCCTTAGGGATTATTTTAGTAGGAAATAAGCCTCTCTGGAGTCTTTTCTGATGCCTCTGGACTCCCCACGTGAAGCTGCATGAACTGCCTAAGCAAAACAACTGTGCAATTGAGGCCTGAAAATGAGGCCTCCTCCCTCTTCATTCCAGAGTGGAGGGGCCTTTCTGACTAGAATAGGTGTCCAAATAAGTGCCAGGCGCAAAATAAAACCCCAAAAGTGTTTTAAAGTCTGAAAAAACACCTTTTTTATAGTGAAAACATGCTAAAAAGCAATCGATTTAGCCCACAATAGTGTCAACCAACATAGAGCCCTTAATATAAGCCATAATTTTATACAGAGTCTAAGAAAAATGGCTTACCTATCCCAGAGGGGATTGCTGACAGTCTTCTAGCATTACTAGGTCTTGTTAGAAAAATGACTGATCATACCTGAAGCAGTTAAGCCTGCAAACTGTTCCCCCCAACTGAAGTTCTCTGGTTTCAACAGTCCTGCGTGGGAACAGCAATGTATTTTAGTTACTGATGCTAAAATCATATTCCTCTCGGCAGAAATCTTCATCACTTTCTGCTGCAGAGTAAATAGTACAAGCCGGCACTATTTTAAAATAACAAACTCTTGATAGAAGAATAAAAAACTACAACTAAACACCACATACTCTTTACCACCCCCGTGGAGATGCTACTAGTTAGAGCGGCAAAGAGAATGACTGGGGGGGGGCGGAGCCTGAGGGGAGCTATATGGACAGCTCTGCTGTGTGCTCTCTTTGCCACTTCCTGTAGGGATTGAGAATATCCCACAAGTAAGGATGAAGCCGTGAACCGGATACACCAATGTAGGAGAAAAGGGGTATATAACAGGTCTTACAAGTTGAAAGTAAAGAAGCTCTTTTGAACGCAACTGAATTTAAGGCGCCTCTGGATAGCGTGACATCAGATCTCTGGTTAACTGTTACGCTAGTCTAAAAAAAAAAGATATGTGGCCTGCAAAGGGCTTTAATGTAGATATACACATATCCATGTCTAAATATGTGTATGTATGGATGTGTGTGTGTGTATATATATATATATATATATATATATATATATGTATTTACAGACATATATATGTTACAGTAAAGTGAGAAATCTGGGTAATCCTAGGATTACCCGGGTAAACTTGACATTACCCAAGTGGCTGTGGGTTAAGCTCGATGTAATGTAATTCCCCCATCTACACTATTTTTTTTGCCTCTGCCTGGAGGGTTCAAGGAAGGCGCCCCGCCGATCCTCTGGCATCCACCCCAAGTGAACTGGCATCGCCCCCCTTGAACCCCACCAGGAAAAAAAAAAAAAAAAGAGATAGTGCAGATGTGGGCATTACAGTGCATCGTATAAATGTTTGATGCAGTGACTCGTGAGAAGATTTATCATATTACATCCGGGTTTACTTACAGCTGCTTGGGTAATGTCAGGTTTACCCGGGTAATGTTATTTCTTACTTTACCCGCAACATATACACATATAAACACATAAATACATACATATATATATATATATATATATGTATATATATATGTATGTATATATAGACAGCAGGCAGGCCAGCACTCACGGTTAACATTTCATCCCCCCAGGCTGCTTCCATGGTATTGATAGTAGTAAAGAATGGGGATGCACTCGCCAGGATTTCCAAAGTTACCTTTAATGTAACGTTTTGGGGTGTTACTCCCTTCGTCAGACAAACATTTTTTTTTTGTATTGTCTGACGGAGGGGGTAACATCCTGAAACGTTACATTAAAGGTAACTTTGGAAATCTTGGCGAGTGCATCCCCATTCTTTACTACTATATATATATATATATCTATAGAAAGTAATGAAGAGTGCACTCACCAGGACTTTTCAAAGTTTTATTCCAATTATGTTTGGATTTCTGGAGTGCTTGTCTACTTTGAACTTTATATATATATATATATATATATATATATATATGCATTGGAGCCCTTTGCAGTTAAGTAGCTGAAAATATGTAAAACAATATTTATGCACTATTCATATTTAATAAATTGTTTAATTATGTATCTAATGTAAGTATTTCACATTCCAATGTTGTACGCAAAGGGGAAATATATATATCAGAGAAACAGAATTGTGGCACTAAAATTAAATAAAACAGTTATAGATATATATTTTACCTTAAAAACCATCACATATATATAGTAATATCTGTAAGGGTGTTAGTTTTTTTTTCTAATTTTTCATGCTCCATTGAAGCCTATGGCGGAATATGTTAATGTGGTCACAATATTCGAACTTCGTTTTTTTGTGCACGTCAGATTAGCGCTCATATGAAAACTTTATATTTTCAACTTGTAATACGGGCGCTACCCAACATGCTCAAATAGCCTCTGTCTAGCAAAGTACCGCTCCAGTCGTAATCTAGCCCTAAGTGCCCACACTGCAATAAAAAAAATACTTCAATTATAGTGTTCTAATATACTGTGGGTGCAAATAGCCACTAACAAAATTATTATTTAAAAAAATTGAAAAGGTATTATGCTATGCTAGATGACAAAGGTTAGTTTATAAAGCAAATGCAAGAGTCTATAAGAAGTGCCGTCACTGAAAAAAAAAACTTCAATAGCAGTATGCACTATGTGTGCAATTAGCCCCACATATGTATTTTGTATATTAAAATGTATGCTGCTATACAACAAAGGCATGACCCAGGCAGGAGCCCTACCAGAAATCCCCTCACTGTGATAACATTTTAATATTTAAAGTGATTCTGAGATTTAGAATTAACACAAACAAAATTCTGCTCAAAAGAAAAAAAAATGCACTTAATTCACTGACAGTACTGTGCAGTGCACAGCAAGAAAAAAATAGTCGTTTTAAATCTGATGATCTGATTCTGCACAGACAGAATGAAGAAAAAAAAAAGTCTCTCCTATCTTTCAAGTACTAGCACTCGAACAACTACAGCAAATACAATAGCTGTCACAAGTCTCCCACCTCCCTATGCTAGTTTAAAACTGGATTGGAAAAGCCTGTATGGCATTTAATACCTGACTGGCTGTCCCCAAAATCAATCATTAGTAATACTTTCTCAGGATTGGATGGAGGATGTTGGACACATGAATATTCAGACCCCCTATGCATCACTGCTAACTAATGAGCTAATTAGCCAAATGATATCAGCTCCTTCACCCAGTTTCCTTCCCCTTTCTTGCTGCCAAACAAATGCAACAAACAACACTTCTCATTTGTTCATGTTGTCTCCTGTTTCATTTGGATTGGCATACATTTGGACAAGTGTATTCATTCAAAGCACATGTCTAGCGATCATACTGGTTTAACTATTCCAAACAGGTACAGATCTCAGGTAGCCTAACAAATCAGGGATAGAACGGTAAAAACAGTACAAGTGCGTTTAAATTTTAAATAAAGGCATTTTTGCAATATACTTCCATTATCAAAAACGCTTCTAGTAAAAGTTCTTACTAGATCTTAGAAAACTAACTAGACGTAAACTTTGAAATCACAGCCAAGGGGGAGTGTTCCCTAAAAAGGAAACAATTTGATCTGGGGAATATAGCTTATAATGTATATATAGATCTTCAACTCTAGCTAGTCCAAAATTGCCCAAACCTTCCACATGTATATCAGGTAGACCACTGAATAAAGTTGTGTATGATGACGGATGAGGAACAACCCCAGTATGATGTAGAGTTTTTTCAGGCTCTCATGTTGGAAAAATTGTGTTGGAGCTTGTATACTCAGGGATCAATAGAAGGTCCTATAATGTTAAGCCCTTGGGAGGGAAGCTTATTCAATATGTAGCCACCCCAAATTACTCCAAGACGTAATGTAGGACAATAGGGAATCATTGTAGTATAAATAAATATTTGATATTCCTGGTTCTCCATCAGTTTGGGTATATTGTAGAAATTTCATCACTATCCTGCAGTTTTTGTCCTCCAATATGTAATTGGATATCATACCCTTTAGATGTACGAGGATACCTCTTGGAATTGGACAGGTATACAGTAGAAGAGGTGGAGAGCTTTTGGGAGGATATTGTAACATCAAAACCTGTAACCTCTCATTTTAGAATAACTCATTTTATAATGACTTGTGTGATTGAACCCAGAGACCAAACTAAACACTTCCTTTATAGAGAGCTCAATGTTCTAAAGCTCTCTGTTGAGATTACTGGCTTGAAAATTATTTATCTAGCTAGGCAGAGTTTTGGATGAGTCTTTGGATTCATAAAAATCTTCAATGATGGTACCTTTAATTTACTCTTACACACAGACTAATGTTTAAAAAATGCTACACTTTACCATTACTTTAAAGTTAAATGATGAAATTAATATTGTTTTTATGGTATGTTGACATCTAGTGGTCAAAAGACGGCGTTGCGTTACTTATACTGTATTATACACGGGTAAATAATTTAGCCAATGTTTTTCAATTTGTGTTTTAGCATTTATGTTTGTAATGGGTAATATATACATTTATTAGGGTTAACATTTATAGAGTTTTAGAGCATGTCCAGAAATGGCCAAGTGTTTGCAAACACAATCTGTAAGCAAATAACTTCTTTAGAAATGTTTATGATTACAACAAACAGATAAAACCAGTGTGTTTTTCCATAATCTTGACATTTTTAGATCTCCAGGTTGCAAAAAAAGAGCATGTACTGTGTGTAGGATTTTTTTTATTTCTTCCATACCTTTTATGTTTAGCCTTTCAGTAGGAATATAAACAAACTACAACTGATACTCAGAGAAATGTTTGTTTCAGATCATTGTTAAAAATAGATTTTTATGGCAGATAAGCACCATAGTCTGCCCATGTTATCTATAAAGTATTAACTAAATTAGCTTGCAGGACAGCCTTATGCTTATACCAGGCATTCTTGAGGTCTTAAATGTTGTTTTTCTTTACAATCCATTCATTAAATAATAGTATTAATGGCTGGCAAAATCTATTTCAGTGGTTTTAGAACTATGATAAACTCAAACTTATAACACATTTAATGACGAAAAACGTCCCAATCACAGTTTACAAAGCAGAGATTAAAGGGATATGAAACCCAAAATTTTTATTTTTGTTATTCAAAAAAAAGTTTCCAATCGATTTCTATTATAAAATCTGCTTTGTTCCCATGCTATTCTGTGTTGCACACACACCTGCATTTCAACCAAAGATACAAAAAGAACGAAGAAAAATTGAGGATAGAATTAAATTAGAAAGTTGTTTAAAATAATATGCTGTATCTGAATCATGGAAGAAAAAACTGGTTTCCTGTTTCTTTAAAGTTCTTAATGAGGTAATATATTGTATTAGTAGAATGTATGATTACATTCTCTTTGGTAGTCTAATCTTGTATGTTTATGTATTGTGCATGGAGTGTGTGTAGTGTTTGTGTAGTCTGTATACATGCTACAGGTACAGACCAATATCTGTGGCTACATCTCCCACAATCCTCTGTAGCCAAATGCTGC
Organism: Bombina bombina; assembly: GCF_027579735.1. Taxonomy (NCBI): domain Eukaryota; kingdom Metazoa; phylum Chordata; class Amphibia; order Anura; family Bombinatoridae; genus Bombina; species Bombina bombina. Next base: position 1,180,027,140 of record NC_069499.1, on the reverse strand, counting down.
TTAACATATATTTTAAACCGGTCTTGATTTACTGTTCACGATGAGTTTAAAGGGGCAGCTAAGTAAAAATAAACATATCATGGTTTAGGTAGAGCATGCAATAAAAAAAACATAATTTATGTAAGAACTTACCTGATAAATTCATTTCTTTCATATTAGCAAGAGTCCATGAGCTAGTGACGTATGGGATATACATTCCTACCAGGAGGGTCAAAGTTTCCCAAACCTCAAAATGCCTATAAATACACCCCTCACCACACCCACAAATCAGTTTAACGAATAGCCAAGAAGTGGGGTGATAAGAAAAAAGTGCAAAGCATAAATATAAGGAATTGGAATAATTGTGCTTTATACAAAAAAATCATAACCACCGCAAAAAGGGTGGGCCTCATGGACTCTTGCTAATATGAAAGAAATGAATTTATCAGGTAAGTTCTTACATAAATTATGTTTTCTTTCATGTAATTAACAAGAGTCCATGAGCTAGTGACGTATGGGATAATGACTACCCAAGATGTGGATCTTCCACGCAAGAGTCACTAGAGAGGGAGTAATAAAATAAAGACAGCCAATTCCGTTGAAAAAAATCCACACCCAAAAATAAAGTTTAAATCTTATAAAGAAAAAAACTGAAAATATAAGCAGAAGATTCAAACTGAAACAGCTGCCTGAAGTACTTTTCTACCAAAGACAGCATCAGAAGAAGAAAACACATCAAAATGGTAGAATTTAGTAAAAGTATGCAAAGAAGACCAAGTTGCTGCTTTGCAAATCTGATCAACTGAAGCTTCATTCCTAAATGCCCAGGAAGTAGAAACTGACCTAGTAGAATGAGCTGTAATCCTTTGAGGCAGAGTTTTACCCGACTCAACATAAGCATGATGAATTAAAGATTGAACCAAGATGCCAAAGAAATGGCAGAGGCCTTCTGACCTTTCCTAGAACCGGAAAAGATAACAAATAGACTAGAAGTCTTTCGGAAATTCTTAGTAGCTTCAACATAATATTTCAAAGCTCTAACTACATCCAAAGAATGCAATGATTTCTCCTTAGAATTCTTAGGATTAGGACATAATGAAGGAACCACAATTTCTCTACTAATGTTGTTGGAATTCACAACCTTAGATAAAAATTTAAAAGAAGTTCGCAACACCGCCTTATCCTGGTGAAAAATCAGAAAAGGAGACTCACAAGAAAGAGCAGATAATTCAAAAACTCTTCTGGCAGAAGAGATAGCCAAAAGGAACAAAACTTTCCAAGAAAGTAATTTAATGTCCAATGAATGCATAGGTTCAAACGGAGGAGCTTGAAGAGCCCTCAGAACCAAATTCAAACTCCAAGGAGGAGAAATTGACTTAATGACAGGTTTTATACGAACCAAAGCTTGTACAAAACAATGAATATCAGGAAGATTAGCAATTTTTCTGTGAAAAAGAACAGAAAGAGCAGAGATTTGTCCTTCAAGGAACTTGCAGACAAACCTTTATCCAAACCATCCTGAAGAAACTGTAAAATTCTCGGAATTCTAAAAGAATGCCAGGAAAAATGATGAGAAAGACACCAAGAAATATAAGTCTTCCAGACTCTATAATATATCTCCCTAGATACAGATTTACGAGCCTGTAACATAGTATTAATCACAGAGTCAGAGAAACCTCTTTGACTAAGAATCAAGCGTTCAATCTCCATACCTTTAAATTTAAGGATTTGAGATCCTGATGGAAAAAAGGACCTTGCGACAGAAGGTCTGGCCTTAACGGAAGAGTCCACGGTTGGCAAGAGGTCATCCGGACAAGATCCGCATACCAAAACCTGTGAGGCCATGCTGGAGCTACCAGCAGAACAAGCGAGCATTCCTTCAGAATCTTGGAGATTACTCTTGGAAGAAGAACTAGAGGCGGAAAGATATAGGCAGGATGATACTTCCAAGGAAGTGACAATGCATCCACTGCTACCGCTTGAGGATCCCTGGATCTGGACAGATACCTGGGAAGTTTCTTGTTTAGATGAGAGGCCATCAAATCTATTTCTGGAAGTTCCCACATTTGAACAATCTGAAGAAATACCTCTGGGTGAAGAGACCATTCGCCCGGATGTAACGTTTGGCGACTGAGATAATCCGCTTCCCAATTGTCTATACCTGGGATATGAACCGCAGAAACTAGACAGGAGCTGGATTCCGCCCATACCAGAATTCGAGATACTTCTTTCATAGCCAGAGGACTGTGAGTCCCTCCTTGATGATTGATGTATGCCACAGTTGTGACATTGTCTGTCTGAAAACAAATGAACGATTCTCTCTTTAGAAGAGGCCAAGACTGAAGAGCTCTGAAAATTGCACGGAGTTCCAAAATATTGATCGGTAATCTCACCTCCTGAGATTCCCAAACCCCTTGTGCTGTCAGAGACCCCCACACAGCTCCCCAACCTGTAAGACTTGCATCTGTTGAAATTACAGTCCAGGTCGGAAGAACAAAAGAAGCCCCCTGAACTAAACAATGGTGATCTGTCCACCACGTCAGAGAGTGTCGTACAATCGGTTTTAAAGATATTAATTGAGATATCTTTGTGTAATCCCTGCACCACTGGTTCAGCATACAGAGCTGAAGAGGCCGCATGTGAAAACGAGCAAAGGGGATCGCGTCCGATGCAGCAGTCATAAGACCTAGAATTTCCATGCATAAGGCTACCGAAGGGAATGATTGTGACTGAAGGTTTCGACAAGCTGACATCAATTTTAGACGTCTCTTGTCTGTCAAAGATAGAGTCATGGATACTGAATCTATCTGGAAACCTAAAAAGGTTACCTGTGTCTGAGGAATCAATGAACTTTTTGGTAAATTGATCCTCCAACCATGATGTTGAAGAAACAACACAAGTCGATTCGTATGAGATTCTGCTAAATGTGAAGACTGAGCAAGTACCAAGATATCGTCCAAATAAGGAAATACCACAATACCCTGTTCTCTGATTACAGACAGAAGGGCACCGAGAACCTTTGTAAAAATTCTTGGAGCTGTAGCTAGGCCAAACGGCAGAGCCACAAACTGGTAATGCTTGTCTAGGAAAGAGAATCTCAGAAACTGATAGTGATCTGGATGAATCGGAATATGCAGATATGCATCCTGTAAATCTATTGTAGACATATAATGCCCTTGCTGAACAAAAGGCAGGATAGTCCTTACAGTTACCATTTTGAACGTTGGTATCCTTACATAACGATTCAATATTTTTAGATCCAGAACTGGTCTGAAGGAATTCTCCTTCTTTGGTACAATGAAGAGATTTGAATAAAACCCCAGTCCCTGTTCCAGAACTGGAACTGGCATAATTACTCCAGCCAACTCTAGATCTGAAACACATTTCAGAAATGCTTGAGCCTTCGCTGGGTTTACTGGGACACGGGAAAGAAAAAAATCTCTTTGCAGGAGGCCTTATCTTGAAGCCAATTCTGTACCCTTCTGAAACAATGTTCTGAATCCAAAGATTGTGAACGGAATTGATCCAAATTTCTTTGAAAAAACGTAATCTGCCCCCTACCAGCTGAGCTGGAATGAGGGCCGCACCTTCATGTGGACTTAGGAGCTGGCTTTGATCTTCTAAAAGGCTTGGATTTATTCCAGACTGGAGATGGTTTCCAAACTGATACCGCTCCTGAGGATGAAGGATCAGGTTTTTGTTCCTTGTTGTGACGAAAGGAACGAAAATGATTATTAGACCTAAATTTACCTTTAGATTTTATTACCCTGGAAAGAAAGGGAAAGCAGAGTAGACTTAGAAGACATATCAGCATTCCAAGTTTTAAGCCATAAAGCTCTTCTAGCTAAAATAGCTAGAGACATATACCTGACATCAACTCTAATGATATCAAAGATGGCATCACAAATAAAATTATTAGCATGTTGAAGAAGAATAATAATGCTATGAGAATTATGATCTGTTACTTGTTGCGCTAAAGCTTCTAACCAAAAAGTTGAAGCTGCAGCAACATCTGCTAAAGATATAGCAGGTCTAAGAAGATTACCTGAACACAAGTAAGCTTTTCGTAGAAAGGATTCAATTTTCCTATCTAAAGGATCCTTAGCAAGAGTAGGGACAGCCCCATCAACCTTAGGGATTTTGTCCCAAAACTCTAATCTGTCAGATGGCACAGGATATAATTGCTTAAAACGTTTAGAAGGAGTAAATGAATTACCCAAATTATTCCATTCCCTGGAAATTACTTCAGAAATAGCACCAGGGACAGGAAAAAGTTCTGGAATAACTACAGGAGATTTAAAAACCTTATCTAAACGTTTAGATTTAGTATCAAGAGGACCAGAATCCTCAATTTCTAATGCAATTAGGACTTCTTTAAGTAAAGAACGAATAAATTCCATTTTAAATAAATATGAAGATTTATCAGCATCAACCTCTGAGACAGAATCCTCTGAACCAGAAGAACCATTATCAGAATCAGAATGATGATGTTCATTTAAAAATTCATCTGAAAAATGAGAAGTTTTAAAAGACTTTTTACGTTTACTAGAAGGAGGAATAACAGACATAGCCTTCTTAATGGATTTAGAAACAAAATCTCTTATGTTATCAGGAACACTCTGAGTATTAGATGTTGACGGAACAGCAACAGGTAATGTAACAGTACTAAAGGAAATATTATCTGCAGTAACAAGTTTGTCATGACAAACAGTACAAACAACAGCTGGAGGAACAGATACCATAAGTTTACAGCAGATACACTTAGCTTTGGTAGCTCCAGCACCAGGCAGCGATTTTCCAGAAGTATCTTCTGACTCAGTTTCAACGTGGGACATCTTGCAATATGTAATAGAAAAAACAACATATAAAGCAAAATTGATCAAATTCCTTAAAAGACAGTTTCAGGAATGGGAAAAAATGCCAGTGAACAAGCTTCTAGCAACCAGAAGCAATAAATAATGAGACTTAAATAATGTGGAGACAATAGTGACGCCCATATTTTTTTTAGCGCCATAAATGACGCCCACATTATTTGGCGCCTAAATGCTTTTGGCGCCAAAAATGACGCCACATCCGGAACGCCGACACTTTTGGCGTAAAAGAACGTAAAAAATGACGCAACTTCCGGCGACACGTATGACGCCGGAAACAGAAAAAAAAATTTGCGCCAAAAAAGTCCGCGCCAAGAATGACACAATAAAATGAAGCATTTTCAGCCCCCGCGAGCCTAACAGCCCACAGGGAACAAGTCAAATTTTAAGGTAAGAAAAAAATTGATTTATTCATATGCATTATCCCAAATATGAAACTGACTGTCTGAAATAAGGAATGTTGAACATCCTGAGTCAAGGCAAATAAATGTTTGAATACATATATTTAGAACTTTATAAAAAAGTGCCCAACCATAGCTTAGAGTGTCACAGAAAATAAGACTTACCCCAGGACACTCATCTACATGTTGTAGAAAGCCAAACCAGTACTGAAACGAAAATCAGCAGAGGTAATGGTATATAAATAAGAGTATATCGTCGATCTGAAAAGGGAGGTAAGAGATGAATCTCTACGACCGATAACAGAGAACCTATGAAATAGACCCCGTAGAAGGAGATCATTGAATTCAAATAGGCAATACTCTCCTCACATCCCTCTGACATTCACTGCACGCTGAGAGGAAAACCGGGCTCCAACCTGCTGCGGAGCGCATATCAACGTAGAATCTAGCACAAACTTACTTCACCACCTCCATAGGAGGCAAAGTTTGTAAAACTGATTTGTGGGTGTGGTGAGGGGTGTATTTATAGGCATTTTGAGGTTTGGGAAACTTTGCCCCTCCTGGTAGGAATGTATATCCCATACGTCACTAGCTCATGGACTCTTGCTAATTACATGAAAGAAATGTTCCTTTTTACTTCTGTTATCAAATTTACTTTGTTCTGTTTGCATCCTTTGTTTAATTGTAAAGCTAGGTAAGCTCATAGGATCTCAGGAGCATGCGTCTTTAGCAGCAATGTTTGTATTAAAGGGATACTGAAAAGCAGGAATGTAAGCCTACAAGCTGGCCCATCTTTGGTTCAAAACTTGGGTAGTGCTTGCTGGACCAAAAAAACACAATTTATGCTTACCTGATAAATTTCTTTCTTTCCGGACATGGGGAGTCCACTGCGTCATTCCAATTACTAGTGGGATATTCACCCCTGGCCAGCAGGAGGAGGCAAAGAGAACCACAGCAAAGCTGTTAAGTGTCCAACCACCAGTCATTCAGCTGAAGGGAAATGGAAAAAGAAGATAACACAAAGGTGTAGAGGTGCCTGAGGTTTAGTAAAAAATTACTGTCTAATCTAAATGGTGGGGTCGTGGACTCTCCATGTCCGGAAAGAAAGAAATTTTATCAGGTAAGCATAAATTCTGTTTTCTTTCCTAAGACATGGAGAGTCCACAACGTCATTCCAATTACTAGTGGGAACCAATAACCAAGCTAGCCAAGACAGGCAGACCTAAACAGAAGGCACTACTGCTTGAAGAACCTTTCTCCCAAAGGAAGCCTCAGCCGAGGCAAAAGTATAACATTTGTAGAATTTTGAAAAAGTATGCAGAGAGGACGAAGTTGCAGCCTTACAAATCTGTTCCACAGAAGCTTCATTTTTGAAAGCCCAAGAAGAGGAGACAACCCTAGTGGAATGAGCTGTGCGTCTCTCAGGAGGCTGCTGTCCAGCAGTCTCATAAGCAAAACGAATCATACTTCTCAACCAGAGGGAAAGAGAAGTAGAAGTAGCCTTCTGACCCTTACGCTTTCCAGAGAAACAAACAAACAGGGCAGAAGACTGGCGAAAATCTTTAGTAGCCTGTAGGTAGAATTTTAAAGTGTGCACCACATCCAAGTTGTGCAACAGAGCTTCCTTATGAGAGGAAGGATTAGGATACAGAGAAGGAACAACAATTTCCGGATTAATATTTCTATCTGAAACCACCTTACGGAGAACCTCAATTTAGTATGAATGACCGCCTTATCCACATGAAAAATAAGGTAAGGCGAATCGCACTGCAAAGCCGAGAGTTCAGAAACTCTCAGAGCAGAAGAAATAGCAATAAGAAATAAACCTTCCAAGATAACAGCTTAATATCTATGGAATGCAATGGCTCAAATGGAGCCTGCTGCAAAACTCTAAGAACTAGATTAAGACTCCAAGGAGGAGTAACCGATTTAAACACAGGGCTGTTTCTAACTAGGGCCTGACAAAAAGATTGAGCATCTGGCGCATCTGCCAGACGCTTTTGTAAAAGAATAGATAATGCAGAAATCTGACCCTTCAGAGAACTGACCGTCAACCCTTTCTCCAGACTATCCTGGAGAAAAGACAAAATTCTAAGAATCCTGACCCTACTCCAAGAGTAGCCCTTTGATTCACACCAATAAAGGTATTTACGCCAAACCTTATGGTAACAGGCTTGCGAGCCTGAATCATAGTATCAATGACAGACTCAGAAAACCTAAGCTTAGCCAGAACTAAGCGTTCAATCTCCAAGCAGTCAGCTTCAGAGAAATGAGATTTGGATGGAGGAAAGGACCCTGATATAGAAGGTCCTTCTTCAGAGGTAACCTCCGAGATGGAAGAGATAATATCTCCACTAGGTCCGCAAACCAGATCCTGCGAGGCCATGCAGGAGCTATTAGAATTACAAACGCTCTCTCCTGTTTGATACGAGCAATGACTCGTGGAAGGAGAGCAAACGGAGGAAACAGGTATGCTAGACCGAAATCCCATGGAACCATCAGAGCATCTATCAGAACGGCCTGAGGATCTTGACCTTGAACCGTACCTTAGAAGCTTGGCGTTCTGAAGAGATGCCATCAGGACCAACTCTGGCATCCCCCACTTGAGGGTTAACCTGGAGAACAATTCCGGATGGAGAGCCCACTCCCCAGGATGAGAGGTCTGTCTGCTCAGGAAATCCGCCTCCCAGTTTTCCACTCCTGGAATGTGGATGGTAGATAGAAGACTACTGTGAGCTTCCGCCCACTGCAGAATGCAAGTCACCTCCTTCATGGCCAAGGAACTCCGAGTTCCTCCCTGGTGGTTGATGTAAGCCACTGAGGTGATGTTGTCCTTCTGGAATCTGATAAACCGGGCTAAAGACAACTGAGGCCAGGCCACTAGAGCATTTAAGATCGCTCTCAACTCCAAGATATTTATCGGAAGAGAAGACTCCTCTCGAGTCCATAGGCCCTGAGACTTTAGAGAGTCCCAAACTGCTCCCCAACCTAGCAGGCTGGCATCTGTGGTCACAATCACCCAGAAGCGTCTCTGGAAGCATGTTACCTGAGACAGATAATCCTGAGATATTCACCACGATAGAGAGTCGATTGTCAACTGGTCCAGATCTATCCTCTGGGACAGATTCGAATAGTTTCCATTGTCTGAGCATGCAAAGTTGTAGAGCTCTTAAATGGAACCGAGCAAAGGGAACAATGTCCATGGAGGCAACCATCAGACCAATTACCTCCATGCATTGAGCTACTGACTGCCAGACAGTAGACTGAAGAGAGAGGCAAGAAGAGGTAATCTTTGCTTTTCTTTCCTCCGTCAGAAAATTCTTCAAAGATAGGGAATCTATGATGGTTACTAAGAAAACCACCCTTGTAGATGGAACAACGGAACTCTTTTCCAGATTCACTTTCCATCCGTGGGAACGAAGAAAAGACAACAAGATCTACGTATGTGATTCTGCTAGAGGAAAAGATGGTGCCTGAACCAAGATGTTGTCCAGATATGGCGCCACCGCAATTCCCTGAGACCTGACAACTGCCAAAGAGCCCCCAGAACTTTTGAAAAAAATTCTGGGAGCTATGGCAAGGCCAATTAGAAGAGCTACAAACTGAAAGTGCTTGTCCAGGAAAGCAAATCTCAGGAATTTGTGATGATCCCTGTGGATGGGTTGGGAACATGAAGATACGCGTCCTTCAGGTCTATGGTCATCATGAACTGACCCTCTTGGACCAAAGGGAGAATGGAACGAATGGTTTCCATTTTGATGGATGGTACCCTGAGAAATTTGTTGAGACACTTCAGGTATAAAATTGGATGAAAAGTTCCCTCTTTTTTTGGGAGCCACAAATAGATTTGAATAAAATCCTAGTCCCTGTTCCCTTAGTGGAACTGGAACAATCACTCCCAGGGAGAAAAGGTCCTGAATGCCATTCAAGTATGCCTATCCAAGCTTGATGAAACAAGGAAAGTCTGCCCCCACTTGATCCAGTACCGGACCGGGGGTGGACCCTTCATGCTCTTGGACCAAAGGGAGAATAGAACGAATGGTTTCCATTTTGAAGGACGGTACCCTGAGAAATTTGTTAAGACACTTCAGGTATAAAATGGGATGAAAAGTTCCCTCTTTTTTGGGAACCACAAACAGATTTGAATAAAATCCTAGTCCCTGTTCCCTTAGTGAAACTGGAACAATCACTCCCAGGGAGAAAAGGTCCTGAACGCCGTTCAAGTATGCCTGTCTTTTTACCTGGTCTGTAGATAATCTTGAGAGGAGAGATCTGCCCCGGGGAGGACAAGACTTGAAGTCTATTTTGTAACCTTGAGATACTATGTCCACAGCCCAAGGGTCTGGGACATCACATATCCAAGCTTGATGAAACAAGGAAAGTCTGCCCCCACTTGATCCAGTACCGGACCGGGGGCGGACCCTTCATGCTGACTTAGTTTCAGATGAGGGCTTCTTTGATCGTTTCCCCTTATTCCAAAATTAATTAGGTCTCCAAGAGGACTTGAGTGCTCCAGCTTGGAAGAGGAAGACTTCTGACCTTTGAAGTTCCAAAAGGAGCAGAAATTTGAATTTTGATGCCCCTTAGGTCTATTATTCTTGTCTTGTGGTAGAAAAGACCCTGTTCCACCCATAATTTCAGAAATTATCTCTGCCAGACCAGGACCAATCAGGGTCTTACCCTTGTAAGGTAGTGACAGAAGCTTGGACTTATAGGTAATATCAGCTGACCAAGATTTCAGCGAATACAGCCCTGCGGGCCAGAAAGGTGAAGCCAGACATCTTGGCTCCCAGTCTAATGACTTGCATGCTTGCGCCAGAAATAAAGGAATTGGCTAGTTTGAGGGCCTTAATCCTATCTTGGATCTCCTCCAACAGAGTTTCCTCTAAAACCAACTCTGACAAAGCATTGCACCAAAACACTGCAAGTTGCCATTGTAAACCCTGATGAATATACATTTTCTTTAAATAAGTCTCGAGCTTTTTGTCCATGGGATCCTTAAAGGAACAGCTATCCTCAATAGGAATAGTGGTTCTCTTAGCCAGAGTAGAAATAGCCCCTTCTACCTTAGGCACTGTGTGCCATGAGTCTCGAATGGAGTCAGCAACAGGAAATATCTTTTTAAAAACGGGAGACGGGGAGAAAGATATCCCAGGCTTATCCCACTCCTGAGCAATGATCTTTGACACACGGTCTGGAACAGGAAACACTTCCACAGGTGAAGGAACAACATAGTATTTTTTAAGTTTACTAGATTTCTTAGGGTTGACAGCGACAGAAGAATCGGAGTCACCCAAAGTAGCCAGTACCTCCTTTAACAGTACACGGAGGTGTTTAAGTTTAAATCTGAAGTTTACCTCTTCAGAGTCAGTCAAATAAAGTATACTGTCTGAATCTAAGATTTCACCCTCCGAAGCTACAGAGGTATCCTCCTCATCAGACTTAGGATGGAGGTCCTTCGCAGCAGCAGAGGCAACAGACACCTTACTATAAGAATTTAGATTTCCTCTTGCGCTTCCCCAACATGGGAAAAGCAGATAATGCCGTAGATACTGCAGAAGATATCCGTGCCGCAAAATCTACAGGCAAATATATGCCTCCAGGAGGCTGAGCGGAACTGTAGGGCACTGTATGTGATGCCATTGTAGGGCACTGTATGGGACGTTTGAGGAGAAAGCTGTGGCATTGCCTGAACAGCATCATCCTGAGAGACATTAGGCTCAGAAAAAAGAAATATATCTTTACATTTCAATGTCTTTTCTAAACATGAGGAACAAAATTGCATAGGTAAAACAATTTCGGCCTCTAGTCACAATAAACATTTATCAATAAGAACAGACTCCTGGGACTTCCAGTGGGCGGGCCAACTAACAGGTCGCATCAGGACGGAGCTCTGTGAGACCTGCGGATTAGGGCTTCAAGAAAGCCTTAACTTAGCCCAACAGCTTGAATCCTAGGCAGCATCGATACTCATTATCTTTGCCTTTTCAAATTGTGAGTACCATTTTATATTGTATGTATCATGATCTAACTGTGTATTGGCTACACTAGGAGGTGCCCTTTCTCTTCTTATATACCTCACGAGCTGCCGGACACCCACAGAGCCAGGAGTGGACATCAAGCTCCACTGCCAGAGGGGACACCAAAAGCTGCAAGACAGTGGGCCTTAGATAATGCCGGAGAGGCGGCGGCCGGTCAAAGCACACACGGAGCGGTTTGTGTGAGAAGAAGGGATGAGTGAGAGGGGAGACAAATTGAGCGAAGGGAGGCAAACCAAATACCCGGCACAGAGCAATATTGCTTTGGCGCGAAACTCAGCGCCATCTTGCAGCCCTAGGGGAAAAAACTTACTGCGCCCTAAGACTAAGAGACGCCCGGATAAGGATAGTAAGACCCCAGTACAAGCCACAACTGTCAAAGAAAGGCAAGACAGCAGATTAACCCAGGGTGTTACAGTTGCCACTGGGCTGCATAGATAAACGTTATCCAGAGTGCTTTACAGATAAGCGATTGGGAATCCGAAGGCAGCTATCTAAAATAGAGACTTCCATGCCAGACTTACCTGCCTGAAGCAGCCTCAAAGCAGATTGACAGATCTCTGCACTCCCATCCAAAGAAGTTGACAGAGAGACTTTGTGAAATCATTCTACCTTGCACAGAGGGGAAACATAAGCCACTTCCAGCATAGATTTCCTGGGGGGAAAACCAGTTGATATGAAGCACTAAACACAGGCCAGACAATCCCCCCCCCTCACATCAGACCCTCCAGAAATACTGAAACAGAGAACCACCACAAATCATATAAGCATTCCAGATCCTCTTTACACATCAGACTACCAAGGAGGACTTTACTCGCAGATCAGCCTGCATGCAAAAGTACTACACTCAATATATTAAAAAGACTGATATCATGGCAGGGAAGCAAAAATGTTCAGAAAGGCATCAAAAGCCACAAGTAGAAACTCAAGAGATGGTGTCTCAGTCTATGGAAACTCCAGCAGCCACGACCCAGGACACGCACCCTATTGTGGTGCAGCTCTCTGCACTATTTCTACCTAAGATTGAGCAGCTCCAGACAGGCATGGATACCCTATCCACGGATCTCAGAGCTTTTTCAGCCAGATTAACCAGTGTCGAGCAAAAAACAGCGGAAGGTGAGGAAAGACATAGGGAAACATCTACTTCAATCTCCAACCTTCAGAGACATAATAAGGCACTACAGGCCAAACTGGAGGACCTGGAGAACAGGTCGAGGAGGAACAATCTCAGGATAGTGGGTGTTCCGGAATCAGTCCCACCTAAGAACCTACTACACTTTGCAGAGACTATTCTCCCGGAGCTGCTCAAGCTTCCCACCTCCAATCTGCCGTGCATTGCGGAGAGGGCCCACAGAATAGGTGCCTCCCAGCGTGAGGGGGAACCAGGCCAGGCCCCAAGGCAGATAATGGTGTGCTATCTAAACTTCAAGGACAAAACGCTAATACTTCGTGCATACAGGCAAATGTCACCTTTAACATTTGAAGGGAAGAAGATATACATATTTCAAGACTACTCCGCGGAAGTCTCCAAAAAGAGAAGGGAATTCTCACCCTATTGCAGAGACCTGATAGCACAAGGAGAAACTGTGACACTTTTATACCCAGCCAGATTGCGACTACAAACAGCAGAGGGACCAAAGATATTCGAGACACCAAAACACCTACAGCTGTTTCTGGACCAGAATAAACTGAACACAGACCATTCACACCGAGCCCAGCAGGAAGAGGATGGAAACACCTGAATTGGTGGATCTCGAAAGTTCATAGTGACTTGAATCTTAGCCTAATGGGGCTACTTTGACCAAATGGAGGGTCACTGAGAACTCAAGGTGGCTGATAACCACCAAACATATATCCTTTTGCTTACAAGGGGGGGGGGGAGGGGGCTTTTGGGAAAGTTGGAAAGGCGAAAAGTTAAATTGTTTGAATTTCTGAGTGTTAAGAGGGATAATTTACAGTATCTTTAACAAAATATTCACGAGTAGCCACGGGAGACAAAGACCAAGGCATAAAAGTAAATTGTACTCACTTGTACCTTATTCTTTCAGAGTTTAGGCCGGAGTGGAGGTGCAATTTGAAGGGCTCTGACAGAACTGCTCTCTCTCCCCCATCCGGACAACAGTAAGTACTTTGAGCAGATCGCATACACTCTTAGCTCACTATACGCTAATAAACACATTTGACATACACACAGAGACTCAACATGAAAATAGTTTCCTGGAATGTGGGGGGCATAACATCCCTCATAAAGAGAAAAGCTATCGTCAAATATCTTAGAACCCAACGTGCTGATATAGCGATATTAGAAGAAACACATCTATCTTGCATTGAGCACCAGAAACTGAAACAGGGGTGGGTGGGGGAGGTAGTGCACACCTCATATGAGGGAAAAAGAGCTCGGGGAGTGGCTGTACTTTTTAACAAAAATCTAGAGTACACCATTGACAAGCAATTGACAGACACAGAGGGCAGGTATGTACTTATAAAGCTGAAACATGAGAATAGAATGAGACTGTAGGAGGGGTATATGGCCCACACACAAACAAGGAAGAGTTTTGGAAGAATTTGTCAACACTGTCCTGAGGTTTGCCGACTCCCCAATGATTTTGGGGGGCGATTACAATATAGCACCTCAAACACCAGCGGATAGATTTAGAGACCCAAATGCACCCATAAGACACGCCTCGACCTTCCATAACGTTAAGAGGGATTCATTGATTCTATCAAAATTCAAACACTCTTTAGCATTGACTGACATTTGGAGGGATTGACATCCAGAAGAGCGCGACTACATCTGCACCACTACGGCGAAAGACACACTTTCCAGGATAGACCTCTTTCTAATTACAAATACTTTGGGACCAAGTGTCATGGACACACACATAAATATGGCAACAATATCGGACCACGCATCTGTCAGCTTTAAACTTAACTTCACACCTCCCAGGGAGGGCCCGCGTAGATGGTTTTTCCCAACCTACTTATATGGTGACGTAAACTTCCAACGATTACTGATAGGCGAATGGAAGGCATACAAGACAGGACACCCTTTTATAATGGGAGGCCAGCAAGGTGGTAATGAAGGGTATTATAACCGCATATACAGCGGGTAAGCTAAGACAAAGGAAACAGAGGACGGAAGCCATGTTGAGGAGGGTGATCAGTGCAAGGAACAAATATCTGAGAAACCCTAGCCAGTCGACCAAACAAAGCTATGTGGAGGCAAAGACAGTCAGAGACACCGCACTACACCAAAATGCGGTGAGGGAAATTACTTCAGTACAGGCTAAATTCTACAGATTTGGGGGTAAGACAGGGAAATTCCTGGCCAGGCTCACCAAACTTAATAGACCAAATAAGTGTACTGGCACGATTAAGGTAGGGGACACCATACACACAACCACACCAAAAATACAAGCAGCTTTTAGAGACTATTACCAATCGTTGTATAGTGGTCAAAAGATAGATGAAACCATTCAGATGTCCTTTTGGGAATCCATACATTGTCCCCAAATAACAGAGGAACACCTGAGTATACTTAATGCACCTATCACCGAGACTGAGACTATTAAGGTAATTAAGGCTCTACCCCTTGACAAGACCACGGGTCCTGATGGACTTCCCAGGAAATATTATAAATTTCTGAAGGGAGAGGTGACGGCAGTGCTGACACCACTATACAATAAAATTATGACTGGGGAGGGAGAATTATCGAATCGTTTTACAGAGGCTAATGTTACGGTAATCCCCAAAGAGGGTAGAGACCCGCTCCTCACCCAATTGTATCGCCCAATATCCTTAATGAACCAGGATTATAAAATACTTACTAAAATCTTGGCAGATAGGTTAGCACTGATTCTGCCCACTTTGATACACCAAGACCAAACTGGTTTTGTAAAGGGGAGATCCTCAGTACTTAATATGCGAAAACTCCAATTCCTACTGACCCATTTCTGGAATGGGAGGGAGGGGGGGGGGATCCCAGATGCATGTGCCTTGCTTATAGATGCGGAAAACACTTTCGATATGGTCCTGTGGGATCATCTATTCCATACTGCACACACAGTAAGATCACTATACTCCAAACCCCAGGCGTCTGTTCTGATTAATGGGGCCCCCTCCTTCCAGCTGGGTAGAGGCACAAGGCAGTGGTGTCCATTTTCGCCCCTCCTCTTTGATATAGCCATGGAGCCTCTTGCCATTAAGTTACGTTCGGAGAGGGGTTGTGGGTGGGGGGAACTAGGTGTCACCTGTCCCTGTTTGCAGACGACATGATATTATACATCCAGAACCCAACAAAAAACATCCCTCTTATCATGCAAATCATACATCACTTTGGTCGGGTCTCTGGCTATAGGATAAACACAGACAAATCTGAACTGATCTGGTTACATCCCCAACACACACATATTGACTTACCATACAATTTTAAACTCATCACACACTCATTCAAATATCTGGGAATAAGGCTCTCCAAAAATCCAAGGGAATGGTAAAATCTGAACTATCGACCAATGATCAAAGAGCTTCAGGACATGTTACTTAGGTGGGACAAGCTGCCAATCACACTGTCAGGAAGGATTGCATTAATAAAAATGGTCATGTTCCCAAAACTCTTGTACCTGTTCCAGATGATCCCAGAAATTATTCAGAAGACGGATCTCTCGGTAATAAATAAATCTATGCTGACCTTTATGTGGGCAGGGAAAAAAACATAAAATATAATTCATTAGAATGACAACAGACATTAGCTCTGGGGGAATGGCGGTCCTGAACTTGGAGACATACTGTGAGGTAGGCCAGATTAAATATGTCTTGAACTGGCTAGCAGGGAAGCAACATTTTACTTTGCCTGTTCTGGAAGAACAGGTGATAGCCCCATGGTCGCTGCAGACAATCCCCCACATGGCACCATCACTCATACTTACTAATTAAAGATTACCCTCTAATATATTAACCCCTGCAAGCGTGGTGGAGAGTGTCATGTCTCCAGGAAAATAAAAATAGATTTGTAGCTTTTTTCCAATATTTAACAAATATAGCTTTGAATAAGTTAAACTCATGGAATAAAGCAACTTAATATTAGTAATTGATAAATGATTTGTGTAAATAAAAAATAATACAGATTGGAAAATCTGAGGAGAAAGATTCTTGAAGTAAACTCACTCAGAATAAGATTTGTCTTACAAGAGACAGGCTGTATAAATGACAAAAAATAATACACTCTGTGCGCACAAGAGAAAAATAGGAGACAAAAATGGTGAGCAAAAAGATAGAAAAAATAAGTATCCGCTAATATAATATGTAAACTTGAATTGACAAAATATACTTTGTAAGTTATAAGATAATCTTACTTGAGGCAAAAACAGTTTATGAGCTTGAGGAAGTTTGTACCTGATCGGAGACTGAAATGTATCGAAGACACAGCTGGGAAGCAGTGTTAATGATTAGGCAGCGTTCACTGAACAGGTCAGAGAGGAGGAGGCTGCAAGATGCGAGTGCTGTACGGATCCTGTGATACAGCGAGTGAGATGACGTCACAGATTCAGGCTATAGATTACGGCAAGGGATAAATACCTTGGAGAAGTAAGTTTTGGAAGATATAATCACTTGAGACACACTTTGAAAGTGAAAGCTTGATCCAATGTAGATGATTCTCAAAAATTAGTTAAAGGCTTGAGAGAGTAGGAACGGAGGAACAGGAAGTTCTTCAGAAACACAACTTCAATAATCAAGCATTAAACAGGTGTGTCTGATATCCTTTTATAGGTGAATAGTAAAGGTGGACAAAGGGATTTAAGGTGGAATCATGACAGATCCCCCGTCTCAAGGCGGACCTCCTGGGAGCAGAGACCCAGGTTTGGAAGGGTTGTGAAGATGAAATTCACGTAAGAGCTCTGGAGCCTGAATATCACGTAAGGGAATCCAAGAGTCATCTTCAGGACCATATCCCAACCAACGGACCAGATATTCAACTCGTCTCCAACGGTTGCGGGAATCCAAGATCTTTTCCACCTCGAATTCAGACTGATCTGCACACAAATCCGTATCAGAGGAATCAGTCCCGGGTAGTGAGTCTAATGTACCAGAATAAGGTTTCAAGAGAGACACATGGAAGGAAGGATGAATCCGTAGATGAGCTGGCAAATGGAGAACGACTGCATTAGGATTCAGGATTTTCTTAATTTTGAAGGGACCTATAAATTGGGTTGCCAATTTTTTGCAGGGAACTTTCAGTTTTATATTTTTCGTGGATAACCATAAACGATCTCCAGGTTTATATGATGGGGGTGGTATATGTTTCTTGTCGAAATAAAACTTTTGTTTATCTTTTGCATTCTCCAGATGTTTTTTCAATAAAGGTATGGAGTTTTTCAGTTCAGTAATATATTCGACAGCATAGGGAGAAGATGAGGTGATGTTAGAAGTGGGTATTGTTCTCGGATGATAACCATAAGAAGCAAAAAATGGTGTCATTTTAGTAGAAGTGTTAATCGAATTATTATAAGCGAATTCCGCCATTGGTAGCCAGTCTGACCAATCATCTTGAACTTGAGATATATAACACCGAAGATACTGCTCTAACGTTTGATTTAGTCGTTCTGTCAAACCGTTAGACTGCGGATGAAAAGCTGTTGTGAATCTGGGGGTGATCTTCAATAGACGACACAATTCCCTCCAGAATCTGGAGGTGAACTGAGTTCCCCTATCTGTAACTATTGAAAGTGGTAGACCATGTAATTTTACGATATGGTTGATGAAACAGGTAGCAGTGGTTGTTGCAGAGGGTATCTTCTTAAGTGGAATGAAATGTCCCATACGAGTAAGATGATCAACGACTACTAGGATACAGGTATAGTTCTTCGAAGGTGGTAACTCTACAATGAAATCCATTGATATCATATGCCAAGGAGTGTCAGGTATTGGCAGAGGAGTCAACAAACCGAATGGTTTATGCGAAGGTCGTTTGGTTCGGGAACAAACTTGGCAGTCAGTGATATGGCTACAAATATCTTGTTTCATTTTCGGCCACCAATATTCTCTATTCAACAGTTCATGGGTTTTAGTAATACCCGGATGTCCTGCTAATGGAAGATTATGGAAATGATGAAGTAATTGTTTTCTTAATGTTGGTGGTACATACAGAAGTTTGTGATAATGATATAAACCAGTCTTAGAATCTTTAATACAGATTGAAGGGATTGTGGAATCTTTGCGTTGAGCATTTAGTAGATCAGAATGGAATGAGGTAATGGAGGCTAAGAATCTGTGAGTGGGTATGATATTTTGTGCCTCTTCCTTTTCAGGTACATTCTGAAAAGTTCTGGATAGAGAGTCTGCTTGAGTGTTTTTTGATCCTGGACGGTAGTGGATGAGATAGTTAAAGCGATCTAGAAAAAGGGACCATCGGACCTGACGTGAAGATAAAGTTTTGTTTTTCTTTAGGTACTGTAAATTCTTGTGATCTGTAAGTACTAAAAAAGGTTTGGATGTGCCTTCAAGAATATGCCTCCAATGTTCCATGGCAACTTTTATTGCCAAAAGTTCTAGGTCACCCACAGAGTAATTCCTTTCTGCTGGAGTCAAGAGTCGGGAATAAAAGGCAACAGGATGGTAAACTTGTGATCCAATGCGTCGTTGAGACAAAATTGCCCCAACACCAACATTTGAGGCATCAACTTCTAAGGTAAAATCTGCATCTGGATCAGGAAGCTGTAAGATGGGAGCTGAAGTAAAACATTTTTTCAGATGTTCGAAAGCTTCTTGTGCTTCAGTAGTCCAACAGAATTTAATTTTTCCTGTCAATTTAGTTAAGGGTTGGACTATGGAAGAATACCCCTGAATAAATCTTCTGTAAAAATTGGAAAAACCAAGAAACTTTTGGAGAGATTTTAAATTGGTAGGGACAGGCCAATCCAAAACAACCTTTATTTTGTCAGGATCCATTTCTATGCCAGTTGGGGAGATGATGTAACCCAGAAATTTGATTGTCTTTACATGGAATTGACATTTCTCTAATTTAGCATAAAGATGATGCTCTCTTAACCTCATTAAAACCCATCGTACGTGTTTGATGTGATCAGTTATGTTCTTAGAATAAATTAAAATGTCATCTAGATATATCACTACGCAGATATCTAATAAATCCTTGAATATCTAATTTATAAAAAACTGAAAAGTTGCTGGAGCATTTGTCAAGCCAAAAGGCATGACATTGTACTGATATAAGCCATAACGAGTTTTAAAAGCTGTTTTCCACTCATCCCCTTTCCTTATGCGTATGAGATTATACGCACCTTTCAAATCTAGTTTGGTAAAGATTTGAGCATCAGTTAATCTTTCTAAGAGTTCAGGGATGAGTGGAAGTGGGTAGCGATTCTTTACTGTAATTTCATTTAAACCCCTGTAATCTATAATAGGACGTATAGTACCATCTTTATTGGTCACAAAAAACATTCCAGCTGCTGCTGGAGAAGTGGAAGTGGATATAAACCCTTTTCTTAAATTTTCATCGAGATATTCTCTAAGGTATTGTAATTCTTTATTAGACATAGGATATATTTTACCAAAAGGTATGGTGGTATTAGGTTTAGTGTCTATAGGACAATCGAATGGCCTATGTGGTGGTAGATTTTCTGCCTCTTTAAGATTAAACACATCTGAAAACTCAAGGTATTCTGGGGGTAGTTGAGGTTGTATGTGGTTTATAGAGATTGTAGGATAACAAGTATTGGTACAGTACTGAGATGTATATTGTATATTATTGGTTACCCAATCAATACTTGGATTATGCAGCTGCAACCAAGGGTATCCTAAAATGATAGGATGGATAGAGTTAGGTAGTATATCGAATGTGATATATTCAGTATGTCCATTACCTGTAGTAGTGAGTAGTGGAATAGTGTGGTGTGTTATTGGACCTTTTAAATGAGTGGAACCATCAATAACTTTGACAAGAATAGGGAACTGTTTTAACACTCTGGATATTTTATTTTTTGTAACATAAGTTTGATCCATGAACATGCCAAACGCCCCTGAATCGATCATGGCCTCATTCAGCAGAAGATGTTGATCCCACTGCAAAGACAATGAAATGGTTAAGTGTGATATCATTTTAGAATTAATTTGAGGGTTAACTATCAATATCTTACCCCTCTTCTGGCGTATTAGAGTTGGACAAGTGGACACTGTGTGGTCTTTGTTTCCACAATACATACAAAGATTTAAACTTCTTCTTCTTTGTTTTTCTTCGTATGTTAGAGGACCCTTAATTGTGCCAATTTCCATAGGTACAGGACTTGAAGAGGGTTGTTGTACATGTGGGTGATGGTACTTCTTTGGAAATGGTTCAGGTGGTACCTTTTCAGCACAGCGTTCCCTGAATCTCCTATCCATTGAAATAGAGATCTTTATGAGAGACTCAAGCGTGTCTGGGAACTCAATACGAGATAACTCATCTTTCAAATGTTCTGATAGTCCCAGACGAAACTGGTTGCGTAGAGAGACTGAGTTCCACTGAGACTCTGTAGCCCATAGTTGAAACTCAGCGACGTAGTCCTCAACTGGCCGTTTGCCCTGCTTAAGTGTTCTTAAGTTATTTTCAGCAGTGAGTTGGGTGTTGCGGTCCTCATACAATAAAGCCATTGCGTTAAAGAAATCTTCCAGTGAACCTAAAATGGGATCATTAGCCTCAAAAAATTTGTCAGCCCATAATCTGGGTTCCCCACTTAAATATGAGATCACAGTACATACTTTTACTCTATCAGAATAATATGTTTTAGGTTTCATAGAGAACATGAGTAAGCATGCATTGCGAAATTCACGGAAGCGAGTGCGTACACCAGCAAACACACTTGGTGGGTTAATCTTTGGTTCAGGGTGTTCAGCTGCCTTTTGTGTAATAAAGTCATTCATAATACTTGTAAGTGTTATTTTCATTTTTTAACTCTGTTAAACCCTGAGCTAATATCTCCACCTTTTGGTTTAAACTGGTTATTTCATTTGCCATTGCTGCAGGATCCATATTTAAGAGTAACTTTATATATTTTTTATGGCTTGATTATTCTGTCATGTCTCCAGGAAAATAAAAATAGATTTGTAGCTTTTTTCCAATATTTAACAAATATAGCTTTGAATAAGTTAAACTCATGGAATAAAGCAACTTAATATTAGTAATTCTATGTTTCTATGTTTCTATGTTTCTATGTAATTGATAAATGATTTGTGTAAATAAAAAATAATACAGATTGGAAAATCTGAGGAGAAAGATTCTTGAAGTAAACTCACTCAGAATAAGATTTGTCTTACAAGAGACAGGCTGTATAAATGACAAAAAATAATACACTCTGTGCGCACAAGAGAAAAATAGGAGACAAAAATGGTGAGCAAAAAGATAGAAAAAATAAGTATCCGCTAATATAATATGTAAACTTGAATTGACAAAATATACTTTGTAAGTTATAAGATAATCTTACTTGAGGCAAAAACAGTTTATGAGCTTGAGGAAGTTTGTACCTGATCGGAGACTGAAATGTATCGAAGACACAGCTGGGAAGCAGCGTTAATGATTAGGCAGCGTTCACTGAACAGGTCAGAGAGGAGGAGGCTGCAAGATGCGAGTGCTGTACGGATCCTGTGATACAGCGAGTGAGATGACGTCACAGATTCAGGCTATAGATTACGGCAAGGGATAAATACCTTGGAGAAGTAAGTTTTGGAAGATATAATCACTTGAGACACACTTTGAAAGTGAAAGCTTGATCCAATGTAGATGATTCTCAAAAATTAGTTAAAGGCTTGAGAGAGTAGGAACGGAGGAACAGGAAGTTCTTCAGAAACACAACTTCAATAATCAAGCATTAAACAGGTGTGTCTGATATCCTTTTATAGGTGAATAGTAAAGGTGGACAAAGGGATTTAAGGTGGAATCATGACAGAGCGTATGTAAGGGACTCCACTACAATCATAGCTACACAAGGTATCTGCCCTTGAAGGGTAACCCAGAATTCCTAGCGGGTATTGACTCTGGGGTGTTTGCCACTATACAACAGTTTGTAAACCTCTTAGACATGAAAGTCAAGTCTTTCCGGGATATACAGTTGCAGTTTGATCTGCCTCACAAGCACCACTTTGCATACCTACAGGCGAGACATTATGTTAGTGACCTGCTTCAGCACAAGGAGATCACAGACCAGAACATAGACATAAATAGGCTCTTACATAGGGTCACACAGGGGGAAACATCTATAACTCCAATATACAAGATTTGCATGAAGCACACAAATGAAACCACAACCAAACACATATGTGATAGTTGGTCAGACACCCTAAATACGGAGATCACGACAGATCAGATTAAGAAAAGTATACAACAGTCGAGAGGAGCGACACTATCAGCAGTTAACAGAGAATGACACATCAGACTTTTACAAACTGCGTATATACCACCTGCAATCTTTAAAAAATGGAGGTCAGGCGCGGAGGGTTCGTGTCAGAAATGTAAGGCACCGGACGCAAGCTTCATGACACCTCCACACTTGCACCCAACACCGCCAGCAAATTGATAATCAATATCATTCTACAGGCTAGGAAACTGATCTTTCAGGGATGGTTGGGCCCTGCTCCTCCTACGATTCCACAACTTAAGGCTAGTATGAAACAACAGTTAATATATGAGGTAGCTGACACTTTGAGGGATGTGCAAAAAAATAACCAGGGAGTCGTACATATGCACCATGAACACCACCATGCAAACTCAAATTTTGTCCCCTTTGAAAAACACTGAGTATTTTTTAGAAGAACACCTGCGAGGTAAATGGAACTTCTTATACACAGAGAGGAGCGGGAGACACACGGATAACACTTAAATTTCACTTTGAGCGGTCTGTCCTGGTGTTGCGGATGGGGGAGAGAGAGAGGACAGGATTTATGAAGCCTGCTCTGCCTGGCGCGTGCAGCTGCAAGATTATCTATTTAATGTTCCACCGCCTGTGAGGGTGTAATAAGTTGATCATTGTTTAACACCTTTTGATATAGGATGAGTGCAAGATGTAATTACCATTACCATTTTAGATAATGCTCCTCAATGTTATCATCTTAAGGGCAAATGAGTATTCACAAACTTTGTGGACATCCATAACGGTGTGGCAGAGGGTTATCTGTGTGGGGGGTGGGAAGGTCTACTGGGGGGGTTCGGGAATTTAAAAAAAAAAAAAACAGGAGAAGGTACTGTAATGAAGACTCAGGGATGAACTGATACGGTTCCCTGCTGGTGTCAGGAGACGAATCCTTATGGCAACGTATGGACACTTATATATGTAAAGAGACAATGTGTAACCAAAATAGACTCAATGTATTGTTGCCCTTGTGAACTGTTACTATACCCAATGTTTATATGTTTATCTACAGTATCCTTCAATTGAAAAATAAAGTTTTAAAAAAAAGAACAGACTCCTGTTCCATATCCATAGTAGACATAATTCCCAAAAATTATTGGAATGACAATTATAGTTAAAATGAGACTGTCACTTTAAAAATTAAATTCCCTCAGAGCGAATTGTACTTCAGATAAAAAACCTATAAATGAAGACCTCTACACCTCAGACAGTCTGAGGTGCCCTACCTGACCCTTCTGAGTAAATATGATTTTGCATCAAGGAAAAATCCTGCAGATTGCAGCAAAAGGCTTCCTGAAGATCTCTAGAGAGGCTGAGACACAAACTGCTGCTCTGCTCATCGACTGTGAACGGAAGCGCAGCGAGTCACGTGATCGGCCAAAAAGAAACTGCACAACACAACAAACGCGCGCGTTTCTCAATACAGCCGATTTGAAAACTGGAGTAAAAATGCCAGTAAGCGTATCAATGTCTTAATAAATGTAAAAAACAAAACAAAAAACACACTGTTAAAAACTCAACAGTCCTTGCAAGTATCGCTCTGCTGAGTTTGTAAGCCATAAAAGAAGCTGTTAATACAGCCCTCACTATAAGCCCAATCAGAGCCTCAATAACCAATGACCCACATATAAAAATGTATATGCTAAGGGAAATCCTCCCCACACAAGTAAGGAGATTAACCCCTAAGTCTCTGTCACATAATGAGTGCCTGCAAGTACCTGCCAAGATAAATCCCCAATAAAGGATAAGTGTGTCCCAATTAATTATTGCAGCAATATCCTCTGATGTGCAAGTCTCCAGTACCTAGAAGACAAAAGCACTTACCTGCAATTCCAGCAGGAAGACAGCTCACAAGGTGTAAAAGGACACATACTCCTTACAGAGACCTGTAGAAAAAGAAAGAATAGAGTAACCAACTCTGGCTACCTATACCAAGGGCAGCAATATATGTTAGAAAAACTGAACATAGACCACCTCACTACTTTATAACTGCTTAAAAGCCACCACTACTCTTTCTCAAGAGATTGATGTGGACACAGCTATACCCAAATCCTTGCTTGCAGGGAAAAGTACCCCAAAAAAAAAGGAAAAATATTTTCAGACACATAACTTCCCCTCCTCCATTGACAGAGGCAAAGAGAATGACTGGGGTTTTTGGGTAAGGGAAGTGACACTTAACAGCTTTGCTGTGGTGCTCTTTGCCTCCTCCTGCTGGCCAGGAGTGAATATCCCACTAGTAATTGGAATGACGTTGTGGACTCTTCATGTCTTAGGAAAGAAATGGGCCAGCTCATAAGTTTACATTCCTGCTTTTCCAATTAAGATACCAAAAGAATGAAGAAAAATTGATAATAGGAGTAAATGAGAAAGTTGCTGAATCATGAAAGAAAATAAAAATGGGTTCAGTATCCCTTTAATATATTGAGCTATAGTTACTGGTGTTCCTAGTTTGTATGAAATATATACATAGGTTTTCTCTCTTATTTGATAGTGGCATCATAATAATATTTTATGCTCTTTTGCTTTTTTCTTTACCATCATACTCTACTTGATGTTGTATGATTTAACTTACTATGAAGGTTTCTTTTCGCATTTGTACCCACTTTACTAAATAGCAATCAGAAAGCAAGTCCATGCTGATCACTTCTATTGAGAACAAAATAGCTGTCAATCAGTGGTATTCACTCGTTGTGTACGCATCAACCTTAGCCGTAATCTAAAGCTTTCTAAAGCAGAATTGCATGCTCATGTGTGTAAAAAGGTGAAGCACTGTGAACAATATTTGCATATATTTATGGACTACCCTGTTCCATTTAAATTTGTTTCAGTGTGCTGATATGCTACCTGAGCTATTTACATATGACTGTCTTTCTAAGAATACATAAAGCGATGATCAGGCTGAGGAAATTAGACTTATGTGATTGCAGCATTGTGCTCCAAGAATAAACAAAGCAGGATTTCAAAATAACCTGATCATAATTGTTTCTGACTGAGCAACTGATGAAACGCCTAACAAAACCATTGCCTAAAACCCTGTTTACATTGCTGAACAACAGGATGAATTATGTTAGGTCTGCAAGAGGTTGAGAACTCCAAACTGGATGTCATTTAATTATTCATTAATATAATTTCAATAAGGACTTCCAAAAAAGAAAGTGAGATCCGTCATTCTTGCTGCTGTATCCAGAATCAATATATCTGAGAATTTAGTAGAATCTACATGTTATGATTGTGTTCTATCATAACATAGTACGCAAACTAAGTTTACATTATTCTAAATAATATATAGGCTCCTTATTTTTATTATTGTAGTGTTAATGGTTCCTTCCAAAATATGAATAATGATATTGATAAGTAAAAACACACAGTATTGCACTATGCATATATAGTGTAATAATAGTCCCATGTGATGTGTTCGTCATGTGTAAAGTAATAGACTGTATCAGTCATAGAAAGATATATACTTAATCCATGAAATGTTGCAGGTTTTGTATTTATAACTTGTTAACCCCATCTTGGCTGAGTGAAATTTGACCACACACACAGGGCCGCCATCAGGGGGTGACTCCTGTCAGGGGCCCAATGGGCTAGGGGGGACCCATGAGGCAAGTACTAAAATAAAAATAAAACATTTTAATTTTGGCAGCCACCAGTGGGTACTACAGCAGAGTGCTAATTGAGCATGGGAAATGTTATTAAAAGCAGTAAAGTATTAGCATTTGAGAGGATTTCTGAGTGTGCACTAAACTACTATGCACAGTGTGAGACAGACTTGGCACTTTGTTTGTAGAGTGTGTGCCTGAGTCAGACGGCTGATCACTTTCATTTGCAGAGGAGGTAGGAATTACTTAGCAAATGTTTTTTATTTCTTTGTGCAATTTAAGATTGTAACTTCAGTGTGGTAGTAGTTTTATGGTGGGGCCAGGGGTCCATAAAAACACATTTTTAGCAGCAGTGTATTTATGATTATTTGACAATGCTGTAGAAATTCTATATTTAAAACCATGCAGAAATGTTTCCTCCTCAATACACAAATGATATATATTACATTCCAGTTTACTGCCCCTTTATGCAAGGACTTTCCAGATACAAGGAGGCATTGTATCTAAGATTTTTACATCTGCATAACATGTTATACTCTCCGACTAAGATTGCTCAGTGTTGGAAATGAGACAGGTTAACTTAAAGGGACACTGTAGCCAAAAAAAAATCTTTTGTGATTCAGAAAGAGCATGCAATTTTAAGCAACTTTCTAATTTACTCCTATTATCAAATTGTCTTTATTTTCTTGGTATGTTTATTTGAAAAGCAAGAATGTAAGTTTAGATGCCAGCCCATTTTAGGTGAACAACCTGGGTTGTCCTTGCTGATTGGACAGCACCTTTAATCAAGTGCTGTCCATGGTTCTGAACCCACAATTTGCTGGCTCCTTAGCTGAGATGCCTTCTTTTCAAATAAAGATTGCAAGAGAATGAAGAAAAATTGATAATAGAAGTTGCTTACAATTACATGCTCTATCTGAATCATGAAATAAAAAAATTGGGTTCAGTGTCTGTACAGTTTCTGAAGTGCAAAAAAAAAAAACTCTTAAAGCATGCTACAGAATGAGAGAGAGGAGAGAGAGAGGAGAGAGAGAGAAGAGAGAGAAGATAGGAGAGAGAGAATAACTCATTGTGTAGTTCCTTAGCAAATCTAGACAGGCCAGGAGGCCTGTTTTTCCCACAGAAAACCTCTGGAATACACGGTTTCCAATGCAGCAAAGAATTCTGGGTAAGATATGCAAATTAGGTACACGACACACACCTTTTTACTTCATGTCTGCTTTTCAGCAGATTCCCTTTGTGCCAAAGCATCGCTGTTCACACAGTTATAAGCTTAGCTAGGGTTAAAGCAGTGATTCATAACTATCCCAGGCTCAGGCTTGTATTTAAGCTAATAAAACGGTAAGCCAATAAAAATGAATACTGCTAGTTTGTTAGTATCTTTTTAAATAGCTTCAGCTCTACACTTCAACTCTATACCTCAAGATTCCAGCTGGTTTAATTATATTATTAACTGGCAAAAAAACATTTTAAAGCCAGAATTTAAGTTTTCTGTCAAACATGTAAAAGGAAGGCAATGTATCTTTTAAGGCCTCCCCCCCCCCCCCTTTGGAGCTTTGCAGGACATCCTTAATATCATCACATGGACATTGTTGATTACATTATCAGTAACATCACCTATGATATATAATAGAATCTGCATTCTCCCTTACATAAGCTCCTGGTAACTTTTTTTTATTCCCCATGTCCTTCACATGCAACCACCTCCTCAACCTCCCACTTTACACACATCCTCCTCACACTTTCACCTCCATTTCCCCCCACACACAGGCGTTTCTCTACTTCTCACTCCCTCTAACTCATCCTCTCAGTGACCTTTCCCTCACACCCTACTCATCCTCTCAATTCAACTAACCCTCACACACCAGCTTCTGTTTATCCCTTTAGCCCTCCCTCCTCAAACACAGCCACTCCCTCAACCTGTCTTCCTACCTCCCTGATATCCACTACCCTCCTCACAGCTTCCTTTTAAACCCCGTCTCTTCACAGTCAGCTTCACACCTTCTTATTCCTCTCTCCCTCATCCAAAGTGGCCTTCTTTACACACAGCACTGCTTATCATTTAGCCAACCCTTGCTCACTCTCTCATCCCCTCTCCCTGACATAAAACTCCTGCTCACCCTTCAACATCACTCTAAAGCATTTCTCTTGTGGCATCACCTGTACTTTTGCAGTTAAAAAAGGTTTTTTTATATAAAAAAAATATATTTCTGCACAAACTACATATATACATACACACACACATATAATTTTTACTAGTGATGCTAATGATGATATAATCAGCAATGTCACATGAAATGTCAACAGTTATGTGATTGATGATGTCATTCCTTGCTTTTACACATTTGATAGAAAACAAACTCTGGCTTTAACGTATTTTCCCCCCCAATTAATTTCCTTTTTTTTTCCCTAAGAAATTAAAACAAATACTATATAACCTACATATATGTTTAAGGGGGGAAAAACATTAAGATTAATTTTTATTTCCTTCTAAAATTTAAATAAACATTTTTATTCTGCAAGAAGAGACACAAATACATTATATTAAATATATGGATATTGGTTTGAGAGAATTGTATATAATAATTTCAAGATAAAGGCAGACCTAAGCTGCTTCACTACTGTGACACAGTGAAAATAGGAATCAACAAAAGTGGGATGGACAGGAGAGTTCCCTGGGTGTGTCTGATGCTCTCTCACAACACATTATATTCTCTCAGCATGTTACATCTGAGAGACTCGCTGATTTAAAAGGGACTCTAAACACCTTGTAACTACAAGATATTTCTGTCGTGTTGCTATAGAATAACATATCAGCCAAGTCTTAACGATCTTAAAACAAAGTAACATAATTAATTTGTTATTAATAGCCAAACTCCACCCACCATTTGTCTAATTTGTAGGAGCCAATGTGAGCTTTAGTCCACAGACAATAAGGCTAGTCGCTGTCATAAAGTTAGTATAATGTTAATTGTTTTGCAGTTGATATCTGATGAATCCACTTAGGGATAGATATGTAGCAGGGTTAGCATTTGGAAGCCAGCAGGGTGTATTTTACGTTCTGAGAATTAGAAATGGCTAAATTTTTGGGAGATTAATTACATGACAAAGGGGCAAACTGAATAATGAAAATATATTGCAAAGTCGTTTCATTACACGTAAATCAACATTACTAATTCTTTAAATTGCAAGCTGTATGTAGGTGAAGTTTATTCAAAGTTCACAATACACATTTATCTAACAGAAAAGTAATGTTTTCTGCAAACTGAAAATGTATATCTTGTGAGATTCACTATCCCAGAGAGCTTTATTAATTTATATGTTGAATCACTTTAAAGTGCTGCAGCAGGATTACTTCCCTTATCTCTACTCTTTCTTCAAACCCAAAATGTCTGTTCTCCACTTTTAATACCCTCGGCTGCCCACCCCATCTCCTATTTCCACTTTTCTCTTAGCTCAAGATTTTGCAAACCACCTTAATAACAAAATGATTTTTTATAAGAAATGAAATCATCTCTCAACACACTACCAGTCTCCAACCCACCCCCAACCATTCGCCAATATCCAAAAACCCATAGATTAAGCTTGTTTGCTCCTGCTACTGAGGAAGAAGTTTCTGCCCTTATATCCTCCTCTCACCTCACTACCTGTCCCCTTGATCCCATCCCCTCACAACTACTGCCCTCCTTCTCTCCTACTCTTACTCCTATCCTCACACACATTTTTAATCTCTCCCTCAGCACTGATATATTTCCCTCATCCTGTAAAAATGCACTAATCACACCTATCCTCAAAAAATCTTCTCTCAATCCATCATCCCCATCCAACTACCGCCCTATTTCCCTACTCCCCCTTGCCTCAAAACTTCTGGAAAGGCTCGTATATACACTATTATCAAATTTCCTCACATTAAACTCCCTCCTTGATCCGTTGAAATTTGGATTTGGCCACAAACACTCCAGCAATCATTAAAGGGACATTATACACTCATTTTTTCTTTGCATAAATGTTTTGTAGATGATCTATTTATATAGCCCATAAAGTTTTTTTTTTAAATAAATGTATAGTTTTGCTTATTTTTAAATAACATTGCTCTGATTTTCAGACTCCTAACCAAGCCCCAAAGTTTTATGTGAATACGCTCAGCTACCTACTCCAGCTTGCTCCTGTTTGTGTAAAGGGTCTTTTCATATGCAAAAGAAGGGGGAGGGGCGGAGTGTCTTATTTGCCACTTGCAGTGGGCTTTCCAGCTACCTTTTCAACAGAGCCAAACTGACAGCTTCTAAGTAAGTTTTTAAACAGTTTTATACTGGATTTTTATATCAGTATCTGTGCATCTTATTCTTTATAGTAGTGTCTATTACATGCAGTTATATGAAAATGAGTGTATACTGTCCCTTTAAGGTTACTAATAAACTAATTACAGCAAAACTAATTACAGCAAAATCAAAAAGGCCTTTTCTTTGAGCCTTTGACAGTGATAGCCACTCTCTCTTGCTCCCAAACTGCCAATCCTTTGACATCTGCAACACAACCCTTTCATGGTTCTCCTCCTACCTGTCTAACTAGACCTTTAGTGTAGCATTCTTTGGCACATCCTATGACCCTTTACCACTTTCTGTTTGGGAACCACAAGGCTCTGTCCTTGGTCCCCTTATCTTCTCAATTGATACAGCATCCTTAGGTTCCTTAATAAAGTCCCATGGGTTTCAACATCATTTGTATGAGGATACCCAAATCTACCTCTCTGCCCCAGACCTTTCCCTTTCCTTACTAACTTGTGTTACTGTCTTTCTAACATTTCATGTTGGATGTCCTCTCACTACCTTTAGCTCAATCTCTCCAAAACAGAGCTCCTTATCCCCCGCCTTTCCAAAATCTCCATCCCCCAACTTTCTTTAACTGTTGATAATAACATCATTACCTAAACCTCACTTGCCCAATGTATTGGGCTCACACTTTATGGATAGAACATACAATTTTGAACAACTTTCCAATTTACTTCTATTATAAAATTTGCTTCATTATCTTGTTATCCTTGGCTGTAGGAACAACATTGCAGTACTGGCAGCTAGCTGAAAACATCTAGTTAGCCAACCACAAGAGACAAATGTTTGCATGCACCAATCAGCAGCTAGCTCCCACTAGTGTAGGATATGCGCGTATTCCTTTCCAACAGGGGGTACCAAGACAAAAAAACACAATTTATGCTTACCTGATAAATTTATTTCTCTTGTGGTGTATCCAGTCCACGGATCATCCATTACTTGCGGGATATTCTCATTCCCAACAGGAAGTTGCAAGAGGACACCCACAGCAGAGCTGTTATATAGCTCCTCCCCCAACTGCCATATCCAGTCATTGGACCGAAAACACGCAGAGAAAGGAGAAACCATAGGGTGCAGTGGTGACTGTAGTTTAAATGAAAAAATTACCTGCCTTAAAATGACAGGTGGGCCGTGGACTGGATACACCACAAGAGAAATAAATTTATCAGGTAAGCATAAATTGTGATTTCTCTTGTAAGGTGTATCCAGTCCACGGATCATCCATTACTTGTGGGATACCAATACCAAAGCTAAAGTACACGGATGAAGGGAGGGACAAGGCAGGTACTTAAACGGAAGGTACCACTGCCTGTAAAACCTTTCTCCCAAAAATAGCCTCCGAAGAAGCAAACGTATCAAATTTGTAGAATTTTGAAAAAGTATGAAGCGAAGACCAAGTCGCTGCCTTGCAAATCTGTTCAACAGAAGCCTCATTTTTAAAGGCCCAAGTGGAAGCCTCAGCTCTAGTAGAATGAGCTGTAATCCTTTCAGGAGGCTGCTGGCCAGCAGTCTCATAGGCTAAGC
This sequence comes from Bombina bombina, assembly GCF_027579735.1. Taxonomy (NCBI): domain Eukaryota; kingdom Metazoa; phylum Chordata; class Amphibia; order Anura; family Bombinatoridae; genus Bombina; species Bombina bombina. The sequence continues at coordinate 1,179,995,001 of NC_069499.1, read as the reverse complement.
GGATTATGCTTCTTAGCCAAAAAGAAAGAGAGGTTGCCGAAGCCTTTTGACCTCTCCTCTGTCCAGAGTAGACAACAAACAAAGCAGATGTTTGACAAAAATCTTTAGTAGCTTGTAAGTAAAACTTTAAAGCACGAACCACGTCCAGATTGTGTAATAGACGTTCTTTCTTTGAAGAAGGATTAGGACACAAGGATGGAACAACAATCTCTTGATTGATATTCTTGTTAGATACCACCTTAGGTAAAAACCCAGGTTTGGTACGCAGGACTACCTTATCCGTATGGAAGATCAGATAAGGAGAATCACATTGTAAAGCAGATAACTCAGAGACTCTACGAGCCGAGGTAATAGCTACCAAAAACAGAACTTTCCAAGATAAAAGTTTGATATCTATGGAATGAAGAGGTTCAAACGGAACTCCTCGAAGAACCTTAAGAACCAAATTTAAGCTCCATGAGGGAGCAACAGGTTTAAACACAGGCTTGATTCTAACCAAAGCCTGACAAAATGCCTAAACGTCTGGAACATCTGCCAGACGCTTGTGCAAAAGAATAGACAGAGCAGAAATCTGTCCTTTTAAGGAACTAGCTGACAATCCTTTTTCCAAACCATCTTGGAGAAAAGATAATATCCTGGGAATCCTAACCCTTGGATTCACACCAATAAAGATATGTACGCCATATTTTATGGTAAATTTTCCTGGTGACAGGCTTTCATGCCTGTATTAAGGTATCAATGACTGACTCGGAGAAGCCACGCTTTGATAAAATCAAGCGTTCAATCTCCAGGCACTCAGTCTCAGAGAAATTAGATTTGGATGGTTGAAAGGACCCTAAAGTAGAAGGTCCTGTCTCAGAGGCAGAGTCCATGGTGGAAAGGATGACATGTCCACCAGATCTGCATACCAGGTCCTGCGTGGCCACGCAGGCGCTATCAAAATCACTGATGCTCTCTCCTGCTTGACCTTGGCAATCAGTCGAGGGAGCAGAGGAAACGGTGGAAACACATAAGCCAGGTTGAAAGACCAGGGCGCTGCTAGAGCATCTATTAGCGTCGCCTTGGGATCCCTGGACCTGGATCCGTAACAAGGAAGCTTGGCGTTCTAGCGAGACGCCATGAGATCCAGTTCTGGTTTGCCCCAACGATGAATCAATTGTGCAAACACCTCCGGATGGAGTTCCCACTCTCCCGGATGAAAAGTCTGACGACTTAAAAAATCCGCCTCCCAGTTCTCTACACCTGGGATATGGATAGCTGATAGGTGGCAAGAGTGAGTCTCTGCCCAGCGAATTATCTTTGAGACTTCTAACATCGCTAGGGAACTTCTTGTTCCCCCTTGATGGTTGATGTAAGCCACAGTCGTGATGTTGTCCGACTGAAATCTGATGTACCTCAGAGTTGCTAACTGAGGCCAAGCCTGAAGAGCATTGAATATCGCTCTTCCAGAATATTTATTGGAAGGAGTGTCTCCTCCTGAGTCCACAATCCCTGAGCCTTCAGGGAGTTCCAGACTGCACCCCAACCTAGAAGGCTGGCATCTGTTGTTACAATTGTCCAATCTGGCCTGCGAAAGGTCATACCTTTGGACAGATGGACCCGAGATAGCCACCAGAGAAGAGAATCCCTGGTCTCTTGATCCAGATTTAGTAGAGGGGACAAATCTGTGTAATCCCCGTTCCACTGACTGAGCATGCATAGTTGCAGCGGTCTGAGATGTAGGCGTGCAAACGGCACTATGTCCATTGCCGCTACCATTAAGCCGATTACTTCCATGCACTGAGCCACCGAAGGGCGCGGAATGGAATGAAGAACACGGCAGGAATTTAGAAGCTTTGATAACCTGGACTCCATCAGGTAAATTTTCATTTCTACAGAATCTATCAGAGTCCCTAGGAAGGAAACTCTTGTGAGTGGGGATAGAGAACTCTTTTCCTCGTTCACTTTCCACCCATGCGATCTCAGAAATGCCAGTACTACGTCCGTATAAGACTTGGCAATTTGGAAGTTTGACGCCTGTATCATGATGTCGTCTAAATAAAGGGCCACTGCTATGCCCCGCGGCCTTAGGACCGCCAGAAGCGACCCTAGAACCTTTGTAAAGATTCTTGGGGCTGTAGCTAATCCAAAGGGAAGAGCTACAAACTGGTAATGCCTGTCTAAAAAGGCAAACCTGAGAAACCGATGATGATCTTTGTTATCGGAATGTGAAGATAAGCATCCTTTAAATCCACTGTAGTCATATATTGACCCTCCTGGATCATAGATAGGATGGTACGAATAGTTTTCATCTTGAATGATGGAACTCTGAGGAATTTGTTTAAGATCTTTAGATCCAAAATTGGTCTGAAGGTTCCCTCTTTTTTGGGAACCACAAACAGATTTGAGTAAAAACCCTGTCCCTGTTCCTCCTTTGGAACTGGATGGATCACTCCCATAACTAGGAGGTCTCGTACACAGTGTAAGAATGCCTCTCTCTTTATCTGGTTTGCAGATAATTGTGAAAGGTGAAATCTCCCTTTTGGGGGGGAAGCTTTGAAGTCCAGAAGATATCCCTGGGATATAATTTCCAACACCCAGGGATCCTGGACATCTCTTGCCCACGCCTGGGCGAAGAGCGAAAGTCTGCCCCTACTAGATCCGTTACCGGATAGGGGGCCGTTCCTTCATGCTGTCTTAGAGGCAGCAGCAGGCTTTTTGGCCTGCTTACCTTTGTCCCAGGTCTGGTTTGGTCTCCAGACCGTCTTGGACTGAGCAAAAGTTCCCTCTTGTTTGCATTAGAGGAAGTTGATGCCGCACTTGCCTTGAAGTTTCGAAAGGCACGAAAATTAGACTGTTTGGCCCTTGATTTGGACCTGTCCTGAGGAAGGGCATGACCTTTTCCTCCAGTGATATCAGCAATAATCTCCTTCAAACCAGGCCCGAATAGGGTCTGCCCCTTGAAGGGAATGTTAAGCAGCTTAGATTTTGAAGTCACGTCAGCTGACCATGATTTAAGCCATAGCGCCCTGCACGCCTGTATAGCAAAACCAGAATTCTTAGCCGTTAGTTTAGTCAAATGAACAATGGCATCAGAAAACAAAGGAATTGGCTAGCTTAAGTACTCTAAGCTTGCCAAGTATGTCATCCAATGGAGTCGCTACCTGTAAAGCCTCTTCCAGAGACTCAAACCAGAACGCTGCAGCAGCAGTGACAGGAGCAATGCATGCAAGGGGCTGTAGGATAAAACCTTATTGAATAAACATTTTCTTAAGGTAACCTTCTAATTTTTTATCCATTGGATCTAAAAAAAGCACAACTGTCCTCGACAGGGATAGTAGTACGCTTTGCTAAAGTAGAAACTGCTCCCTCCACCTTAGGAACAGTCATAAGTCCCGTGTGGTGGCGTCTATTGGAAACATTTTTCTAAAAATAGGAGGGGAAGAGAACGTCACACCTGGTCTATCCCATTCCTTATTAATAATTTCTGTAAACCTTTTAGGTATTGGAAAAACATCAGTACACACCGGCACTGCATAGTATTTATCCAGTCTACACAATTTCTCTGGCACTGCAATTGTATCACAGTCATTCAGAGCAGCTAAAAACTCCCTGAGAAACACGCGGAGGTGTTCAAGCTTAAATTTAAATGTAGAAATATCAGAATCAGGTTGCATCATCTTTCCTGAGTCAGAAACATCACCCACAGACTGAAGCTCTCCTTCCTCAGCTTCTGCATAATGTGAGGCAGTATCAGACATGGTTCTTAAAGCGTCAGTATGCTCTGCATTTCGTCTAACCCCAGAGCTATCTCGCTTACCTCTAAATTCAGGTAGTCTGGCTAATACCGCTGACAGTGTATTATCCATGACTGCCGCCATGTCTTGTAAAGTAATCGCTACGGGCGCCCTAGATGTACTTGGCGCCATTTGAGCGGGAGTCCCTTGAGCGGGAGTCAAAGGATCTGACACGTGGGGAGAGTTAGTCGGCATAACTTCCCCCTCGTCAGATTCCTCTGGTGATAAAAAATTTTAAAGACAGAATATGATCTTTATTGCTTAAAGTGAAATCAGTACATTTGGTACACATTCTAAGAGGGGGTTCCACCATGGCTTTTAAACATAATGAACAAGTAGTTTCCTCTATGTCAGACATGTTTGTACAGACTAGCAATGAGACTAGCAAGCTTGGAAAACACTTTAAATCAAGTTAACAAGCAAATATAAAAAACGGTACTGTGCCTTTAAGAGAAACAAATTTTGTCAAAATTTGAAAAACAATGAAAAAAGGCAGTAAATCAAACAAAATTTTTACAGTGTATGTAATAAGTTAACAGAGCATTGCACCCACTTGAAAATGGATGATTAACCCCTTAATTCAAAAAACGGATCAAAAAAACTATATAGACGTTTTTTAACAGACACAACAAACTGCCACAGCCTGCTGTGGCCCTACTGTGATGATAGCAGGATGTGATGTCACTAGCATGTGGGCGGGGCTTAGGTCCGGTGTCTGTGTCGCAGTTAGTTTAGTACAATCAACCTGTCTGGATGTGTATTGCTATGCTCTGTAATAAAATAGAGTTGTACCATCATTGCTGTGTCCTGCATATGTCCTGCATCTCATGACATGGTGTCAGAAGTTCTGGACTGCGCTTCTGTTTCTGATCGATTGCAATGTCAAAGTTTACCCCACCTGAGCCTTTTGACTTTTCTCAGCCTGCAGCTTGGCCCACATGGCGTCAGCGGTTTCAGCGCTTCAGGATTGCATCCAAACTGAACAAGGAGAGTGGTGAAGTACAAGTTAATTCTCTTTTATATTCTATGGGGAAAGATGTAGAGCCAGTGTTCAATGCTTTTACTTTCCAAGAAGGGGAAGAAGTTAACTTTGATATAGTTATGGATAAACTCAGTGCCCACTTTGTGCCCAAAAGAAATGTGATTCATGAGAGAGCTTGTTTTCACAAACGTAATCAGCGTGTGGGAGAATCTGTGGAGTCATTTGTGCGCAGCCTGTATGAATTAGCTGAATTCTGTGAGTTTGGTGTTGCTAAAGAAGAGCAAATCAGAGACAGAATAGTTATTGGAATTGCAGATGCTGAAGTCTCCCTGAAGCTGCAGTTAGAGCCTGATTTAACGTTAGACGGGGCTATTAGGATGGCCCGCCAGAGTGAACTGGTGAAAAAGCAAAGTGCTGATCTGAGGTCTGAGAGTATTGTGGATGAAGTGCAACAGTCTAGGAAAATTACTAGTGAAAGGCACAGTGTGAGCGGTAGATCTAAAGTACTGGAAAGGCCTAGAAGTGGATGGGCGCAACATGGCCGATGCACACGGTGCTACCGGGCTCATGATCAGAGTGCTATATGCCCGGCCAGAGATAAAAGATGCAGAAAATGTAACAGAATAGGCCATTTTGAAGTGGTGTGTAAAACTGAATACATTAAGGAGATGCAGGTGGACAGTGACCAGGAGGGTCAGGAAGTGTCTTTTGTGGGGTCTGTTGTGGAACGGACAAGCTCAGAGGAAGATTGGAAAGTTACTTTTACTGTAATGGGAGCCAAAGTTGATTTTAAGATTGACACAGGAGCAGATATCACTGTAATGTCTTTTGCTGAATTTATGAAACTGCCTCGACAGCCCCAGCTGGCGAAGGTTACTACAAATGTTCATAGTCCTGGTGGCCGCATTGATTGTGTGGGGAAATTTCTTGCCAGCTGTGAGTACAAACAAAGGAAGTTCACCATGTGGGTGCATGTGATCCGAGGTCAGTGTGTTAACAGTTTATTGAGCAGAAAAGCAGCCTGTGACTTGGGCCTCGTGGCCAGAGTGAATGAGATCTCTGAAGATATGTTTGGCGAGTTGGGCCTACTGAGCTGCAAACCTGTCCGTATAGCACTTAAAAGTGACGCAGTCCCGTACAGTATTTCTACTCCTCGTAGAATTCCGTTCCCGCTCATGCCTCAAGTGGAGAAAGAGCTCATGCGCATGAAGTCTATGGGGGTTATTGAAGAGGTTGTTGAAGCAACTGATTGGTGTGCCCCCATTGTTCCAGTTGCAAAGAAAAACGGAAAGGTGCGCATCTGTGTGGACCTGAAAAGGTTGAATGAGGCAGTGAAGAGGGAGAGATTTGTGCTGCCGACATTGGAAGATATAGCCCCGAAGTTGGCTGGGGCGAAGTTCTTTTCCACATTAGACGCTTCTAGCGGCTTTTGGCAGATCCCCCTGGATCCAAAGTGCCGCAAACTGACTACCTTTATCATTCCGGTAGGTCGGTTCTGCTTCTGCAGACTTCCCTTTGGGATATCCTCCACTCCTGAGATCTTTCAGAGGGAAATGAGTTCTCTCCTGAGTGGCCACGTGGGCACAGCAGTCGTCATGGACGACATTCTAGTGTATGGGTCTACAGTGGAGGAGCATGATCAGCGTTTGAGTTGTGTGCTGCAGGCTATCAAAGAGTCTGGGCTGAAGCTGAATAAAGAAAAATGTCATTTTAGGAAAACTGAATTATGCTACTTTGGGCATATCATCAACGGGGATGGCATCAAGCCGGACCCCGAGAAAATTCGGGCTATCGAACAGATGAAAAGCCCTTCTGATGTACATGAGCTGAGACAGATATTGGGCCTTGTAAATTACGTGGGCAAGTTTCTTCCAGATTTATCTACAGTTTTGCACCCTATCACAGAGTTGCTTAAGAAAGATGTTGCCTGGGTCTGGGGACCCTCACAAGAAAAAGCGTTCCTGCATGCTAAGTCCCTGCTGGGGTCTGCCCCAGTGCTGGGGTTCTACGACCCTTCAAAAAAGACTGTGGTTAGTGCTGATGCAAGCAGTTATGGGTTGGGGGCTGCACTCCTGCAGCTGAATGACAACAAATTACAGCCCATCGCCTACTGTTCCCGCACACTGACGGCTGCAGAGTCAAAATACGCTCAAATTGAGAAAGAGTGCCTGGCTGCAGTTTGGGCCTGTGAGCGCTTTCAGCGTTATCTAGTGGGTTTGGAGAAATTTAGTCTGGAAACTGACCACAAACCGCTAGTCCCTCTTATCAATTCTTATGACATCGACAAAACACCCTTGAGATGCCAGAGACGTTTAATGAGACTACTCAGGTTCAATGTTCAGGCAGTGCATGTGCCGGGGAAGCAGCTGGTTGTGGCAGATACACTGTCCAGGCTCCCGCTGGCTGCTGCTGAAGAATCCTCCACAGAGTCGGATGTAAAAGTGTATGTTGATTCAGTTCTGGCCTCTAAGTCCATTTCTTCAAGGAAACTGGAAGAGATAAAGAAAGAGACATATTTGGACACAGATCTGCAAGAAGTTATAAGGTACATAAGAGATGGCTGGCCCGAGAGCCGGGCAGCCTGGATGTCTTTAAATGCTTACCAGCCAGAGAGGTCGCAGCTCACGGAGCTGGAGGGGTTGGTGCTGTTCCAAGACCGTATTGTAATTCCTGTCAGCATGAGGAAGGAGATGTTAAACAGGATTCACGATGGCCACTTAGGCATTACAAAGTGCAGAGAAAGAGCAGCTACAGCTGTGTGGTGGCCTGGGATCAGCTCCGACATTGCAAATCACGTGTCTAAATGTGCCTTTTGCCGGGAACGCCGGCCTACTCAGAGCAGAGAGCCCTTAATGTCTACTCCGCTGCCTGCGGGGCCGTGGCAGAAAATAGCTGCTGATTTGTGCGAACTGCACGGGAAAAAGTTTCTTGTTGTTATCGACTACTATTCCAGGTATTTGGAAATAGCACCCCTGAATGATATCACAAGTCAGGCCGTTATCATTCGCCTGAAGAGCTTGTTCGCCCGCTGGGGCATTCCAATGGAGCTGGTGAGTGATAATGGCATGCAGTTCGCTTCTACAGAGTTCAGTGCTTTCAGCAGGGAATATGATTTTGTACATTCCACGTCAAGTCCACATTATCCGCAGGCCAACGGAATGGCTGAAAGGGCAGTTCAAACAACAAAATTCATTCTAAAGCAATCTGATCCGTACCTAGCCCTCTTGTCATACAGGGCGACGCCCATTCAAGCCACCGGGTTTAGCCCGGCACAGCTGATGCTAGGACGCCAGATTCGCACCACTTTACCCTCAGTGGGTGTCTTCAAGCCGCCTGGCCCTGTTCCTCGGGACGAAGTCCTTAGGAGGGATGAAGAGGCCAAAAAGGGTTATCGTTTCTTCTACGACAGGAGACATTCTGTCAGGCCTTTACAGGAACTGAAAGCGGGCCAAAGTGTCAGAATTAAACTGGATGATGAGAAGAAATGGAAGACGCCTGCTACGGTAGTGGGCCGCTCTCCAGAACCAAGGTCTTACACAGTCCTTACAGAGGGAGGGACGGTTACACGCCGTAACCGAAGACATCTTCAGCCTGTACCTGAGAGTCTGGAACCGGATACCTCAGTACCACCGCCGGTGGGATCCCCTGTTCTAAGGGAGGTGCCTTCCCCTCAGCAAGATCATAGCGGGGATATATCTTTGCCTCCAGCAGACTCTTGTTCACCATCTTCTGTATCAGAGGACAGTTCATGCAAAGTTACATCAAGCGGAAGAGTGGTGAGGCTTCCGGCCCGATACAGGGACTGACTTTAGCTAGAACAGTGACCGGAAGTATGGGCAGAATAATCCCATGGTCACTGTGGACTAGGGTAGTCTACCCCGATGTCCAAGTCAGGATGTAATTTATTTGTTCATGTTTTCTAATCTATCTGTTTTTATAATGTTCTAAAACTAAATGTTGTTGTATACCCTGTTGGTGTACCTTGTTATTTAATATATGCGAATGTATGCTTTGCCTTTGAAAAAGGGGAAGATGTGATGATAGCAGGATGTGATGTCACTAGCATGTGGGCGGGGCTTAGGTCCGGTGTCTGTGTCGCAGTTAGTTTAGTACAATCAACCTGTCTGGATGTGTATTGCTATGCTCTGTAATAAAATAGAGTTGTACCATCATTGCTGTGTCCTGCATATGTCCTGCATCTCATGACACCTACCTTCCTCAATAAACGACTTTGGAAAGCCTTTGAGCCCTTTAGAGATGTCCTATAGCATACAGGGGACTCCTGAGGGAAGCTGGATGTCACAGTTTGTAATTTTAACTGCAACAACTGTAACTTTTATACTACAACAGTAGAAAGCCTCAGGAAACTGTTTCTAGGCAAAATTTAAGCCAGCCATGTGGAAAAAACTAGGCCCCAATAAAGTTTTATCACCAAAGCATATATAAAAACTATTAAACATGCCAGCAAACGTTTTATATTGCAATTTTATAAGGGTATTACCCCTGAGAGTAAGCATGATACCAGTCGCTATTAAATCACTGTATTCAGGCTTAACTTACATTAATCCGGTATCAGCAGCATTTTCTATTTCTAGAAAAAATTGTAACTGCACATACCTCATAGCAGAGTAACCTGCACGCCATTCTCCCGCTGAAGTTACTTCTCTCCTCAGACATATGTGAGAACAGCAATGGATCTTAGTTACAACCTGCTAAGATCATAGAAAAGTCAGGCAGATTCTTCTTCTATTTACTGCCTGGGATAAAATAGTACAACTCCGGTATCATTTAAAATAACAAACTTTTGATTGAAGATAAAAAACTAACTATATTTCACCACTCTCTCTTACTACCTCCATGCGCGTTGAGAGTTGCAAGAGGATGACTGGGTATGGCAGTTGGGGGAGGAGCTATATAACAGCTCTGCTGTGGGTGTCCTCTTGCAACTTCCTGTTGGGAATGAGAATATCCCACAAGTAATGGATGATCCGTGGACTGGATACACCTTACAAGAGAAAGCACATTTGAAAATAGAAGTGAAATTAAATGTGTCAATACAATTACACACTATCTGAATCCCGCAAGTTTTATTTTGACTTTCCTATCCCTTTAGAAACATCTCTACAGTGCTCAACTTCCTTACATAAGATACAGCTAAAACTTTAATCAACGCTCTCATCATTTCCCACCGTAACTATTGCAACTCAATCCTCTACGGCCTCCAAAGCAGATATCTATCTCCCCAACAATCCATAATAATAATAATAAATGCAAGGCTGATCTTCCTTACACGTCACTCCTCATAGGCTGCACCTCTCTGCCAATTCCTTCACTGACTTCCCCTAACTTCCTGAATAAAACACAAAAACAAAATTTATGCTTACCTGATAAATTTATTTATTTCCGGATATGGAGTCCACAACGTCATTACTCCTGGCCAGCAGGAGGAGGCAAAGAGCACCAAAGCAAAAGCTGTTAAATGTCACTCCTCTACCCATAATCCCCAGTCATTTGACCAAAAGGAAAATGTAAAAAAGGAATAACAAAAAGGTGAAGAGGTGCCTGAGGTTTAGTCAAAAATAACAGTCTCAAATTAAGGGTGGGGTCATGGACTCTCCATATCTGGAAATAAATAAATTTATCAGGTAAGCATAAATTTTGTTTTCTTTCCTAAGATATGGAGAGTCCAAGATGTCATCAATTACTAGTGGAAACCAATACCCAAGCTAGAGGACACAGATGACTAGGGAGGGATAACAAGACAGGCAGACCTAAACAGAAGGTACCACCGCTTGAAGGACCTTTCTCCCAAAAGAAGCCTCAGCCGAGGCAAAAGTATCAAATTTGGAAAAAGTATGCAGAGAGGACCAAGTTGCAGCCTTGCAAATCTGTTCCACAGAAGCTTAATTTTTGAAAGCCGAAGAAGAGGAGACAGCCCTCGTGGAATGAGCCGTAATTCTCTCAGGAGGCTGCTGACCAGCAGTCTCATAAGCAAAACGAATGATACTTCTTAACCAGAAAGAAAAAGAAGTAGCAGTAGCTTTCTGACCTTTAAGCTTTCCAGAGAAACAAAGAAACAGGGCAGAAGACTGGCGAAAACCCTTAGTCGTCTGAAGATAAAATTTTTAAGCATGCAAACATCCAAGTTGTGCAATAAACGTTCCTTATGAGAAGAAGGATTAGGACATAAAGAAGGAACAACAATTTCCTGATTAATATTTCAATCCGAAACCACTTTTGGAAGAAAACCAAATCTAGTACGAAGAACCGCCTTATCTGCATGGAAGATAAGATAAGGCGAATCACACTGCAAAGCTGAGAGTTCCGAAACTCTCGTAGCAGAAGAGATAGCAATAAGAAACAAAACCTTCCAAGATAGCAACTTAATATCTATGGAATGCATTGGCTCAAACGGAGTCTGCCGCAAAACTTTAAGAACAAGGTTAAGACTCCAAGGAGAAGCAACAGACTTAAACACAGGCCTGACAAAAAGATTGAACGTCTGGCACATCCGCCAGACGCTTGTGCAACAAAATAGATAATGCAGAAATCTGACCCTTCAAAGTACTGGCTGACAAACCATTCGCCAAACCATCCTGGAGAAAAGACAAAATCCTAAGAATCCTGACCCTACTCCAAGAGTAGCCCCTTGGATTCACACCAATACAGGTATTTACGCAATACCTAATGGTAAATCTTTCTAGTAACAGGCTTGTGAGCCTGAATCATGCTCTCAATGACCGACTCAGAAAAACCACACTTAGACAGAACTAAGCGTTCAATCTCCAAGCAGTCAGCTTCAGAGAAATGAGACTTGGATGAAGGAATGGACCCTGAGTTAGAAGGTCCATCCTCAGAGGCAACCTCCAAGGTGGAAGAGATGACATCTTCACTAGGTCTGCAAACCAGATCCTATGAGGCCATGCAGGAGCTATTCGAATTACAGACGCTCTCTACTGTTTGATACGAGCAATGACTCATGGAAGGAGCGCTAACGAAGGAAACAGGTATGCTAACCTGAAATCCCAAGGAACCACCAGAGCATCTATCAGGGTGGCCTGCGGATCTCTTGACCTTGAATCGTACCTTGGAAGTTTGCGTTCTGCCGAGATGCCATCAGATCTAATTCCGGGACCCCCCATTTGAGGATTATCCTGGAGAACACCTCCGGATTGAGGGCTCACTCCCCGGGATGAGAAGTTTGTCTGCTCAGGAAATCCGCTTCCCAGTTGTCCACTCCTGGAATGTGGATGGCAGATAGACAATTGTGAGCTTCTGCCCACTGAACAATCCGAGCCACCTCCTTCATGGCTAAGGAACTCCGAGTTCCTTCCTGGTGGTTTATGTAAGCCACCGAGGTGATGTTGTCCGACTGGAATCTGATAAACCGGGCTAAGGACAACTGAGTGCAAGCCATCAGAGCATTGTAAATCACTTTCAACTCTAAGACGTTTATGGGGAGAGTAGACTCCTTCCGGATCCATAGTCCCTGTGCCCTTAACGAGTCCCAGACTGCTCCCCAGCCTAGCAGGCTGGCATCTGTGGTCACAATCACCCAGGAAGGTCTCCAGAAGCAAGTGCCCTAAGACAGATGTTCCTGAGAAAACCACCATGGGAGAGAGTCTCATGTCGACTGATCTAGATCTATCCTCTGAGACAGAGCCAAATGGTCTCCATTCCATTGTCTGGGCATGCATAACTGCAGAGCTCTCAAATGGAATTGAGCAAAGTGAATGATGTCCATGGAAGCGACCATCAGATTAATTACCTCCAAACACTGAGCCACTGATGCTAGAGAGGCAAGAGGAGAGAGTTTTGGATAAGGAGTCTTTTATGGTTCTCAAGAAAACTGCTCTTGTAGCTGGAACAAGGGAACACTTTCCATCCGTGGGAACGTAAAAAAGAAAACAAGATCTCTGTATGAGAGTTTGCTTGTTGAAAAGATTGCGCCTGAACCAAGATGTCATCCAGATAGGGCGCTACTACAATTCTCCGAGACCTGATCACTGCCAAGAGAGTTCCAGAACCTTTGAGAAAATTCTGGGAGCTGTGGCAAGGCCAAACGGAAGAGCCACAAACTGAAAGTGTTTGTCCAGAAAGGCAAATCTCAGAAACTTGTGATGATCCCTGTGGATGGGAACATAAAGATACGCATACTTCAGGTCTATGGTCGCCATGAATTGACCCTCTTGGACCAAAGGAAGAATGGAATGAATGGTTTCCATTTTGAAGGATGGTACCTTGAGAAACTTGTTGAGACACTTCAGGTCTAGAATAGGACAAAAAGATCCCTCTTTTTTTAGGAACCATGAACAGATTTGAATAGAATCCCAGACCCGGTTCCCTTACAGGAACTGGAACCATCACTCCCAGGGAAGAAAGGTCCCAAACGCAATTCCAGAATGCCTCTCTTTTTATCTGGTCTACAGATAATCTTGAGAGGTGGAAACCTGCCCCTGGGAGGAAAAGATTTGTATTCTATTTTGTAACCCTGGGATACTATGTCCACAGCCCAGGGATCTGGGACATCTAGTATTCATGCTTGATAAAACAGAGAAAGTATGCCCCCCCTCTTGATCCAATCCCGGCTCGGGGGCAAACCCTTCATGCTGATTTAGACTCAGCAGCGGGCTTCTTAGATTGCTTCCCCATGTTCCAAGACTGATTGGGTTTCAAAGAAGACTTGGACTGTTCCTGCCTGGAAGAGGAAAAGGAAGATTTTCCTTTAAAGTTACGAAAGGAACGAAAATTACTCTGATGTCCCTTAGTTCTATTCTTCTTGTCTTGTGGAAGAAAAGACCCTTTTCCACCTGAAATATCAGAAATTATTTCTGTCAGACCAGGTCCAAACAAGGTTTTACCCTTGTAAGGAAGTGCCAGAAGCTTGGACTTAGAAAAAACATCAGCTGACCAAGATTTTAGCCACAACGCCCTGCGGGCTAGCACAGCGAAGCCAGATATTTTGGCTCCCAGTCTCATAACTTGCATGGTAGCATCAGAAATAAAGGATTGGCTATCTTGAGAGCCTTAATCCTGTCTTGGATCTCCTCCAAAGGAGTCTCCGCCTGAAGAGAATCAGACAAGGAGTCAAACCAAGGATGCCGCACTAGACACAGTGGCAATACAAACTGCAGGTTGCTATTGAAGACCTTTATAAACATACATCTTCTTCAAATAAGCCTCCAGCATCTTGTCTATTGGATCCTTAAATGAGCAGTTATCCTCTATAGGAATAGTAGTTCTCTTAGCCAGAGTAGAAATAGCCCCTTCTACAACTTCAGCATCAGAAGAAGGAATTATACTGTCTGAATCTAAGATTTCACCCTCAGAAGCTTCCGACGTATCCTCCTCATCAGACGTAAGAGGGGGAGCAACCTGTTTAGCAGCAGACAAAACAAAAACCTTACTATCTGAATCTCTAATGTTCCCCTTGCGTTTTCCCTTTAACATAGGGAAAGCAGATAATGCCGCAGATACCACAGAAGATACCTGCCCAGCAAAATCTGCAGGCAAAAATACGTCTTCAGGAGGCTGAAGGGAACTGCAGGGCACTGCATGTGACGCCATAGAGGCTTGGGATGTGATAGGAGAAAGCTGTGGCATTGCCTGAACAGCATCATCCTGAGAGACATTAGGCTCAGCAAAAAGAACTTTATCTTTACATTTCAATGTCCTTTCTACACACAAGGAACAAAATTGAAAAGGGGTAACATTTTGGGCCTCTAAACATAATAAACAGGTATTCATAAGAGCAGACTCCTGCTCCATGTCAGACATAGCCCCAAAAACAGATGTACAAAATAAAAAACTGTTAGTCACTTTAAGAAAAACTTTCCTTAAACGCACAATAGTAATTTTAAAACAAATAGGAAAAACATATGATATTGGCACCTCTACACCTCAGATTAACTGAGGTGCTCCTACCTGACCGCTAACAGAAAAACCGCAACATCAGTCTGCAACTAAAAATCCTCCAGCAGTCCGGATAGCTGCAGGAAGAAATGAAAGCAAAAAAACAGAGCGAGTCACCTGACAAACCAAAGGGAGCTGCGCCCACAAAAAATATGCGCGATCCCAGGTTGACTACATCACAATACTAACGCTTGCTACCTGTCAGCAATTGAAAGCGTTATAGTCCGGAAGGGCTCTTATTAGCACAAAATGTAATGCAGGGCTAAAAACGATCCCTCTCAAAGTGAAAAGTAAAAAACATATACATTTACCACACATACACCAATAAAAAATACACCAATAAAAAATAATTGAGCCAAAAAACATAAGCAGGTTAATCTTTTCCAATTAACCCCTCAGTCTCTCACTGCCAGTGCCTGCGTTCTGCCAAAATGAAATCCTTAACAAGGATAAATGTGTCCCCAGAATGTATTGCAGCCATACTGTTGTTAAGTGCAAGCCTCCACATAGAAGACAAGAATGCACTTACCTGCAATCTAGCTGTCCGGCAGAGAGACAGCTTACAAGGCGTGAAAGGACACATACTCCTTACAGAGACCTATGTAAAAAAGAAAGAACAGAGTAAACCTACTCTGGCTTTCTATACTAGGGCAGCAAATATGTTAGGAAAACACAGCAAGGCCTACCTTACAAGTTCCTAAATGCTTTAAAGCCACCACTATCCTACTGAAGAGATTAATGTGGACTACGGCTAAACCCAAAAAATCTTGCTTGTAGCGAAAGAAATCCAATTTTCTTCAGACACCAAATCTTCATCTCCTCCATTGACAGAGGCAAAGAGAATAACTGAGGATTATGGGTAGGGAAGTGATATTCAACAGCTTTTGCTGTGGTGCTCTTTGCCTCCTCCTGCTGGCCAGGAGTGATATTCCCACTAGTAATTGATGATGTTGTGGACTCTCCATATCTTAGGAAAGAAATACTGACTGACATTCAAGACTCTAAATAATACTGCCCCCCCATATATCTCTGACCTTGGCTCCAGATACTATTCTACAATCCCCGCTCTGGTCATGACCTCCTCTCTTGTTACTTCCTCACATATCAGTCTACAAGACTTCTCTAGATAGGCCCCTATCTTGTGGAACGCTCTGCCTTGCTCCACAAGACTCTTCCCTAGTTTTCAAAGTTTCAAGAGCTGATTTACAGTGCAACTCTTGGCAGGGCCCTCTATTCCTTTGTCTCCCATAATTGTCACCTTGCATATTAGACCCATGTTTATAGCGCTGCAGAATCTGTTGGTGCTCTACAAATAACACCTATTATTATTATCAGAGTGTAAAATTTAACATGAACACTTCTATGTAAAAAAAAAAAAAAAAAGATGTTATCTCAAATTTCCCCCAGTAGCTGCATTCTATTATTAAAGGGACACTCAAGTCAAAATTAAACTTCATGATTCAGATACAGCATGCAATTTTAAACAACTTTCCAATTTACTTCAATTAACAAAATGTGCAGGGTCTTTTTATATTTAAACTTTTTGAGTCACCAACTCCTACTGAGCATGTGCAAGAATTCACAGCATATACGTATATGCATTTGTGATTGGCTGATGACTGTCACATGATACAGGGGGAATGGAAATAGACATAACTTTGCAATTTATTTAACAAAAATCTACTACTCATTTGAAGTTCAGACTAAGTGCTATTGCATTGCCTTCTTATCATGCATTTGTTGATTATGCAAATCTACAGTGTTGACTGGTCCTTTAAGGGACTTTAAGCTGTCAGAAAAGAGGCATGTCCCAGGACTTGCAAGGCACGGTGTATCTGGCATGTGTAGCACAGTTACTTTATTTCCCTTCTCAAATTTCTTTCATGATTCAATTTTAAACAACTTTAAAAATTTACTTCAATTATCAAATTTTCTTTGTTTTCTTGTTATCTTTTGTTTAAAAGCAGGAAGGTAAGCTCAGGAGTGTGCACGTGTCTGTAGCACTATATAGCAGTAGTTTTGTAACAATGCTATACATTAGCAAGAGCACTAGCTAACAGCACTATTTACTAATGAAAAAAGATTCCGGTAGAGCCTCACAAAGGGTGAAAGTAAACACTTTATTCAGCAATCTTTAAAACAGCAGGAATCGGATAGTAAAAATCCTAGGTCATTCAAAACGTCTGACCGATTTCAGTCTCTGGGACCGTAATCATAGACAGAACAGGTTACATCTGAGTACAAAATATAAAGGCTAAGAATCTGCCTGATAGGCTAAAACCAAAATGACCCAAGAATTTATCCCATGGTGTACACTGATCAAATTGATAGAGTGAGTGTCAGAATGGATTATACATATTGATATGATACTTATACATATACAAAAAACAATTCATTTAAGGAAAAGAATACGAGAATGGTAAATAAAACATAGGAACAAATTAACTAAAAAAGAAGAATATAGGTAAGGAGCGTGTAGTAGCACAAAAATGCAGTCCCATAGATACACTCCGTATTCACACAGATAGTATAATGAATTGAATAAAGACGTGTTGCTACAGATTCATAATGTGATTTACAACATAATTGACACATAAATAATATGTCTGTAATAGATGACGGTATATATGACCCTGTACATTAAGTACAGAGACTATAAACAGACAACCTAACATCTAGTACATCTTCCTCCATAATTGCTCAGCTGATACAATAAGATGCATATAGACATATTGCTGTATAGCCATCATGGACTGACATATTACATCTTTGCTAGCAAATGATTAACACATGTCTAACATAATTATGTGCTTGTAACCCTATATATTGAGAACCATGACTATGTGAAAAACACCTAGCAAAGCATGGCTCCCATTTAATTAATTAGAATAAGTTAGTCACAGGGGACAATTTAAAATTTAGGGGGCAAGTAAATAATTATATACATATATATTTATTGATACACAGACAATTATCTCTGCCAAAAGTTGATTATATCAAATTCGGAATTAAAACCGAACGGAATAAGGCACTTAAGTTTGTATATCCAATAACTCTCCTGTCTGTAGAGGACAGAAAATTTGTCTCTGCCTCTTTTGTTCTGCTTGATAGCTTGCCATTTGAATGTGCTAACATCCTTCCTATGTACCTCTAGAAAATGTCTGGAGAGGGCAGAACAAGCCCTCTCTCCAGAGATATAGGAAAGGTGTTCCCTAATGCGGGTGTTCTACCCACATAGGATTAAAGACACTGGGTGCATTCTATCAAATAGATGACCTATTCACTGTTGAAGTTAATGCATCCCTTGGTATTAAATTCCTCACCAAAATGACTGGAGGTAAACTTTTTAGAGACCTGGACATGGTCACATGAAGTACATTTTCTCCTGCTACATCTGTATGTACCATTGTGATAAAGCCAAGAACTCTGGACCTTATTGTCTTTCAGAAAACTGGGGGAAAGCATATAACCAAGGGAGACATTCCTTTTTGCTACACACATGCAACCTTTATCAATGGTACCTCAGTACCTCTCAGTTGCTGGTCACCCATAAGTGATTACTGATGATTCTGCAAATCTGCCCATACTGATTAGAGAAGGAGGTTATAAATTTTGATTTGGTCTGATCAGTGGCATATTCCTTCCCAGTATTTTTGGGCTCTTTGGACAAGAGATATTGTCTATCCATTTGTTTCACTTAAAAAAAGCTTTATTGATAACACCCTTAGGGTATCCCCTACTCCTGAGTCTATTACTGAGATATTTGCTCTCCTCCTGGAACCAACCATCTAAGGTACAGTTACGCTTGGCTCTCATAAATTGCCCCTTAGCTATGACTTTAAAGACATGCTTGGGGTGGCTGCTATGGGCGTGTAATAAACTGTTACCAGAAATAGGCTTCCTGAAGAGAGCAGAGACCACTGTGTTACTAGACACTACACCTCGCAAGGTGATGTCCAAAAAATTAATGCCGTCTTTTTGCCACTCATGGGTGAATTTGATGCCCACATTTGCCTCTTCTGAGCCTGCCGTCCACACAATTAACAAATCATCAATGAATCTTACATATTTTATATGATCAGATGGAGGGACACCACTACCTCCATAGATTTGAGTCCTCTTCCACAAACCCATAAACAGTTTGGCGTAGGAGGAAGCAAACTTTGCTCCCATGGCAGTACCCCATCTCTAAAGGTAGTAGTAGTGTCCTTGAAACAGAAAGAAGTTGTGCTCCAACAGAAATCTCACTGCCTTTACCACAAAGTTTTTCATATTGGTAGCTAAGTCAGTATAGAGATCCAGAAAACAAATCAATAGCCTCCAGGCCATATTTATGGGGGATGGAGTAGTATAGTGATACAACATCAACTGTTAACCAACTGTACTCCTCCCTCCACCGTATGCCCTCCATAACGTGAAATGTGGGTAGTGCCATGTATATAACTGGGGAGTCTATGAAACAAGGGTTGGATAAAAAGATCCACCCATTTAGAAAGGGGTTCCATAAGAGAACCTATACCAGCTACTATGGGCCTACCCTTAACATTACTTAGGCTCTTATGCACCTTGGGGAGGTGGTGGAAGATGGGAGTGACTGGGTTGTTCACCAAGAGGTGATCAATTATTTGATGATCCATTAAACCCTCTTCCGCCGCCTCATCGTCAAGATGGATAAGTTCCCTAGAAAACCTAGTAGTTGGATCACCTGGTAACTTTAAATATGTGTCAATATCATTCAGTTGTCTGTGAGCCTTGTCCAAATAACTGCTTCTATCCATGACAACCACACTTCCCCCTTTGTCCGACTGCCTAATCATAATGTGCTTGTTATTCCCTACCACAGCCTCCTGATTACTGTCAGGTTATGTGGCCCACCCCTTGTCATTTTGGATAGCTCAGTAAGGTCCTCTACTATACGTTGATGGAAAACTTCCAATGCCTTACCCCTAGCCTGAATGGGATAGAAGGTGGATCTAGACCTGAGACTGGGCAATGATGGATAATCATTAGCATTGGCATCATTCTGTAAACCCTCAAGGGACACCAGAGCACAGGTACCCTTGTACATATTTAAGGTTACCAGGTGATTCGACTACTAAGTTTTCTAGGGAACTTAGGCATCTTGTCGATGAGGCGATGGAAGAGTGTTTAATGGATCATCAAACGGCTGATCACCTCTTGGTGAACAACCCAGTCACTCCCATCTTCCACCACCTCCCCAAGGTGCATAAGAGCCTAAGTAATATTAAGGGTAGGCCCATAGTAGCTGCTATAGGTTCTCTTATGGAACCCCTTTCTAAATGGGTGATTTTTTTTCTCCAACCCTTGGTTCCTAGACTCCCCAGTTATATACATTACACTACCCATACACTTCACGTTATGGAGGGCATACGGTGGAGGGGGGAGTACAGTTGGTTAAGAGTTGATGTTGTATTACTGTACTCCTCCATGAATATGACCTGGAGGCTATTGATTTTTTTTCTGGATCTCTATACTGACTTAGCTACTAATATGAAACACTTTGTGGTAAAGGCAGGGAGATTTCTGTTGGAGCACAACTTCTTTCTGTTTCAAGGACACTACTACCTCCAGAGACGGTGTACTGCCATGGGAGCGACGTTTGCTCCCTCCTAAGCAAACCTGTTTATGGGTTGCTGGGAGAGGACCCACGTCTATGGAGGTAATGGAGTCCCTCCATCTGATCATATCATCAAATATGTAAGATTCATTGATGATGTTAATTGTGTGATCGGCAGGCTCAGAAGAGGCATACGAGTTTGTTGGGCTCCTAAACAGAAATTATGTGGGCATCTAATTCACCCACGAGTGGCAAAAACAGAATTTATGCTTACCTGATAAATTATTTTCTCTTGCGGTGTATCCAGTCCACGGATTCATCCTTTACTTGTGGGATATTCTCATTCCCTACAGGAAGTAGCAAAGAGAGCATACAGCAAAGCTGTCCATATAGCTCCCCCTCTAGCTCCACCCCCCAGTCATTCGACCAAAGGTTAGGAAGAAAAAGGAGAAACCATAGGGTGCAGTGGTGACTGTAGTTTAAACAAAAACAAAAAAATGTTACCTGACTTAAATGCCAGGGCGGGCCGTGGACTGGATACACCGCAAGAGAAAGTAATTTATCAGGTAAGCATAAATTCTGTTTTCTCTTGCAAGGTGTATCCAGTCCACGGATTCATCCTTTACTTGTGGGATACCAATACCAAAGCTTTAGGACACGGATGAAGGGAGGGAACAAGGCAGGTACCTTAAACGGAAGGCACCACTGCTTGCAAAACCTTTCTCCCAAAAATAGCCTCAGAAGAAGCAAAAGTATCGAATTTGTAAAATTTGGCAAAAGTATGCAGTGAAGACCAAGTCGCTGCCTTACAAATCTGTTCAACAGAAGCCTCATTTTTGAAACCCATGTGGAAGCCACTGCTCTAATAGAATGAGAAGTAATTCTTTCAGGAGGCTGCTGGCCAGCAGTCTCAAAGGCCAAACGGATGATGCTTTTCAGCCAAAAAGAGAGAGGTAGCAGTCGCTTTCTGACCTCTCCTCTTACCAGTATAGATAACAAACAAGGAAGATGTTTGTCTGAAATCCTTAGTTGCTTGTAAATAGAACTTTAAAGCACGAACTACATCAAGATTGTGTAATAGACGTTCCTTCTTCGAAAATGGATTAGGACACAGAGAAGGAACAACTATTTCCTGGTTAATATTCTTGTTAGAAACAACTTTAGAAAGAAAACCAGGCTTGGTACGCAAAACTACCTTATCTGCGTGGAACACCAGGTAAGGTGAATCACACGGTAAGGCAGATAATTCTGAAACTCTTCGAGCAGAAGAGATAGCTATCAAAAACAAAACTTTCCAAGATAACAACTTAATGTCTATGGAATGTAAAGGTTCAAACGGAACCCCTTGAAGAACTGAAAGAACTATATTCAAACTCCATGGTGGAGCCACAGGTTTATAGACAGGCTTGATTCTGACTAAAGTCTGAGCAAACGCTTGAACGTCTGGTACCTCTGCCAGACGCTTGTGTAACAGGATAGACAAAGCATATATTTGTCCTTTTAAGGAACTAGCTGACAATCCTTTCTCCAGTCCTTCTTGGAGAAAAGACAATATCCTGGGAATCCTAATCTTACTCCATGAGTAACCCTTGGATTCACACCAACAAAGATATTTCCGCCATATCTTATGGTAGATTTTCCTGGTGACAGGCTTTCTAGCCTGAATCAAGGTATCTATAACTGACTCAGAGAACCCACGCTTTGATAGAATAAAGCGTTCAATCTCCAAGCAGTCAGACGTAGAGAAACTAAATTTGGATGCTTGAACGGACCCTGTATTAGAAGATCCTGCCTCATTGGCAGTAACCATGACATGTCCACTAGGTCTGCATACCAAGTCCTGCGTGGCCACGCAGGCGCTATCAGAATCACCGAAGCCTTCTCCTGCTTAACTCTGGCAACCAGACGCGGGAGGAGAGGAAACGGTGGAAAAACATAAGCCAGATTGAAGGACCAAGGCGCTGCTAGAGCATCTATCAATACCGCCTTGGGATCCCGGGACCTGGACCCGTAGAGAGGAAGTTTGGTGTTCTGCCGGGACGCCATCAGATCCAACTCTGGGGTGCCCCATAGCGGAGTCAGCTGGGCAAATACCTCCGGGTGGAGTTCCCACTCCCCCGGGTGAAAAGTCTGACGACTTAGAAAATCCGCCTCCCAGTTGTCTACTCCTGGGATGTGAATTGCTGAGAGATGGCAGGAGTGATCCTCCGCCCACCTGATTATTTTGGTTACTTCCGTCATCGCTAGGGAACTCTTTGTTCCCCCCTGATGATTGACGTAAGCTACAGTCGTGATGTTGTCCGACTGAAATCTGATGAATTTGGCCGCCGCTAGTTGAGGCCATGTCTGAAGAGCGTTGAATATCGCCCTCAGTTCCAGAATGTTTATCGGAGAAGAGTTTCTTCCCGAGACCATAAGCCCTGAGCTTTCAGGGAGTCCCAGACCGCACTCCAGCCTAACAGACTGGCGTCGGTCGTTACGATGATCCACTCTGGCCTGCGGAAACATATTCCTTGAGACAGGTGATCCTGAGACAACCACCAGAGAAGAGAATCTCTGGTCTCCTGGTCCAACTGAATTTGAGGAGACAAATCTGCATAATCCCCATTCCACTGTTTGAGCATGCATAGTTGCAGTGGTCTGAGGTGTATCCGAGCAAAAGGGACTATGTCCATTGCCGCAACCATTAGTCCGATTGTCTCCATGCACTGAGCCACAGATGGCCGAGGAATGGAATAAAGAGCTTGGCAAGTAGTTAAGAGTTTTAGCTTTCTGACCTCCGTCAGAAATATTTTCATTTCTACCGAGTCTATCAGGGTTCCTAGGAATGGAACACTTGTGAGGGGGGAGAGAGAACTCTTTTTGATGTTCACCTTCCACCCGTGAGACCTCAGAAAGGCCAATACAATCTCCGTGTGAGACTTGGTTCTTTGGAAAGTTGACGCCTGAATTAAGATGTTGTCTAGGTAAGGCGCCACTGCTATGCCCCGCGGTCTTAGAACCGCCAGGAGGGACCCTAGCACCTTTGTGAAAATTCTGGGAGCAGTGGCCAACCCGAAAGGAAGAGCCACAAACTGAAAATGCTTGTCCAGAAAGGCGAACCTGAGAAACTGGTGATGATCTTTGTGGATAGGAATGTGCAGATACGCATCCTTTAGATCCACGGTAGTCATATATTGACCCTCCTGGATCATTGGTAAGATTGTCCGAATGGTCTCCATCTTGAATGATGGGACTCTGAGGAATTTGTTTAGAATTTTGAGATCCAGGATTGGTCTGAAAGTTCCTTCTTTTTTGGGAACCACAAACAGGTTTGAGTAAAACCCCAGTCCTTGTTCTGCAATTGGAACTGGGTGGATCACTCCCATTGTATGTAGATCTTCTACACAGCATAAAAACGCCTCTTTCTTTGTCTGATCTGTAGACAGACGAGAAATGTGGAACCTTCCCCTTGGAGGAGAGTCCTTGAATTCTAGAAAGTATCCCTGGGCTACAATCTCTAATGCCCAAGGATCGTGTACATCTCTTGCCCAGACCTGATCGAAGAGAGTCTGCCCCCTACTAGATCCGGTCCCGGATCGGGGGCTACCCCTTCATGCTGTCTTGGTGGCAGCTGCAGGCTTTTTGGCCTGTTTACCCTTATTTCAGCCCTGTTAAGGTTTCCAGTTTGCCTTGGGCTGTGAAGCGTTACCCTCTTGCTTTGCAGCCGGAGAGGATGAAGCGGGGCCGTTCCTGAAATTGCGAAAGGAACGAAAATTAGCTTTGTTCTTTGTTTTAAAGGCTTTGTCCTGAGGGAGAGCATGGCCTTTTCCCCCCGGTGATATCTGAAATAATCTCTTTCAATTCAAGCCCGAATAGGGTCTTCCCTTTGAAAGGAATGTTCAAAAGCTTGGATTTAGACGACACATCGGGCGACCAGGACTTTAGCCATAGCGCCCTGCGCGCCAAAATGGCGAAACCTGAATTTTTCGCCTCTAACTTAGCTATTTGGAAAGCGGCGTCAGTGATAAAAGAATTAGCTAGCTTTAGAGCCTTAATTCTATCCATAATTTCCTCATATGAGGTCTCCGTCTGGAGCGAGTCTTCCAGCACCTCAAACCAGAAATCAGCTGCAGTAGTTACAGGAATAATGCAGGCCATAGGTTGGAGTAGAAAACCTTGTTGAACAAAAATTTTCTTAAGTAAACCCTCTAATTTTTTATCCATAGGGTCTTTAAAAGCACAACTGTCTTCAATTGGTATGGTTGTGCGTTTAGCTAGTGTAGAAACAGCCCCCTCCACCTTAGGGACAGTCTGCCACTAGTCCCGCATGGGGTCAGATATGGGGAACATTTTCTTAAAAACAGGAGGGGGGACAAAAGGGACACCTGGCCTATCCCACTCCCTAGTAACGATATCCGCAATCCTCTTAGGGACCGGAAACGCATCTGTGTAAACAGGGACCTCTAGGTACTTGTCCATTTTACACAATTTCTCTGGGATCACCAAAGGGTCACAGTCATCCAGAGTAGCTAATACATATATATAAAACACGGAGGTGTTCTAGTTTAAATTTAAAAGCCAATGTATCTGAATCTGTCTGGGGAGGAACCCTTCCTGAATCAGAGACTTCTCCCTCAGATATCAAATCCCTCGCTCCCACTTCAGAGCGATGTGAGGGTATATCGGATACGGCTACCAAAGCGTCTGAATGCTCATAATCTGTTCTTAAAACGGAGATATCACGCTTTGCAGATAACACGGGCAGTTTAGATAAGAAGGCTGTAAGAGAATTATCCATGACTGCCGCTAAGTCTTGTAATGTAAAAGGGTTAGACGCACTAGAGGTACTAGGCGTCGCTTGTGCGAGCGTAACTAGTTGTGACACTTGGGGAGAGGCAGACGGGCTACCCTCGTTACCTTCAGTCTGAGAATCATCTTGGGCCACATTCTTAAGTGCAACAATATGATCTTTAAAGTGTATAGACATATCAGTACAAGTGGGACACATTCTGAGAGGGGGTTCCACCATGGCTTCTAAACACATTGAACAAGGATTTTCCTTAGCGTCAGACATGTTTAACAGACTAGTAGAGTACACAAACAGGCTTGGAATCACTTTAATCAAATAAAAAACACAATTTGAAAAAAACATTACTGTGCCTTTAAGAGATAAAAAGAGCACACAATTTTACAAAACGGTGAAAAATGCAGCAATTTTCACAGTATGTAGCTAAAGCCTTAATAAGATTGCACCCCAAGTTTCAAAACGATTAACTCCTTAATGCCCAAACCGGAGCAGCCTAAAGCCAACATCTGGTTAAATCACTACAGCACCTTGCCACAGCCTTGCTGTGGCCTAACCTTCCCTTAGGGATCAGATTTGGGGGAATATAGCTTCTTTTACAACCTCAAACATCAGCAAGACCCTCCATGTGAAGCAGCATGAACTTCTCTGCAATTCTAAGTGTGCATCTGAGGCACGAAATTAGGCCCCTCCCACTTTACTCCGGAGCTGTGAGGCCTAGTAAATCACTCTTAAGTGAATAAAAAACAGCCATGTGGTAATAACCCCAGAAAAAAACCAAAAGGGCTTTCAAAGTGTCTTGCAAAACGATTTTTCCTTAGCCAAACAATCAATTTAACACCACATTCACTTTACACTCCCGAGAGAGACCCTAGTGCTTAGAGCAAGCAAAGAGAATGACGGGGGGGTGGAGCTAGAGGGGGAGCTATATGGACAGCTTTGCTGTGTGCTCTCTTTGCTACTTCCTGTAGGGAATAAGAATATCCCACAAGTAAAGGATGAATCCGTGGACTGGATACACCTTGCAAGAGAAAATACAGCATCCTTTTTTTGGACATCACCTTGCGAGGTGTAGTGTCTAGTAACACAGTGGTCTCTGCTCTCTTCAGGAAGCCCATTTCTGGTAACAGTTTATTACACACCCATAGCAGCCACCCCAAGCATGTCTTTAAAGGCAAAGGGCAATTTATGAGAGTCAAGCGTAACTGTACCTTAGATGGTTCATTCCAAGAGGAGAGCAAACATCTCAGTAATAGACTCAGGAGTAGGGGATACCCTAAGGGTGTTAACAATAAAACTGTTTTTGAAGTTAAACAAATGGATAGACATTTTTTGTCTAAAGGGCCCAAAATGGATAGACAATATCTTTTGTCTAAAGAGCCCAAAAATACTGGGAAGGAATATGCCACTGATCAGACCAAATCAAAATGTATAACCTCCTTCTCTAATCAGTATGGGCAGATTTGCAGAATCATCAACAGAAATCTGCCTATACTTATGGGTGAGAAGCAACTGAGAGGTACCATTGATAAAGGTTGCATGTGTGTAGCAAAAAGGAATGTCTCCCTTGGTTAGAAGCTTTCTCCCAGTTTTCTGAAAGACAATAAGGTCCAGAGTTCTTGGCTTTATCACAATGGTACATACAGATGTGGCAGGAGAACATGTACTTCATGTGACCATGTCCAGGTCTCTAAAATTTTTACCTCCAGTCATTCTGGTGAGGAATTTAACACCAAGGGATGAATCAACTTCAACAGTGAATAGGTCATCTATTTGATAGAATGCACCCAATGTCACAAAACCTATGTGGGTAGAACTACTAGAGAAGTAGGCACCTGCATTAGGGAACACCTTTCCAGACATTTTCTAGAGGTACATAGGAAGGATGTTAGCACATTCAAATGGAAAGCTATCAAGCAGAACAAAAGATTGCCCAGAGACGGAGACACATTTTCTGTCCTCTGCAGACAGAAGTTTTATTAGATACACAAACTTAAGTGCCTTATTCCGTTTGGTTTTAATACCGAATTTGATACAATCAACTTTTGGTAGAGATAATTGTGTATCATTAAATATAAATGCATTTGATTTTTGACTCGCCCCCTAAAGTTTAATGTGTCCCCTGTGACTAACTTATTCTAATTAATTAAATGGGAGCCATGCTTTGCTAGGTGTTTTTCACATAGTCATGGTTCTCATTATATAGGGTTACAAGCACATATTTATGTTAGACATGTGTTAGTCATTTATTAGCAGAGATGTAATATGTCAGTCAATTATGGCTACACAGCAATACGTCTATATGCATCTTATTGTATCAGCTGAGCAATTATGGAGGAAGTTGTACTAGATGTTAGGTTATGTCTGTGTATAGTCTCTGTACTTAAGGTACAGGATCATATATACCTTCATCTATTACAGACATATTAGTTATGCATCAGTTATGTTGTAAATCACATTATGAATCTTTAGCAACATGTCTTTATTAAATTCATTATACTATCTGTGTGAATACGGAGTGTATCTATGGGACTGCATTTTTCTGCTACCACTCGCTCTTTGACTATATTCTTCTTTATTAGTTAATTTGTTCCTATGTTTTATTTACCATTTTCATAATTATTTCCTTAAATGAATTGTTTTTTTGTATATGTATAAGTATCATATCAATAGGTATAATCCATTCTGACACTCACTCTATCAATTTGATCAGTGTACACTATGGGTTAAATTCTTGGGTCATTTTGGTTTTAGCCTATCAGGCAGATTCTTAGCCTTTATATTTTGTACTCAGATGTAACCAGAGACCGAAACCCGAAAGACGTTTTGAATGACCTAGGATTTTTACTATCCGATTCCTGCTGTTTTAAAGATTGCTGAATAAAGTGTTTACTTTCACCTTTTGAGAGACTTTACCAGATTCTTTTTTTTTTCATTATTACTTAAAGTGGTTTTCAGGGATCCACTTCACTTCTTTAAGACTCTGATTGCCTGCCTGCCTATAAGTGTTCACCTGTTGATTCCAGCTGATCTTTTCCCTAAGCCGATGACGTCAGGACACAGTGGAAACTCTATACGGATTGGTCATCTGACGGTCACATGGTGCGGATGTGCAGCTGAGCTGAAAGTCTCCATACCGCTCTAAACATACTGCTTTTTTCTTCAACTCACGCATTACCGCTTATTGAGGACAGAGGCTTGAGATACTTAGTGTGGGTGAGTGAAGAACTCTGTGGAATATTAATGTTTGTTCTATTTGTGTCTGTTATGGGCGATATCATGCTGAATCCTCTGTGAGCTAGCAGATATTACTCGCCACAATATTACAAACAACTGCACAGTGTATTTAGTCTCACTCACATTATGGGACTTTAAGAGCCTCGGGCTGTCTTATTAAGTCAAGGACTGACGTTAAATCTATCTGGCTAATAACTTTCTACAATCCCTCTACTTCATCCACTTTTAGCACTATTTCCTGTCATGTACTGCTCCAGACATGTTTACGCTACCAGTCTAGATATCTCTTCAACAAAAAATAAGAGAACGCAAAATTTGATTACAGAAATAAAACTTAAATTATGCTTACCTTATAATTTTCTTTTCTTCAGATGGAAAGAGTCCACAGCTGCATTCATTACTTTTGGGAAAATAGAACACCAGGAAGAGGCAAAGACACCCCAGCCAAAGGCTTAAATACTCCTCCCACTTCCCTCATCCCCCAGTCATTCTGCCGACGAACAAGGAACAGTAGAAGAAACATCAGGGTGAAAAGGTGCCAGAACAACAAAAATAACATGCCCCACAGAAAAAATACAGGCAAGGAGCTGTGGACGCTTTCCATCTGAAGAAAAGAAAATCAGGTAAGCATAATTTAAGTTTTTCTTCATAAATGGAAAGAATCCACAGCTGCATTCATTACTTTTGGGAAAAAAATACCCAAGCTATAGAGGATACTGAATGCAAAAACGGGAGGGTACAAGAGGCGGCCCACTCTGAGAGCACCTGGCCTGAAAACCCTTACCCAACAAAATCCTGCTTTGTCCAAAGCCGAGAAAAACTCTGAAAAAAAAGAGAAAAGCCCAAGGACACTGACCCGCAGATAGTCCACAGCCTTGCTAGAGACCGCAGGAACTAGACTCGACTGAGTCAACAGCCTCCAAGAGACACCGTCCCCAGCAGTCGGTCTCCAAACAACACACCCCTTACTAAAGAAAGGGAACAAGCTACCATATTCTTCCACAAAGAAGAAAAGGCACGGAGAAAACATGATTGTATTTGTAAAGCGCAGCTAATCCCCCTTAAGGGACTCAAGGTGCCGCTCATTTTATCAACCTCGAAAGGAGGAAAGGCTGAGTAGACCTCGCTGGGGATCAAACTTGCAACCCTCGATTTGCTACAGTGCAGAGTATGCTGAGCTAGCTTCCAGCTAGTATAAGGGACTCCAGAAAAAAACTCTAAAAAGGGCACAACGAGTCCTAATTAAAAACACAGAGTAAAAACCAGAGAAACCGGGTCAGGCTAACAGAGACCCAACCAGTCTCATAGAAACAAGGGGAGGCAACACCCAGACCCCAGAAATACAGAAACCACCGGATAAGGCTGGGAGTCTGACACAGAGAGAGGACCTTCCCCTAACACAGTGCAGCTGCACTCTAGAAAGCAACTGAAGACGAAGGTCCCCAAGTCGCAAAAAGGTATCTCAGAATACCGAAATATTCAGAACGAAACCTTGTGCAGCAAGCTCTGATAGGTCTGACGAACAACACCTGAAGCAAAAACACTGCACGCTGCAGTCATCTAAAAATGACTCTGAAACTTAAATACTTGCAGGGCAAGTAGAAAGCAGCTGAGGATCCTTCAGATTGCTAAATATCCACTAACCAGAACGATATAGCAGAGCAACAAATCTCAGATCCTGCTCCAACACCTGACCAGCCCAAGCAGCTGAC
The DNA here is from genome assembly GCF_027579735.1 of Bombina bombina. Lineage (NCBI taxonomy): Eukaryota > Metazoa > Chordata > Amphibia > Anura > Bombinatoridae > Bombina > Bombina bombina. The sequence goes on along the minus strand of NC_069499.1, from coordinate 1,179,965,018 downwards.
ATGTCTGATAGACAGGGGGACAGAAGACCCTAACCAAAAGCACCCAGGGAATGGAAGAAAAAAAGGGGGGACTCACCCACACCAACAGAGCTCGGGTGCCAACCCAATCCGCTTCTCCAAAATAAGGCACTCCCAAGGAGAAGTAAGACTTGGAAAAGAGAAAAATGCAATAGATCCATGTCTTAGACAGTCTCTACATAGAGAGACCAATTTCCAACAGGTGGAACAGAGCCATTTTTACAGAAATAAGCCACCTGATCCCACCTCCTACACACAGGGCAGGACAAGGACCCTCCAGAGAGAGGAAACCCCAACTCATAAGGAAGATAAACTATCCCCTCCAAAGGGAAGGGCACAGATAAGAACAGCGTACATGTCCACAAGACATAAAGCCATAGTATGATCAAAACACGGCCGAATGAAAAATCATCCAGACACCACTGTTGACCCAACAGAGAAAAAAACTCCCCATAGAGGAGCACACTCTGTCCGAAGGACAAGCCAGGCCTAAAATTTTATAACCAGTACCCAAAGGTGGATGAGAACTCTGGCCTACCTGCATGCAAGCCCAATGAGCTAGCCCCTATGTCGCAACATAGGGTCCCTGAAAGAAACTGGGTCGTCCTGAACCAGTCCATCGGATCATAAGTCTCCAGACATCCAAGAAGGATCCAAGACAAGAACTCCAGACCCAGGACCCAGAATCGTCCTAGAACGAATGACACCCTCAGGGAACACAAGATACCCCGTCTGAAGCAATCAGACCTTTACAGGGGATGTGAGCTGGGAAACCCAGAGAACAGGTAAAGGACTCACTCGCTATTCCCAGCCCAAGGGAAGAGAACACCCTTGGCCGGAGGTCAACACCCCCCCCCCCCCAGAAAAAGTACTAGGCCGTGATAAAGTCACGCAATTTCTCTAGAGCCCAAAGGCCCCAAGGGCAGCACTAAGGGAAATGAAAACGAGAACAGAGTCATCCGAAAGAGAGTAGATGAAAGGCTAGACCACACCCAAGGGAGAAGAATGCAAAGCATCCCATACCCTAGGCAGAAAAACATCCCCTAAGCAAAAAGCTTGGAAAAAGAGACAACACCTCCTATTGCCCATGATATGGAGATGACTAACTGCCAAAGAAGACAGAACCTCACGGCCTACACTTCCTAATTAAGCGGCCAAGGCCGCCACAAAAACCGGACGAAGTCCAGAAAATCTCAACCCAAAGGAATAGAACCTCTAAAAGGAATAAGTCGTAAAAGGAATAAGTCCTAAAAGGCAAAACCGTAAGAATGGCAATATGAAACCTCCAACCCACAATGGGGAAGAACACTCTAGTTCCTGAAAAATTCGGAAACGACAGAGCATGTCACCGCAGATCTTAACGGAGTCCCGCCCCACTAGATTGAAAGGCGAATGAGGACTGGACCAATCCCCCATGCCCCTAAGCAACCACGGACCCTCAAGTCCTCTCAGGATGCAAGTTAAAGCTTGTAAAACAAGCTTGGAGCAAGGATTAAATAGCGACATCTCTATTTTTGCAGATGATACTAAGTTAAGTAAGGTCATTAGGTCAGAGCAGGATGAACTCTCTTTGCAAAGGGATTTGCTAAAATTAGAACTATGGGCAAGTGAATGGAAAATGAGATTTAATACGGAAAAATGTAAGGTTCTACATTTTGGAAGTAAAAATAAGCAGGCTATGTATTTTTTAAATGGGACAAGACTTAGCCAAACACAGGAGGAAAGGGATTTGGGAGTAGTAATAGATAACAAGCTAAAGATGAGTGCACAATGCAGGGCAGCGGCTTCAAAGGCTAATAAGATACTAGCATGTATTAAAAGAGGCATTGATTCAAGGGAGGAAAGCATAATTCTGTCATTATATAAAGCCCTGGTAAGACCTCACCTTGAGTTTGGAGTGCAGTTCTGGGGACCGATTGCTAAAAAAGATATTGCAGAACTAGAAAAAGTTCAGAGAAGGGCCACAAAGCTAATAAGGGGATTGGAGAAATTAACCTATGAGGAGAGGCTAGCCAAACTGGGTCTGTTCTCTTTAGAAAAAAGGCGCTTGAGAGGTGACATGATTACTTTATATAAATATATTCAAGGCCCATATACAGAGATGGCAGAAGCTCTTTTTATTCCAAGAAAATTGGTTCTGACAAGAGGTCATAATTTAAGGTTGGAGGAAAGGAGATTTAATCTCCTGCAACGGAAACGTTTTTTCACTGTAAGAGCAATAAAATTGTGGAACTCATTACCAAAGGAGGTAGTGAATGCCAATACCATAGATACATTTAAAAATAGTCTGGATAAATTTCTGTATATAAACAAAATTCATGGATATGATTGCTAGTATTAAATGGGTCACATTTTAATGGGGTTATTTAAGCTTAACTGGAGCTTTTTGTAAGTATTTTAGATTTGTATAGGTTGAACTCGATGGACTTCAGTCTTTTTTCAACCTTATCTACTATGTTACTATGTTACAATCACACAATCATATTGTGACCACTAGGTACCCTCACCAGACCAACCGGACATAAAAAAGGTGCCTAAACTAGGCTTCAAAGACAGAAGGATTTGTACCCAGTCAGGACCAGCCTGAAACCAAGGGCCCCAGCACTGTCAAGGCCACATAGAGTCTCCCCCGATGATGGAAGGAAAAAGAACAGTCAGACAGACTTTTGTAAACAGAGTGAACCAAATCGCGAGTATCAATTCCCGAGAGGAAAGTTCCCAAAGGAAACATCACACCACAACATGAGCTTTAAACCAAATAATAATCATCCTCACCAGATGAAAATAAACGATAAGGCAACTCGTAGTTTATCGCCCAGGAAGTACGGACAGACCCGCAGGACCAGCCCAACAGGGGTACGAGACTTCCAAGCTCAGAACTGGAAAAGGATACCCAAATAACCAAGACTATAAGAAGATTACTTCATTCCTTTATGTCTGTGTATGCAAGCCAGTTAAAGAGTAAGACTGAGAATCCCCAGACCCATTAAGAGTGGGATCCTCCAGCAATTCCAAAAAACGTGCCTTAGTAGGACACGAAGGCGTGCCAGTCTATAACGAAAGTCGCTTCATACCTCCGTCAGGACAAAACGAAACACCAGGCCTCAGGGGCAGTCGCTCCCCTGGAAGGCTGAACCGGACCAGGCGATCCCACGCCCGACGAGCCCCGGTTAACGAAATACAGACAATATCGTAAGCACACTCCCGGGAGGTACAGATGTGGCAGTGCCAAAGATATGGCCATGCGTAACCATGTCGTAACCTCCGGTGGGAACAGGCCACACTCCCTAGAAAGGATAAGTAGCGTTTGGGTTACCTGCATGCATAGTAAGTGTTGATGATAGGGAACTCATCTTGTGAGAAATAGAATCCCCAGAGATGGATGGCTCAGTGGGTACCCAATTTCCCGATCCCAAGGAAAAAAACTTTCTAAAACGGCATTCGGAACATAACTGATGGGCATGTATCACCCGGGCCAATTAATATTCTTCGCAAGAAATAGAGCCTGAATCAGAGACATCGGTCTCCAAGAATCCTCCATAACTGGGACACTGCAGCCTCCAGAGAACCAGACACCAGCCGACCAGGATTTCTCCGTCGCCACACGGTCAGGAAAACAGAAATGGGGTTACAAGGTAAACCGTGCAGTCCATGCAAATGAGTGTCCGACCAAAAAGGCTGCGTCACTAGACATAGGTGGTTATGTTCCAAAATAGCCATGAGCCGAAGCAACACTACACAGTAGCAAAACAGAATCACATAACAAACATGATAATAAACCCCCCTGTTCAATAATCCCCCTCAGGAGATATTAACCCTTGATTCCTAAATACATAAAGGAGCCTCACTGAGACCCTATGTTATAGTTATCCTCGAACGGTTGTAGCCCCTCTCGGATAAACAGTTGAATTTACAATAAATCCATGATTAACCTCTTAAGCACATATGACGGAATTTTTCCATCATAAAACAATTGAGCAAACTGAAAGCTGTGTCCTTAAAGGGTTAAAGTAAAATGAAACGATCTTACCTGAATTTCTACGCTGTGGAACAGGAACACAGCCCTTCAAGCGTGACAGATAGTAGTGTCGCCTCTGTCATGGACTTGAGAGAAAAAAAGCAGGCAGCGAAACTCGTCAACGCTGATTGCTTGTGGAGCTATTAATATGAGTCGGGATGGTTTTGCAGAAAGACTCTCCCTGCATCTCTGGACACTAACTTTCACCCATGCTCTCACTGAGAGGCTGACAGGACTTAAATCTCCAGTCCCATGCCAGAGTACTACCCTACATAAGAGACTATCGAAAACTTCTCTGCCAACCTCCTGGGACAAAAGGCAAATGACTGGGGGATGAGGGAAGTGGGAGGAGTATTTAAGCCTTTGGCTGGGGTGTCTTTGCCGCCTTCTGGTGGCCAGGTTCTATTTTCCCAAAAGTAATGAATGCAGCTTTGGACTCTTTCCATTTATGAAGAAAAACGGAAATTTTTTAAAAATTGTATTCTCTATTTTAATCATGAAGGTTAAAATTTGGGTTTCATGTCCCTTTAAAGTTTTTTAAACAATGTATTTATTTATTAGCAAATTACCATTTTAGTTTCTCTTCTCTCAAATGTGTAGATTCTTTATGTATCCTTCTGGAGACAATACATGACCGGTAATATACAGAGTGGCATAATTCCATCACCTTTTCTGTTGCTAATAACACTTCCAATATAAACAAGTGGGATTCTACTGGCTTTTCTTACTTTGCTATCATACTATTTATCAGAAATAATTTTGGTAGAAGGAAAGGATATACAATATTTACAGCAGTGGCTTTTTTTTATAAAGCCACTGTTATATGACAAAAGCATCATTAAATGTTGAATTATTTATAACAAAGATAGCTCTCATTCCAGCTATGAGTCTATGTCTGTGCTGTGGAGACCAAAAATGGTCCTAATAAACATAAAGGTATTGCTGGATACACATGCTTACTCCAATGCCATATCTTGTATCTTGGCCAAAGATGTTTGGGTTGTGAATGGTTTATCCATGTCCCTTTAAATTGTAGATCCTGCCCCAGCCTTCTGATACAAGTTAGTGGATGCCCTGAAGCTCCCCTTGTAGCTATGAAACCCACTAGCTTGTTCCAGAAGGCTGGAACAGGCTCTAGAATTAAAGGGGTGTGGATAAACCATTTAGAATCCAAAAACCTTTGGCCAAGATACAACTTTAATAGCATTAAAGAAATTAAACCAACAAGAGACACTTCTCAAGTCACATGGAAAAGTAAGACAAAACCATACTATAGTACTGACTTGTGAAAATGGTATTAGTATACTCTATGCTGCTTCACTCATACTCATGACAAAATATTTTATCTGGTCACTGAGGCTTCTGTGAGTGGTTTATCCAGTGCTTGTTATAGCTCCAGAAGCATGTGAGTAACAACAAAAGGGGCGTTTGGGATAAGGGAAAACAATTAGTAACAGCAATATTGTGCAAACTGTGTCTGTTTTTTTCTCTTTAGAGACTAGGATGGATACATCCCCGTACACAACAAACAGGGTTGTTGATGGCATTTTATCCTCTGTATTTGAGACGTTGCTTTTTTATATTCTACATATTGATTTGGTTATCACATTAATCATTATAGTTCGTTTTGTTTGTGATTTACTTTGATAATTTATTGATACAACTGCCATATAATGCTTAAACGGACATGAAACCAAAATATTGACTATGAAGCAAATTGAATAACAGAAGTAAATTGGAAAGTTGTTTAAAATGGTATGATTTAAATCATGAAAGAAACTTTTTAGGTTTCATGTTTATTTAAGACACATGCACACTGTTGAGCCTATTTAGATATCAATAGGATTTAATGAAATGCTCTATATGAATCAAGAAAGTTTTGACTTCCGTATCCCTTATTAAAAGGGACAGTCTACAATAGAATTTTTATTGTTTTAAAAGATAGATAATCCCTTTATTACCCATTCCCCAGTTTTGCATAACCATATTAATATGTTTACCTATGTGATTACCTTGCATCTAAGCATCTTCTGACAACCCCCTGATCACATGACTTTGTATTTATTATCTATTGACTTGCAGTTAGTGCTGTGTTGTGCTAACTCTTAAATAACTCCCCGGGCGTGAACACAGGCCGTCTATAGAGCCTTTGAAACAGGCAGACATTTAGAGGTTTAAATGTTATAAAGTATATAAATCTAGCAATGATGGTTGTTCAAAGCTGGGGAATGGGTAGAAAAGACATTATCTATCTTTTTAAACAATAACAATTTTAGTGTAGACTGTCCCTTTAAGGCAGGGATGGGCAACTATGGGCCTTCCAAATGTTATGGACTACATCTCCCATGATGCTTTGCCAGCATTATGGCTGAAAGAGCATTATGGAAGATGTAGTCCATAACATCTGGAGGGCCGATAATTGCCTACCCCTGCTTTAAGGAAGACATTTCTAAACAATATTAAACCACATATGAGTCTAAGGGCTTGGTTATAAAAAAATAAATAATAATCGCTGGCATGAAGGGAAATTACACAAAAGCATTAGGGTATTTTATTGAGCATTGTATTATAATGTATATCTCTCCTCATCAGGAACCCTATATAGTGAGATAAACAGCCAATTTAAAATGTGCTTTTCTAAAATAGTTTGAGGGACCTGATAAGACTTCTTAGATCTGGATTTGCACAGATCTTTGTGTGTTGCATTTTTACAAATGAGCTGAATGCCACTGGCAGGGGCCATATTCGGCATATATATATATATATATATATATATATATATATATATATATATATATATATGTCTAATGACTAATACTGTAAATAATAATGGTTGCAAGAATCAGATTATGAAGTGAAGTTTTGGACACCTTGACCTTAGTTATGCATACATTTTATAAATAAGAAAATAGAGAGACGCACTCAGGTGAGACAGAACATAAGCTAGAATAACTTCCATGCCTGTTCATTTTCAGTGCCACTCAGGGTGTATACTCTTTTAGCACATGTTGATGCCTTTTCACAGAGAAAAAATATCCTGTATAGTTAAAATCATAATAGAAAGTAATAACAGTTCAAACTTAGGTATTCACTACCAAATGTTCTCGCTTTATCACCATCTAGTGGCCACTTCATTTATTTACCCTTTTATTTACAAAACTTACTAGAAGTATGAAAGGCTAAATTACACACCATCATTATAGCACATATGTATCCATATCAATATATGGATAAATATGTGCTAAAATTATGGTATGTAATTTAGCCAGTCACACTTTTTTTATATTTATTAAATCCATAACTTTTTCTTTCATTTCCGTGTCAGAAGGACAGACTGATGCATTTTCTTGATATTGCCACATAAGACTATTTACTTATGTAAGCAATGTTCTCTAGAAAATCATAAAACTTTTTTTTTTTTTTTTTAAAAAGCAATTCTAATAGGATACACTGCAGTTTTCAAAACTATTTTCGGATGTATAACTAAAATGCTTTAGAGAGTTTTTGTTGTTAGATCCCATTCTACCAATGTATTCTAGTTCTGCCAATGTGCTGTAAAGAATAATATAATAGGCATGATGTTTAGACAACTACAATAACTGGAGAAAAGCAGTCCCAAGATATGGAAATAACAAGCTATAACCCTTCAGTTCATGTACAGTCCTTTGATAAGCAAGAAAATAAGATTTATGTTTAAATTACATATTTGCACTGAAGTAATAGAACTATCAAATATACAGTATAGTATTGTGCCTACTTAGTATAGGACTCTGTAAGAGTGTTCTCCTCCTGCCTGGTTTAGTGCATGTAAAGCCAAGCAAGTCCATCTTGGGAGATGTACATAAGAAACAGCAGTATCCAAACATTAATCAAAGAAAAAACAGCCATAGGATGCACATAACAGGTGTAACTTGATTTACCGCCTTATGATATCAGTTTAAGTATGAAGAAAACTAAGCAAGTATAGGCGGGAGGGGGAATATAATTAACCTAAAAAGTGTCTACCAAGATCTCCATATCCAACGCTGCTTGTGGTGAATTTAATATATAAAACGTGTGTATGTTAGTGACTGAAGTGTCTGCCTACAAGAGCGGTTCCACTGCATCTGACAATATATAACTCCAGTAATAGTATCAAACAAGGTATGACAGAAACCCATCTTTTTGTCCAGAAGAAAAAAAAAAAAAAACAAGAAGGATAGTGGACTTACGGAAGACATGGTCTTTTGTGTGTCAGGGAGAAAGATGCAGTTAAGAGTTTCTATCTGTTCATCTTAAAAGGGAACAGTAACACATTGGTAAAAAAAAGTTATAATGAGTAATGGAGCAAGAGATTTTTTTTACATGTGAATTCATCAGTTTTCTCTGGTCTAATATTTCTTAGCCCTCAAGAGCCAATGAAGCACCAGGTTTCCTCCAGCGGATGACACACACAGTTGCTTGATGCCAAGTGTAATTAACCATTTATAAATTAGTACATTTCTCTTTTGTCCCGTACAGTTTTCTTGTTCAATTTACAATTATAATCTGTATAGAGAGAATGTGGGATTTAGAAAGGGAAGATTTTCACATCTCATATCACACATATACAGACAGGAAAAACATAGCAAGTAAATACATCAGAAAATGAAAAAAAGATAAATAAAATAAGTGTTTTTTTCTTTCTAAAGTATTAGAAATGTTGATGGGGGACCCTTTAATTCCCTCATACCCCCTCTGCAGTCTTCCAGAACAGCAAATTGAAAAAAGTACAAGCAAGAGAAATGTGAGGAAGGAGGCAAAAAACCCAAACAACCCCAGACAAATTAAAAAAATGAAATACATGTAGAAAGTTATTTTTTTCCCTTTTCTTTATACACAAGATTTTCAATGCTCAAATCTGCACCCATCCTCTCATCACCAAAAGGAGGAAGGGCTAAATAAAAAACAAATCCCCCCATGACCTGAGCACTGCACAATATATATATATTTATATTTTTTATAGATATATATATATATATAAAACAACATTGTTCCGTATATTGGTAGAGAACGGACCATGCATTGGATAAATACACTGTACAGAGATGCGGCTTTCAGAATGGGAGGACCCCATAGGGGACGTTCAGTCTTTCTAATGTGTGCAACACAGCCGCAAAATGGAAGAGAAAGAAGGGTGAGGTTCAAATAGGATGCATGGAGGTGGGAACATAGAAAGGGAAAAAGGGAACACAAGGGATTATGGAGTAAAAAACTGTAGAAAAGCTCCTCTAATGTTCATGTTAGTGCACTTCTGGAGTGTTCTACAAAACCTTCCAACTGCTCCCTAATTGTCATTTTGTCACTTATTACTACTCAATCACAAAGAGCCTCTTAAAAGGAAGATGGGTGAATCTCATGTTATATAATAAGAGTTAAAAAAGAAAAAAAAAACATAATTTATGCTTACCTGATAAATTTATTTCTCTTGTAGTGTATCCAGTCCACGGATCATCCATTACTTATGGGATATTCTCCTTCCCAACAGGAAGTTGCCAGAGGATCACCCACAGCAGAGCTGTTATATAGCTCCTCCCCTAACTGTCATATCCAGTCATTCGACCGAAAACAAACAGAGAAAGGAGAAACCATAGGGTGCAGTGGTGACTGTAGTTTAATTAAAATTTAGACCTGCCTTAAAAGGACAGGGCGGGCCGTGGACTGGATACACTACAAGAGAAATAAATTTATCAGGTAAGCATAAATTATGTTTTCTCTTGTTAAGTGTATCCAGTCCACGGATCATCCATTACTTATGGGATACCAATACCAAAGCTAAAGTACACAGATGATGGGAGGGACAAGGCAGGATTAACCACTGCCTGAAGAACCTTTCTCCCAAAAACAGCCTCCGAAGAAGCAAAAGTATCAAATTTCTAAAATTTGGAAAAAGTGTGAAGCGAAGACCAAGTCGCGGCCTTGCAAATCTGTTCAACAGAGGCCTCATTTTTAAAGGCCCAGGTGGAAGCCACAGCTCTAGTAGAATGAGCTGTAATCCTTTCAGGGGGCTGCTGTCCAGCAGTCTCATAGGCTAGGCGTATTATGCTCCGAACCAAAAGGAAAGAGAGGTTGCCGAAGCTTTTTGACCTCTCCTCTGTCCAGAGTAAATGACAAACAGGGTAGATGTTTGACGAAAATCTTTAGTAGCTTGTAAGTAAAACTTCAAGGCACGGACTACGTCCAGATTATGTAAAAGACATTCCTTCTTTGAAGAAGGATTAGGACACAATGATGGAACAACAATCTCTTGATTGATATTCTTGTTAAAAACCACCTTAGGTAAAAACCCAGGTTTGGTATGTAGGACTACCTTATCTGCATGAAAAATCAGATAAGGAGAATCACATTGTAAGGCATATAGCTCAGAGACTCTCCGAGCCGAGGAAATAGCCATCAAAAACAGAACTTTCCAAGATAAAAGTTTAATATCAATGGAATGAAGGGGTTCAAACGGAACTCCTTGAAGAACTTTAAGAACCAAGTTTAAGCTCCACGGGGGAGCAACAGGTTTAAACACAGGCTTAATTCTAACCAAAGCCTGGCAAAATGCCTGGACGTCTGGAACCTCTGCCACACGCTTGTGCAAAAGAATAGACAGAGCAGAAATCTGTCCCTTTAAGGAACTAGCTGATAATCCTTTGTCCAAACCCTCTTGGAGAAAAGACAATATTCTAGGAATCCTAACCTTACTCCATGAGTAATTCTTGGATTCACACCAATAAAGATATTTACTCCATATCTTGTGGTAGATTTTCCTGGTAACAGGCTTTCGTGCCTGTATTAAAGTATCAATGACTGACTCGGAGAAGCCACGCTTTGATAGAATCAAGCGTTCAATCTCCATGCAGTCAGTCTCAGAGAAATTAGATTTGGATGATTGAAAGGACCTTGTATCAGAAGGTCCTGTCTTAGAGGCAGAGTCCATGGTGGAAAGGATGACATGTCCACTAGGTCTGCATACCAAGTCCTGCGTGGCCACGCAGGTGCTATCAGAATCACTGATGCTCTCTCCTGTTTGATTTTGGCAATCAGTCGAGGGAGCAGAGGAAACGGTGGAAACACATAAGCCAGGTTGAAGAACCAAGGCGCTGCTAGAGCATCTATCAGCGTCGCTTCTGGGTCCCTGGACCTGGATCCGTAACAAGGAAGCTTGGCGTTCTGGCGAGACGCCATGAGATCCAACTCTGGTTTGCCCCAACGATGAATCAACTGAGCAAACACCTCCGGATGGAGTTCCCACTCCCCCGGATGGAAAGTCTGACGGCTTAGAAAATCCGCCTCCCAGTTCTCCACGCCTGGGATATGGATTGCTGACAGGTGGCAAGAGTGGTACTCTGCCCAGCAAATTATTTTTGAGACTTCTAACATCGCTAGGGAACTCCTGGTTCCCCCTTGATGGTTGATGTAAGCCACAGTCGTGATGTTGTCCGACTGAAATCTGATGAACCTCAGTGTTACTAACTGAGGCCAATTGTTACAATTGTCCAATCTGGCCTGCGAAAGGTCATACCCTTGGACAGGTGTACCCGAGACAACCACCAGAGAAGAGAATCTCTGGTCTCTTGATCCAGATTTAGAAGAGGGGACAAATCTGTGTAATCCCCATTCCATAATTGCAGCGGTCTGAGATGAAGGCGCGCAAATGGCACTATGTCCATTGCAGCTACCATTAAGCCGATTACCTCCATACACTGAGCTACCGAAGGGCACGGAATGGAGTGAAGAACACGGCAAGCATTTAGAAGTTTTGATAAACTGGACTCCGTCAGGTAAATTTTCATTTCTACAGAATCTATAAGAGTCCCTAAGAAGGAGACTCTTGTGAGTGGGGATAGAGAACTCTTTTCCTCGTTCATTTTCCACCCGTGCGACCTCAGAAATGCCAGAACTATCTCTGTATGAGACTTGGCAACTTGAAAGCTTGACGCCTGTATCAGGATGTCGTCTAGATACGGAGCCACCGCTATGCCTTGCGGTCTTAGAACCGCCAGAAGTGAGCCCAGAACCTTTGTAAAGATTCTCGGGGCTGTAGCCAACCCGAAGGGAAGAGCTACAAATTGGTAATGCCTGTCTACAAAGGCAAACCTTAGAAACCGATGATGATCTTTGTGAATCGGTATGTGAAGGTAGGCATCCTTTAAGTCCACTGTGGTCATGTACTGACCTTCTTATATCATGGGCAGGATGGTCCGAATAGTTTCCATTTTGAAAGATGGAACTCTGAGGAATTTGTTTAAGATCTTTAGATCCAAAATTGGTCTGAAGGTTGCTTCTTTTTTGGAAACCACAAACAGATTCGAATAAAAACCCTGTCCTTGTTCCGTCCACGGAACTGGATGGATCACTCCCATAACTAGGAGGTCTTGCACACAGCGTAGGAATGCCTCTTTCTTTATCTGATTTGCAGGTAGCCTTGAAAGATGAAATCTCCCTTGTGGAGGGGAAGCTTTGAAGTCCAGAAGATATCCCTGAGATATGATCTCCAACGCCCAGGGATCCTGAACATCTCTTGCCCACTTCTGGGCGAAGAGAGAAAGTCTGCCCCTACTAGATCCGTCGCCGGATAGGGGGCCGTTCCTTCATGCTGTCTTAGAGGCAGCAGCAGGCTTTCTAGCCTGCTTGCCTTTGTTCCAGGACTGGTTAGGTTTCCAGGCCTGCTTAGATTGAGCAAAAGTTCCCTCTTGTTTTGAAGCGGAGGAAGTTGATGCTGCACCTGCCTTGAAATTTTGAAAGGCACGAAAATTAGACTGTTTGGCCTTTGCTTTGGCCCTGTCCTGAGGAAGGGTGTGACCCTTACCTCCAGTAATGTCAGCAATAATTTCCTTCAAACCAGGCCCGAATAAGGTCTGCCCCTTGAAAGGAATGTTGAGTAATTTAGACTTCGAAGTCACGTCAGCTGACCAGGATTTAAGCCATAGCGCCCTACGCGCTTGGATGGCGAATCCGGAATTCTTAGCCGTTAGTTTAGTCAAATGAACAATGGCATCAGAAACAAATGAGTTAGCTAGCTTAAGTGTTCTAAGCTTGTCAATAATTTCAGTCAATGGAGCTGTATGGATGGCCTCTTCCAGGGCCTCAAACCAGAATGCCGCCGAGGCCGTGACACTGCACTGCTCCCTCCACCTTAGGGACCGTCTGCCATAAGTCCCGTGTAGTGGCGTCTATTGGAAACATTTTTCTAAATATAGGAGGTGGGGAAAAAGGCACACCCGGTCTATCCCACTCCTTGCTAATAATTTCTGTAAGCCTTTTAGGTATAGGAAAAACATCAGTACACACCGGTACCGCATAGTATTTATCCAGCCTACACAATTTCTCTGGTACTGCAACTGTGTTACAGTCATTCAGAGCAGCTAATACATCCCCAAGCAACACACGGAGGTTCTCAAGCTTAAATTTAAAATTAGAAATCTCTGAATCAGGTTTCCCCGAATCAGAGATGTCACCCACAGACTGAAGCTCTCCATCCTCATGATCTGCATATTATGACGCAGTATCAGACATGGCCCTTACAGCATCTGCGCGCTCTGTATTTCTCCTAACCCCAGAGCAATCGCGCTTGCCTCTTAATTCAGGCAACCTGGATAATACCTCTGACAGGGTATTATTCATGATTGCAGCCATGTCCTGCAAGGTAATCGCTATGGGCGTCCCTGATGTAATTGGCGCCATATTAGCGTGCATCCCCTGAGCGGGAGGCGAAGGGTTTGACACGTGGGGAGAGTTAGTCGGCATAACTTCCCCCTCGTCAGAATCTTCTGGTGATATTTCTTTTATAGTTAAAGACTGATCTTTACTGTTTAAGGTGAAATCAATACATTTAGTACACATTCTCCTATGGGGCTCCATCATGGCTTTTAAACATAATACACAAGTATCCTCTGTTTCAGACATGTTTGTACAGACTAGCAATGAGACTAGCAAGCTTGGAAAACACTTTAAAGCAAGTTAACAAGCAATATAAAAAACGTTACTGTGCCTTTAAGAGAAACAAATTTTGACAAAATTTGAAATAACAGTGAAAAAAGGCAGTTACACTAACAAAATTTTTACAGTGTATGTAACAAGTCAGCAGAGCATTGCACCCACTTGCAAATGGATGATTAACCCCTTAATAACAAAAACAGAATAATAAATGACAAAAACGTTTTTTAAACACAGTCACAACAACTGCCACAGTCTACTGTGATTGTTACCCTCCTCAAACACGACTTTGAAGCCTTTTGAGCCCTTCAGAGATGTCCTGTATCATGCAGAGGGAAGCTGAATTTCTCTGTCAGTATTTTTATCTGCACAGAAAAGCACTAAAATAGGCCCTTCCCACTCATATTGCAACAGTGGAAAGCTTCAGGAAACTGTCTCTAGGCAGAAATCAAACCAGCCATGTGGAAAAAAACTAGGCCCCAATAAGTTTTATCACCAAATACATATAAAAACGATTAAACATGCCAGCAAACGTTTTATATTACATTTTTATAAGAGTATGCATCTCTATTAATAAGCCTGATACCAGTAGCTATCACTGCATTTAAGGCTTTACTTACATTAGTTCAGTATCAGCAGCATTTTCTAGCAAATTCCATCCCTAGAAAAATATTAACTGCACATACCTGTACGCCATTCCCTCTCTGAAGTTACCTCACTCCTCAGAATATGTGAGAACAGCCATGGATCTTAGTTACTTCTGCTAAGATCATAGAAAACGCAGGCAGATTCTTCTTCTAAATACTGCCTGAGATAAACAGTACACTCCGGCACCATTTAAAAATAACAAACTTTTGATAGAAGAATAAACTAAGTATAAAACACCACACTCCTCTTACGACCTCCATCTTGGTTGAGGCTTGCAAGAGAATGACTGGATATGACAGTTAGGGGAGGAGCTATATAGCAGCTCTGCTGTGGGTGATCCTCTTGCAACTTCCTGTTGGGAAGGAGAATATCCCATAAGTAATGGATGATCCGTGGACTGGATACACTTAACAAGAGAAACAGCTGTGCATGGCAGCTGTAAGCAATCGGGCAGAAACCCACCCAGCTGCTTTTATTTTTTAGCCTCAAGCTGGTAGATTTGGCTCGCCTGCAGCACAAAAGTGGTTCAGACACACCTGAGAGCTGGTGTTTACAAGCAAAGAATGGGAACAGAGGAAACGCCTTATTGTTACCATAGGTACGTCTTGGCTTGATGAGGATGGCTACACCAGAAGCATTCCCTGTGCTTTTTTGTTTATGCATTACGTCTGGGCTTAAGAAAGAAGAGAGACCAGAATGACTCACACTGTTTCCAGAGCTCTGCAATATCACTCACAGCCCAGGTTTTTTTTTCCCCCTGATATTCTACTTTTACACTGACCCTAATTTTCACAAACACAAACTCTTTCTGCTACGCAAGTTATTCTAAAACATAGTTGGCAACAACTTATTCATCTACTCAACAGGAAGGGACACAAGATTTTGGTCTGTTCATCCACAGAGGGGGTCTACCCAAATGGGGATGAGAGGCAAAAGGCAACACAGGGTCTTTATCTGTTCACCCAAAAGTAAGTGACATAGGGATATCTTTCTATTCCATGTGACCTACTGTTGTGTAAACAAATTTCCCCAGTAATCAGCATCTGACATGGGAATATTTATTTTGTACTTCATAATAAAGCATATGGTCTAAAAAGGGTCCTCAAACACAACTATTCCACATATACACTGCAGTATTGCTTGTGGCGGTCAAGAAATGGAAGAAAGGTTTATTGTCCTTTATACGTAAAAGGGGAATTTAAAAAGGTATCAGCAAAATTAATTATTACTTGTAAAATATTGTTGTTAACGTGACATATGTATTGAGCTAAAAGAAAATATTCTGAATTAAGTAATCTTTCATACTATTTTGCAGATATCAATCTCCTCCCCAAAGTTTAGTCTCAGTTTCATGAACTGCGCTTGTGTTCTAAAGGGGTTAATAAAGTTGTAGCATTTTATTTACCAATAATGACGAAGATTAGGAATTGGGGGGCTTGAAGGAACAGGTGACCATTACTAAATATTTGATTCACAAGTGCTGTTCTGTTTATGATTCTCAGTGTTTGCTGATCTACTTATCAGGTAAGACTCACTGACTATTGTGCTAACATAATAACAAAGTCTTAACTGTGGGGAAAAGGGGGTGACTATGATTCATGCAGATAAATACAAATCATGCAGATCCCAGCATAAATAAAATATCAGCAAAATGGAATGAAAGGAAACTTTTAATAAAATGGTACAGACATAAGAGAGCAGACTTAACCTCAGGGGCATTTGCCTGCAATCCTGGTCAGTATGTTTTTCTTGGAATTTGGAACCAAGTCTACATGCAAAAGTCTGGGGAAAAAACTTGTCCTCAATGACAAATGAGGAGAGTTCATGTGTCGGGCAAAATTAATGTGCACCAATTATATAATTAAACTCCAAGTTGGCATTCATACCAGTAAAACAAAAGGGTCCTGTTGCAGTCATAACTTTTATAAGACAGACGTCAGCAGGAGATCTCAGACATGGGACATTTGTGCAAAGAAACACTTATTATTTTAAGCACCATGAGTGTGGTCTCCCGTTGATTCCTCTATATACACATCTCTCTCTCTCTCTCTATCTATATATATATATATAATGTATAAATATCTCTATACACACTCACACAAACATAAATAAATACACATACACGCACATCTATATAGCCCTTTTTCTACTTTCCAGAACACCTTGGAGCTGTGAGTGACTTGGCTTTGTATCTGTGTTTAAGTTTCGGGATCAAATAAATTTAACTGAAATTGTCACAGGATTAAGGCGAATAATACAGAATAACACCCAAAACCCTTAAACAGCCTACCAGTAAAACCTTGATCAGCTGAGACAGTTTCACTCACAATAAATCAATTTAGCTCAAAAATGTAGAGTGGCAAGGGCAGCAAATAGTTAAAATCTAACAATAAAATAATCACAAATTTAAATAGAAATTGGGGAAACTGGAAAGAGGTTGATGAGCTAAGATTCAAATTCCTTCAGGGCTAGAGGGACCCCCACAGAGTCTCTTGAACACTGAAGGATAATCTCTGTCAAACAGGGCAAAAAAAATGGTGAAAGAGTGCAGAAATGGGCAATGGAGGACAAGGAGAACCAAAATGTGGTCTCCATAGACTTGCGCCAATAACAAATTGCGTGTAGGAAGTTAGACAAACATGGAAGGAGGTAGGGAGTTTGTGTTGGGAGGAAGGTATGATGCACTGAAAAAATAAAAATAAAAGAGATGAAGTGAAGGAATTGTCTATTATACTACACATTAGACTCCACAAATGGTCTCTTTGGTTTAATGGGTGAAGTCTGACCCTGCCGGGAGTCCCTGGACAGTTGCCGGTACAGGTTGTCCTGGTAGGCCTGAGCAACAGGTAGTGTTCTAGCCACTTTGACGTCAGGGTAGGAAGAGGTCTGGGTGACTCTCTCCAAAATGTCCCCACGGGAGCCATTGGCCAGTACTCCATGTGGGCTGTAGTAGTCATCTTCAAGCAGATGCCCATTCTGTGCATTGTTGGTTTTGTTATAAAAGGCGATGTTGCTGATAGAGGATGGTGGACTGAATGATTCCTGCTGGGGAAGCATGCCAGAAGATGTAGGGCTAAGGACAGTATCCACTGAGGACACAGCCCAGGTTCGGCTCTGCTGGTGGTGATAAGGATACTGCTGAGTCCGTGCTGTTTTGTCGATTATGCCCATAAAGGGTGTGGTCCTAGAGCGAGTGGGTTCATTGGGGTAACTCCCCTGGGGTGGGGAAACAGGAGATAACTCATCACAAAGCCGTTCATAAGCTGGCTTGAGTGGAATTTCCATTTGCTGTATAGAGGCAGAGGGACGGAAGGTGGCAGAAAGGCTGGAAGAGGATGAGATGCTGTTGCTGGATGGGGAAAATCGTAGTCCCACACTCTGCGAGTGTAGTAGCGGTCTTGGAGTCGGTGGGTGAGGCTTGATCTCACTGGGGTTGATGCTCATAGGTCTACGGATTAGGTGGGAAACATCTGGAGACCCCAACTGATTGGAGGGCATTGAAGAACGATCAAGATCTAGCTTGGTGTGACACACTGGGTAGTAGGATGCAGACTGGCTCCGACCAATCTGTGGTGTTTGGTTATAGCGCATGCCTCCTCTGTAGGCAGAGGATGGCCGTTGGGGCATATCTTCCTTGGCTATTCCACCATGTTGACAGATGGC
The DNA here is from genome assembly GCF_027579735.1 of Bombina bombina. Classification (NCBI taxonomy): domain Eukaryota; kingdom Metazoa; phylum Chordata; class Amphibia; order Anura; family Bombinatoridae; genus Bombina; species Bombina bombina. The sequence continues at coordinate 1,179,946,729 of NC_069499.1, read as the reverse complement.
TCCTGCACTTAAACTTGCTTGTACATGTTGCACAGGTCGGCCATCTGCTATAAGACCACCTAGAGAAGCTTGATAGACCAGTCGGCTTTGGCTGATCTCCCCAGAAGTCTGATATTTACTGGCCATACCATGTGCCATCTGCCCATATGTTCCTCCTGGAATTACTGCACTTGAGTGTACTGCAGAGCTAGGCTGGTTACTCCGAACAATTTGAGCCTTGGCTGGCTGAAGCCTATGTGCAGGTTGTGGCACAGCAGTAGGAAGCTGCGACATCTGGAAAGACCTCTGTGACATTTTTGACAATGGGGACTTGGGTCTGCCTGGATGCTGTCCTATACATGGCTCTTGTTGGTATCTCACAGGGGAGCCAGACTGCTGTCTGTACACACCAATGCTGTCACTTGGAGGGCTAGCTCTGTATTGGGGGGCTCTCCTGAGAGGTGAGGGTGGTGGGCTGGGGTAATCCATGACCTGACCTCCCACTGGTGGCGGACTAAAGCGGTAGGACGAGCTCTGATGGGCTGGAGAGGTATGTGGCGGGCTGGGTCTGTAGTGAGGGTTCTGGTGTGTGGGAGAAAGGGGTGGTGAAGTAGACTGGTACCCCTGACGTGTAGGTGAGCCCACTGAGCTGTTGGATCTGAAGTCAAAAACCTGGTGTGAACTTGACATATAGGCAGAATCATGATGAACAGGAGACTGGGGCGGGCTCTGCATATCAGGGAGACCTTGACATTGCCTCCCATCAGTCTGTAAACCAACAGTTACATTGTCCATATCCTGCTCAAGGTACTCCTCCTCATAAATGTCATCTTGCGTGCATTCAATATCTTCTTGATGGGTCACATGTACTGGCTCATCCTGCAGCTCTTGCACCTCTTCTTCCTGTTCAACTTGCCGGCATTCTTCTTCTACTCTCATCAGTAGTCTCTGTATCTCCCGATTATTAGGACAAAGTTGTATGGCCTCATTTAGATCTTCGAGAGCTGCAGAAAACTGTCTGCAAAATTCAATAGAAAATTATTAGAGGTCACATAATGGCTGGAAGTGAAATATCAAACAATAGATATAAATATTTAGACTTTTAATTAATGCAAATAGAACAACATTGTAATATAGTCATTTATTTTACTCGGTTTTGATGTAAAGTTTGTGCTCGTCCCACACTCCCTAAAGAGACTGAAAGTATGCTACAAAATGCTGCAATTGACCTGAACCGACTACACATTAAAGAGTTATTCCCCTAAAGCAAAGCATTTACATATAGTCACTATCACAATCCACAGACAAGAGATAAAATAAACATACTCATCAGGTTTTTGGTAGTTTGTTAGTAAAATTTGCAGCATTTTGAAAACTTTTTATAAATGGATAGTTTAATTATTTTTAATGCAGATATTTGCAGCTCAGTACTTAATTTCTAATAAGTACTGAGCAAAGGGGGCATGCAACGATTGGAAGAAGCCGGATTTGTCATTGATACGCTCAATACAGAAGGAGATTCGGACGGAAGATTGGCAGTATGTTTACCGTAATGAAATGGTATTTTAAAAAAGAAGCGTCTTTGTAAAGTTTAATGACTTAAAAGTGCCCATTTTTTTAAGATTACTTCTAAATACTGGGTTTTAAATCATTAAACTTTACAAACACTTTAAAACAATGGCTTTGAGAACAAATTAAAAATAATTGCTAATGATCAACAGTTGTACAGTTATCTGTGGGTGCATGGAGACATGACAAAATGATTAATTGGTGGAGCATCTTTGAACGCTATCACACTCTTCTCTGATTATATTCACTATATATGTATCTATAATGAAAGCTAACCAGACTTACGAAAATATGGTATTGTTTCTTTTAACGTATCTCGGGGAAGGAGCTGCCCAATAGTTTCTATTATTTTGAGGACAAAATATACATTACTTAGTGTTTAGAAAGTATAAATTCCAATAGTAACCCTGAAAGGCAAACATAAAAGAGCATGACATAAAGCTTTACTCTCAATAGGATATCTTTTTCTAGGGTTACCAGAACTATTGAAAGAGGTTTTTGTAATTTCAAAACAGTTATTTAAATCAATTAGCAAACCTATTTGTGTATGGTTCTCAATAACAGTCATTAGAAATCAATTTATAGTCTCTTTATGATTTTTGGTTTTAATTAATTGAATAGCCTTACCCTCTTGAAAATCCATAAAGGCTTGATTCACACAGCATTTCATTTTTTGCAGATTTTACCTTTTTTGGGGGACGAGAGTTGACAATCTCATACATAGTCAGTTTATGTTTTAAGATAATTGTTTAACTAGTTTACAAAAAAAAGTTAAAATAATGCTCAAATCAAACTTTTAAACTATGAAAAATTTTCATATATAAATAATCAGAATGTTTGCATGTTTATATTAACAAATGTTGATTAAAGCAGATGAAAAATTAACACTATTAATTGGAAAGGATTCATTGTACACCATGATTTGAGCTTGTTAGGAAATTCAAAAACTGCAACAAAAACACAAACTCCTGAGTAATTATGAATCAATATTTGCATGATTCTCTCATTTCCCATTGGTTCATTTTTTATTTCCTACAAAAATCTTGCAAAATCTCTTGTTTGTTATTGTTTACCCAATTCATATCCAGGAAACCAGGTTTACTAATCTATTACATATGTAACTGCCAAGTTAAGTCTAAAGACCCTAGAGGGGATTTTGGACTCAAAAGAATGCACTTGAGTAGCACTTCTTTTACCCTTTAATTCTAAAACATCATCCTCGAAAGGCAAACAAAGGGTAGAGGTTTAATGAGTTAAAACTTAACTTTTATTTCCTGTTTTCAATTTTTATAAAATAAAATGTGTGTGTGCGTAAAAAACAGTTAAAATCACAAAGACTCGAATTTGCATCGGTTTCAATAAAGTTTGAACACTGTTATTTCTACACAATGGTAAAAAATAGATCCTATATTTAGGTTCACTCCCAAATTAGAAGAGAGAGTTTTGACTTTGGTTTCTGCTAGTGGTTAATACTGTAATATCTTATATTTATTGACACATAGTCATAGGTGTATATTTTGTACTAATCCAACTTGATAAGTGACTTAATAAGTTACAATATAGGTGTGTATTTGGCGCTGGTACATCTTTGTATGGTTACTAAGTAAGTAAGTGTGCCTAAATTTGTTATATAGCAGACTTTATATTGTATTTTTAAATATTCTTATAATAAAACACTTTTTAATTTAGAGATGGTCTCAACATTTGGCACTCTGTGTTTCCAGCGTTATAGTTTAGTAAAGATTATCAAATCTTATGCAGCACACTCTCATAATCTTTACTAAACTATAATGCTGGAAACACAGAGTTCTTCTATCTTTCTTTTTCTTCTTCTTCTATCTTTCTTCTTCATTTTTCATTTTCATTTATTATGTCTTATTACATATTATCACAAGAAGGGTGAGACGAGCTATCTCACACTTTCTGAGCATCATTTTATTTAATTCTTCAATGTTATACACACACAAGTTTCATTGCACATGATCACAAATAATATTAGTTCACACCAAACATTAATACGCTCATATTTGAGTGCACTTTTTTTATTCTCTGTCAAATAATATTAATATTAAGATGTTTATTATATTAATATTAAGATGATTATTATATCTATACTCATTTGTATAAAATATAACTAATTCTTGGACTATCTAGTACTTGTTTAAACCATATGTCTCCACGTAGGTTATGAGAGTAGTACTATTTTGATATGCCTCTATTTATTGATCCCTTCTGTGAACACATAGTATGATGTATATTGGATTTTATATACATTGGATTTTGAATTCTTATATAAATCTTATCCATAGAGATTATATTGTTAAGTAAGAGGAGCACATGCTCTATTATCATGTCATTTTAATAGATTTGACCGACTTCAATTGACCACTATACTCATTGGTTACCATAAGATGATGTCACAATGTCATCGGGAGAGATCCTGCCCACAAATATTGTTATACAGATCGGATACCGAATCTAGGGCACCCGATCTCGTTTATTGCTCCCTCATTTTCCCTCTCTCATATGGCGGTTTAGCCTTCAATATGGAGAGGGGCATGTAAGATTAATCTACCTGGAATTAACTTTAACATATGTCAGTCGAGCGGTATGTGGGGGCAGATCTCCTCCATGATAACATTGTATCCAAGGATCTGATTGGTAGTTAGACCTGATGGTTACTAAATATATTATTTGAAACAAATATAATTCAAATCAAAGGGCTATTGCATCGTACCTTAACACTAAACGAAAAGGCTACACAACATCTAAACACCTTTTGTTACATAGCTACCAATACTGGGCCAATAATAAATCGTGCAGACATTGCTTTATCCGATATCAAGCAGCTGTGCTGCACACGCATTAGCGTTTTCCTACAAGGCCTGTTACTCGATAAAATGCAAGGTCAGTGTTTTAGCTTGTTTGGTCTCATCATGTTTTAGATTTCCATTAGGATTATTATATTATGATACAAAATATATTGTTTTTATTTACCGTTTTAACACTAAGCATACTATGAGCTTCTGACTGATGTTAGGTTATATGGTTCGTTTATTTATTCATGCATCTTTATTATGTATAAATACATGGGTTTTTCTTTTGAATAGTATTATCAGTGGGGATATGCAAAACTACTAGATGTTATTATATATGTTACTTTTGAATAATGATGTGTATTTAATTAGCAATATAACTGTTTGTTTTTATGTTCTAAATAAATATAGTGAATTGATTGTTTACAAAGGTTACCATACCAACCAATTATACACAGTTGGGAGCAATGAATTGCCTTGATTGTTGGACCTATCAGATTGTGTTCTCATTATGCATATTCTGTTATATAGCAAGTGTATTTTTATTGTGATACATATTTTTTAGCCAGAGGAAACAGCTCTTAGTCAGCTGAGAAACGCGTCGCTTTTTATTAAAGTTTTATATATTTTTATACACTTACTTGTTCTTTGGTGTATTATTCTGAGGACTTACTTTGGCTGTGCTGCCACTAGCCACCTGAGGATCATCAAGATTTGCTGGGAGTTATCTAGTCTACTGGGCGACTGTTAGGTCCCAGTCTGCTGTTAATGCACCTGGAGGTGTATTGGATCTTGTAAGTTTTTCCTTTACTTACTTGTTACTCTGTTTAAACGATAGTGGGCTATGTGCATATATTTTGTGTTCACATAGGGAATCTACTACCAAACCCCCCCCCCCCCCAGGGACCTCTTCTGGATATCCATTACAATCCCACAGTGAGCTGGACCACTGCGAGGCTACGGCCTGTATTACTAGCACCATAGGGTGCGCTGTTCTTGTGAGTATACACCTGGATTTGTGTTTATTGGAGCTATTTTTCTTTGCAATACTAGGCCATGTTGGCGCCTCTGTTTTTTCTTTTTTCAGTCATCTAACATCATAGGAAGACCATCCTACGACCAAGAGCTGCCACACTTCTCTGGACCTATTTCACATTGGAACTTGCCTTCCCTATATATCTCTTTTGGACTTTATCTGGTAGATATAGTGTATGTAGTGTTGTATATTTACTTATCGTTTTACCTTTTGTATTATCTCTGTTTTTTGGTTTTGAAGGCGCCCCCTAAGGGTGTGGTATATGCTGGGTTGTATCACACTCTCAATATTAGATTAGGTGTATTTAGTTTAAACTTCTTGTAATTTTTTTTTTATTTTCTGTAATTGTGTTTTTTTTTGTACTATAGTTTAGTTTATTTAATTAAATTTAATTGTAGGTAATTGTAGTTAATTTATTTAATTAATTTAATGATAGTGTAGTGTTAGGTTTAATTGTAACTTAGGTTAGGATTTATTTCACAGGTAATTTTGTAACTATTTTAACTAGGTAGCTATTAAATAGTTATTAACTATTTAATAGCTATTGTACCTAGTTAAAATAAATACAAAGTTGCCTGTAAAATAAATATAAATCCTAAAATAGATACAATGTAATTATTGGTTATATTGTAGCTATATTAGGGTTTATTTTCTAGGTAAGTATTTAGTTTTAAATAGGATTAATTTATTTAATTATAGGAATATTATTTCGCTTTATTTAAATTATATTTATCTTAGGGTGGTGTTAGGGTTAGACTTAGGTTTAGGGGTTAATAACTTTATTATAGTAGCGGTGACGTTGGGGGGCGGCAGATTAGGGGTTAATAACTGTATAATTGTAGGTAGGTGGCGGCGATGTTAGGGAGGGCAGATTAGGGGTTAAGAACATTTATTTAGTGTTTGCGAGGCAGGAGTGAGGCGGTTTAGGGGTTAATACATTTGTTATAGTGGCGGCGAGGTCCGGTCGGCAGATTAGGGGTTAATAAGTGTAGGTAGATGGCTGCGACGTTGGGGGGGGGCAGATTAGGGGGTAATAAATATAATATAGGTGTCGGCGATGTTAGGGGCAGTAGATTAGGGGTTCATAGCTATAATGTAGTTGGCGGCGGTGTCCGGAGTGGCAGATTAGGGGTTAATAATATAATGTAGGTGTCAGCGATAGCGGGGCGGCAGATTAGGGGTTAATAAGTGTAAAGTTAGGGGTGCTTAGGATCGGGGTTCATGTTAGGGTGTTAGGTGTAGACTAAGAGAGTGTTTCCCCATAGGAAACAATGGGGCTGTGTTAGGAGCTGAACGCTGCTTTTTTGCAGGTGTTTTTTTTCCAGCCAGCTCAGCCCCATTGTTTCCTATGGGGATATTGTGCACGAGTACATTTTTCCAGCTTACCGCTACCGTAGGCAACGCTGGTATTGAGGGTTGAAGTGGCGCTAAATTATGCTCAATGCTCCCTTTTCTGAGCCTAACGCAGCCACTCAGACAACTCTAAATACCAGCGTTGTCTTAAGGGTGCGCTGGAAAAAAAAGCAGCGTTAGCACCGCTAACCGACAAAACTCTAAATCTAGGCATAAGTTTGCCAAGTGCAATTCTATGGCTTCAGCAATAGACGGCATAGCTGACAGGGGATGATATATGGCACCTTCTCTAGAGATTAGTCTTGATTCTTTAATTAATAGGATAAGAAAATATAGCAGCTAAATAAAGATGAACCGCTATTGTGTCAAGGCTGAAAAAAAGTGTAAACTTTATTGCTCCAAATAAAAAACTAACATGGCAGTGACGGGTGAACACCCCCCCAGAACAGTCTGAACATAGCAGCACTAATGGCAGGATTAGCTTCAGATGGATAATCCGATACAGATCAGATAATCCATACAAAATTAAAAGTTGAGACAATCCAAGATAAAATCATTTTAGACAGCGTATACGATTTTCATTTTGTGACAATCTGGAATCTGCAATGCAGAGTGACCTGAGACAGAAGAAAATCCAAGATGAAACTGAATTTGCTTTATAGTGACCTTCCCCAGGTAGTAATTTTTTTTTTTTTTATAATTTATAAAGGGACATGAAGAATAACATTTTTCTTTCATGATTCAGATAGAGCATACAATTATCTAATTTGCTTCATTCTCTTTGTATCCTTTGTTGAAATGCATACTTAGGTTGGCTCAGGTGCAAAAATGCACTAATGGGAACTAGCTGCCGATTGGTGGCTCTACATATAGGACTCTTGTCATTGGCCCACCTGATTAGATCAGCTAGCACACCAGTAGTACAATGCTGCTCCTTCAACAAAGGATACTAAAAGCGTGAAGCAAATCTGGTTATGGAAGTAAATTGGAACGTTTTATAAAATTGTATACTTTATCTAAATCTTGACTGAAAAAAGGGTTTTCTGTCCCTTTAAGGTTTCCACATAAGATACAATAAAAGATACATTAAAAAAGTAATGGTACACAAAGTCACATTGTCTGCATAGCAACAACAGAAAACCAAAGCCAGTAACATAGTAAAGTACACACTAAGAATATCTGTAAGCAGTGGTACCTAACATTAAACCCCCCTGATTTTTTACTAAATTTATATACTGAAGATAAGGTGATAAAAATAACAGTAACTAAAACTAATCTCACACTGACCTTCCTTCTCTGACCACCAAGGTACCACTTGTGTATCCAAAGACATATATCTAATATAACTTTTTATTAGAAGGAAACTGATCTAGACATAAATATAGATATATCTCGGCTCTCAGCTCAGAATAACAAAAAAGGTTTGTGTGTAAACCATTAGCTCCCTCTCAACTGAGAATTTCCCATATAACAATGGGAAATGTTGTCTGGATCTTCTCCAAAGTAATATTTATATCAAAAGGGCATGTCATATATATTGCTCTCAATTGTGGCCAAAATAAATATATATGTTTGTCTCAGAGGACTATGTATATATATTTCTAAGGACCAATTTATCTAACAAATGTAAGGCTGTGTTAACACTAAGCCAACTGCTTATTAAAGGGAATGAGGAGTAATACTGATCATAATGCCTCAGGCAACTTAAAATGAAAAAATAACTTTCTAAAAATGTTTTTAGAAAAAGTGCCAGTGTTTAACATCAGAAACAAAGGCATTGTATTTTAACTGAGTTCACAACAGCTTATTTGCTTCTAGGCATGCTCCAGCAGATAATAAGTGTTAAAGGCTTGCATTCTACCATATGAATGGTGGATAAATATGCAGCCATAAAAGGGATTGTGTGGGGGGAGTTAGAGCTGTACAATTCAGACACTTAAAAGAAAGTGTTAATGGCAAGGCACTGTAGTATAAGTTTGCAGGTAAAGTAATTAAAGTACATATTATATTTTGTCTCTATCCCAACTTGTTTTATGTCCCCTTTAAAGGACATTTTGGGATTTTGTTAAAAACATATCAAGGATTTAATATTGGCATAGTGCATAATTATTTTTTTTTACCGGACTCAAACCCCAAAGGAGGAAAGGCTTATACAGAAATTAAAATGTTTAAGAATATAGTAAAAATCTTAAATCTGAATGACACATGGAGAATTCACAACCCCAACAATTGAAAGTATACATGTTTATCAAAGGCATTTAAAATGTACTCTAGGGTAGATATGTTTCTAATATCAAATCATTTAATAAATAAGAATGTTTGCCCAAAAATCTTCCCAATTACTCTATCAGATCACACACCTATTCTTTTGGAAATTGATAGCTATGAAAGGATAAGGCCAGGTAATATAATTAATTTTTTTAGAAAATCTAGGTATATGCTGGGAACCCTCTAAAGCAGTATTAAGAGACGTAATAGCATTTTTGGCTAAATATAAAAAGAAGCAGGCCACTCATAAAATCCAACTTACATGTCATGTAATAAACTCTTAAAGGGATATTAAACAGTGTTCCTTTGGTAAAAAATAACCCCCATCTTAACTGGACAATTTAAAGGGACATAATACCCATATGCTAAATAACTTGAAAGTGATGCAGCATAACTATAAAATAAGCAGACAAGAAAATATCACCTGAACATCTTTATGTAAAAAAGGAAGATATTTTACCTCAAAATTTCTTCAGCTTACAAGAAAGAGTAAGTGCTCTGGTAACAGTTATACTTCAGCTACTGTCCAGCTGCAGGTTGAAAACAAAAACAAAAAAACAACAGCCAATCAGCATCAGCAGTGCTGAGGTCATGCTATGCTTTGCTGTTATCTCATGAGATTTAATTGAAAACTCATGAGATTTCATAGTAAACTTCCTTAAACTGAATAGGAAAATAACATAACTATGCCTGCAGATGCCAGATGCACGCTCCCTTGCAAGTCTTGAGACTAGTATCCTGATTGGCTGCTTAAAGTCCCTTTACAATGGGGTGTGAATACTTAGAAACATTTTGAGGTAAATATCTTCCTTTTTTACATAAAGATGTTAAGGTGATATTTTCTAGTTAGCTTTTTTTGGGTATCATGTCCCTTTAATGATTTTTTTTTTCAATTCAAAAAAGACAACCTTCTAAGGGCCAGATTACAAGTTGAGCGCAAAATATTGCTTCCTCGAAAGCGATATTTGCACTCAACTGAGTAATACCGGTGCACGCAAATGTGTGTTGGTATTACGAGTTAAGTGCAATGCATTGCACTCTAGAGTGTGCACATCCATAGGCTCCAATGGGAGCCTCGTTCTGATGCTGTCATACACGACACAGAACCTAAGCGCAGCGAAGGGGGTAGGTCGCACAGCGATGGGCAGCAATTTGAAATATATATATGTATATGAATATATATTTGTGTTAATATGTGTATACAAATATTAACACATAAATATCTATGTATATAAGCATATACCATATATATTTATAGGAAACACACAGTTCCCATAGACCACAATGTAAAATTTCAGTGCCTTTTTTTTTTTCTAACATCCCACAGCTGCCACTTTTAAACCCTAAAACTGCCTAGTGCAGTAGTTTTTTTTATAGGGAAAAAGGCTATTTTTTTCCATAAAAAACTACAAGACCCTTTATTTGTGGGTAGCAATAACCAGCCACTTGCAATGGCTGGGTATTTATTGTGCTCCCGCAAACTGGCAAATTTGCCTGTTTCCAGGCGTGAGATAAATTAGCGCTGCACTTGTAATCTAGCCCTAATTATTTTGCTGAATCAAAATTAGTTTAACTATTGCAACCTGGGGAGAACCCAAAAAACCTGAACTCATGTTGTAGTCTGCAAATACAGACTACAACATTTTTATGGGAATTCTGGCAGATAGAGTACAACCATTTATTGCATCAATTATACATAAAGATGAAACAGGTTTCATGCAAGATAGGACATCTGTGACCAACATAAGGAAGGTATTATTGATACTTTCACAACATGATTACTATAGGAAATATGTCTAGATCTGGATCGGTTAGAGCAGTTCTTTTACTAGATGCTCATAAAGCTCTCAATATGGTGACATTGAACCATTTATTTGACTCTATGACAAGATTTGGATTTAATGGTAATATTATAACATTACTTAGAAATATTTACTCTCAACCATCTGCTTCATTGATTACCACTTACCTTTAAATTGCTAAGAGGTACACAACAAGGATGTCTAATTTCCCTTTACTGTTTAATGTAGCTATTGAGCCTTTGGCTACAGCATTGAGAAAGAGAAATCAAATGAATTAAAATAGGGAAAATAGAGGTTAAATTATAACTATATGCTAAGAAGATAGGGTAGGATTAAATTGTCTCTTTGCAAGAAAACAGGATTTGTGATTGGTCCTCCAACAATGTTGACAAATATGATTTAGCAGCTCTGAGCAAAATAGTAGTAGATTAGATTTTACTATGATAGAAGAGGAGATTAGTTTATTAGAACCCGACAACCTTAAAGTTTTTCTTTATACTAAAATTATTAAACTGCTAGATATGATTAAGAAGATAGTTATGGTAAAAGAACCTCTGATAGGATGGAACGTACGTGAATATTAAATACTCTATTGCTCCTTATTTAACCATAGTGGTAAACTCGGAATTTGAAGAAGAATATGGGTTACAATGTATTTATCAACTAGTGGAAGATGATAATAAGACATTTAAAAAATGTAAGCAAGGATCTGGTCTATTAAATAAACTCCTACTAACCTACTTACAATTCAGACACACTAGTAAATGAGCAATTACGGCTTCATGGTCGATTTGTTCAAAGGCAATTAATAGAAATGGTTTTAGATCATTTTAGAAAGTGTTCATTCTTTATTTCTAATTTATATCATTTGATTTTGAGTGATGAAAGTGAAAGGACTTTGAATTTAGTCACGCTAAAATGGAACTCACTAAAACAGATTAACTGTAATAATAAAATAATATCGCAATCTATAAGAAAAGTAGAAATAGCTTTTATAGCTGTAGCAAATAGAACAACAGTATAAAATTGTTATACCAAATATATATATATATATATATATATATATATATATATATAAAAAACACGATTTCTATTATCATAATGGAGTAAGGACCCAATATTAACAAAATGTTTGAAATGCTAATTTCCTAAGGCGAACATAATACACTGTTTTTGGTCCTGTCAATATTTACCAAGATACTGGAATAAGGTAGCTTTTTGGTGTAGTGAATTAAGAAAATCCAGCATATTATTTTTCTAATTAGTTACACAGAGTAGGGGATATATTCTCTTTTCTTAACACTATAATTATAAGTAGAAATATTTAAAAAGATTGGAAATCTCATAGAACCAAAAGTTAGACCATTAATAAATAACATTATAAAGCAAATGCAGATTGAACAAAAGGAGGAAAAAGAGAAAAGAGAATTCCCTTTTTTTATGCCCCTTTCCCCATCCTACACATGATCATTTAAGAAGCTTCTTGATCGATGTTGTTAAGATTTTATCGATGTAATTAATAACTTTAAAAAAAAAAAAAAAAAATACGTCAGTTAAAATGATGGTTTTACATTATGATCATATGATTGTTATTCTATACAATCAATGAGATAGGTACTCGAACAATATGGTTATCCTGACTGCTGCAGCACATAAAATTAGCTGTCAGTCATGAGCAATAGAAAACATAAAAAATAAGAATACTGAATTGCAAAGTACCATGCAGAGTTTTCAGTATGAAACTACCAAAAAGTTCTGCATTGCTTGGTATATGTAGAAAAACAAAGAAGATAACTCTAAAGTAGCAACAAAGCTTGACAATAAACCATAAAAGGCAGGAAATATACCGCACAAACCTCTAGGAAACGAATTTACCAGAATCAGTTTTGGACTCTGAGTTCCCCAAATATGTGGAGATCCACAGACAAGCAGCGACGCAGGCTCTTCCAGATCCGCAACTCCGCTATTCCCAGGGCTCAGGAAGGGAAAGTAAAACACTTAAAAAATCTTCTTCTGTGGATCTGGTGCCAGAACAGAGATCTCCGCAGCTTGCTGCAAAGATCCAGGCGGTTTAATACCCTGCAGGCTACCATTAATATTATGTTTAACTGCAGAAACTGCTTTAATCTCTGTGAGCACATTTACATCGACAAACGGTTAGGGAAGCCAGAGGCTCCTGTAGGACAGCAGGTCTATGTTTCTGGAAAATGCAGGGACATCCCTGGAAAAGACAACGCCTGGATGGCAGCATATGTTGCTCCAAAATGTATACATATCTTTTTGCATTAATGGTGCCCTAACAAATGTGCAAGTTACTCATGCCATGGGCACTGACACACCCCTATACCATTCGTTCCCCGCATGAGAATACGCAGAGCATTCGTTCCCCGCATGAGAATACGCAGAGCATTCATTCCCCGATATAAATGAGGTTTCTCTTGGACCCCTCATATTATGAAAAAAAACATAAATTATGCTTACCTGATAATTTAATTTCCTTCTGTATGAGGAGAGTCCACGGCAACATTCCTTACTGCTGGGAAATACTGAACCTGGCCACCAGGAGGAGGCAAAGACACCCTAGCCAAAGCCTTAAATACTCCCCCTACTTCCCTCATATACCAGTCATTCTGCCAAGGGAAGAAGGAACAGTAAAAGAAATATCAGGGTATAAATGGTGCATTTTTCGTCCGCCCATCGGAGTATACAGGCGGGGGCCATGGACTCTCCTCATACAAAAGGAAATTAAATTATCAGGTAAGCATAATTTATGTTTTCCTTCTTAATATGAGGAGAGTCCACGGTATCATTCCTTACTGTTGGGAAAATTATACCAAAGCTCTAGAGGACACTGAATGATAACGGGAGGGGTAAAAGAAAGGCGGACCCTAATCTGAGGGCACCACAGCCTGCAAAACCTCTCTCCCAAAAGCTGCTTCCGCTGAAGCAAAAACGTCAAATTTGTAGAACTTTGAATAAGTATGTAAGGAGGAACATGTAGCCGCCTTACAAATCTGATCCATAGAGGCCTCGTTCTTAAAGGCCCAAGAGGAAGCCACCGCTCTAGTGGAATGAGCCGTAATCCTCTGAGGTCTAAGTCTCGCTGACTCGTAAGGTAAGCGTATAACACTCCTCAACCAAAAAGATAAGGAAGTCAAAGAGGCCTTCAGACCCTTACGCTTCCCAGAGCAGATAACAAACAAGGAAGAAGTTGGTCTAAAATCCTTAGTAACTTAAAGATAAAACTTCAAAGCTCGAACCACATTCAGATTATGAAGTAAACGTTCCTTCGAAGAAGAAGGAAAGGATATAAGGAAGGAACCACAATATCATGATTGATGTTACGATCAGATGCCACCTTAGGAAGAAAACCCAAGTGGGTACGTAAAACAGCCTTATCAGTGTGGAACACCAGATAAGGAAGCTCACATTGCAAGGCAGCCATTTTAGAAACTCTGCGTGCTGACGCAATAGCCAATAGAAAAAGAACCTTCCAGGACAACAACTTAATGTCAAGCGAATGCATAGGCTCACACAGAGCCCATTGCAAAAATTTAAGAACAAGATTCAAACTCCAAGGTGAAGCGTTAGATCTAAACACAGGTTTGATCCTGATCAGAGCCTTGTAACATCTCTGGTCTGCAAGAAATATCCTCATGGATATGGAGTATATTATAGTACCCAGGAATTCCACCCTGGTACTGGGAATAAGAACTTTTTTCTAACTTTATCTTCCATCCATGAGATCGAAGAAGAGATAGAAGGGTTTTCGAATGGTCCTCTGCCAGACGACAGGATTACCCATGGGCAGCGCTGCGGAATCTGTTGGCGCATTATAAATAAAGAATAATAATAATAATAGTGGTACTTGAAACAGAATATCATCAAAGTATGGCACTACTGCTATACCTCTGGTTCTGGCCACTGCAAGCAGAGCCCTAGAACCTTCGTAAAAACTCTTGGAGCAGTAGCTAGAACAAACGGAAGTGCAATAAACTGGAAGTGCTGGTCCAGGAACACAAATCTTAGGAACTTGAAGTGTTTCCTGTGTATTGGAACGTGAAGGTATCTATCGTGGTCATGAACTGTCCTTCCTGAACTAAGGGAAGGATGGACCTTATTGTCTCCATCTTGAATGAGGGGACAGATAGGAACTTGTTTAAGCACTTTAGGTCCAGAATCGGGCGGAAATTTCCCTTCTCCTTTGGGACCACAAAAAGGTTTGAATAGTATCCCAGACCTCTTTCTGTAAGAGGTACCGGGACAATAACTCCCAGGGAGGAGAGATGCCTCATGCACCCCAGAAAAGCTTCTCTCTTTTCTGGCCTTGAAGACAGGTTTGACAAGAGGAATCTGCCCCTGGGTGGATGAGACTTGAAACCTATCCTGTATCCCTGAGCGATGACCTCCAGGACCCACTGGTCTTGTACAACCCCAAACAAAGCATCCGAAAAAAGCGTCAATCTGCCCCGACGCGATCCACAGCCGGATCGGGGGCCGCCCCTTCATTCCAACTTTGCCTCGGCGGGCTTCTTGTTCAGCTTGGATCTATTCCAGGACTGATCCAGCTTCCAAGTCCCCTTGGATTGCTAGGGCTTTGCAGAGGGCTGCTGACGTTGGGATTTATCAGAACGAAAGGAACGAAAATTAGGACCTTGTCTTTTAGGCTTGTTTTTCTTATCCTGAGGTAAAAAGGCACCTTTGCCTCCAGTAACCGTGGAGATAATTGAGTCTAGGCCTGGACTAAATAGAATCTTTCCCTTAAACGGGAGGGAAAGAAGTCTTGACTTCGAAGTCATGTCCACAGTCCAGGACAGCCAGAGTGCCCTACGGGCTTGAACAGAAAAGCCTGAAGCCTTGGCATTCAGGCGACTAATTTGCATATTTGCATCACAAATAAAAGAATTAGCCACCCTTAAGGCCTTAATTCTTTCCTGGATCACGTCGAGGGGACCCTCCACCTCGATCAACTCAGATAAGGAGTCGCACCAGTAGGTAGCCGCTCCAGCAACTGCCGATGCCGGTTGAAACAAATATTCGTATGCTGAAACATCTTTCTTAACAGAGTTTCTATTTTATTATACATGGGCTCTTTAAAAGACTAACTATCCTCAAGCAGGACCGGGAACAATTTTTTAAAGGAAGAAGAAGGGGAAAATGAAGAACCAATTCTTTCCTATTCATTCTTAATAATGTTCGCCATCTTTACGGGAACCGGGAACGTTTGTGGTACAACCCTGTCCTCGTAGACCTTATCAAATTTAGGAATCAAAGGTTCCTCAGGCAATTTGGGCTTTGGAACCTCTAAAGTAGCTAAAACTTTGTTCAACAGAAAGCGTAAATGCTCTATACTAAATATAAAGTCTGGTTCCTCCGTAGCTGGAGGCCTAGAGGCCGCAGATTCTGACCCAGAAAGAGCACCCTCTGAAGTATCAGAGGCGCCTTCATCATCGGATAATCTTGTATCAGATAAATCCAATAAGCTAGTGGATGACCCCTGGGAAGGATAGCAATATTTAAACTTTCGCTTGCGCTTAGCAGGGCCAGGTAAAGCACTAGAGGCCGCAGACACTGCCATTTGTAATTGCTCAGCAAAGTCTGGCGGTAAAACATAAATTATGCTTACCTGATAATTTAATTTCCATCGTGGGGAGGAGAGTCCACTGCTTCATTCATCACTTGTGGGAAATAAGAACCTGGCCACCAGGAGGAGGCAAAGACACCCCAGCCAAAGGCTTAGATACCTCCCCCACTCCCCTCATCCCCCAGTCATTCTGCCAAGGGAACAAGGAACAGTAGGAGAAATATCTGGGTATAAATGGTGCCAGAAGAACAAAAATAAATTTAGGTCCGCCCACAGGAGAACGGACGGTTGCAGTGGACTCTCCTCCCCACAATGAAAATTAAATTATCAGGTAAGCATAATTTATGTTTTCCATCTAAAGGGAAGGAGAGTCCACTGCTTCATTCATCACTTGTGGGAATACCCAAGTTCTAGAGGACACTGAATGAAGAAAACGGGAGGGAAAAGGAGGCAGACCCTATACTGAGGGCACCACAGCCTGCAGAACCTTTCTCCCAAAAGCTGCTTCCGCCGAAGCAAAAATGTCATATTTGTAAAATTTTAAACGTATGTAAGGAAGACCAGGTTGCCTCTGAGGAGGCTTGTGTCCCACTGTCTCATATGCAAGATGGATTATACTCATCAACCAAAAAGATAAAGTGTCAGAGGCCCTCTGCCCCCTGCGCTTTCCTGAATACACAACAAATAAAGACGAAGTCTGTCTGAACTCCTTCGTGGCCTGAAGATAAAGCTTCAAAGCCTGAACCACGTCCAGATTATGAAGTAACCTCTCCTTCGAAGAAGGGTTAGGACACAAGGAAGGAACAACTATTTCCTGATTGATGTTACGACTCGACACCACCTTGGGAAGGAACCCTAATCAAGTGCGAAGAACAGCCTTATCAGCATAAAAAACTAAGTAGGGAGGCTCACATTGCAAGGCCGCCAACTCAGAGACTCTGCGTGCCGATGCAATAGCCAGTAATAATAGGACTTTCCATGAAAGAACCTTAATGTCAAGGGCATGCATAGGCTCAAACGGAGCCCTCTGCAAAACCTTAAGAACCAAGTTTAAGTTCCAAGGAGGAGCCGGACTCCTGAAGACAGGCCTGGTCCTAACCAGAGCCTGAACAAAGGACTGAATGTCAGGAAGCTCCGCAAGCTTCATATGCAACAGTACAGATAAAGCCGAAATCTGTCCCCTTAGGGAACTGGCGGCAAGACCCTTATCCAGCCTGTCCTGGAGAAAGGCCAAAATCCTGGATACCCTGACCTTATGCCAGGGATATCCTCGTTCCTCCACACCTTGTGGTAGAAGCGTCTAGTGACTGGCTTCCTTGCCTGGATGAGAGTGTCGATTACTCTCTCTGAAAAACCTCTTTTGGCTAAGAGTAGGCATTCACTCTCCACGCAGTCAGCCTCAGAGAATCTAGATCAAGGGCATGCATAGGCTCAAACGGAGCCCTCTGCAAAACCTTAACAACCAAGTTTAAGCTCCAAGGAGGAGCCGGACTCCTGAAGACAGGCCTTGTCCTAACCAGAGCCTGAAACAAAGGACTGAATGTCAGGAAGCTCCGCAAGCTTCATATGCAACAGTACAGATAAAGCCGAAATCTGTCCCCTTAGGGAACTGGCGGCAAGACCCTTATCCAGCCTGTCCTGGAGAAAGGCCAAAATCCTGGATACCCTGACCTTATGCCAGGGATATCCTCGTTCCTCCACACCTTGTGGTAGAAGCGTCTAGTGACTGGCTTCCTTGCCTGGATGAGAGTGTCGATTACTCTCTCTGAAAAACCTCTTTTGGCTAAGAGTAGGCATTCACTCTCCACGCAGTCAGCCTCAGAGAATCTAGATTTTGATGTAGAAAAGGACCTTGAACTAGCAGATCCTTGCGACAAGGTAACTTCCACGGCGGATATGACGACATCACCACTAGATCTGCAAACCACGTCCTCCGTGGCCACGACGGAGCAATCAGAATAGCCGAAGCTTACTCCTGCTTGATGTGGGCTACTACTCGAGGTAGCAGAGGCAACGGTGGAAATATGTTGATTAGGTTGAAGACCCAGGGTACCGCCAAGGCGTCTATCAGCTCCGCCTGGGGATCCCTGGATCACGACCCGTATCTGGGTAGCTTGTAATTGAGTCTGGACGCCATGAGATCCATTTCCGGCATCCCCCATCTGCTGCAGATCTCCGCAAACATCTCGGGTGGAGAGACCATTCCCCTGGATGAAAAAAATCTGCTTCCCAGTTGTCCACACCCGGAATGTGGATCGCTGAGAGCGAACAATTGCGAGTCTCGGCCCATTCCAGAATCTGAGATACTTCCCTCATTGCTAGGGAACTTCTCGTCCCCCCTTGGTGGTTTATATACGCCACCGAGGTTGTCCGATTGGAATCTGATGAATTCAGACGACTCCAGAGGGGGCCAAGCCTTCAGAGCATTTAATATCGCTCTAAGTTCCAGAATATTTATAGGTAGACTCGATTCCTCTTGAGTCCATCTGCCTTGTGCACTCCAAACGGCTCCCCATCCCAATAGACTCGCATCCGTGGTTACAACCTCCCAGGATGGTCTCAGAAAGGATGTCCCCTGAGAAAACTGCCCCGGTCGGGTCCACCAAGATATGGACTCCCTCACCAGTCTGTCCAAAGATATCTGTTGGGACAAATCTGAATGATTGCCGTTCAATTGTCTCAACATGCACAGCTGCAGAGGTCTGAGATAGAACCTGGCGAATGGAATGACATCTATGCTGGATACCATGACAGATGTCCTGGAGGATGTCTGCAGGGCTAGACAGTTGGACGCCAAACTGCAACGTCTCTGGTCTGTCAGAAATATATTCATCGCAGAAGAATCTAGTATCGTACCGAGGAATTCCACCCTGTTGCTGGGGACCAACCAACTCTTTCCTTTGTTTATCTTCCACCTGTGGGATCGAAGTAGAAGGAGGAGATCTCGAATGATCCTCCACCAGACTGTATGATGGAGCCTGGACCATGATATTGTCCAGATACAGAGCCACTGCAATCCCTCTGGCTCTCGCTACAGCGAGAAGAGCTCCTAGAACCTTTGTAAAGACTCTTGGGGCCATCGCCAGACCAAACGGAAGGGCCACAAACTGGAAGTGCTGGTCCAGGAAGGCGAACTTTAGAAATTTGACGCTATCCTTGTGAATTGGAACATGAAGGTAAGCATCCTTCAGGTCGTCTATAATTGTCATGAATTACCCCTCCTGAACCAGAGGCAAAATTGACCTGATCGTCTCCATCTTGAATGATGGGACTGACAAAAACTTGTTTAGGGCCTTCAGGTCCAGAATTGGATGAAACGTGCCCTCCTTCTTTGGGACCACGAAAAGGTTTGAATAATACCCCAGACCTCTTTCTGCTGGAGGAACTGGGACGATTACCCCGAGAGATGAGAGATCCCTCACACACCCTAGGAAGGCGTCTCTCTTTTCTGGTCTTGAAGAGATGTTTGACAGGAGGAACCTGCCCCTGGGCGGATACGATTTGAAACCTATCCTGTACCCCTGGGTGACGACCTCCAGGACCCAAGGGTCTGTAACGTCTCCCCTCCAGGCCCCCACAAAGAGAGATAGTCTGCCCCCTACCTGATCCAAAGACGGGTCGGGGGCCGCCCCTTCTTGCCGCTTTTGACTCGGCGGGCTTCTTGTTTTGCTTGGACTTGTTCCAAGAGTTTGCTGGCATCCAAGATCCCTTGGATTGCTCAGATTTTGTGGAAGGTTGCTAGCACTTAGACTTGTCCATAAGAAAGGGATGAAAAGTAGATCCCTTAGGTTTGTCTTCCTTATCCTGAGGTAAGAAGGCTCCCTTGACATTGGTGACTGTAGATATGATGGAATCCAGGCCCAGGCCAAATAAAACCTTCCCCTTGAATGGGAGGGAAAGCAAGCAAGATGTCATTTCAGCAGACCACGATTTTAGCCACAGCACCCTGCAAGCTAAAACAGAAAACACTGATGTCATGTTGGCATCACAGATGAACAAATGTACTACCCTTAAGGCTTTGATTCAATCTAAAATCTCCTCGAGAGGGGTCTCCACCTCGACCATTGCTGATAGTGCGTCACACCAATAGGTAGCGGCACCAGCAATGCAGCGACTGCAGCTGCCGGTTGGAAAACGAACCCAGTCAGTTGAACATCTTCCGCAACATGGACTCCATCTTTTTATCCATGGGTTCCTTAAAAGAGGAGCTATCCTCCAGCGGAATGGTCGTTCTCTTAGCGAGCGTGGAGATAGCACCATCCACCTTAGGGACGGTTCCCCACAGTTCAAGCTGCGCGTTTGGAATGGGGAAAAGCTTCTTGAAAAAAGACGAGGGAGAAAAGGGCGAACCCAGTTTCTCCCATTCATTTTTAATAATGTTCACCATTTTGATAGGAACCGGGAAGCCCTGGGGCACTACCTTGTCCTTGTAAACCCTATCCAATTTAGGAATCGAAGGTTCCTCCTCCAGAGTAGCAAGCACTTCCTTCAGCAGGAAACGTAAATGCTCCATTTTAAATTTATAATCTGGTTCCTCCTCTGACAGAGGCCTAGAGGTAGCCGATTCCGAGCTGCCTCCTACGAAAAATCGGAGTTGCCCTCCTCCGTGGATAATCTGTCTGAGATATCCAGTGGAGTTGAAGACCCCTGAGACGGAAAGCAGTGCCGTACCTTCCGCTTGCGCTTAGTAGGATGAGGTATCGCATTTATGGCCGCAGAAACCGCCGTCTGCAACTGATCTGCGAAGTCTGGAGGCCAAATGACCCCTCCCATGAGAGGATTAGTAGTGCCCTGGGGAACTGCTTGTGTAATCGGAGATGCTTGTAGGGAACGCACCTCATGGGACGGAGAACCCTCAGAGGTGGACGGCTCAGTTGTACTAAATACTTTATTCTTTTTAGAAATAGTAATATTGACATAACATGTGGAACAGAGTTGTAATGGCGGTTTCACCGGAACCTCATCACAGTAAACACAGTTAGTAGGTTTATATAAGGAAGGAGTATCCTCCAACATACCAGTGTCCTCCATAGCTGAATCAGAAAGTTGACCAATCTCATCAGCATCCTCCATAACTGGATCAAGGATACCCAAAAATGGACTATATATAAACAATTTAAACAGCACCTGACATCCACAATGGTTGGGGCACTCACCACCTCCTATGTACCAGACATTAGCGGACACACAGTCAGGAATGTGGAAATGTGAGACCAGAACGTAAACACGCCCCTGGTCACAAGGTGAACCATGCAGTCCAAAAAAAGTTTGCGGACCGTAAGGTTGCGTCACTTCAACAGGCATTTATGTTCTAAGCCACAAGCCCAGTGAACACTACACATAAGCAGATTGAATTACATAAAAAACATGATTAAAAAAAAAAAACCCTGTTCAATAGTCCCCCCCCTCAGGAGATATTAACCCTTGATTGCAAGACACTTAAAGGAGTCTCACTGAGACCCTGTATGTTTCATGTGAGTTCTCAGGAACAAATGAGACAGTACATTCATGAAGAAGTAAAATGAAACAATCTTACCGGAATCTACGCCGTGGAACAGGAACACGGCCCTTCAAGTGTGATGGATAGTAGCCTCACCTTTGCCATGGACTTGAGAGAAGAAAGCAGGCAGTGAAGCGAAGTTAGACAACGCTGATTGCTTGTGAAACTGTTAAAATGAGTCTGGATGGTTTACCAGAATGACTCTTTCTGCATCTCCGGACTCTAACTTTCACCCAAGCCCTCACTGAGAGACTGACAGGATTACTTAAAACTCCCATTCCATGTCGACAAGTACTAACCCTCCATAAGAGACAAAAACAAACTTCTGACACCTCTCTGCCAACCTCCTGGGATGAAAGGCAAAGAATGACTGGGGGATAAGGGAAGTGGGAGGAGTATTTAAGCTTTTGGCTGGGGTGTCTTTGCCTCCTCCTTGTGACCATGTTCTTAATTCCCAAAAGTAATGAATGCAGCTGTGGACTCTTTCCATTTATGAAGAAAAATAATATAAAACGGCACCTTTATACCCCCAAATGGCTGGGGCACTTACCACCTCCTATGACCCAGGCCAAACCGAGAAACCGCTTCTTTTCCGGTAAACCGCACGGTCAGGAAAGAGGAAATCAGTGTAACCACACCCGGTCACATGGTGCGCAATGCAGGACCGCAATTCAGGCTGCGCAGCTTCCATCTGCCTGAGCCACATCTCACACATGTCACAGCATAATAATAAAATAAAATGATGTGATTAATCCCCCCTGTTCAATAATCCCCCTCCGGAGATATTAACCCTTGATTCCAAACAGATAAAAGGAGCCACACTGTGACCCTGTCTTCTTGCATTATCATATGTGTATAAAAAATGAAAAGATCTTACCAGAATCTATGCCTTGTAATAGAAACACAGCCTCTCAAGTTTGAAAGTCTTGTAGCATCGCTCCTGACATGGACTTGAGTGATGGAAGCAGGCAGTGAAACTCGTCAACACTGATTGCTTGGGAGCTGTTAATATGAGTCTGGATGGGTTCGCAGACAGACTCTCCCTGCATCTCCAGACTCTAACATTGTCAATGCTCTCACTGAGAGGCTGACAAGACTACTTAAAACTCCAGTCCCATTTCAAAGGGCAGATATCCTTCATAAGGAACTACTCCGAATCTTCTGATACTTCTCTGCCAACCTCCTGTGACGAAAGGCAAAGAATGGCTAGAATATGAGGGAAGTAGGGGAAATATTTAAGCATTTGGCCGGGGTGTCGTTGCCTCCTCCTGGTAGCCAGGTTCAGTATTTCCCAACAGTAAGGAATGATGCCATGGACTTTCCTCATATTAAGAAGGAAATGTATAATTAAACAAAAAAAAGTTATAGAACAAATGTGCAACCTCTGAAATAAATAGAAATTGCATAAATTCACCTATTGTTTACCCTACAGTTTACTTATATTTAACAGAAGGAAATAATGACATGGAAACTGCATAATCATCTATTATTGTTTGTGTGACCATTACTGAATAAAATGAAAAATAAGCTGTGAAATAATTATAATTATGAATCTCAATCATCTGTGTAACATGCACTCAAAATATATTTGAAATATGATCAGTGGACTAGTACAGGGATCGACAAACCCAGGAGCCTGGGAGCTACTGGCTCCTAAAATTTTACCCCTGGCTCCTAACTTTTTGGGTTATTCTCCATATACAAGTATCTATATACAAATCCCACTGTCTGGCTAATAAATATTCTTACTGGCTCCTAATTTGTAAATAGATTTGTCAAGAACTGGACTAAGAGATCCTATACTTAACTAATAAAAAATATATTAATCTCAACATATGAACATATAAATTCCTTATATTAAATCCAAGCAAACGTGTTTTTATCTACTGTGTGTTTGGCTGGAAGAGTAGATAAGTGGACAAAAGTGAAGAAAACAAAACAGAATCTGGATTTTTACAAATAAGACAATGTTTCGTGCTCCAAGAGAAAGCCAGATGCTGTGTGAAATGCAACCAGCAGCCCACCACTGAGGCTAATTATAATATAATAAAAATACACAACATTCTGAGACTGTATTGTTTAACAGTTAATCTAACGTTTCTACCTACACTCATCCCCTAACCCTAATGTATCAAGTGCTTGGGAAATGGAGAGCACTACTACATAGAATATTAATGTAATAAAATCTTACCAAATATAGTTTTATTTTTAAAAGAGACAGCAACATGTTCCTTGGATATAAAGTTATTAGCTGCTGGGATTATTAAACTAAATGTTAATAACTCCTTTAATGCAAGTGCTGGGCAATGCCAAGCGACTGTTTTAGCAGTTCAAGGGTTAACAGACGTAATGCGTTACATCAATTCCTACAAAGCCAGTCTCTAATTCTGTGCTGCTCACCTGCTACTTCTCTTGGCTCTTGCTCGTGCATAAAATGCTTCATAAGATTTTGGTTTTAGCTCCAGAGCTTTAGTGGCGAATTCCTCTGCCATCCCAAAGTCCTGCCACAAGTAAACATAGAAGAATGTCAAAGGTACACATTTTTTATATATACATAAAGAGCGTGATAGAGTATAGAATATATTAATATTTACTTGATGTTTGTTGTTTCACCATTGTATAAGGGGGCAAAAGGGAATGCTTGGAGAGACTGTCAGATGTGAAGAGGTTAAAGGGACAATAAACTCAAATGTAATTCACCTTAAAGGGACATTAGACACTAAGGGCCAGATTACAAGTGGACTGCTATTTAACGCTCCCGCTCGAACTTTGATAGAAGTTGCGCTCGTATAACAAGTTGAAAGTAAACTGTTTTTGCTGTATTCCCCCATAGAAGTCAATGGAGCAAAAAAAGAGGGAAAAAAAACTAACACCCTACGAGTGCGCAAACCCAATCGCATATTCTCAAGTGCGCTAACCCGACATGAAAATATGAATATTTCACATTCAAGAATATGTTATATATATATATATATTTATGTATTTCACAACATAGCAAAGTTGACGTTTCTGCTGTTCTAGACAGTGTTTTTCAAGACAATCTTACTGTTTAGAACATAATGGCTGAAAACGCAATGATTCAGGATACAAGTGACACAGGTCTTATCCAAATATTTTTGGATAAGATCTGTGAGTGCCCTCCCACTTCTTCCACTGCATATCCTGATTTGAGAAGCCACCTGGGCAATTAATTGATGAAAGGGGAGTGAGTTGTGAATGCATGTCTCTTTTGGATGATATATATATATATATATACACATACACACACAAAACACGGAAGGGGACTCCACTCTCAGACTGGACTGGACACACATCCCATGACCCTGCAACATTGCTCAGCCCTGGGTGCTCACTGGCATTCACAGAGAGTCCTGCACTCACTTACAAGCTCTCAGCTAAGATTAAAAGCCAAAAACTAACCCTTTCCATTTTTGCTTTTAATCTTAGCTGAGAGCTTGTGAGTGCTGGACTTTCTCTGTGAGTATATATATATATTTATTTATAAATGTACAGGACATTGGAATGTGAAATATTTACAGTAAATACACAGTATAACACTTTATTAAAAATGAATATTGCATAAATATGTTTTTACAGGTTTTCCTCTACTTAACTGCAAAGGGCTCCAAAACACACAGACACACATTATATATATATATATATATACACACACACATACAAATGTATGATATGCGTATATATGTCTAAATACATATAAATACATAAATACATATGTACACACATATACATATTTAGACATTTATATTTATGTATCTCTATGTTAAAGCCCTGAGACCTCATATGTGTGAGCCCTTATAACTTTTTTGTGCAATATTTATTTTGAATAACTTTTATTAGATTGTGTTATTATGAGTGTAATTGTACTTCGTAATGTATTTTTTATGTGTTTTGCAACACTTATGTTTTGTGAAACCGCTAACCAGAGCTCTGAGGTCGTGCTAACCCAACACACGTTCAACTTCAAATGCGCTGAAACGAATGAGTTTACTTTCAACTTGCAATACGACTAAAAAATCTGATATGCGCAAACAGCCGCATTAAAAACCCCTATTGCTCGTGCGTAACTGTTAGCACTACACTCGTAATCTAGCCCAAAATAAATCACTTCTTGAAGATGTATTTTTAAAAATGATATTAGTTTAAATATTGAAAAAAAATCAGGTAAAGTTAAAGACCATAAAGCAGTGGGCACCGCCATATTGTTACTTAGGTTACCTTTTCTGCACAGGCTAATTGGGAATGGCTATAAATGACTTACTAAAGTGTGCAACCAATGACTGTGTGGAATATATATGTCTGCACTTCTGCGTTTAACATGAATTGGAAAGCCCACAATATTCAGAATTAAATTACAGGCAAAGAGAAAAAAATAAATAATGAAAGTATATTGCAAAGTTGTTTTACTACATGTACTTAAACCATGTATAGTAATATCTTGGTGTTTAATGTCCCTTTAAATTATTTAATAATATAAAATAGAATATTATTAATCTTGACTGCATTTCCTCAACTTTAACTATTATTAAATACAGAGGGGGCTTGCTAATTTCTGTTTTTTAGCAAACAGAAGACTATAGACAGAAATGCAGATAATTTCTGGGGGAAAGGTCTTGTGAGGCACAGGAAGGTCAGATCTTGGTGGGAGAAAAGACGGATCTAATCTAAAGAGAGACACGCTGAGCTACTTGGGGACAAATTATTCTTAGGCTAATTAATTATTAACAGAAAAAAGGGTCAATCTAGTGTGTCCATATTCCTATCTAAATATTGGCTTACTTAGTCTTCAGGAGACATTTTTAAGTATCCCAAGGATTTATGAATTCCTTCACACTATTTTTCACTAACACTTACTCTTAGATAGAGCCATCTATTAAAGGTGTTTTTTAAGTGACTTCTAAAAATCCAGGACTTAAAAACTTAAAATCAAA
The DNA here is from genome assembly GCF_027579735.1 of Bombina bombina. Classification (NCBI taxonomy): domain Eukaryota; kingdom Metazoa; phylum Chordata; class Amphibia; order Anura; family Bombinatoridae; genus Bombina; species Bombina bombina. Next base: position 1,179,919,873 of record NC_069499.1, on the reverse strand, counting down.
AGCTACTTACATTTTAATTTTTCCACGTTTCTTTCATATCAAGCCTCTTTTCTATGCCAGACTATACCTATTTAAGTCTTAATTTAGCATTTTTTAAATGTCTCTTTCTTTCCTAAGACATGTAGGCCTAGATTTAGAGTTCGGCGGTAGCCGTCAAAACCAGCGTTAGAGGCTCCTAACGCTGGTTTTGGGCGCCCGCTGGTATTTGGAGTCAGTGATTAAAGGGTCTAACGCTCACTTTTCAGCCGCGACTTTTCCATACCGCAGATCCCCCTACGCCATTTGCGTAGCCTATCTTTTCAATGGGATCTTTCTAACGCTGGTATTTAGAGTCGTTTCTGCAGTGAGCGTTAGAGCTCTAACGACAAGATTCCAGCCGCCTGAAAATAGCAGGAGTTAAGAGCTTTCTGGCTAACGCCGGTTTATAAAGCTCTTAACTACTGTACCCTAAAGTACACTAACACCCATAAACTACCTATGTACCCCTAAACCGAGGTCCCCCCACATCGCCGCCACTCGATTAAAATTTTTAACCCCTAATCTGCCGACCGCCACCTACGTTATACTTATGTACCCCTAATCTGCTGCCCCTAACCCCGCCGACCCCTATATTATATTTATTAACCCCTAACTTGCCCCCCACAACGTCGCCGCAAGCTACTTAAAATAATTAACCCCTAATCTTCCGACCGCAAATCGCCGCCACCTACGTTATCCCTATGTACCCCTAATCTGCTGCCCCTAACATCGCCGACCCCTATATTATATTTATTAACCCCTAATCTGCCCCCCTCAACGTCGCCGACACCTGCCTACACTTATTAACCCCTAATCTGCCGAGCGGACCTGAGCGCTACTATAATAAAGTTATTAACCCCTAATCCGCCTCACTAACCCTATCATAAATAGTATTAACCCCTAATCTGCCCTCCCTAACATCGCCGACACCTACCTTCAATTATTAACCCCTAATCTGCCGACCGGAGCTCACCGCTATTCTAATAAATGTATTAACCCCTAAAGCTAAGTCTAACCCTAACACTAACACCCCCCTAAGTTAAATATAATTTTTATCTAACGAAATAAATTAACTCTTATTAAATAAATGATTCCTATTTAAAGCTAAATACTTACCTGTAAAATAAATCCTAATATAGCTACAATATAAATTACATTTATATTATAGCTATTTTAGGATTAATATTTATTTTACAGGCAACTTTGTAATTATTTTAACCAGGTACAATAGCTATTAAATAGTTAAGAACTATTTAATAGTTACCTAGTTAAAATAATTACAAATTTACCTGTAAAATAAATCCTAACCTAAGATATAATTAAACCTAACACTACCCTATCAATAAAATAATTAAATAAAATACCTACAATTACCTACAATTAACCTAACACTACACTATCAATAAATTAATTAAACACAATTGCTACAAATAAATACAATTAAATAAACTATCTAAAGTACAAAAAATAAAAAAGAACTAAGTTACAGAAAATAAAAAAATATTTACAAACATAAGAAAAATATTACAACAATTTTAAACTAATTACACCTACTCTAAGCCCCCTAATAAAATAACAAAGACCCCCAAAATAAAAAATTCCCTACCCTATTCTAAAATACAAAAATTACAAGCTCTTTTACCTTACCAGCCCTGAACAGGGCCCTTTGCGGGGCATGCCCCAAGAATTGCAGCTCTTTTGCCTGTAAAAAAAAACATACAATACCCCCCCCCCAACATTACAACCCACCACCCACATACCCCTAATCTAACCCAAACCCCCTTAAATAAACCTAACACTAATCCCCTGAAGATCTTCCTACCTTGTCTTCACCATCCAGGTATCACCGATCCGTCCTGGCTCCAAGATCTTCATCCAACCCAAGCGGGGGTTGGCGATCCATAATCCGGTGCTCCAAAGTCTTCCTCCTATCCGGCAAGAAGAGGACATCCGGACCGGCAAACATCTTCTCCAAGCGGCATCTTCTATGTTCTTCCATCCGATGACGACCGGCTCCATCTTGAAGACCTCCAGCGCGGATCCATCCTCTTCTTCCGACGACTAGACGACGAATGACGGTTCCTTTAAGGGACGTCATCCAAGATGGCGTCCCTCGAATTCCGATTGGCTGATAGGATTCTATCAGCCAATCGGAATTAAGGTAGGAATTTTCTGATTGGCTGATGGAATCAGCCAATCAGAATCAAGTTCAATCCGATTGGCTGATCCAATCAGCCAATCAGATTGAGCTCGCATTCTATTGGCTGATCGGAACAGCCAATAGAATGCGAGCTCAATCTGATTGGCTGATTGGATCAGCCAATCGGATTGAACTTGATTCTGATTGGCTGATTCCATCAGCCAATCAGAAAATTCCTACCTTAATTCCGATTGGCTGATAGAATCCTATCAGCCAATCGGAATTCGAGGGACGCCATCTTGGATGACGTCCCTTAAAGGAACCGTCATTCGTCGTCTAGTCGTCGGAAGAAGAGGATGGATCCGCGCTGGAGGTCTTCAAGATGGAGCCGGTCGTCATCGGATGGAAGAACATAGAAGATGCCGCTTGGAGAAGATGTTTGCCGGTCCGGATGTCCTCTTCTTGCCGGATAGGAGGAAGACTTTGGAGCACCGGATTATGGATCGCCAACCCCCGCTTGGGTTGGATGAAGATCTTGGAGCCAGGACGGATCGGTGATACCTGGATGGTGAAGACAAGGTAGGAAGATCTTCAGGGGATTAGTGTTAGGTTTATTTAAGGGGGTTTGGGTTAGATTAGGGGTATGTGGGTGGTGGGTTGTAATGTTGGGGGGGGGTATTGTATGTTTTTTTTTACAGGCAAAAGAGCTGCAATTCTTGGGGCATGCCCCGCAAAGGGCCCTGTTCAGGGCTGGTAAGGTAAAAGAGCTTGTAATTTTTGTATTTTAGAATAGGGTAGGGAATTTTTTATTTTGGGGGTCTTTGTTATTTTATTAGGGGGCTTAGAGTAGGTGTAATTAGTTTAAAATTGTTGTAATATTTTTCTTATGTTTGTAAATATTTTTTTATTTTCTGTAACTTAGTTCTTTTTTATTTTTTGTACTTTAGATAGTTTATTTAATTGTATTTATTTGTAGCAATTGTGTTTAATTAATTTATTGATAGTGTAGTGTTAGGTTAATTGTAGGTAATTGTAGGTATTTTATTTAATTATTTTATTGATAGGGTAGTGTTAGGTTTAATTATATCTTAGGTTAGGATTTATTTTACAGGTAAATTTGTAATTATTTTAACTAGGTAACTATTAAATAGTTCTTAACTATTTAATAGCTATTGTACCTGGTTAAAATAATTACAAAGTTGCCTGTAAAATAAATATTAATCCTAAAATAGCTATAATATAAATGTAATTTATATTGTAGCTATATTAGGATTTATTTTACAGGTAAGTATTTAGCTTTAAATAGGAATCATTTATTTAATAAGAGTTAATTTATTTCGTTAGATAAAAATTATATTTAACTTAGGGGGGTGTTAGTGTTAGGGTTAGACTTAGCTTTAGGGGTTAATACATTTATTAGAATAGCGGTGAGCTCCGGTCGGCAGATTAGGGGTTAATAATTGAAGGTAGGTGTCGGCGATGTTAGGGAGGGCAGATTAGGGGTTAATACTATTTATGATAGGGTTAGTGAGGCGGATTAGGGGTTAATACATTTATTATAGTAGCGCTCAGGTCCGCTCGGCAGATTAGGGGTTAATAAGTGTAGGTAGGTGTCGGCGACGTTGTGGGGGGCAGATTAGGGGTTAATAAATATAATATAGGGGTCGGCGGTGTTAGGGGCAGCAGATTAGGGGTACATAGGGATAACGTAGGTGGCGGCGGTTTACGGAGCGGCAGATTAGGGGTTAAAAGTGTAATGCAGGGGTCAGCGATAGCGGGGGCGGCAGATTAGGGGTTAATAAGTGTAAGGTTAGGGGTGTTTAGACTCGGGGTACATGTTAGAGTGTTAGGTGCAGACGTAGGAAGTGTTTCCCCATAGGAAACAATGGGGCTGCGTTAGGAGCTGAACGCTGCTTTTTTGCAGGTGTTAGGTTTTTTTTCAGCTCAAACAGCCCCATTGTTTCCTATGGGAGAATCGTGCACGAGCACGTTTTTGAGGCCGGCCGCGTCCGTAAGCAACTCTGGTATCGAGAGTTGCATTTGCGGTAAATATGCTCTACGCTCCTTTTTTGGAGCCTAACGCAGCATTTGTTTGAACTCTCGATACCAGAGTTAAATTTATGGTGCGGCCAGAAAAAAACCCGCGGAGCGTTAACAGCCCTTTTACCGCCGAACTCTAAATCTAGGCCAGAGAGTCCACAACGTCATTCCAATTACTAGTGGGAATATCAGTCCTGTCCAGCAGGAGGAAGCAAAGAGCACCACAGCAAAGCTGTTAAAGTGAATGTCAATTTTGATGCTAAAGTGCCCGATTTTTAAAAATTCGATTAAAAACAGGGGAACTTTAATTCATCAAAATGTACATTTCACTCGTGTTGTGAAAAAAAACTTACCTTTTAATCTTGACAGCAGCTCCAGCTTCCTCTGGTCGTTGCAAGCCACTTCTGATGTCAGAAATGATGGATAGGTCATCCTCCAATTACGGCTTCCCCCCCGGGGGAAGTGTCTGATTCAACGCCGTGATTGGAGGAAGCCGGATTCCTCATTTTAGACCCAGGAAAAGGCTTTGTGACAGGTGGAGGAAGCTGGAGCGGCTGTCAAGTTTAAAAGGCAAGTTGTTTTTTTCACAACAGGAAAGAAATGTAAATTTTGATGAATTAAAGTGCCCCTGTTTTTAATCGAATTTTTTTAAAAAACGGCACTTTAACATCAAAATTGACATTCACTTTAAGTGTCACTCCCCTACCCATAATCCCCAGTCATTTTCTATGCCTGAAGAAATGAATTCCTTTTTTTTAGGTACTTTTTCCTGCAAGCAAGGATTTCAGTTTAGCTGAGTCATGTCAATCTCTTCAGTAGAGTAGTGGTGGCTTTTAAGCAGTTAGGAAGTTGTGAGGTGGTCCTTACTTTGTTTGATAACATATTGCTGCCCTAGTTATAGAAAGCCAGAGTTGGTTACTCTGTTTTTTCTTTTCTCTACAGGTCTCTGTAAGGAGTATGTGTCCTTTCACGCCTTGTGAGCTATCTTCCTGCCAGACAGCTAGATTGCAGGTAAGTGCTTTTTGTCTTCTAGGTACTGGAGACTTGCACTTCAGAAGATGCAATATTAATTGGGACATAATTATCCTGTAGGCAGGATTTGTTTGGGCAGTGAGTAGGCTTTTTGTCTTCTAGGTACTGGAGACTTGCACTTCAGAAGATGCAATATTAATTGGGACATAATTATTCTGTATGCAGGATTTGTTTGGGAAGTGAGTAGGCACAATTGTATGTGGGTAGACTAGTGGTTAATTTTCCCTTATCTAAGGGATTGTTCCTCTGTGGCTCTTTATTGTTTAGTCTATTAATTTATAAATTTTTTGTATGTGTGAAATAGGTAGACTCTCTTGCTAGATGTCTGGCTTCAGGAGCGTTCTTTACACATAGAAATATTTGTTTGACTGGCAATTTAAAACGGTCTGTAAATGTCCTTTGATGAGACTTTTTATGTTGTGACCGGGAGCTGCTTGTGTACAGGGGAAAATCGCTGTTACTAGGCAGTTGGTGGAAAGCACGCTTTTAGTTTCTGTGCAATTCCTGTGGTGCCGGTCATGTGACCCTCAGTTCTTCCAACTACAGAGCTGAGTGGCGTCATTGATTCTTTAAATTTTTGTGTCGGCTGGTGAGAAATCGACTGATAGCAAGTCTCTGTGCATACAGGGAGTGCAGAATTATTAGGCAAATTAGTATTTTGACCACATCATCTTCTTTATGCATGTTGTCTTACTCCAAGCTGTATAGGCTCGAAAGCCTACTACCAATTAAGCATATTAGGTGATGTGTATCTCTGTAATGAGAAGGGGTGTGGTCTAATGACATCAACACCCTATATCAGGTGTGCATAATTATTAGGCAACTTCCTTTCCTTTGGCAAAATGGGTCAAAAGAAGGACTTGACAGGCTCAGAAAAGTAAAAAATAGTGAGATATCTTGCAGAGGGATGCAGCACTCTTAAAATTGCAAAGCTTCTGAAGCGTGATCATCGAACAATCAAGCGTTTAATTCAAAATAGTCAACAGGGTCGCAAGAAGCGTGTGGAAAAAGCAAGGCGCAAAATAACTGCCCATGAACTGAGAAAAGTCAAGCGTGCAGCTGCCAAGATGCCACTTGCCACCAGTTTGGCCATATTTCAGAGCTGCAACATCACTGGAGTGCCCAAAAGCACAAGGTGTGCAATACTCAGAGACATGGCCAAGGTAAGAAAGGCTGAAAGACGACCACCACTGAACAAGACACATAAGCTGAAACGTCAAGACTGGGCCAAGAAATATCTCAAGACTGATTTTTCTAAGGTTTTATGGACTGATGAAATGAGAGTGAGTCTTGATGGGCCAGATGGATGGGCCTGTGGCTGGATTGGTAAAGGGCAGAGAGCTCCAGTCCGACTCAGACGCCAGCAAGGTGGAGGTGGAGTACTGGTTTGGGCTGGTATCATCAAAGATGAGCTTGTGGGGCCTTTTCGGGTTGAGGATGGAGTCAAGCTCAACTCCCAGTCCTACTGCCAGTTTCTGGAAGACACCTTCTTCAAGCAGTGGTACAGGAAGAAGTCTGCATCCTTCAAGAAAAACATGATTTTCATGCAGGACAATGCTCCATCACACGCGTCCAAGTACTCTACAGCGTGGCTGGCAAGAAAGGGTATAAAAGAAGAAAATCTAATGACATGGCCTCCTTGTTCACCTGATCTGAACCCCATTGAGAACCTGTGGTCCATCATCAAATGTGAGATTTACAAGGAGGGAAAACAGTACACCTCTCTGAACAGTGTCTGGGAGGCTGTGGTTGCTGCTGCACGCAATGATGAAGGTGAACAGATCAAAACACTGACAGAATCCATGGATGGCAGGCTTTTGAGTGTCCTTGCAAAGAAAGGTGGCTATATTGGTCACTGATTTGTTTTTGTTTTGTTTTTGAATGTCAGAAATGTATATTTGTGAATGTTGAGATGTTATATTGGTTTCACTGGTAAAAATAAATAATTGAAATGGGTATATATTTGTTTTTTGTTAAGTTGCCTAATAATTATGCACAGTAATAGTCACCTGCACACACAGATATCCCCCTAAAATAGCTATAACTAAAAACAAACTAAAAACTACTTCCAAAACTATTCAGCTTTGATATTAATGAGTTTTTTGGGTTAATTGAGAACATGGTTGTTGTTCAATAATATAATTAATCCTCAAAAATACAACTTGCCTAATAATTCTGCACTCCCTGTATATTGCTTCTGGATTGTGAAGGGCACCTCATCTGGGGTGTAGAGGTCCAGAGTTGTTTTCTTTTCTTTTTGGGTGGTTAATTATTATAACGCTTGGGATAATAAGACTACTCTTAAAGTTACAGTAGTCGTTTTTTTCCAGACATTATTACTCCTTTTATTTTTTGGGGAAAAACAATTTTAAATTCAAGCTATGGAGAGGCCCAAATTGTTTCACCTATGCAATTTTGTGCTAATTGCTTAGCTAGAACCATAGAGTGTAAAAATAAATTGTTGCCCTATGAGCCCAATGTCTCTCAGGAGGATACTGTTTAGGCATTGCCACAGCTTGTTCCTCAAACGTCCCAAGCCTCTATGGCGTCACATACAGTGCCCTGCAGTTACTCTCAGCCTCCTGGAGGAGTTTATTTGCCTGAAGATTTTGCTGCTCATTTATCTTCTGCTGTATCTGCGGCATTATCTGCATTGCCTATGCTGGGAAAACGCAAGAGGAAAATTAGACATTCAGATAGAAAGGTTTCTGTTCCACCTACTGCCACGCAGGTTGCCCTCCCTCATAAGTCTGATAAAGAGGATACATCGGTAGCCTCTGAGGGTGAAATCTCAGATTCGGACAGTATAATTCCTTCATCTGATACTGAAGAAGTAAACTTCAGATTCAAGCTTGAACACCTTTGTGTACTGTTAAAGGAGGTAATGGATACTTTGGACGACTCAGACTCTCCTGTCGTGGTCAACCCTAAAAAATCTAGTAAGCTTAATAAATACTATGATATTCCTTCCTCTGTGGAAGTGTTTCCTGTTCCAGACCGTGTGATGGAGATTATTTTGCAGGAATGGGAGAAGCCAGGGAAACCTTTTTCCCCGTCTCCAGTCTTTAAAAAGATGTTTCCTGTTGCTGACTCCATTAAAGACTCATGGCGCAACGTATCTAAAGTAGAAGGGGCTATTTCTACTCTGACTAAGAGAACTACGATCCCTATAGAGGATAGCTGCTCCTTTAAGGATCCCATGGACAAGAAGCTGGAGGCTTATTTTAAATAGATGTATGTTCATCAGGGTCTTCAATGGCAACCTTTGTATTGCCACAGTAGCAAGTGTAGCATCTTATTGGTGCAATGCCTTGTCTGAATCAATCTTAGAAGAGGCACTGTTGTAGGAAATCCAACATAGGATTAAGGCTTTCAAGCTAGCCAATTCCTTTATATCTGATGCTAACATGCAAGTTATTAGACTGGGAGCCAAGATGTCTGGCTTCACTGTCCTAGCCCACGGGGCTTTGCAGCTAAAATCTTGGTCAGCTGATGTTACCTCCAAGCCCAAGCTACTGGCGCTTCCCTACAAGGGTAAAACCTTGTTTGGGCCTGGCCTGGCAGAAATAATTTCTGATATTATGGGTGGAAAAGGGTCTTTCCTACCGCAAGACAAGAAGAACAGACTCAAAGGAAGTCAATGAGCAGTCCAAATCTTCTTGGAAACCTAATCAGTCTTGGAACAAGGGGAAACAATCAAAGAAACCTTCAGCTAAGTCTAAGTCAGCATGAAGGGTCTGCCCCCGGTCCGGGATCGGATCAAGTGGGGGGCAGACTTTCCCTGTTTTGTCAAGCATTAATACGAGATGTCCCAGATCCTTGGGCTGTGGACATAGTATCTCAGGGTTACAAAATAGAATTCAAATCTTTCCCTACCAGGGGCATATTTCACCTCTCAAGACTACAGATCAGGTAAAAAGAGAGGCATTCTTTAACGGTGTTCAGGAGCTTTCCTCCCTGGGAGTGATTGTTCCAGTTCCAGTAAGGGAACAGGGCCTTGGATTTTATTCAAATCTGTTTGTGGTTCCCAAAAAAGAGGGAACTTTTCGACCCATTTTAGACCTAAAGTGTCTAAAGTTTTTCAGGGTACCGTCTTTCAAAATGGAAACCATTCATTTTATTCTTCCTTTGGTCCAAGGAGGTCAGTTTATAAATGACCATAGACCTGAAGGATGCGTATCTTCATGTTCCCATCCACAGGGATCATCACCAGTTCATGAGATTCACTTTCCTAGACAAACACTTTCAGTTTGAGAAAATTCTGGGAGCTGTGGCAAGGAAGAGCCACAAAGGATCTGGGGGCTCTCTTGACAGTGATCAGGTCTCAGGGAATTGTAGTAGCGCCCTACCTGGACGACATATTGGTTCAGGCGCCATCTTTTCAACAAGCAAACTCTCATACAGAGATCTTGTTGTCTTTTCTACGCTCCCACGAATGGAAAGTGAATCTGGAGAAGAGTTCCCTTGTTCCAGCTACAAGGGTGGTTTTCCTAGGGACCATCATAGATTCCCTATCTATGAATATTTTTCTGATGGAAGTCAGAAAATTCAAAATTCTTACTTCTTGCCTCTCCCTACAGTCTACTGTTCGGCCATCAGTGGCTAAATGTATGGAGGTAATTGGTCTGATGGTCGCTTCCATGGACATCATTTCTTTTGCTCGATTCCATTTGAGAGCTCTGCAATTATGCATGCTCAGACAATGGAACAGAGACGATTCAGATCTGTCTCAGAGGTAAGATATAGACAAGTCGACAAGAGACTCTCTGCCGTGGTGGCTTTCTCAGGAGCCTCTGTCTCAGGGCACATGCTTCCGGAGACCTTCCTGGGTGATCGATACCATGGACGCCAGCCTGCTAGGCTGGGGAGCAGTCTGGGACTCGTTAAAGGCTCAGGGACTATGGACTCGGGAGGAGTCTGCTCTCCCCATAAATATCTTAGAGTTGAGAATTTACAATGCTCTGATGACTTGGCCCCAGTTGTCCTTAGCCCGGTTTATCAGGTTCCAATCAGACAATATCACCTCAGTGGTTACATCAACCACCAGGGAGGAACTCGGAGTTCCTTAGCCATGAAGCAGGTGTCTCGTATTATTCAGTGGGCGGAAGCTCACAATTGTTGTCTGCCATCCACATTCCAGGAATGGACAACTTGGAGGCGGATTTCCTGAGCAGGCAGACATTTCATCCTGGGGAGTGGGCTCTCCATCCGGAGGTGTTCTCCAGGTTAACCCTCAAGTGGGGGGTGCCAGAGTTGGATCTGATGGCGTCTCGGCAGAACGTCAAGCTTCCAAGGTACGGTTCAAGGTCAAGAGATCCGCAGGCAGCTCTGATAGATGCTCTGATGGTTCCTTGGAATTTTCAATCTAGCATACCTGTTTCCTCCGTTTGCGCTCCTTCCATGAGTCATTGCTCGTATCAAACAGGAGAGAGCGTCGGTTATTCTAATAGCTCCTGCATGGCCTCGCAGGATCTGACATGCAGACCTGGTGAAGATGTCATCTCTTCCACCTTGGAGGTTACATCTGAGGAAGGATCTTCTAACTCAGGGTCCTTTCCTCCATCCAAATTTCGTTTCTCTGAAGCTGAGTGTTGGAGATTGAACGCATAGTTCTGACTAAGCGTGGGTTTTCTGAGTCCGTCATTGAGACCATGATTCAGGCTTGCAAGCCTGTCACTCAGAAAATGTACCATAAGGTATGGAGTAAATGGAGTAAATACATTTATTGGTGTGAATCAAAAGGCTACTCTTGGAGTAGGGTCAGGATTCCTAGAATTTTGTCTTTTTTCCAGGAAGGTCTGGAGAAAAGGTTGTCAGCTAGTTCTCTGAAAGGTCAGATTTCTGCATTATCTATTCTTTTACATAAGCGTCTGGCGGATGTGCTAGATGTTCAATCTTTTTGTCAGGCCCTGGTCAGAATCAGGCCTGTGTTTAAACCTGTTGCTCCACTGTGGAGCCTTAATCTATAGATATTAAGCTGCTATCTTGAAAGGTTTTGTTTGTTATTGCTATTTCTTCTGCTCGGAGAGTTTCAGAACTCTCGGCTTTGCAGTGTGATTCTCCTTACCTTACCTTTCATGCTGATAAGGCGGTTCTTTGTACTAAATTGGAGTTTCTCCCTAATGTGGTTTCTGATAGAAATATTAATCAGGAAATTGTTGTTCCTTCTTTCTGTCCTAATTCTTCTTATCATAACGAACATCTGTTGCACAACTTGGATGTTGTGCGTGCTCTAAAATTCTACCTACAGGCGACTAAGTATTTTCGCCAGTCTTCTGCCCTGTTTGTTTGTTGCTCAGTAAAGCGTAAGGGTCAGAAGGCTACTGCTACTTCTCTTTCCCTCTGGTTGAGAAGTTTAATTCGTTTTGCTTATGAGACTGCTGGACAGCAGCCTCCTGAGAGAATTACGGCTCATTCCACTAGGGCTGTCTCCTCTTCTTGGGCTTTAAAAAAAAAATGAAGCTTCTGTGGAACAGATTTGCAAGGCTGCAACTTGATCCTCCCTACATACTTTTTCCAAATTTGATACTTTTGCCTCGGCTGAAGCCTCTTTTGGGAGAAAGGTTCTTCAAGCGGTGGTGCCTTCTGTTTAGGTCTGCCTGTCTTGTTCTCCCTCCCTGTTCATTCTGTTTCCTCTAGCTTGGGTATTGGTTCCCACTAGTAATTGGAAGGATGTTGTGGACTCTCTATGTCTTAGGAAAGAAAACAAAATGTATGCTTACCTGATACATTTATTGATACATTTATTTATTTCTGGACATGGAGAATCCACAACCCCACCCTTAATTAGACAGACCTCAGGCACCTCTACACCTTTGTGTTATTCCTTTTTCCTTTTCCCTTTGGTTGAATGACTGGGGATTATGGGTAGGGGAGTGACACTTAACAGCTTTGCTGTGGTGCTCTTTGCCTCCTCCTGCTGACCAGGAGTGATATCCCCTTTTTTATTAATTTTTCACAAGAGCACAATAACTTTTTTTTTAGTAGCCCTCCTTTCAAGTGTTCTACCTTATTTATACACATTTGGAGATATTTCCATAAATGTAATATCAGTTCTTACTAATACTTATTTTCTAAGAAAAACAACACTGTATGGAAGCTTGGTTGATTTTTGTTTTCATTTTTAAAGCCATAACAATCCATCAGAACTGCTGCTTGAATTTGTCAAAACTGCTCAGAATACGTGTATATTATACAAAATAGTAAGCAATAGACATTTCGAAGGCTTTTTCAATGTTTTTTTCCCTAGAGGCTTTCAAGGCGTATGGTAAAACATGACCTAATATTTGAATGCCGTTAACCAACAACATGTGCAATTCTTATTGCAATATTGCTGCCTATAGTTGTGTGCAAAATAAATGTAAAACATAAGTCTCTATTTCAACTTTGGCTTTTTTTTTTTTTTTAATAATTAGTGGCATTAAACTTTGCATCCAACTATCCTATCCATTCTTCTAGTATTTAATATCACTGTTCCTTTACCAACTGGAACAGATCTAGTACCATCAGCAGCATCTGAATGGAGAAATGATCCGTTGGTACTGGCATATCTGTGTCTAGCAAATAGATAATCTTAGATGATGTTTTTGTCCTAGAATGGGAAACATTGCAGGAAGTCTAATCTGGGAGGATGAAGGGGAGTCTCTTCTTCATGTTTAGGTGGTTTGCATCAAGGGAGGAATAAGAAGGCCTTAAATAATTACAGCTTATGCCCCACATAATACAATGTTTTTCTTCCTCCCAGATTAGCTCTGCTAGTTCACCAAAAAAAGTTCCCTCTTGTATTTAATGGACTAGTGGAAAGTATTTGTGTATGAGATTCTAACCCAAAAAGCTGAAACACAGCTGGCTCTATAGAGGATACGTGGCCCTTATTTGAGGAGGAAGGCAAGTGATATCTTGGGAATACTAAACTAACTAGTTGAAATGAGTCACAAATATCAAACTATTTATTTAATGCTTTATAAAGATTATATGGATAACAGCTGTGTCATAGTATAGTAGATTACTGTTTGAACTCACATTCATTTTCCGGCGGCAACGGGAAAGGTTAAGCAGGAGAGACACTTTCAGCTCTCGGAAGGTCTTGAGGTCTTCTCCAAATCCTTCTCGTGGAAACTTCTTCATAGCATATTGGTATCGTTGGGCTGCTTCTTTTACCTTCCCTTTCTAAGAGTGCAAAATCACATAGCTCACAAACACTGTGTCCCTTCTTAGAATAGAATTACCACTTCCTCCCACAACCTTAATAAAGTAACCAGTTATCATGACAGATTACCTTGCTTTTCTCTATGAGAGAGATCACAGAAAGAGAAAGAAAATTAAAGAGAAAGAAAATTCAAGAGAAAAATCTGAGAGACAGACCCAAGAGAGAGGGACAGAGAAAAGTGTATCTGCCTTCTACATGAATTTCAATTCTTCAGAAAAAATTGTACATGCTGTAACACATCCTTGCCTCGTTGACAGGACAACACTTTGTTATGCTTAATGCCCCAAGTATACCCCACTATCTATGCTTATCCATATTTCCCCACCTTGAAAACTATGCTTGTCCCTGACTTATTCCATACAGCCCCATAAATCTTAGACTAGCCTCTCTTTATCTCCCCAGCACCTCACCTTATAGAACATGTCACCCTCTTCCATCAGCTTACTCAGCAGTATGACCATGATGTCTGGCTTGGATGTTGCCATGGCCCAGGTGGCTGGACCTGTAGTGTACAGGATGCATGATGGGTAAAAAAAAAACTAATACAATGCAAAAGGGAGAACCAAATAGGAGTAAAAGGATACAAAAGTGCAGGAGATAAAATAAATGTTGAAGTACAGGAAAGGGAATATGCTGAGCAGAAAAAGGGATGCTTCATGAGCAAAAATAAATAAAAGTGGTTATGGGTGAAGGGGGCAGAGATTAGTTTGGGAAGGGGGGGGTGAAGTAAACGAAAGGTAGGACAAAGAAATGAAATGATAAAGAAAATAAAGGGATTTGGTGCAAAAAAGAGGAAGAGGAATAGAGGAGTGGCAGAGTGCGACCGAAAGAGGGGAAAGCAAAGGGATAAAGAATGAACTTGTGAGTGGAAGCTTAAAAAAAAAAAAAAAAAAGCTACAAAAGAGAATGGGTGAAATATAGCAAGAGAGGAAACAATATGGCTGGCAGAGAGACAGAGGGAAAGTATTGTGTCTGCAGTAAAAAAGAAGAAACAGCTAGGTAGGGGGGCTGGATTTGAGAGGCAAACTGGTACTTCGAAAAGACATTAAAATAATAACTTGAATGATGCATTTTTGAAGCATGTAAACATTAAGTAACAGAAAATTACTAAGATATACACAGATGCATTGTGTGACATAGAAACGGTGATCTAGAAAACAAATGGGTTGATAGAGACTTAGACACAAACACTGAGTGAAACAATTAACACTAATGTCTAGACTAATACAAGTATACAAACAGACACACTACTGACAAAGCTACACACATACAGCAGGATACAGTCCCAATATCTGACACACTGCGCAAAATGGGCGGCCACACTGACACTCCAGGTGATACACAATGTGACCTACAGAAACCCACAAGCAGACACTAGACAGCACACTACTCACAAACACACTGAATATCATAGTAATTTGCAAACTACTGACAGATAAACCAGAGATAACCACAATTCTCAAACTTCAGAGAGATTACAAATGGAGTACTATTTTAAATAAGTTGGGTAACAAGTTCCCTGCACACTAGTAGAAATGCCAATATCTTCAGTACCTCTCCCCTTCACCTCTCAGCCTTAGTTTACTATAAAGTCAAGCTGTAGGAGACAATGAGAAATGTTTTTAGCCCCAATACAATACAGAATACATATTTAGAATACATATTCTAAACCACAAGGACCGGTAATGTGAAAGTAGTATGTGAGATTCCTAACAACATGAAGCCTAATTGATTGAGCTATTTGTCACCCCGTTGGTCCTCTCAAGTGTATGGATAACAATTTATGGAAGATTGGACTTGAAACCTGCAGTACCACTGGATAGTACAGTAGTCCTTAATGTCTTCTACATGTTTTCATTCTCCACCGGAGTGAGCACAATTTTAATCTATATAGTACATGTGAAATAAAAAAGAAAGACAGCTAAGAAGCGTGCATCCCACTCCCTTCAAAGAGTCCTTGTCTTAGCAGTCTTTCTTTTCTAATTTTCATCCTATCCTGGGTTTGTCTACATAGTTGTGGGTTTTTATATCTCCAGAATTTGAGGCGTTTATGTTCCTCTAATGAATTCATTTTAAATTAATTTTCACATTTTATGAACTAATTTTTATAGGGATGTGAGCATAAGCCCCTCTTTGTTTTCTTCTTTTTCTCTTAGTTTGTCTGTCAATATTTAACAGGGGTTTGCACCTTATTTCATTAAATTTAATTATATGTATATCGATTATTATGCCAATATAATTTATAGTATTCAGTAATTGTTCCTTTAAAGGGACAGTAAAGTAAAATTTAACTTTCATGATCTAGGCAGCGAATGCAATTTTAAAGAACTTTCCAATTTACTTGAGATTTGCTTTCCGCTCTAAGTAACCGTTGTTGAGGAGTAAACCTAGGTGGGCTCACAGGACCGCAGGAGCATGCATGTTTCTTTAGCACAGCGGAGTCAATAATAATATTTGTAAAATTGTTATACAATGTTGAAACACTGCTGCCACAGACTTTATTGTCCTTCTAACATATAAATATATGAAAAATATATAATACTGAAGTGTAGTCTAGTCTATAAGTTATTTTAAAGGTACATTCCAGCCAAAATTGAAATCCACATGGATGAATTTCAGTTTTAAATGGAAGCATTTTGTAATATACATTTATTAGTAAAAATGCCTCTAATACAAGCTATAGCTGTTTCAAAAGTGTATTTAAGTATGCACCGTGCACCAGCACTTTAAACACAGCACTTGCCTAAGGTGCTTGTACTACTGGATAATAACTCAATTTATTAATTGCTGATATAATACAAGCTCCCACTGGCGCTCTGAGCAGCTGCAGTATTTAAAACGCTGGTGCACTGAGAATATCTAGTTATGCTTCACATGCATGTGCCGAGAAAAATGTTTATATTAAAACAATTCATTTTACAATAAATTTTCTCTGTGTGAAAGGGATCACAAAAAACTAAGGCGCCTCCTAGTGTGATAAAGTTATGAACAAATGGAATACTGTGAATGCCAAATTTATACTCACAGATGTAGCAGCACTCAGTTGTGCTAATAGAGGCAGACTGGGAACTCTGTGTCCCAGCTCACTGTTAGCAAAGGAATAGCAGGTCTCTCCGATGTCCAACAAAGGACCAAATAAGCTCAGACTCTCAATTTTTAGTAAAATAACCAAATATTTAATGGTATATTAAAATATCAAACAGATGACAATTAAAGAACAATAAGCAATGTGTTTCTCAGACTGCTGTCTGTTTCATCTGTAACTACCTAGCACTGATTAATTGGAACACACAATTGGTTTGGTGAGCCCATTAAGCATTGAACTTTATAGACATGTGCATCCAATCATGAGAAAAGGTATTTAAGGTGGCCAATTGCAAGATGTTGTTCTCTTTGACTCTCCTCTGAAGAGTGGCAACATGGGGGCCTCAAAACAACTCTCAAATGACTTGAAAACTTGTTCAACAGCTGTTCAACAGCTGTCAGTGTCCACTGTGAGGAACATAGTGAGGAAATGGAAGACCACAGGCACAGTTCTTCTTAAGGCCAGAAGTGGCAGGCCAAGTAAAATATCGGAGAGGCAAAGGATGGTGAGAACGGTCAAAAACAGCCCACAGACCACCTCCAAAGACCTACAACATCATCTTGCTGCAGATGGTGTCACTGTGCATCGTTCAACAATTCAGCGCACTTTGCACAAGGAGAAGCTGTATAGGAGAGTGATGCGGAAGAAGCCTTTTCTGCACACACGCCACAAACAGAGTCGCTTGAGGTATGCAAATGCACATTTGGACAAGCCAGCTTAATTTTGGAAGAAGGTGCTGTGGACTGATGAAACAAAGATTGAGTCATAACAAGTGGCTTTATCAAGGCGGCAAAAGAACACAGTGACAAACACATGCTACCAACAGTGAAATTTGGTGGATGTTCCATGCTGTGGGGCCAGTGCCGGTACTGGGAATCTTGTTAAAGTTGAGGGATTCCACTGAATATCAGCAGATACTTGAGAATAATGTTGAGGAATCAGTCACAAAGTTGCACCGGTACTGGATATATCAACAAGACAACGACCCAAAACATTGCTCAAAATCTACTCTGGCATTTATGCAGAGGAACAAGTACAATGTTCTGGAATGGCCATCCCAGTCCCCAGAACTGAATATCATTGAAAATCTGTGGGGTGATTTGAAGCGGGCTGTCCATGCTTGGCAACCATCAAACCTAACTGAACTGGAGATGTTTTGCAAGGAGGAAAGGTCCAAAAACTTTTATTCAGAATCCAGACACTCATTACAGGCTATAGGAAGAGTCTAGAGGATGATATTTCTGCTAAAGGAGGCTCTACTAAATATTAATGCAACATTTCTGTTGGGGTGCCCACATTTATGCACCTGTCTAATTTCGTTTTGATGCATATTGCACATTTTCTGTTAATACAATAAACCTCATATCACTACTGAAATATTACTGTGTCCTTCAGTTATTTGATGGATCAAAATGAAATTGCTGATCCAAACACCCAATTATTTATAAATGAAAATCATGGAAATTGTCATAGGTGCCTAAACTTTTATATACTGTATATATATACTGTGTATATATATATATATATATATATATATATATATATGCACACACACACACATTTAGCTTATTCAGGTTAAAGTAAGAAAAAGGTATTGAACCTACTTATTCTCAGTACTATGCTATATGAGCAAAATATTGTCTATATTTTCAGTAATAAAATTATTTTTCCCCTAAAGAGGTTAGTGTCCCTGAGCCATATACTTGCATGTACACACTCCTCAAAGTCAATGTAGTTAAGGGTCAATAAGAATTCTTCAATTCCATGACAATTAATTCTACAAATTTCTTTACAAAATTCTGTGTAAATAAAATAAATTTCTTTCTCTTTCTTTAGTGTCCCCTTGTATTACGGATCATCAGTTATTTATTGAGACAGGCAATTACAGTGTCTTATTTTTTTGTATATATGAAGAAATATTTCTATCCCTTATCAGGTTATATTTAAATATATATTTCTTTCATCAGATGGTGAGAATCCATGAGATGGAAAATTCCCCTCCCTTACTGACCACTAGGAGGAGGCAAAAGAAACCTCAATTCACCAGAACTTTAAATCTCTCCAATTTCATGTGATCCTCTGTTTTCTTTTTCAGCCTTGATGAGGAGTGAGGTAAAGGTGAAGTGCAGCTGTTCTCGTACCCGCCACACAGGCTTTTTCTAAGAAAGGATCTTCTCTTTGAAGGTCCTTTTTCTTATAAAGACATCTAAATGTAATGGCATGGTTACTGAATGTTTAATTATGTCTCAGAGAGGTTTTTTCTGACAAGGTTATTAATTCCCTGATTTGAGGAAACCTTTTACCAGACATATTATTCATAAGATCTGGAAAAACTTTTTTGCGTGGTGTACTTGCAAAGGCTATTGCTGGAATTCTTTTAGAATTCATAGAGTTCTTGAGTTCCTGCAGAAAGGTTTGGATAAAGGTTTCTCAACTAGTTTGCTGAAGGGTCATGATTTCAGTTCTGGTTTGTGTCATAAGAAAACTGCTAACATTTGACTTTCAGACCTTTGTTCAGGCTCTGATCAGAATAAAATATTCATCCAGTTTCTATTCCTTGGAATCTTAATCTGGCTTTGAGGATTCTTCAAACTCCTCCATTGGAGTAGACACATGGTTTAGACCTTCAGTATTTATCTTGGAAGGTTCTCTTCTAGCTATTTCTTCGCATAGAAGGGTTTCTGAGCTTCCAGCTTTGTCATACAACCCTTCTTTTCTGATTTTTCATCAGGATAAAGATGTTCTTTACACTAGCGATTCTTTTTTTCTAAGGTTGTGTCTACAGGTACTATAAACAAGGAAATTGTGGTTCCTTTTGTCCATTTAATAAAAATTCTTCTCCGCAATTTGCATGTTGTAAGAGAGCTTAAATATTATGTGAAAGTCACAAAAGATTTCAGACTTTCTTCTTTTTTATTTTTTGTTCATTTGTTTGGGTCTTGCAAAGGTCTGAAAGCTATGGCTGTTACTTTCACAGCTTGGCTTAAAGCATTACTGCTCATTCCACTAGAGCAGTTGCTACTCCATGGGCCTTTTGTAATGAGGCTTCTATTTATCAGATTTATAAGGCAAGTACTTGATCTTCTTTACACACCTTTTCAAAGTTTTAAAACTTTGATGTGTATGCTTCTTCTGAGGCTGCTTTTGGCAAGAACGTTCTATGGGTTGTAGTACCTGATTAGTAACGCTCTGCCTTCACTGTTCATCCCACCATTTCACTGCAGCCTTGTGGAGTCCACTGCTTGGGCATTGATTCACACATGTGGTGACTTGTGAGGACTCATCATCTGATGAAAGAAAACAAAATTTATGCTCACCTGATATATTAATTTTTTTCATGATGGCGAGAGTCCTTGAGCCTGCCCTTTCTTATTGTTTAGGTCCCGGCAGTATTTGTTTTGCATTTCTTTGCCCAGTCTTTTCTTTCCTACCTTTCTTTTCTCCTCATCTACTTGTCTATATGTATGACTTAGGAGGAACATGAGAAGGTGGAGGGATTTAAAGCTCCGGTGTTTTGGTGTGTCATTTGCCTCCACCTAGTGGTCAGGAGGGGAATTTCCTGCAGATATTGACTAGTGGAATCTCACCATTATTAAATAAATTAAAAGGACATGAAACCCAGAATTTTTCTTTCATGAAAGAAAAATTTTGGGTTTCATGTCCCTTTAAGTTATCAGGTTAGCATATTTTTTTTGTTTTGAGTCTGTTATAATAGAACTAGTCTTTTCTCCAATTTCATAAGGAAGGTGTCAAAAATAGCGTACAGCAAAGAGTTTGTCTCTAGAAAACTAAAGAATGCAGTTTGAAAAGCTTCTAAAATATCTGTATGCAATTCTATTACAATGAAGTGCTGAACTGCTGTTTAATGTTAAGCATATTTAAAAACAAATGCCTTTTATGCCCCTTTAACTACAGTGCGCCAGAATATTTCTGTAAGCACTAAGGCAGCAGGAGCATACGACTCATAGTTCAAATGGAAAGAACAGACCGTACAAAAAAAAAAAAGGGCAAGGAAAGCAACCTTCTCAAGGCAGGAATCTGAACGGAGATAATGTGCTCAAAAGGAGGAGGGTAGAACAGTTTGCTTGAAGTTTCTGCCAACCTGGCTATTAGCCCAGCTATCTAGAATAGTCTCCTGTTTCATGTGCTGCCATAATGAACATAAGGGAAAAGAGAAATCTGAAATGCACACCACTGAATTTCAATATTTCTCTCGTCCACAAGAAAAGTTACTTGCTGAGCAAATGGAAGCTTAATGCACATGTATCCAACCACCACTTGTACGTGCTTTCAGCGCCAACAAATGCATATTGCTTGATCACCAGGTAAAGGAAGAAAAAAGGAAATTTATGCTTACCTGATAAATTGATTTCTTCTACGATACGACAAGTCCACGGATTTCATCCTTACTTGTGGGATATTAGCCTCCTGCTAACAGGAAGTGGCAAAGAGCACCACAGCAGAGCTGTATATATAGCTCCTCTCTTCCCCTCCACCCCCAGTCATTCGACCAAAGGTTTTAGGAAGAGAAAGGAAAAGCTAAAAGGTGCAGAGGTGACTGAAGTTGTAAAAATAAATAAAATGTAATCTGTCTTAAAATGACAGGGAGGGCCGTGGACACGTCGTATCGTAGAAGAAATCAATTTATCAGGTAAGCATAAATTTCCTTTTCTTCTACAAGATACGACGAGTCCACGGATTTCATCCTTACTTGTGGGATACAATACCAAAGCTACAGGACACGGATGAAATGGAGGGACAAGACAGAGACCTAAATGGAAGGCACCACAGCTTGAAGATCTTTTCTCCCAAAAACAGCCTCAGAAAAAGCAAAAGTATCAAATTTGGAAAATTTGGAAAAAGTATGAAGGGACGACCAAGTCGCAGCCTTACAAATCTGTTCATCAGAAGCATCGTTTTTAAAGGCCCATGTGGAAGCCACAGCCCTAGTAGAATGAGCCGTAATTCTTTCAGGAGGCTGCTGTCCAGCAGTCTCATATGCCAGGCGGATGATACTCCTCAGCCAAAAAGAAAGAGAGGTAGCCGTAGCTTTCTGACCCCTACGCTTTCCAGAATAAACAATGAAGATGACTGACGGAAATCCTTAGTCGCCTGCAAGTAAAACTTCAAGGCACGGACCACGTCCAGGTTATGTAACAGACGTTCCTTCTTAGAAGAAGGATTAGGACACAAGGAAGGAACAACAATTTCCTGATTAATATTCTTATTTGAAACAACCTTAGGAAGAAATCCAGGTTTGGTACGTAGAACCACCTTATCAGAATGAAATATAAGATAAGACGAATCACATTGTAACGCTGAAAACTCAGAAACTCTTCGAGCAGAAGAAATAGCAACTAAAAACAGAACTTTCCAAGTTAACAATTTAATATCTATGGAATGCATGGGTTCAAACGGAACCCCTTGAAGAACTTGAAGAACTAAATTCAAACTCCAGGGAGGAGAAATTGGTCTAAATTCAGGCTTAATTCTAGTTAGAGCCTGACAAAAAGACTGAACATCTGGCACAACTGCCAAACGTTGGTGAAGCAAAACTGACAAAGCAGAAATTTGTCCCTTTAAGGAACTTGCTGATAACCCTTTCTCCAATACTTCTTGGAGGAAAGACAGAATTCTGGGAATCCTAACTTTACTCCATGAGTAACCCTTGGATTCACACCAATAAAGATATTTACGCCATATCTTATGATAGATTTTTCTAGTGACAGGCTTTCGAGCCTGTATCAAAGTATCAATGACCGAATCAGAGAATCCTCGCTTAGATAAAATCAAGCATTCAATCTCCAAGCAGTCAGCTGCAGAGAAATTAGATTTGGATGTTGGAAAGGACCTTGAATGAGAAGGAAGTTTCCACAGTGGCAGAGAGGACATGTCCACTAAATCCGCATACCAAGTCGTGCATGGCCACGCAGGCGCTATCAGGATTACTGAAGCTCTCTCCTGTTTGATTCGAGCAATCATGCGTGGAAGGAGAGGAAACGGTGGAAACACATAAGCTAGGCTGAACAACCAAGAAACTGCCAGGGCATCTATCAGTTCGGCCTGCGGATCTCTCAACCTCAGTTCCGGTCTGCCCCATTGGTGAATCAATGAAGCAAACACCTCCGGATGGAGTTCCCACTCCCCCGGATGAAAAGTCTGACGACTTAGAAAATCCGCTTCCCAGTTTTCTACTCCTGGGATGTAGATTGCCGACAGATAACAAGAGTGGGCCTCCACCCATCGGATTATCTTGGATACTTCTATCATCGCTAAGGAACTCCTCGTTCCCCCCTGATGATTGATATATGCCACAGTCGTGATGTTGTCCAACTGGAATCTGATGAATTTGGCCGAAGCCAACTGAGGTCATGCCTGAAGCGCATTGAATATTGCTCTCAGTTCCAGAATATTGATTGGAAGTAGAGACTCCACCTGAGTCCAAACACCCTGAGCCTTCAGGGAATTCCAGACTGCACCCCAGCCCAGAAGACTGGCGTCCGTTTTCACTATCACCCACGAGGGTCTACGGAAACATGTCCCCTGGGAAAGATGATCCGACGACAACCACCAAAGAAGAGAGTCTCTGGTCTCTTGATCCAGATTTATCCGAGGAGATAAATTTGCATAGTCCCCATTCCACTGTCCGAGCATGCACAGCTGCAGTGGTCTGAGATGAAAAAGCGGGCAAACGGAATGATGTCCATTGCCGATACCATTAAACCAATGACCTCCATACACTGAGCCACTGATGGCCGAGGAATGGACTGAAGTGTTCGGCAAGTATTTAGAATCTTTGATTTTCTGACCTCCGTCAGAAATATTTTCATGTCTACCGAGTCTATCAGAGTTCCCAAGAAGGGAACCCTTGTCTGTGGAACTAGTGAACTCTTTTCTATGTTCACCTTCCAACCGTGAGTTCTCAGGAAAGACAGCACTGTGTCCGTGTGAGATTTTGTCAGATGATAAGTTGACGCCTGGATCAAGATATCGTCCAGATAAGGCGCCACTACTATGCCCCGAGGTCTGAGAACCGCCAGAAGGGACACTAGAACCTTTTTGAAGATTCTGGGTGCTGTGGCCAACCCGAAGGGAAGAGCCACAAACTGATGATGTTTGTCCAGGAAGGCAAACCTTAGAAACTGATGATGATCCTTGTGGATAGGAATATGAAGATATGCATCCTTCAAGTCCACGGTAGTCATATATTGACCCTCCTGGATCATTGGTAAGATTGTTCGTATAGTCTCCATCTTGAATGATGCAACTCTGAGAAATTTGTTTAGACACTTGAGATCTAAAATGGGTCTGAAAGTTCCCTCTTTTTTGGGAACCACAAAAAGATTTGAGTAAAACCCCTGCCCCTGTTCCAGTTTTGGAACGGGACAAATTACTCCCATGGTAGAGAGGTCTTTTACACAGCGTAAGAACGCCTCTCTTTTTATCTGGTCTACAGATAATCGCGAAAGATGAAATCTCCCTCTTGGGAGAAAATCCTTGAATTCCAGTTGATACCTGTGGGTCACGATTTCCAGTGCCCAGGGGTCCTGAACATCTCTTGCCCAAGCCTGAGCAAAGAAAGAAAGTCTGGCCCCTACTAGATCCGGTCCCGGATCAGGGGTCGCCCCTTCATGCTGTCTTTGTAGCAGCAGCGGGCTTCTTGGATTGTTTACCTTTATTCCAAGCCTGGTTGGGTCTCCAGACTGACTTAGATTGAGCAAAATTCCCTTCCTGCTTTGTGGTGGAAGAGGAAGCAGAGGGTCCTCCTTTAAAGTTTCGAAAGGAACGAAAATTATTTTGTTTACCCCTCATCTTAACAGATTTATCCTGAGGTAGGGCATGGCCTTTACCTCCAGTAAGGGTAGTTGACATAACTGCAGCCATCTCCTGCAGAGTAAAGGAATTAGACGCACTAGAGGTACTTGAAGTCACTTGTGTGGGCGTTAAAGATTGTGACACTTAGGGAGAATTGGATGGCATATCCTGATTCTCTTCAGACTGAGAATCATCCTTAGGCACACTTTCTTTACCTAAAATATGCTTTTTACAGTGTAAAGCCCTTTCAGTACAAGAGGTACACAATGTAAGAGGGGGTTCCACAATGGCTTCTAAGCACATAGAACAATGAAATTCCTCAATGTCAGAAATGTTGAACAGACTAGCAATAACCACAATATAGTTGTTAAACACTTTATTTATTGATTTAAACAATTTTTTGAAAAGCATGTACTGCGCCTTTAAGAAATAAAAAAGCGCAAAAATTTTCCAAAACTGCGTCCAAACGTTAATTTACCTTTTTAAATTAACTACACCCAATCAATGGCTCCAAAAATTATTGCACCCCAAAAGTAAGGGGAGAAATTAACCCCTAAAAGGTATTTATAGTCACAAAATATGTTAGATTTGACAAAAATAACCCCTGCCACCAGGGTACTGCAAAATGACTCTGCAACGATCCGGTTAACAGAACACCAGTCTAGGCTTAACCGGAGCTAATGCCTGCTGCCTTCTCAGCCAGAGTAAAGTGCGCGTCTGAGCGCGCAAAATTAAACCCCGCCCATCATGTCCGATGAGCGTCTAGGCCTGAACAACCATGGTGAAGCGGTTCAGAGTATAAACCATGTGGATCTAAAAAAAAAAACAAGCACACTCAAAATGTGGCCCAACTGTTTATAAACTTAAAAACGTTAAACATATTTCTGCCTATCCCAGTGTCCTTTATAATGCGGTTATCCATTATAATGCTTGCCCAATATGTCATATAAAATAAAGTAAGCCTAGGTTACTCAGTAATACCCTTTGTTTTACAGGTGTCCTACTTACCCCTTCCTTTGCAGGGAAATAAACGTCAGCCAGTTCTGATATACCAAGTCTCCTCAGAAATAAAAGGGCTGCACATACCTCAATGCTGCTTGTAGCATGAAACCATTCTCCACACTGAAGATGTCTCATGGTTACCTTCAGAAGTCTTGTGGGAACCAATATGGATCTTAGTTACTGCTGCTAAGATCATCAACCTCAGGGCAGAAATTTTCTTCCATATCCCCCTGAGGAAAATAGTACTCACCGGTACCATTTAAAATAAAAAACTTCTTGATTGAAGAAACTTAAACTAACATCTTACTTTACCTCTTCCTAGTATAGCACATGCAAAGAGAATGACTGGGGTTGGAGGGAAGGGAGGAGCTATATATACAGCTCTGCTCTGGTGCTCTTTGCCACTTCCTGTTAGCAGGAGGATAATATCCTACAAGTAAGGATGAAATCTGTGGACTCATCGTATCTTGTAGAAGAAAAATAAAATTTGAAAATGCAGTATTTAGCAATTCATTAAAGAGGACACTAGCCAAACCAGAGTTTTCTCTAGCCAGGACAACCCTCCTCCTCATCCCAATAGACCTTTACAGACTCTTGAACGGTCTGTCAAGTAGGAATTTTATGAATAGCAACTGATGAAAGAATAAAATACACTTAGAAACACATTTATGATGAGTGAAACAAGCACAAAATGACACAGAGTAACATGCATACACATCAGATAAGACCAATGCTACAGAAATCTACAGGGCTCTTTACATAACAAACATAAAGGCGCCTATGAAGGCAGTGTGCACACACCATTTTGCACGTTACACATACCCACATATCACAACATAATCACATCATGCATTCCACCTCAAACTACGTTTACAGCTGAGCATCCAACTAGAAAATTGAGTATCAACTGCCTGTTTTTATGCTCCTCTGGTAGGAGGCTCAGCTTAGAGCATGTGATGCATGAAAAGTGAATCTGTGAAGGTTCTAACCTTTAGGGCGACTTGGTAGGGTCTGACAGCCTTAGAACAGCAAATGTGAAGCATGGAAATGCAGAAATGAAAAAGAGAGGGGGAATATGTGAGAAAGGTAGTAAAAAAGAAAATTGGAAGTGAGCATAGGGGACAGGTCAAAATAAGTGGAGAGAATGAAGAATTGAGTAATGTGTAAAGTGAGAGATGAGCAATATTGGTGAGAAGATAGTAAGAGAATGAAATATCATAGGGTAGTGACAACGAGAGGGAAAGGTTACAATGAGAGAAGTGAAAGGTTATGTATTAGTGGGAGAGGGAATAACAATAGGTTTTAGTGAGGGGGAGAGAGATCATATTGAGTGGGGAATCAGGAGAGAGTTGGGAATAATAATATTAAAAAGAGGGAAACATGAAAGAGAGAGAGGAAGGTGATAGCAAGAGATTAAGGTGTAAATGGATTGAAGTGACAAAGGAGAGAAAACAAACCATGTAGCAGGAGTGAGAGCAGAGAGCATACAAGCTTAATGTCTAAGCAGCAGATCTCCATTAGGTAGTGGGCAGGAGAGGGACGAGTGGGAGGTGCTCAGTGAGCAGCAGGGAAGGAATAGGGCAGTTAGGAGTAAAGGGAGAAAGTTGGGAAGGAGAAGACGTTTGTTAAAAAAAATTGCACAATACTGAGGGAGGAGATGCATCACTTAAGGGGGATTTTTTTTGTTTTGTTATTTAAACTTCTACAGCACCAAGTGGTGAATGGGAGATTCTGCAGTCAACTATAAGGGGTCTACTTATGGTTCCACAATGAGCTTTAATCCTGTCTCGTAATACAAATTGAAAAGGAGACACAGAGCTCAAACAGTTTGAAATACAACACAGGTGACAAACCCCATATATTTCACAATATGGAACCAATAACTTTGTTACATGAAGGACAATGGGGGATGTCACATCTGAACAACTGTAGAAACTTGGGGTGCATAAGGGGAGACAAGTTTCTGGTTCCTCCTACCTATTTTGGCTCCTTTCTTTAGTAAAGCCACCACCACTGAGGTATTCCTGCACCCCACTGCTCTATCCAGTGGCCGCATACCACTGTAATCCACATGTTCAATCATTGCTCCATGATCAACTAGAAACTGTACCTGCAATTATACAGAAAAACAGACAAAAGTAGTTGTCTTTTGTTTAGATTACAATTAATCAAACTAAATCTTATGAAGAAAATAGGATTCAAGAACACTTTTCTGTATATGTGGTCGGACAGTGTACAGTAAAATTGTTTTTCTTTTAGTGTATTTCCACTGACTTGTTATACTAGCTGCAGAGTATAAAATGTATGAGAAATTTATGTGTATGTTTATTTATGTATATGAAATAGCTAGTCTTGTTTTTTAAAACCACAACCCATTAAAATGGGTTGAGCTTGCAAGTAAAATCAAACCTCATTATGATATCACTTTCTGTACACACACATACTTCTTATATCTGTCTGTGTGGCAAAGCCCAATACTTAGAGAGAACAATGTAAAAGTTATTTAATTACTTATCTCAACTACAGTCCACTGGGAGTATAAATCAGCTACTTTAAATGATGAAATAAGGGTAAAGGAGCTATTTGTAAACAATTTAATACTCTCAGTCAGGTAAAATGGATCACTGAAATAAAATTAAAGGGAAGAAAAACTTTGAATAAACTTTAAAGATAGAGCATGAAGTTTTAAGAGACTTTCAATTTACTTTCATTACCAAAATGTGCACATTTGTTATATGCACACTTTCAGATGCACCGGATACTACTGAGCATGTGCAAAAGTTCAGTGTATACATATGTGAGTGTGATTTGCTGATGGCTATGACATGGTACAAGGGGCCATAAATTGTAGTAAATTTTGAAGTTGGTCATAAAAAATCTGCTTATTTAAATGTCAGAGTAAGTGCTATTTGCATTGTCTTTTTATTATGCACTTGCTGGTTATGCAATTCTAGTGTATTTAATAATATTGTGTATTAAAAAAACTGTCTTCTCACACTGGTTTGTGGTTTGTCTATGATGTCTGGGTTGATTTACCATTGTGGAACTCCTGGCACCGCCATTTTAGAAAAAAAAAGAAAAAAAGATCATTGAACTTCCAAATACCTAGCACTCACTGTTAATACGCCTGTGAAATTATCTTCCCATTACATCAGCCGCAATGATCTTTTTTCCATTCAAAAAGCCTCAAAACCTACTCACCACTTCAGCATCCCCATAAAAGGCTGCAAGATCTAGGGGTGTGCGTCCATTCTTATCAGCATGGTCAGTAGCGGCACCATTCTCCACTAGTGATCTTACAACTGCTAAATGCCCTTTCAGACAAGCCCAGCTGAGAGCAGTCAGTCCCTCCTTGTCCATGAGGCCAATGGAGGCCCCTAGAATAAGGAATGATTCAGTTAGTAAGCTGTAATTATAGAATGAACAAAGAAGCCAAAATAGCCCAAAGTAGTGTTTAAAAACTGTCCATGTATAGCCAAATTTGTAATGTATCTACATTTGTATTCTTCAGAAACAGAAAAAAAGCATTTAACATTAAGTAAATCAGAACATTTTTATACCAATTCTCTCCCGAAATTAACCCTCCCCCCGCCTTAAAGAAATCACCCTCTCATATTTCAGATATGTCTAACATTCAAAATTACCTTGGTGTAGTCAAATATTCAATTATCATTTAATCTACACCCAAAAGATGGTTTAAAAAAAATAATAATAAAAAAAAAACGTTTTATGCTTTTCTGATAAATTTCTATCTTTCCGAATATGGAGAGTCCACAACGTCATCAATTACTAGTGGTAATATCACTCCTGGCCAGCAGGAGGCGGCAAAGAGCACCACAGCAAAGCTGTTAAGTATCACTCCCCTACCCATAATCCCCAGTCATTCGACCGAAAGGAAAATGGAAAAAAGGAATAACACAAAGGTGTAGTGGTGCCTGATGTTTAGTAAAAAATAACTTAATTAAGGTTGGGGACATGGACTCTACATATCCGGAAAGAAAGAAAGAAATTAGGTAAGCATACATTTTCTTTTCATAAAAAGTCAAAGAGAGAGAACAGCACTCCATGAGATAGAACAGAAGCTGGAATAACTTCCATGCATGTTCATTTTTATTGAATTCCTCAGGGTGCCAGTTCTTTTTGCACACTACGCCCCTTCACAGAGAAAAAATATCCTGAAGCATATCAGTCTGACCCTGCCCAATGACAGTCCAGTGCCGAAATACCAGGCAATTCTTCTCTGAACAAGGGAAGCAACAACCCCAGACGATCGTTTCGGCCTCCTATGGGCCTCGTCAGTGAGGTGCAGTTGTATCTCTCTAAGGGCAAGTGTGCATGGAGTCCACGTCTGGTTTCCCCATTACTCTTAGGGTGACCCAAGAATAATTTGCATAAAAAGTCAAAGAGAGAGAACAGCACTCCATGAGATAGAACAGAAGCTGGAATAACTTCCATGCATGTTCATTTTTATTGAATTCCTCAGGGTGCCAGTTCTTTTTGCACACTACGCCCCTTCACAGAGAAAAAATATTCTTGGGTCACCCTAAGAGTAATGGGGAAACCAGACGTGGACTCCATGCACACTTGCCCTTAGAGAGATACAACTGCACCTCACTGACGAGGCCCATAGAAGGCCGAAACGATCGTCTGGGGTTGTTGCTTCCCTTGTTCAGAGAGGAATTGCCTGGTATTTCGGCGCTGGACTGTCATTGGGCAGGGTCAGACTTATATGCTTCAGGATATTTTTTCTCTGTGAAGGGGCATAGTGTGCAAAAAGAACTGGCACCCTGAGGAATTTCATAAAAATGAACATGCATGGAAGTTATTCCAGCTTCTGTTCTATCTCATGGAGTGCTGTTCTCTCTCTTTCGATTTTTATGCAAATTATTCTTGGGTCACCCTAAGAGTAATGGGGAAACCAGACGTGGACTCCATGCACACTTGCCCTTAGAGAGATACAACTGCACCTCACTGACGAGGCCCATAGAAGGCCGAAACGATCGTCTGGGGTTGTTGCTTCCCTTGTTCAGAGAGGAATTGCCTGGTATTTCGGCGCTGGACTGTCATTGGGCAGGGTCAGACTGATATGCTTCAGGATATTTTTTCTCTGTGAAGGGGCATAGTGTGCAAAAAGAACTGGCACCCTGAGGAATTTCATAAAAATGAACATGCATGGAAGTTATTCCAGCTTCTGTTCTATCTCATGGAGTGCTGTTCTCTCTCTTTCGATTTTTATGCAAATTATTCTTGGGTCACCCTAAGAGTAATGGGGAAACCAGACGTGGACTCCATGCACACTTGCCCTTAGAGAGATACAACTGCACCTCACTGACGAGGCCCATAGAAGGCCGAAACGATCGTCTGGGGTTGTTGCTTCCCTTGTTCAGAGAGGAATTGCCTGGTATTTCGGCGCTGGACTGTCATTGGGCAGGGTCAGACTGATATGCTTCAGGATATTTTTTCTCTGTGAAGGGGCATAGTGTGCAAAAAGAACTGGCACCCTGAGGAATTTAATAAAAATGAACATGC
Organism: Bombina bombina; assembly: GCF_027579735.1. NCBI lineage: Eukaryota > Metazoa > Chordata > Amphibia > Anura > Bombinatoridae > Bombina > Bombina bombina. The sequence goes on along the minus strand of NC_069499.1, from coordinate 1,179,889,003 downwards.
ATGGAAGTTATTCCAGCTTCTGTTCTATCTCATGGAGTGCTGTTCTCTCTCTTTCGATTTTCATACATTTTCTTTTCTTTCCTAAGATATGGAGAGTCGACAACATCATCAATTACTAGTGGGAACCAATACCCAAGCTAGAGGACACAGATGACAAGGAGAGGGATAAAAAGAGAGGCAGACCTAAACAGAAGGCACCACCGCTTGAAGAACCTTTCTCCAAAAGAAGCCTCAGCTAAAGCAAAAGTATCAAATTTGTAAAATTTGGATGAAGTATGCAGAGAGGACTAAGTTGCAGCCATGCAAAACTGTTCCACAGAAGCTTCATTTTGAAAACCCAAGAAGAGGAGACAGCCCTAGCAGAATGAGCCTCAATTCTCTCAGGAGGCTGCTGACCAGCAGTCTCATAAGCAGAACAAATAATACTTCTCAACCAGAGAGAGGTATCAGTAGCCTACTGACCTTTACGCTTTCCAGAGAAACAGGGAAGTGGAAAGGCGAAAATCCTTGGTCGCCTGTAGGAAGAATTTTTAAAACACGCACAACATCCAAGTTGTGCAACAAACGTTCCTTATGAGAAGAAGGATTAGGACATAAAGAAGGAACAACAATTTCCTTATTAATATTATCTGAAACCACTTAGTACGACAAACCGCCTTATCAGCATGAAGATAAGGTAAGGCGAATCACACTGCAAAGTCGAGAGTTCCGAGACTCTCCGAGCAGAAGAGAAACTTAATATCTATGGAATGCAATGGCTCAAGCGGAGCCTGCTGCAAAACCTTAAAGGGACATGAAACCCCAAAAAATTATTTTGTGATTCAGATAGAGAATACAATTCTAAACAACTTTCTAATTTACTTCTATTATCTAAATTGTTTCAATCTCTTGGTATGCTTTGTTGAAGGAGAAGCAATGCACTAGTGGTTTCTAACTGAACACATGGGTAAGCCAACCACAATCGGTATATATATGCAGGCACCAATCAGCAGCTAAAAGCGGTTCTCTGCTGCTCCTGAACTTGCCTAGATAAACCTTTCAGCAAAGAATAACAAGAGATGGAAGCAAATTAAATAATATAAGTAAATTGGAAAGTTGTTTAAAATTGTATTCTCTATCTGAATCATGAAATCATTTTTTTTGGTTTCATAAAGGTTAAAGGGACACTCAGGTCAAATAACATTTTCATGATTCAGATAAAGCATGTAATTTTAAACAACTTTCCAATTTACTTCCTTCCATTAAAAAAATATGCAGTCTTTTATATTTGAACTTTTTGAGTCACCAGCTCCTACTGAGCATGTGCATGAATTCAGAGACTATACGTATATGCATTTGTGATTGGCTGATTGCTATCACATGGTACAGGGAGAGTGGAAAACATAATTTATGCTTACCTGATAAATTTATTTCTCTTGTAGTGTGTTCAGTCCACGGGTCATCCATTACTTATGGGATATATTCTCCTTCCCAACAGGAAGTTGCAAGAGTATCACCCAAGCAGAGCTGCTATATAGCTCCTCCCCTCACATGTCATATCCAGTCATTCGACCGAAACAAGACGAGAAAGGAGAAACTATAGGGTGCAGTGGTGACTGGAGTTATAATTTAAAATTTAGAACCTGCCTCAAAAAGACAGGGCGGGCCATGGACTGAACACACTACAAGAGAAATAAATTTATCAGGTAAGCATAAATGATGTTTTCTCTTGTTAAGTGTGTTCAGTCCACGGGTCATCCATTACTTATGGGATACCAATACCAAAGCTAAAGTACACGGATGATGGGAGGGACAAGGCAGGAACATTACACAGAAGGAACCACTGCCTGTAGAACCTTTCTCCCAAAAACAGCCTCCGAAGAAGCAAAAGTGTCAAATTTGGAAAATTTGGAAAAAGTATGAAGTGAAGACCAAGTTGCAGCCTTGCAAATCTGTTCAACAGAGGCCTCATTCTTAAAGGCCCAGGTGGAAGCCACAGCTCTAGTGGAATGAGCTGTAATTCTTTCAGGAGGCTGCTGTCCAGCAGTCTCGTAAGCTAAACGTATTATGCTACGAAGCCAAAAAGAGAGAAAGGTAGCCGAAGCCTTTTGACCTCTCCTCTGTCCAGAGTAAACGACAAACAGAGAAGAAGTTTGCCGAAAATCTTTAGTTGCCTGTAAGTAGAACTTACACGTCTAGATTATGCAAAAGACGTTCCTTCTTTGAAGAAGGATTAGGACATAATGATGGAACAACAATCTCTTGATTGATATTCCTGTTAGAAACAACCTTAGGTAAAAACCCAGGTTTAGTACGCAAGACTACCTTGTCTGAATGAAAGATCAGATAAGGAGAATCACAATGTAAGGCAGATAACTCAGAGACTCTTCGAGCCGAGGAAATAGCCATCAAAAACAGAACTTTCCAAGATAAAAGCTTAATATCAATGGAATGAAGGGGTTCAAACGGAACACCCTGAAGAACTTTAAGAACCAAGTTTAAGCTCCACGGAGGAGCAACAGTCTTAAACACAGGCTTAATCCTGGCCAAAGCCTGACAAAAAGCCTGGACGTCTGGATTCTCTGCCAGACGCTTGTGTAAAAGAATAGACAGAGCAGAAATCTGTCCCTTTAGCGAACTAGCAGATAAACCCTTTTCTAAACCCTCTTGTAGAAAAGACAATATCCTAGGAATCTTAACTTTACTCCATGAGTAACTCTTGGATTCACACCAATATAAATATTTACGCCATATCTTATGGTAAATTTTTCTGGTCACAGGTTTCCGAGCTTGTATTAATGTATCAATAACCGACTCCGAGAAACCACGCTTCGATAGAATCAAGCGTTCAACCTCCACGCAGTCAGCCTCAGAGAAATTAGATTTGGATGGTTGAAAGGACCCTGAATTAGAAGATCCTGCCTCAGAGGCAGAGACCATGGTGGACAGGACGACATGTCCACTAGGTCTGCATACCAGGTCCTGCGTGGCCACGCAGGCGCTATCAGAATCACTGATGCTCTCTCCTGTTTGATCTTGGCAATCAGTCGAGGCAGTAGCGGAAAAGGTGGAAACACATAAGCCATGTTGAAAATCCAAGGGGCTGCTAGTGCATCTATCAGCACCGCTCCCGGGTCCCTGGACCTGGATCCGTAGCACGGAAGCTTGGCATTCTGGCGAGATGCCATGAGATCCAGTTCCGGTTTGCCCCAACGAAGAATTAGTTGAGCAAATATCTCCAGATGAAGTTCCCACTCCCCCGGATGAAAAGTCTGGCGACTTAGAAAGTCCGCCTCCCAGTTATCCACGCCTGGGATGTAGATCGCTGACAGGTGGCAAGAGTGAGACTCTGCCCAGCGAATTATCCTTGAGACTTCTAACATCGCTAGGGAACTCCTGGTTCCTCCTTGATGATTGATGTAAGCTACAGTCGTGATGTTGTCCGACTGAAACCTGATGAACCTCAGTGTTGCTAACTGAGGCCAAGCTAGGAGAGCATTGAATATTGCTCTTAATTCCAGAATGTTTATTGGAAGGAGTTTCTCCTCCTGAGTCCACGATCCCTGAGCCTTTAGGGAGTTCCAGACTGCGCCCCAGCCTAGTAAGCTGGCATCTGTTGTTACAATCGTCCAATCTGGTCTGCGAAAGGTCATTCCTTTGGACAGATGAACCCGAAACAACCACCAGAGAAGAGAATCCCTGGTCTCCTGGTCCAGATACAGTAAAGGGGACAGATCTGAGTAATCCCCATTCAACTGACTTAGCATGCATAATTGCAGCGGTCTGAGATGCAGGCGTGCAAATGGCACTATGTCCATTGCCGCGACCATTAAGCGGATTACTTCCATGCACTGAGCTACTGATGGGCTTGGAATGGAATGAAGGACACGGCAAGCATTTAGAATTTTTGATAACCTGGACTCCGTCAGGTAAATCTTCATCTCTACAGAATCGATAAGAGTCCCTAGGAAGGGGACCCTTGTGAGTGGAAACAGAGAACTCTTTTCCATGTTCACTTTCCACCCATGCGACCTCAGAAAAGCTAGAACTATCTCTGTATGAGACTTTGCATTTTGAAAACTTGACGCTTGTATCACAATGTCGTCTAGGTACGGAGCCACCGCAATGCCTCGCGGTCTTAGTACCGCCAGAAGCGAACCCAGAATCTTTGTAAAAATTCTCGGAGCCGTAGCTAACCCGAAGGGAAGAGCTACAAACTGGTAATGCCTGTCTAGAAAGGCAAACCTTAGGTACCGATAATGATCTTTGTGAATCGGTATGTGAAGGTAGGCATCCTTTAAATCCACTGTGGTCATATATTGACCCTCTTGGATCATGGGTAGGATGGTCCGAATGGTTTCCATCTTGAACGATGGAACCCTTAGGAATTTGTTTAAGATTTTTAAGTCTAAGATTGGTCTGAAGGTTCCCTCTTTTTTGGGAACCACAAACAGATTTGAGTAAAACCCTTGCCCTTGTTCCGTTCGCGGAACTGGGTGGATCACTCCCATCACTAAGAGGTCTTGTACACATTGTAGAAATGCCTCTTTCTTTACTAGGTTTGTTGATAACCTTGAGAGATGAAACCTCCCTTGTGGAGGAGAAGTTTTGAAATCCAGAAGGTATCCCTGAGATATAATCTCCAACGTCCAGGGATCCTGTACATCTCTTGCCCAAGCCTGGGCAAAGAGAGAAAGTCTGCCCCCCCACTAGATCCGTCTCCGGAAAGGGGGCCCTGTCTTCATGCTGTCTTAGGGGCGGAAGTAGGCTTTCTGGCCTGCTTGCCCTTGTTCCATGACTGGTTGCCTTTCCAACCTTGTCTGTAACGAGCAGTAGGTCCTTCCTGTTTTGGAGCGGTGGAAGTTGATGCTGCTCCTGCCTTGAAATTACGAAAGGCACGAAAATTAGACTGTTTGGCCTTTGATTTGGCCCTGTCCTGAAGAAGGGAGTGACCCTTACCTCCAGTAATGTCAGCAATAATTTCCTTCAAGCCGGGCCCGAATAAGGTCTGCCCTTTGAAAGGAATATTCAATAGTTTAGATTTAGAAGTTACATCTGCTGACCAGGATTTAAGCCATAGCGCTCTGCGCGCCTGTATTGCGAATCCGGAATTCTTAGCCGTAAGTTTGGTTAAATGCACTACGGCATCCGAAACAAACGCATTAGCTAGCTTAAGCGTTCTAAGCTTGCTCAAAGACTCATCCAATGGTGCTGTGCGAATCGCCTTTTCCAGAGACTCAAACCAGAATGCCGCTGCAGCAGTGACAGGCGCAATGCATGCAAGAGGCTGTAATATAAAACCTTGTTGAACAAACATTTTCTTAAGGTAACCCTCTAATTTTTTATCCATTGGATCTGAGAAAGCACAACTATCCTCCACCGGGATAGTGGTACGCTTGGCTAAAGTAGATACTGCTCCCTCCACCTTAGGGACCGTCTGCCTTAAGTTTCGTGTGGCGGCGTTTATAGGGAACATTTTTCTAAATATCGGAGGAGGGGAAAAGGGCACACCAGGTTTATCCCACTCCTTGCTAATAATTTCAGTAAGCCTTTTTGGTATAGGAAAAACGTCAGTACACACCGGTACCGCATAGTATTTATCCAGCCTACATAATTTCTCTGGGATTGCCACCGTGTCACAATCATTCAGAGCCGCTAACACCTCCCCTAGCAACACGCGGAGGTTCTCAAGCTTAAATTTAAAATTTTAAATTTCTGAATCCGGTCTCCCCGAATCAGAACCGTCACCCACAGAATGAAGCTCTCCGTCCTCATGTTCTGCAAATTGTGACGCAGTATCAGACATGGCTCTCGTGTCATCGGCGCGCTCTGTCCTTAACCCAGAGCTATCGCGCTTGCCTCTTAACTCGGGCATATTGTATAATACTTCTTTCATAACATTAGCCATATCATGTAAAGTGATTTGTAAGTGCCTTGATGTACTTGGCGCCTCAATCTCACGCATCTCCCGAGCGGGAGACGAAGGTTCTGACACGTGAGGAGAGTTAGACGGCATAACTTCCCCCTCTTTGTCTGGTGATAATTTCTTTATCGGTACAGATTGACTTTTATTCAAAGTAATATCAATACAATTGGTACACATATTTCTATTGGGCTCCACATCGGCTTTTGAACATAATGAACAAGCAGATTCCTCTGTATCAGACATGTTTAAACAGACTAGCAATGAAGCTAGCAAGCTTGGAAAATACTTTCAATAAGTTTACAAGCAATATAAAAAACGCTGCAGCGCTTTTAAAAAACACAGTTGAATTAACAAAGAACTAATTCAGTTATAGTCAACAATTCTTAACGGTAAATGTAATAATTAGCAGAGGATTGCACCCATTAGCAAAAGGATGATAAACCCCTCAATACCCAAAACGGATATCAAATTAAAATTTAACGCTTTTATCACAGTCAAACACACTGTCACAGGTCTGCTGTGACTGATTACCTCCCTCAAAAACGAATTTTGGAGACCCCTGAGCTCTCTAGAGACGTCCTGGATCAAGGAGGAAGAAACAGGAAGACTGTGCTAGAATTTTAACTGCGCAACAAGGCGCTAAAAAAAGGTCCCTCCCACTCATATTACAACAGTGGGAGACCTGATATAACATTTTCTATGCAGAAAAATACGTTAGCCATGTGGAAAAAAATCATGCCCAAAAAAGGATTTATCACCAAAGTACCTCACAAAAACGAATAACATGCCAGTAAACGTTTTAAAAACAAACTTTTTTAAAGTCATGCAAAGTTATCACTAAGCCTGCTACCAGTTGCTTCTACTGCAGATAAGGCTTAAGCATTATTTCAGTATTAACAGTATTTTTTCAGTCAAATTCTAGTCCCTAGAAAATAACTCAACTGCGCATACATTTATCAGCCTGATACCAGTCGCTACTACTGCATTTAAGGCTGTACTTACATCATGTGGGTAACAGCAGTGTTTTCTTAGTCAATTCCATTCCCAGAAAATATTGTACTGCACATACCTCATTTGCGGGGAACCCCGCATGCTATTCCCATTTTCTGAAGTTACCCCACTCCTCAGAATGTCGAGAACAGCCAGTGGATCTTAGTTACGCCTGCTAAGATCATAGAAAACCGCAGGCAGATTCTTCTTCCAAATACTGCCTGAGATAGAAAAACAGCACACTCCGGTGCCATTTAAAATAACAAACTTTTGATTGAAGAATAATTAAGTAAAAACTCCAACTCCTCTCGCGACCTCCTTCTTTGTTGAGGGTTGCAAGAGAATGACTGGATATGACATGTGAGGGGAGGAGCTATATAGCAGCTCTGCTTGGGTGATCCTCTTGCAACTTCCTGTTGGGAAGGAGAATATATCCCATAAGTAATGGATGACCCGTGGACTGAACACACTTAACAAGAGAAATAAACATAACTTTGAAATTTGTTAGAAAAAAATCTAATACTAATTTGAAATTCAGAGTAAATTCTATTGTATTGTCGTGTTATCTTGCATTTGTTGATTATGCAAATCTACTGTGTTTACTGGTCCTTAAAGGCTCAAAGGAGGAGCAACAGACTTAAACACAGGCCTGGTTCTGACCAGGGCCTGACAAAAAGATTGAACATCTGCAACATCCGCCAGACGCTTGAGTAACAAAGCAAATAATGCAGAAATCCAACCCTTTAGAGAACTGACTGACAATCCCTTCTCCAGACCTTCCTGGAGAAAGGACCAAATCCTACTCCAAGAGTAGCCTTAGAATACACACCAATAACAAATTATGCTTACCTGATCATTTACTTTTCTTCTGATGGAAAGAAGCTACAGCTGCATTCATTACTTTTGGGAAATAAGAAGCTGGCCACCAGGAGGAAGCAAAGACACCCCAGCCAAAGGCTTAAATACTCCTCCCACTTCCCTCATCCCCCCAGTTATTCTGCCGAGGAACAAGGAACAGTAGAAGAAACCTCAGGGTGAAAAGGTGCCAGAAGATAAAAACGAAGACGCCCCACATAAAAAAAGACGGGTGGGGAGCTGTGGAATCTTTCTATCAGAAGAAAATAAAATGATCAGGTAAGCATAATTTATGTTTTTCTTCCTAAATGCAAAGAGTCCACAGCTGCATTCATTACTTTTGGGAAAGCAATACCCAAGCTATAAAGGACACTGAATGCCAAAATAGCAGGCTACAATAGACGGCCCATTCTGAGGGCACCAGGCCTGAAAACCACTACCTAACAAAAAAAACCTGCTACATCTGAAGCCGAGAAAACCTGTAAGGGAAAAGGACCCAAGGACACTGACCAGCAGATAGCCTGGAAGCCTAGCTAGAAACCGCAACATCAGACTCAACTAAGCCAACAGTCCTCCGGGAGACACCGTCGCCCAACAGTCGGTCCCCCAACACACACCCTTTACTAGCGAAGGGAACCCCACCTGAACTCCCAAAGGAACAAGGCAAGGAAGAACCAAACGGAAACCGAAAAGGTTACCAAAAACGCCAATTAAAGGAAAAACCAAGCTCGTAAGACCAAAATGGGTCCTGACAACAAAGGGAGGCAACGCCCAATCCAAATAGAAACCACAAGGTTTACAACCAGGTAGCAGAACAGAGAAAAGGTTCTCCCAACATCCTGCAAAGGATTGGAACAGCTATCTAGCACACGATCAAGGTGCAAACAGCTGCAGCTGGTTTCAAAGAGCAACCCCTCACCTGCCAAGCAGCAAGTCAACCAGCGCCTAGGGACAACTGAAAACGGAGGAAAAATTACATGTAGCAAACCCAGACAAAGGTAAACACCTGAGTCAAGTCCTCAGGATGACACAGAGAAATACTTGCTAGAAGTGGCTACCAAAATGCAGAGTGCTAAACCTCCACTACAGAAGGCACACTCTAAGCAACCGAACCACCAGACCTACACATAGGTCTTGAAAATAAAAGGAGAGCCCAGAACCTCAATGAGGACCAATGCGCCACTAAGATCCAAGAAGAACGGATCTCAGGACCTACCTCCAGCCGGGCCAGACCAAGCATTGGCAGGTCTGAAACCAGGGGACCAGAAAAACCACAGTTCAAACATCAAGTGGAAAAATGGCACAGCCATTATAACAGTGCTCGGATGCCAACCCGAAACACCACATGGAGACGGTTGACAAGGCCGTAGACCTAGAGATCTAGCTAATGGCCCAACATAGACTCAAGGCGGAGCCAGCAACTCTCCAGAGCGACAGAACAACCCAGAGAGCGTACCTCTCTCCGAAATAGGTTAGCCAGTCTGTCCTAACCTCCTGAAGACAGGAGAAGCCCTAAGATAGGGACCACACTTCCGAAAGAAGGATATAAGCCCCCTCAGACAAAGGGGGGCTGGCAAAAGGCCCGGAAGGACACAGCCATAAGCTGAACTGAGAGAACAAATCTCCAACGCCCTGATCTGGAAGGAATCCCCTGAAGATTTCAACTTGCTAGCACCAGACAAGGTGCCATAGCTGCAGTGGTTCCATAGCGAACCCTTTGCTAGAAGAGCAGCAAAGCCATCACACTATGTCAGCAAGCTGACAAAGGGAAACCGACCAATAGGCGAAGGACCAAGGGGCATCAGCACCCGAAAAAACCTGACCAAATTTAATGGTACTCATTTTATCAACCTTGGAGGATGAAGGGCTGAGTCGGCCCTGCCGGGATCTGAACTTGTGAACTTGGATCTTTTAAACAGGCTTCTTGTAGTCGGGGCATTTACCAACTGAGCTACCTCACCAGCCGGAACCAGTTCAACTAGCCCAACCAAGGACAGAGCCCAAGTTTCCTGGAACTGGGGAACCCCGTACCAGCTCTAGAGCCTTCCAGTCCGGTACAACCCACAACGGGATTCACAAAGGAAGCGCTGAGAGAGAACCTCAGCCACCGGAAGAACCAGAGCGAGGAGGTCCGAGCCCTCAAACCAACAAGAACCCAGAAACGGAAATCCCTTGTCTGATATAAAAACCAGACCCCTGGAAGATAACCATACAATGTCCAAAGTAAAATGGACGACGAGAAAAACTCGCAAGTCCCGACCAAAAGATGAGACCATCCCTTGCCAGAGTCCAATGCTCCAAGGAGCTAAGGAAGCAAAGAGCGAAACAAGGTCACTAGAGCCCTAGGTGACAAGGGGATACCTTAAGGACAAAGCCACTAGAACACAGGCTAGTCCCCACATCACCCCCCTAAAATCAGAGGAGAAGATGAAAGAAGGATGCGGAGCATCCCCCAGCTCCGGGGAAGAAACCCTAAACAGAGCTCGAGGAGACCACACTGCCCATGTCCCTACAAAGGAACCAACTCCTGAAGGGAACCAGGTCCCCCTAAGGAACCCGAGGAACGGAGTCTGAGAGGTCTCAAGAAGAGAACCACAGCAGGTACAAGTCCAAGGACAATTCCAGAGCCCTAGAAGGCCAAACTGCCTAAAACAAGTCCAGTTCAGAGGAGAAGATGAAAGAAGGATGCGGAGCATCCCCAGCTCCGGGGAAGGAACCCTAAACAGAGCTCGAGGAGACCACACTGCCCATGTCCCTACAAAGGAACCAACTCCCAAAGGGAACCAGGTCCTCCTAAGGAACCCGGGGAACGGAGTCCGAAAAGTCTCAAAAAGAGAACCACAGCAGGAACAAGTCCAAGAACAATTCCAGAGCCCTAAAAAGCCAAACCGCCCAAAACGGCGGTAAGGAGGCACTAAACCCCCAATTCAACCAGATTGAAGGCTGAATAAGGCCCCACGTGTCTGAATAAGCCACAGGACAGAAGATCTGAATCCCAGCAGGACCAGCCGTAGCTTGGGTCTTAACTGTCAAGCTGCCTAAATCCTCCCTCAGAGAGGAAGGTAAAACAGACAAACATAGGACTAACATGTCCCTAAACTTCTGAAGAAGCAACCAGAGAGAATCGATGCCAGAAGTTCTCAAAGGAAACACATAATAGAAAATAAAAGACATCCTAACCGGATAAAAGAAAATATAAGGCAACCCTTAGGTTAACGCCCAGGAAGAAAACAGGCATACCCGCAGGACCAGAAGAATGGAACCCTGATCTTCCAACAAAAAACTGGGAAAGATCTCAATAAGCAGACAACTTGGAGATTATGTCATCCCCTCATGTCTAATGAGGTGAGCCATTCGAAGTAGAATACTGCGAATTCCCGTATCCGTTAAGGATAGGATCCTCCAATAACTCAAAAACGTGTCTGAGTGAAACACGCTATTCTGTAATGAAAAGCACAACACTCAGAAACAGCTGCACTCGCAGGGAACTGTATAGGCCCACCCAAGGCCAGTAGATCCGTGACAATCGGGCACAAGCACAAACGCAAATAAACATTTTGACTTTGCAGACGCATAATTGCCAAAAATAAGTGAAAGCTTAAATGAGCTGCAACCTCCGGGGGGAACAAGTCGCCCTGTAAGGAGGGATAAACAGAACCCCCAGAGGCGGATGGCTAAGCAGACCCCTGATTCCCTGAGCCGAGGAACATAACTGAGTGACCTGTGTCAACGGGGCAAATTCGCATTCTTCACAAGTAGAAGAATCTGAAATTTGAACAGTCTCCGCATCAGAATCCTCCATAACTAGATAGAGAATTATATTATATGGACTAAAGAAAAAACTTAAATGGCACCTGACACTCACAATGACTGGGACACTCACCACCTCCTAGAACCAGACACTAGCAGACTCTATTTTTTCAGTCGCCACACGGTCAGGAATGCGTAAATGGAAGACCAGAACGTAAACACGTCCAGTCACAAGGTGAACCGTACAGTGCAAAAAGCGCACCCAACCATAAGGTCGCGTCACTACCAAAGGCCTTTATGTTCTCGCCAAGAGCCCAGTTAACACTACACATAAGCAGATTGAATCACATAACAAACATGATTAAAAAAAAACCCTGTCAATAATCCCCCTCGGGAGATATTAACCCTCGATTCCAAGGTCCCAAAGGAGACTCACTGAGGCCCTACATATATACTTAATAAGTCCTGCAAGATAGTTCCTTACGGGAAACAACAAGCTACAGTACATTCTGATGATGTAAAATGAAACAATCTTACCGGAATCTATGCCGTGGAACAGAAACATGGTCTCCGTCATGGACTTGAGAGAAGAAAGCAGGCAGCGAAGTTCGACAACGCTGATTGCTAGTGGAGCTGTTAATATAAGTCGGAATTGTTTAGCAGAAAGACTCTTCCCGCATCTCCTGACTCTAACATTCATCCAGGCCCTAACTGAGAGACTGATCGGATTACTTAAAGCTCCCGTCCCATGTCGAAGAGTACTACCTTCCATAAGACACAAAACAAACTTCTGACACTTCTCTGCCAACCTCCTGGGACGAAAGGCAAAGAATGACTGGGGGATGAGGGAAGTGGGAGGAGTATTTAAGCCTTTGCCTAGTGTGTCTTTGCCTCCTCCTGGTGGCCAGGTTCGTATTTCCCAAAAGTAATGAATGCAGCTGTGAACTCTTTCCATTTAGGAAGAAAAAAGGTATTTACGTCATACTTTATGGAAAATCTTTCTAGTAACAGGCTTGCGAGCCTGAATCCTGGTCTCAATGACCAACTCAGAAAAACCACGCTTAGACAGAACTAAGCGTTCAATCTCCAAGCAGTCAGCATCAGAGAAACGAGATTTGGATGAAGGAACGGACCCTGAGTTAGAAGGACCTTCCTCAGAGGCAACCTCCAAGGTGGAAGAGATGACATCTTTAATAGTGCATACCAGATCCTGTGAGGTCATGCAGGAGCTATTAGAATTATCAATGCTCTCTCCTGTTTGATATGAGCAATGACTCATGGAAGGAGAGCAAACAGAGAAAAAAGACTGAGATCCAAATGAACCACCAGAGCATCTTTCAGGATGGCTTATGGATCTCTTGACCTTGAACCGTACCTTGGAAGCTTGGCATTCTGCTGAGACGCCATCATATTCAACTCCGGCACCCACCATTTGAGGGTTAACCTGGAGAACACCTCCGGATGAAGAGCCCACTCCCCGGGATGAAATTTCTGTCTGCTCTAGATAGCCAGCAATTGTGAGCTTCCGCCCACTGAACAATCCAAGCCACCTCCTTCATGGCTAAGGAACACCTAGTTCCTCCCTGGTGGTTGATGTAAGCCACTGAGGTGATATTGTTCGACTGGAACCTGATAAACCGGACTAAGGACAACTGAGACCAAGCAATCAGAGCATTGTAAATCATTCTCAACTCCAAGATGTTTATGGGGAGAGCAGACTCCTACCGAGTCCATAGTCCCTGCACCTTTAACGAGTCCCAGACTGCTCACACTACTCACTGGTCACAATCACCCAGGAAGGTCTCCAGAAGCATATGCCCTGTGACAGATGCTCCTGAAAAAGCCACCATGGGAGAGAATCTCTTGTCGACTGATCTAGATCTATCCTCTGAGACAGATCCGAATGGTCCCCGTTCCATTGTCTGAGCATGCATAACTGCAGAGCTCTCAAATGAATCGAGCAAAGGGAATGATGTCCATGGAAGCAACCATCAGACCAATTACCTCCATATATTGAGCCACTTATGGCCGAACAGTAGACTACAGAGAGAGGCAAGAAGAAAGAATCTTGGATTTTCTGACCTCTGTCAGAAATATTTTCATAGATAGGGAAACTATTATGGTCCCTATGAAAACTACCCTTGTAGCTGGAACAAGGGAACTCTTTCTTATATTCACTTTCCATCCGTGGGAACACAGAAAAGACAACAAAATCTCTGTATGAGAGTTTGCTTGTTGAAAAGATGGCGCCTGAACCAATATGTCATCTAGGTAGGGTGCTACTGATCACTGCCATGTCTAGAAAGGCGAAACTCAGGAACTTGTGATGATCCCTGTGGATGGGAACATGAAGATACGCATCTTTAAGGTCTATGGTCGACATGAACTGACCCTCTTGGACCAAGGTAAGAATGGAACGAATTGTTTCCATTTTAAAGGAGTACCCTGAGAAACTTGTTGAGACACTTTAGGTCTAGAAAAGAACGAAAAGTTCCCTCTTTTTTGGGAACCCCGAACAGATTTGAATAGAATCCTAGACCCTGTTCCCTTACTGGAAATGGAACTATCACTCCCAGTGAAGAAAGGTCCCAAAAGCAATTCAAGAATGCCTTTCTAATTATCTGGACTGCAGATAATCTTGAGAGGTGGAACCTGCCCCTGGGAGGAAAGGTTTTGAATTCTTTTTTGTAACCCTGGGATACTATGTCCACAGCCCAAGGATCTGGGACATCTTGTATCCATGCTTGATAAAACAGAGAAGTCTGCCCCCACTTGATCCGATCCTGGATCGGGGGCAAACCCTTCATGCTGATCTAGACTCAGCTGTGGGTTTATTTGATTGCTTCCCCTTGTTCCAAAACTGAATGAATTTCCAAGAAGACTTGGACTGATCCTGCTTGGAAGAGGGAGAGGAAGACTTTCCTTTGAAGTTACGAAAAGAAACGAAAATTACTCTGACGTCCTCTATGTCTATTCTTCTTGTCTTGTGGTAGAAAAGACCCTTTTCCACCCGTAATATCAGAATTTATTTCTGCCAGACCAGGACCAAACAAGGCCTTACCCTTGTAAGGGAGCACCAGAAGCTTGGACTTAGAGGTAACATCAGGTGGGGATTTTAGCCACAACGCCCGGTGGGCTAGCCTAGCAAAGCCAGATATCTATGCTCCTAGTTTGATAACTTGCATGGTAGCATCAGAAATAAAGGAATTTGCTAGCTTTTGAGCCTTAATTCTGTCTTGGATCTCCTCCAAAGGAGTCTCTACCAAAATTGAATCAGATAAGGCGTCAAGCCAATAAGATGCCGCACTTGACACACAGGCAACACAAACTGCAGGTTGCCATTGAAGGCAACTTTTGTCCATTGGATCCTTAAAAAAGCAGCTATTCTCAAAAGGGATAGTAGTTCTCTTAGCCAAAGTAGACATGGCCCCATCTACTTTAGGCACTGTGCGCCATGAATCTTTAATGGATTCAGCAACAGGAAACATCTTTTTAAAGACAGGAGACGGGGAAAAAGGGATCCCTGACTTCTCCCATTTCTGAGATATAATCTCCGTTGCACGGTCTGGAACAGGAAACACTTCTACAGTGGACGGAGCATCATAGTATATAACACAATTTATGCTTACCTGATAAATTTATTTCTCTTGTGGTGTATCCAGTCCACGGATCATCCATTACTTGTGGGATATTCTCATTCCCAACAGGAAGTTGCAAGAGGACACCCACAGCAGAGCTGTAATATAGCTCCTCCCCTAACTGTCATAGCCAGTCATTCGACCGAAAACAAGCCGAGAAAGGAGGAACCATAGGGTGTAGTGGTTACTGTAGTTTAAATTTAAAAATTACCTGCCTTAAAATGACAGGGCGGGCCGTGGACTGGATACACCACAAGAGAAATAAATTTATCAGGTAAGCATAAATTGTGTTTTCTCTTGTAAGGTGTATCCAGTCCACGGATCATCCATTACTTGTGGGATACCAATACCAAAGCTAAAGTACACGGATGAAGGGAGGGACAAGGCAGGAACTTAAATGGAAGGAACCACTGCCTGTAAAACCTTTCTCCCAAATATAGCCTCCGAAGAAGCAAAAGTATCAAATTTGTAAAATTCAACAGAAGCCCCACCCCTAAAGGCCCAAGTGGAAGCCACAGCCCCAGCGGAACGAGCTGCAACCCCCCCAGGAGGCCGCTGTCCAGCAGTCCCACAGGCTAAGCGGATTAAGCTTCTTAGCCAAAAAGAAAAAGAGGTTGCCAAAGCCTTTTGACCTCTCCTCTGTCCAGAGTAGACAACAAACAAAGCAGATGTTTGACGAAAATCTTTAGTAGCTTGTAAGTAAAACTTTAAAGCACAGACCACGTCCAGATTGTGTAACACAGGGATGGAACCACAATCTCTTGATTGATATTCTTGTTAGATACCACCTTAGGTAAGAACCCAGGTTTGGTACGCAGGACTACCTTATCCGTATGAAAAATCCGAAAAGGAGAATCACATTGTAAGGCAGATAGCTCAGAGACTCTACGAGCCGAGGAAATAGCTACAAAAAAAAAAAAAAAAAAAAAGAACTTTCCAAGATAAAAGTTTGATATCTATGGAATGAAGAGGTTCAAACAGAACTCCTTGAAGAACCTTAAGAACCAAGTTTGAGCAACAGGTTTAAACACAGGCTTGATTCAAACTGAGACTTGGCAATTTGGAAGTTTGACGCCTGTATCAGGATGTCGTCTAAATAAGGGGCTACTGCTATGCCCCGCGGCCTTAGGACCGCCAAAAGCGACCCTAGAACCTTTGTAAAGATTCTTGGGGCTGTAGCTAATCCAAAGGGAAGAGCTACAACTGGTAATGCCTGTCTTGAAAGGCAAACCTGAGAAACCGATGATGATCTTTGTGTATCGGAATGTGAAGATAAGCATCCTTTAGATCCACTGTAGTCATATATTGACCCTCCTGGATCAGTGGTAGGATGGTACGAATAGTTTCCATCTTGAACGACGGAACTTTGAGGAATTTGTTTAAGATCTTTAGATCCAAAATCGTTCTGAAGGTTCCCTCTTTTTTGGGAACCACAAACAGATTTGAGTAAAAACCCTGTTCCTGTTCCTCCTTTGGAACTGGATGGATCACTCCCATAACTAGGAGGTCTCGTACACAGTGTAAGAATGCCTCACTCTATATCTGGTTTGCAGATAAGTGTGAAAGGTGAAATCTCCCTTTTGGGGGGGAAGCTTTGAAGTCCAGAAGATATCCCTGGGAAATAATTTCCAACGCCCAGGGATCCTGAACATCTCTTGCCCACGCCTGGGCAAAGAGTGAAAGTCTGCCCCCTACTAGATCCGTTACCGGATAGGGGGTCGTTCCTTCATGCTGTCTTAGAGGCAGCAGCAGGCTTTTTGACCTGCTTACCTTTTTTCCAGGTCTGGTTTGGTCTCCAGACCGTCTTGGATTGAGCAAAAGTTCCCTCTTGTTTATTATTAGAGGAAGTTGATGCCGCACCTGCCTTGAAGTTTCGAAAGGCACGAAAATTAGACTGTTTGGCCCTAGATTTGGACCTGTCCTGAGGAAGGGCACAACCTTTTCCTCCCGTGATATCAGCAATAATCTCCTTCAAACCAGGCCCGAATAGGGTCTGCCCCTTGAAGGGAATGTTAAGTAGCTTAGATTTTAAAGTCACGTCAGCTGACCATGATTTAAGCCATAGCGCTCTGCGCGCCTGTATAGCAAAACCAGAATTCTTAGCCGTTAGTTTATTCAAATGAACAATGGCATCAGAAATAAAATAATTGGCTAGCTTAAGTGCTCTAAGTTTGCCAAGTATGTCAGCCAATGGAGTCTCTACCTGTAAAGCCTCTTCCAGAGACTCAAACCAGTACGCCTCAGCAGCAGTGACAGGGGCAATGCATGCAATGGGCTGTAGGATAAAACCTCGTTGAATAAATATTTTCTTAAGGTAACCTTCTAATTTTTTATCCATCGGCTCTAAAAAAGCACAACTGTCCTCGACAGGGATAGTAGTACGCTTTGCAAGAGTAGAAACTGCTCCCTCCACCTTAGGGACTGTCTGCCATAAGTCCCGTGTGGTGGCGTCTATTGAAAAACATTTTTCTAAAAAACATAATTTATGTAAGAACTTACCTGATAAATTCATTTCTTTCATATTAGCAAGAGTCCATGAGCTAGTGACGTATGGGATATACATTCCTACCAGGAGGGGCAAAGTTTCCCAAACCTCAAAATGCCTATAAATACACCCCTCACCACACCCACAATTCAGTTTAACGAATAGCCAAGAAGTGGGGTGATAAAAAAGTGCGAAAGCATATAAAATAAGGAATTGGAATAATTGTGCTTTATACAAAAATCATAACCACCACAAAAAAAGGGCGGGCCTCATGGACTCTTGCTAATATGAAAGAAATGAATTTATCAGGTAAGTTCTTACATAAATTATGTTTTCTTTCATGTAATTAGCAAGAGTCCATGAGCTAGTGACGTATGGGATAATGACTACCCAAGATGTGGATCTTTCCACACAAGAGTCACTAGAGAGGGAGGGATAAAATAAAGACAGCCAATTCCTGCTGAAAATAATCCACACCCAAAATAAAGTTTAATGAAAAACATAAGCAGAAGATTCAAACTGAAACCGCTGCCTGAAGTACTTTTCTACCAAAAACTGCTTCAGAAGAAGAAAATACATCAAAATGGTAGAATTTAGTAAAAGTATGCAAAGAGGACCAAGTTGCTGCTTTGCAAATCTGATCAATCGAAGCTTCATTCCTAAACGCCCAGGAAGTAGAAACTGACCTAGTAGAATGAGCTGTGATCCTCTGAGGCGGAGTTTTACCCGACTCAACATAGGCAAGATGAATTAAAGATTTCAACCAAGATGCCAAAGAAATGGCAGAAGCTTTCTGGCCTTTTCTAGAACCGGAAAAGATAACAAATAAACTAGAAGTCTTTCGGAAAGACTTAGTAGCTTCAACATAATATTTCAAAGCTCTAACAACATCCAAAGAATGCAACGATTTCTCCTTAGAATTCTTAGGATTAGGACATAATGAAGGAACCACAATTTCTCTACTAATGTTGTTGGAATTCACAACTTTAGGTAAAAATTCAAAAGAAGTTCGCAACACCGCCTTATCCTGATGAAAAATCAGAAAAGGAGACTCACAAGAAAGAGCAGATAATTCAGAAACTCTTCTGGCAGAAGAGATTGCCAAAAGGAACAAAACTTTCCAAGAAAGTAATTTAATGTCCAATGAATGCATAGGTTCAAACGGAGGAGCTTGAAGAGCCCCCAGAACCAAATTCAAACTCCAAGGAGGAGAAATTGACTTAATGACAGGTTTTATACGAACCAAAGCTTGTACAAAACAATGAATATCAGGAAGAATAGCAATCTTTCTGTGAAAAAGAACAGAAAGAGCAGAGATTTGACCTTTCAAGGAACTTGCGGACAAACCCTTATCTAAACCATCCTGAAGAAACTGTAAAATTCTCGGTATTCTAAAAGAATGCCAAGAAAAATGATGAGAAAGACACCAAGAAATATAGGTCTTCCAGACTCTATAATATATCTCTCTAGATACAGATTTACGCGCCTGTAACATAGTATTAATCACAGAGTCAGAGAAACCTCTTTGACCAAGAATCAAGCGTTCAATCTCCATACCTTTAAATTTAAGGATTTCAGATCCTGATGGAAAAAAGGACCTTGCGACAGAAGGTCTGGTCTTAACGGAAGAGTCCACGGTTGGCAAGAAGCCATCCGGACAAGATCCGCATAACAAAACCTGTGAGGCCATGCCGGAGCTACCAGCAGAACAAACGAGCATTCCTTCAGAATCTTGGAGATTACTCTTGGAAGAAGAACTAGAGGCGGAAAGATATAGGCAGGATGATACTTCCAAGGAAGTGATAATGCATCCACTGCCTCCGCCTGAGGATCCCGGGATCTGGATAGATACCTGGGAAGTTTCTTGTTTAGATGAGACGCCATCAGATCTATTTCTGGAAGTTCCCACATTTGAACAATCTGAAGAAATACCTCTGGGTGAAGAGACCATTCGGCCGGATGCAACGTTTGGCGACTGAGATAATCCGCTTCCCAATTGTCTATACCTGGGATATGAACCGCAGAGATTAGACAGGAGCTGGATTCCGCCCAAACCAGAATTCAAGATACTTCTTTCATAGCCAGAGGACTGTGAGTCCCTCCTTGATGATTGATGTATGCCACAGTTGTGACATTGTCTGTCTGAAAACAAATGAACGATTCTCTCTTCAGAAGAGGCCAAAACTGAAGAGCTCTGAAAATTGCACGGAGTTCCAAAATATTGATCGGTAATCTCACCTCCTGAGATTCCCAAACTCCTTGTGCTATCAGAGATCCCCACACTGCTCCCCAACCTGTGAGACTTGCATCTGTTGAAATTACAGTCCAGGTCGGAAGCACAAAAGAAGCCCCCTGAATTAAACGATGGTGATCTGTCCACCACGTTAGAGAGTGTCGTACAATCGGTTTTAAAGATATTAATTGAGATATCTTTGTGTAATCCTTGCACCATTGATTCAGCATACAGAGCTGAAGAGGTCGCATGTGAAAACGAGCAAAGGGGATCGCGTCCGATGCAGCAGTCATAAGACCTAGAATTTCCATGCATAAGGCTACCGAAGGGAATGATTGTGACTGAAGATTTCGACAAGCTGAAATCAATTTTAGACGTCTCTTGTCTGTTAAAGACAGAGTCATGGACACTGAATCTATCTGGAAACCCAGAAAGGTTACCCTTGTCTGAGGAATCAATGAACTTTTTGGTAAATTGATCCTCCAACCATGATCTTGAAGAAACAACACAAGTCGATTCGTATGAGATTCTGCTAAATGTAAAGACTGAGCAAGTACCAAGATATCGTCCAAATAAGGAAATACCACAATACCCTGTTCTCTGATTACAGACAGAAGGGCACCGAGAACCTTTGTAAAAATTCTTGGAGCTGTAGCTAGGCCAAACGGCAGAGCCACAAACTGGTAATGCTTATCCAGAAAAGAGAATCTCAGGAACTGATAATGATCTGGATGAATCGGAATATGCAGATATGCATCCTGTAAATCTATTGTGGACATATAATGCCCTTGCTGAACAAAAGGCAAGATAGTCCTTACAGTTACCATTTTGAACGTTGGTATCCTTACATAACGATTCAATATTTTTAGATCCAGAACTGGTCTGAAGGAATTCTCCTTCTTTGGTACAATGAAGAGATTTGAATAAAACCCCATCCCCTGTTCCGAAACTGGAACTGGCATAATTACTCCAGCCAACTCTAGATCTGAAACACAATTCAGAAATGCTTGAGCTTTCACTGGATTTACTGGGACACGGGAAAGAAAAAATCTCTTTGCAGGAGGTCTCATCTTGAAACCAATTCTGTACCCTTCTGAAACAATGTTCTGAATCCAAAGATTGTGAACAGAATTGATCCAAATTTCTTTGAAAAAACGTAACCTGCCCCCTACCAGCTGAGCTGGAATGAGGGCCGCACCTTCATGTGGACTTAGAAGCAGGCTTTGCCTTTCTAGAAGGCTTGGATTTATTCCAGACTGGAGATGGTTTCCAAACTGAAACTGCTCCTGAGGATGAAGGATCAGGCTTTTGTTCTTTGTTGAAACGAAAGGAACGAAAACGATTATTAGCCCTGTTTTTACCCTTAGATTTTTTATCCTGTGGTAAAAAAGTTCCTTTCCCACCAGTAACAGTTGAGATAATAGAATCCAACTGAGAACCAAATAATTTGTTACCCTGGAAAGAAATGGAAAGTAGAGTTGATTTAGAAGCCATATCAGCATTCCAAGTCTTAAGCCATAAAGCTCTTCTAGCTAAAATAGCTAGAGACATAAACCTGACATCAACTCTGATAATATCAAAAATGGCATCACAGATAAAATTATTAGCATGCTGAAGAAGAATAATAATATTATGAGAATCATGATCCGTTACTTGTTGCGCTAAAGTTTCCAACCAAAAAGTTGAAGCTGCAGCAACATCAGCCAATGATATAGCAGGTCTAAGAAGATTACCTGAACACAGATAAGCTTTTCTTAGAAAGGATTCAATTTTCCTATCTAAAAGATCCTTAAACGAAGTACCATCTGACGTAGGAATAGTAGTACGTTTAGCAAGGGTAGAAATAGCCCCATCAACTCTAGGGATTTTGTCCCAAAATTCTAATCTGTCAGATGGCACAGGATATAATTGCTTAAAACGTTTAGAAGGAGTAAATGAATTACCCAATTTATCCCATTCTTTAGAAATTACTTCAGAAATAGCATTAGGAACAGGAAAAACTTCTGGAATAACCACAGGAGATTTAAATACCTTATCTAAACGTTTAGAATTAGTATCAAGAGGACCAGAATCCTCTATTTCTAAAAGCAATTAGTACTTCTTTAAGTAAAGAACTAATAAATTCCATTTTAAATAAATATGAAGATTTATCAGCATCAATCTCTGAGACAGAATCCTCTGAATAAGAAGAGTCATCAGAATCAGAATGATGATGTTCATTTAAAAATTCATCTGTAGGGAGAGAAGTTTTAAAAGATTTTTTATGTTTTCTAGAAGGAGAAATAACAGACATAGCCTTCTTGATGGATTCAGAAACAAAATCTCTTATGTTATCAGGAACATTCTGCACTTTAGATTTTGAAGGAACTGCAACAGGCAATGGTACATTACTAAAGGAAATATTATCTGCATTAACAAGTTTGTCATGACAATTAATACAAACAACAGCCGGAGGAATAGCTACCAAAAGTTTACAGCAGATACACTTAGCTTTGGTAGTTCCAGCACTAGACAGCGATTTTCCTGAAGTATCTTCTGACTCAGATGCAACGTGAGACATCTTGCAATATGTAAGAGAAAAAACAACATATAAAGCAAAATTGATCAAATTCCTTAAATGACAGTTTCAGGAATGGGAAAAAATGCCAAAAAACAAGCTTCTAGCAACCAGAAGCAATGAAAAATGAGACTTAAATAATGTGGAGACAAAAGCGACGCCCATATTTTTTAGCGCCAAATAAGACGCCCACATTATTTGGCGCCTAAATGCTTTTGGCGCCAAAAATGACGCCACATCCGGAACGCCAACATTTTTGGCGCAAAAGAACGTCAAAAAATGACGCAACTTCCGGCGACACGTATGACGCCGGAAACGGAAAAGATTTTTTTTTTGCGCCAAAAAAGTCCGCGCCAAGAATGACGCAATAAAATGAAGCATTTTCAGCCCCCGCGAGCCTAACAGCCCACAGGGAAAAAAGAGTCAAATTTTTAAGGTAAGAAAAAATGTTTGATTCAAATGCATTATCCCAAATATGAAACTGACTGTCTGAAAATAAGGAATGTTGAACATTCTGAGTCAAGGCAAATAAATGTTTGAATACATATATTTAGAACTTTATAAACAAAGTGCCCAACCATAGCTTAGAGTGTCACAGAAAATAAGATTTACTTACCCCAGGACACTCATCTACATGTTTGTAGAAAGCCAAACCAGTACTGAAACGAGAATCAGCAGAGGTAATGGTATATAAATAAGAGTATATCGTCGATCTGAAAAGGGAGGTAAGAGATGAATCTCTACGACCGATAACAGAGAACCTATGAAATAGACCCCGTAGAAGGAGATCACTGCATTCAAATAGGCAATACTCTCCTCACATCCCTCTGACATTCACTGCACGCTGAGAGGAAAACCGGGCTCCAACTTGCTGCGGAGCGCATATCAACGTAGAATCTAGCACAAACTTACTTCACCACCTCCATAGGAGGCAAAGTTTGTAAAACTGAATTGTGGGTGTGGTGAGGGGTGTATTTATAGGCATTTTGAGGTTTGGGAAACTTTGCCCCTCCTGGTAGGAATGTATATCCCATACGTCACTAGCTCATGGACTCTTGCTAATTACATGAAAGAAATAGGAGGTGAAGAGAACGGCACACCTGGTCTATCCCATTCCTTATTAATAATTTCTGTAAACCTTTTAGGTATTGGAAAAACATCAGTACACACCGGCACTGCAAAGCATTTATCCAGTCTACAAAATTTCTCTGGCACTGCAATGGTATCACAGTCATTCAGAGCAGCTAAAACCTCCCTAAATAACACGCGGAGGTGTTCAAGCTTAAATTTAAATGTAGAAATATTAGAATCAGGTATCTTTCCTGAGTCATTAACATCACCCACTGACTGAAGCTCTCCTTCCTCAGCTTCTGCATATTGTGAGGCAGTATCAGACATGGTTCTTAAAGCGTCAGTATGCTCTGCATTTTGTCTCACCCCAGAGCTATCTTGCTAACTTCTAAGTTCAGGTAGTCTGGCTAATACCGCTGACAGTGTATTATCCATGACTGCCGCCATGTCTTGTAAAGTAAACGCTATGGGCGCCCTAGATGTACTTGGCGCCATTTGAGCGGGAGTCCCTTGGGCGGGAGTCAAAGGGTCTGACACGTGGGGAGAGTTAGTCGGCATAACTTTCCCCTCGTCAGATTCCTCTGGTGATAATTTTTTTAAAAACAGAATATGATCTTTATTGCATAAAATGAAATCAGTACATTTGGTACACATTCTAAGAGGGGGTTCCACCATGGCTTTTAAACATAATGAACAAGGAGTTTCTTCTATGTCAGACATGTTTATACAGACTAGCAATGAGACTAGCAAACATGCCAGCAAACGTTTATATTGCAATATCATAAGGGCATTACCCCTGGGAGTAAGCATGATACCAGTCATTATTAAATCACTGTATTCAGGCTTAACTTACATTAATCCGGTATCAGCAGCATTTTCTAGTGTTTTCCATCTCTAGAAAAAATTATAACTGCGCCATACCTGATAGCAGAATAAACTGCACGCCATTCTCTCGCTGAAGTTACCTCATCTGTGTAATCCCCTCAGACATATGTGAGAATAGCAATGGATCTTAGTTACAACCTGCTAAGATCATAGAAACCTCAGGCAGATTCTTCTTCTATTTACTGCCTGAGATAAAATAGCACAACTCCGGTACTATTTAAAAATAACAAACTTTTGATTGAAGAAAATAAACTAACTATATTTAACCACTCTCTCCTACAACATCCTAGCTTGTTGAGAGTTGCAAGAGAATGACTGGCTATGACAGTTAGGGGAGGAGCTATATTACAGCTCTGCTGTGGGTGTCCTCTTGCAACTTCCTGTTGGGAATGAGAATATCCCACAAGTAATGGATGATCCGTGGACTGGATACACCTTACAAGAGAAATTAAGTTTACTAGATTTTTTAGGGTTGACAATGACAGGAGTATCGTAAATGTCCAAAAACCTCCTGTAACGGTACACAAAGGTGTTCAAGCTTAAATCTGAAGATTATTTCTTCAGTATCAGATAAAGGAATTATACTGTCTGAACTGAGATTTTACCCTCAGAGGTTACCGACAGATCCTTCTCATCAAACTCTATGAGGGAGGGCAGCCTGTGTAGCGATAGGCGGAACAGAAACCCTATTATCTGAATTTCTAATTTTCCTCTTGCATTTTCCCTTTAATATAGGAAAAGCAGATAATGCTGCAGATACCACAAATATATCTGTGCAGCAAAAGCTACAGGCAAATATACACCTCCAGGAGGCTGAGAGGAACCACTGGGCACTGCATGTGACGCCAATAAGGCTTGGGACGTTCGAGGAGAAAGCTGTGGCATTGCCTGAAAAGCATCATCCTGAGAGACATTGGGCACAGAGTGCAAAAATCTATCTCTACATATGAGAGCTCTAATATGCAGCACGGCATTGTAAACGTGAAAACAATTTATGCCTTAATACATAACGTACCCATTAGGCTAAGACTACGGCTGTTTGCCGAAACGCGTAGGCCTGTGTGCTGCGCTATTCTCTCCACACTGTCATTGATTTTGGATTGCTATCCAAATTTTAAAAGAATCGACAATAAAAGTTTTTGGTTTTAGAAGCATGGGGTTTTTCTCTTCTTTTTTATGTGTTAATACATAACAAGCATAAAGTGAAACACACATATCCATGACAATAATACAAAATAAAATATAGGTACTGTCATTTTAAGAGCAGTATTCCGGACTGAAAGAGTCTAACACTAGTTAAAAATCAAATTAGACCCCCTATACCTCAGACTAACTGAGGTGGCTAAAACTGACTTTTTTAAGAAATAGGCAATAAAAAATGTAAGAGCTCCCATGTCGATCTAATACACACAGAAAAAGTCGTAATCAGCGAATATGCCGCTCCGATAGCAAGTTGAAGCAGAAGAGCAGATCATGTGACAAGAAACTGGGGGGGGGGGGGGGGAACAAAAAAACAAGCGCGCATTGAATCCTAATGGCGTACTATACTGAGTACATAATTCACTTCACGGACATGGCTGCTTGTAAAATGTGATAGTTAAGTATAACGAAAAGGATATTTAACATCATTTATATTTTGCTTGTCTTGCCTTCTGAACCTGTAACAACAGTATCACGCTATGTGGCGCCCTCTTTCTTATTTTTAATTTTTAGAAATCTTCACGCCGAGGACCAGAGGAGCTTAGCCGCTGACATCTTTTTTGCTTCATACCGGTTTTGATTTTCTGCCCGACTCCACGGGAGCCATATGGTTTGTGCACAGTCCTAATTTTTTGTTCACCCAGCGCACCCCGTTCTAGGTTCCCCTCGGGGTTCCTTGTTTGACCATCATTTATACACAAATAAAGCACACAACTGTCCCACAGCTTAAAGAGCAACCGCTCTAAGAATCTGAGAGAAACTAGTCCACTGACAGGACCTGCACCTCAGCAGAACAGCTAACATTTAGCTCTACAATGAATCAGCTTGTGTAGCTAATAAAACTAACAGCCCACAATAAAGCAAAAAGGAAAACACTTTTTAAAGCCTAATAAAAAGTAAAAAAAAAAAAACCCTGTCCCTTATAACAATATAAGTGCCTGCTCCCTGCCTGTAAATATCCTCCTTACAAAGGATATATAAGTCCCAGATAATGTTGCAGCTCAACCTTATTAGGTGCACAGTCTCCAATACCTAGAAGACAGTCTAGCCGTCCGGCAGAAGGACAGCTTACAAGGTGTAAGAGGAAACATACTCCGCACAGAGACCTGTAGAAAAAGAAAGAACAGAGTAAAACTACTCTGGCTTTCTATACCATGGGCAGCAAATATGTTAGGAAAACAAAAAAAGGCCTACCACACAAGTTCCTAACTGCTTTAAAGCCACCACTACTCTCTTGCAGAGATTGACGTGGACTACAGCGATACCCAAAAATTTTGCTTGTGCTCATTGCCTCCTCCTGTTGGCCAGGAGTGATATTCCCACTAGTAATTGATGACATTATGAACTCTCCATATTTTAGGAAAGAAAACAACATTTGCCATTTCTACATGTTTTAATAAAACAACTTTTAGTTCTCAGGCTTATAGAAGAATGTTCCTGTCAACCAACAGAGCTGCAGGAGTTGTTTTTCTCAGCCAGTAAGCTGACATATTTTGCAAAAATATTTTACCATATTTAATTGCTGATGCTATATCAGATACGCAACATAAAATGTTTGGTGTTAATATGAAATACCCCATTAAGATGCCCAGATGATACAGATTTGCAAAATGGTGGAGTAATATGTATTTTTACTTAAATGCTATGACCAACCTTGCGCCAACAGAAATTCTACTGTGGCCACATGCCCCTCCGATGCCGCAGTCATTAAGGGAGTGCGCCCCTGTTTGTCTGCCATGTTCACATCTGCCCCATGAGTGAGCAGCAGGTCCACAATCTGTAGAGGGAAAGGTGTTTCCATATTAAATCTTTCCTTCTGGCAAGCAGGGCCTGATTCTCGAAAGCTCTCTGGACTATGGAGATTCTATAAGATCCCTTGACAGCAATGGTTCTAAATGCAATTTTTACTATGGGAATTGTGCATCTCACTAAGCAGAGTTCACTAATAGTTTTTATGTGAAGGAGATAAACTTACTTTACAGTATGTTTAGTTGGAGATAGGATTAGGGTAGCGCTCCGTTGAGATGAATTTACATTTAATAGCTTTTATAAGGGAACTTGATTTGACTTTTACCTAATAATGGAATACAACTGAAATTAACTTGTTAGATGTAACACTCTTTATTGATGAAGGAAAAGTCCACTTTTACAAAAGAAACCTATACCAATGGATATCTACATGCTGAGAGTGGGCAATGAGAATGAGACCATTAAAAGTAAAAAAAAACAAATCCAATAATATTTTTTTTTTAAACTGTCTGCTGTGATCATACTGAAAAAACAAAGGAGAAAAACAAATGGGTCATAAATAAAAAATAACTCAACTACATAGACCTTTACAATATGTGTAGTAAAATAAGATGAGGATTTATCTCCATGCCAGAAAGTTTTACGAATCAGGCCCTTAGGCACCAGCACTGTTGCAAATATTACCTGCCAGTGTCCTTGCCGAACGGCACTGAAAATTGGAACAACTCCTCTCCGATTTGGCTGAGAAACAGCTGCACCTTGCTCAAGAAGAAGACGGCAAACTTCCAGCTTCCCACGACCAGCTGCGGCAGTCAGTGCTAGAGATGTGTAAAGAAAGGATGAGAGGTGAAATATGATTTAAAATTTCATGGAAAAGGAGCATATGCATGCAGGTTGCTCATCTTGTTAAAGCTAAATATTTTTAATAACATTCACAAAAAATAAACCCTGAAAACATGACAACATTGAATCATTTTCTTCACATGAAGCAGTAGATGATTTATAACCATTTGGGTTACCTCTTGGAGAAACTAATACATTTTCAGCTGGAGATGACTCCCTCCTACCCACTTCTATCTCCCTCCAATTTTACTATTTATTTAATGAAAAAATGGAATAAACCAAAGCAAGTCCTGTAGTAGAGGCCAAGAAGAGACAGTGGTCAAGGGACAAGGTTTGAGAGGTTGATTATCCAGCTATGATGTTGAAAACCTTTGAGAAAGCCGTGTTCGGTAAAATGCGCATTAGGCATATCTTCTAAGCCCAGTAACCACTGTAATTGATAGTTTAATTCTGTTGGTAGTATAGCTCTATATGAGCGACGTATAGCTGATTCTAGTTAGCTCGAAGTTACCAATCAGACCTCTGCTTGCTTGTGTGGCTGCACATTATTAAGGTAATTTTTAGGCTACGGTTCTGTTTGCAGCCCACTAGCGTGCTCTTGTGCATTGGTCTGTGTGGTGCCTATTTTGATTGTTATTATTAGTTGCGTTCTGTGGTTACTGGTACTTAATAGTTCCATTTTTAATGCATACACTGCACTATTCACATTTTCAATATTATTAAACATTATGTTTTATTTTATTTCCTTAGTTGGTGGTTTCCCCTACTATCATATATTGTACTGATTGTTATATACTCCCTGAGTGCTCTAGATTTGTCCATCATTTCTCTTCCTTTTTGCCTCATATATTATTGGACATTGAGCACGCCCCACAGGCCTTATAATTACATTGATATTTTCTGTATTACTTATATTGGACTTATTTGTGGGGTTTTGATGGAATTATATTTTTTTCCCCTAATATTTCACTTCATGATGTTGAAAACAGCTCAGCATAGTAATGGTATGAACTCTGGTCATCATGTAGGAAAGGTAAGCTTTAGTGCAGATATAAATATCAAAGATAGAAGTGAATATTATTAAGCTATAGTAGATATAAACTGAAAAGTTTCAAGGACCCACATAAAAGCTGCTTAAAAGCCTTGAACCTGTTCATAAGATGGAACACACTAAATTTCTCCTGTAAGATTTTTCAATGGTAAGCCAAAGAACTTGCTGAAGTATAGGATATAAGTGAACTGAAAAGGTCAGAAATCTGGAGAAGTGAATACATAGGTTAAATTGTATTTTAGGTCCAGAGGACACAACTTCATATATGAGAAACAGAAGAGAGCCATTCTGGAAATAGGATAAGTGGCCGTCTGCTTTCAATGTCCCTTATCTAACTAACAGACCAAGAAAGGTTTCTACATTTTCACACAAACAGATGAAGAATAGGCAAGGTGGAAACACTGAAAAAAAGGAAGAGTATTTGGTGGAGATAACAAAAGTAGGAAAGCAGCTTTGCCTCTACTGTAATTGTTATATGAGGAGGAGCCAAATTGCATTATGCTGTTAGATGGAAACATTATGAGGTTATATTTTAGGTCATTGACCATGCTGGATTTCCCAAATAGGTACAAAATATCCATGGTGGAATTGAAATAAACAGATTAGTTGACTGGATGAGAGTAAACCTGATGTTAACACCTTGCTATTGTAGCTTAAAAGCAATGAAATACAACCCTAGATGTTTCAAAACTATTAGATAGGTGTAAAACAATTTTTTTTGATAATTTGGTTTGTTATTTTTCGTAATTTAGTGTTTTTATTTATTTATTGTATATTTAAATACTTTTAGTAGGGTTAGGTTTTTTTAATATGTAATTTAGTTTATTTAATTGGTTTAATTTAATTTTAGTATAATCCTTAGGGTAGGTTAATTAATAGTTTAAATTAGTTTATTATAACTCTACAGGTAAGTTTTAATTTATATTAAGATAGGGATGCTGTCATTTTAATTTAAAGTTAAGGGGTTATTAGGTTAATAGCTTAATTTAGTTTTTAGCGATGTGGGGGGCTGACTGTTTAGGGGTTAATAGGTTTAGTTATTGGTGGTGATGTGGGAGGCTAGAGGTTTAGGGATTAATAAGTTTATTTAGTGGTGGCGGTGTCGGGGAGCGGTGGCATAGGGGTTAATAACTTTATTAAGGTTGCGGCGGTGTCGGGGAGCGGCGGGATAGGGGTTAATAACTTTATTTAGGTTGCGGCGGTGGCGGGATAGGGGTTAAACATTGGTATTGGTATAAATAAAGTTGGGAAAAACCTGAATAGCAGCATCATCGATGACTGTTAGTTAACAACAGTCTGATGCTCATCGCCCCAATTTGGAGATCGTATTGAGATCAACGGCCGCGATGTTAGGCGAGCGTATTGATGCCGGCGAATACAACATAGTTGACACTTTGATAAATATCCCCCTAGAAGTCTGTCTGAAACCCTTAGTAGCATCAACATAGTATTTCAATGTTCTAACCACATCAAAAGAATATATAGATCTTTCAGTAGCAGTTTTTGGATCAGGACACAAGGAGGAACCAACAATTTCCCTATTAATGTCATGTGAGGAAACAACTTTAGGTAAAAAATTAAACTTAGTCCACAAAGCAGCTTTATCTTGATGCAATATTCGATAAGGAGACTCACAAAAGAGCAGACAATTCTGAAATTCAAACAGAAGAGATGGCCAAAAGAAATACACTTCTTACAAATTTGTTTAGAGTTTTCAGATCCAGAATTGGTCTGAAAGAGTCTTCCTTCTTTGGTACAATGAAGATATTTAATAAAATCCCATCCCCTGTTCCTACATCTTCCAGATTTGAGACAGATTGAAGAAAAGCATGAGCTTTAATTGGATGTTTTGGAATATGAGTTATAAAAAACCTTCCTGTCGGTGTATTTATAGAAATATATATTTAATAATAATCTAGAAGAATGGAGAAAAAGAGAGGTGCCATATGTGTGTATGTATATATATATATATATATATATATATATATATATACATACACACATTTGCATAGATATACAGCAATTTTATATAATTTATTTTTTTATATAATTGTACGGTATCTTTGTCTACTAGCCCTGGTTGGCTTGGTTATATTTTTAGCGCCCCTTATTAGAAGTGAGCCTGTACTGGCCTCTCCTGTTTAATATTTAATAATAAAAAGTACATTCTTTTCTATGTGAAGAACAAAAAATTGTAAAATTTGCGCATTGTGTTTCTCAATTTCAATTTTAACGTTGTCAGGTACTGCACACAATAATTTCTTATTCTCAAGGCGCATTATTTTATGGACTCTTTTTAATATTTTACAGCATGTTTATTAATTTCTAATAATTTATACTAATTTTTATTTATATTTTATATGTAATATTTCAATAACGTGCCTTAAGAATCCTAAGTTTTCAATTGCACTTATCCGACCACGTTAAGACTTAAATTGAGAAACGTGATGCGCAAAACTCATATTTGACATTCCTGTGTTCTTTCCATAGAAAATAATGTACCTTATATATATTTATTTATATATCTGATACTGTTTAAGTAAATACATATCTATATATATCTATATATATCTATATACTGTATATATATATATATATACACACACACACACACAGGTATAGGTATAAAGACAAATATATAGAAATATTATGTATTTAAGAATCAAAAAGGACATTATCCTGCAAGTGAAGAACTTTGGAATTATTTACAGTAAATATACAGTAAAACACATATGTATACATACATACATACATATATATATATATATATATATATATATATATAAATCCTTGACATTTACAGTGGTCTAGGATGACTTTTTCCTATCTGCAAAATAGAGTGGACTAGTAGTTTTTAGCCTCTAACTAGTAAACACACACACACACACATATATATATATATATATCAATTTTATGCAATATTCAAAAGTGTTGAGCTATGTATTTATTGAAAATATTTCACATTCTTTACAATGTATAATATATCTGTATATTATAATCATCTATATATATTTTACTAACAAATCAATATATATATATATATATATATATATATATATAAATTGAAACCCAGTTTATAATGTAAGTCAATGGGAAGTGAGGGAGTTTGGTTCCAGGCCCCTCTCAAAATAGTCATAAGTAACACCTAATACATTATTTTTAAAGGTTTGAAATGAAGACTTTAAATGCTAAACAGCATTATAAACCTAATAATAGAGTGTATCATCATCAAACTAAGTTTAATGAACAGAAACATTTGCTAAACATCACCTAATAAAATAATTACACAACAGATTGCATCATCAAACTAAGTTTAATGAACAAAAACCTATTCTTTGCATTTCAATCTGCAGTGATTAATAGGCAGTTAGGCACCCTCACCTCAAGCAGCTGGACAGGAAGATAATAGGGAAGTAGCTGCTAAATCTTGCTCAATAGATCTGGTCTAATATGTGTACACAGATCAATTTAAGGCTGTTAAACTTGCTTAACTTTGCTGAAACACAATCGGACAGCTCCACCTACTGGCTTTTTTAATTAGTGCACTGCTTTTCAATGCATTTCAATAGCAGTCCCATGATTGAAAAAAAGGTTGTTATTCTGAAACGGCGCAAATTGAACTGGCGTAAACCGAGGGCCACCTATATATATATATATATATATATAAAACTAAATATGTATTTATGAATAAATAGAACATATTCTTCCATGTGAAGAACATTGGAATGTGAAATATTAATATTTCAAGTCGGGTAAGCGCACTTGGTTAAATGCGATTGAGTTTATGAATGAGTAGGTTGTGCCCCCCCTTTTTCTCCTTTTCTAGATCCATTGAAGTCTACGGGAGAATATGTTAACGCAATCACAATATTGTAAGTTTGTCTTTTTGTGCGTGCAAAGTAAAAATTTTACTTTCAACTTGTAACACACACGGTATACGATGCACGCAAAAAGCTTTCTTCTTGCCGCAGCTAAAGTTCAAGCTGGAGAGATAAATAGCACTCCACTCATAATCTGGCCCATAGCTTCCAACCTGCTAGGATGATTATTCATCCATTAAGCTGAAGAACCATATAAATGTCACTTAGTCCTGGATGGTACATACAATACAATATTATTTAAGAAAATCTAGAAGGCTTATCTACAAACAAACCACTTTATATATCAGTTTACACAACAACCTACATACTATTGGTACTGCATAATATGTACAGTTTGACAGGCAGTCGATAACAGAAGATAGTGTGAAACATGCTCACCTCACCTATGTAAATAGCGTGAACACATTACCCCACACACCAGTCCCTCCCATTACCATCCTTCTGAGGAAAAAAACATAATTTATGCTTACCAGATAAATTCCTTTCCTTCCGGATAGGGAGAGTCCTTGGCTTCATTCCTTACTGTTGGGAAACACAACACCTGGTCACCAGGAGGAGGCAAAGACACCCTAGCCAAAGGCTTAAATATCCCTCCCACGTCCTCATTACCGCAGTCATTCTGCCGAGGGAACAAGGAAAATTATGATAAACATTGGGGTATAAATGGTGCCAGAAGAATAAAATAAATAATA
The DNA here is from genome assembly GCF_027579735.1 of Bombina bombina. Classification (NCBI taxonomy): domain Eukaryota; kingdom Metazoa; phylum Chordata; class Amphibia; order Anura; family Bombinatoridae; genus Bombina; species Bombina bombina. The sequence continues at coordinate 1,179,855,218 of NC_069499.1, read as the reverse complement.
GGGGACCGCCCATAAACAAACAAAAAAAGGGCGGGGGCCGTTGACTCTCCCTACCCGGAAGGAAAGGAATTTATCTGGTAAGCATAAATTATGTTTTCCTTCCTAAGATGGGGAGAGTCCACGGCTTCATTCCTTACTGTTGGGAAAACTATACCCAAGCTCCAGAGTACACTGAATGAATAATGGGAGGGAAACAAAAAGGAAGAGGCAGACCCTATTCTGAGGGCACCACAGCCTGCAAAACTTTTCTCCCGAAAGCTGCTTCAGCCAAAGCAAAAACATCAAACTTGTAAAATTTTGAAAAAGTATGTAAGGAGGACCGCCTTACAAATCTGATTCATAGAGGCCTCATTCTTAAAGGCCCAAGAGGAAGCCACTGCTCTAGTGGAATGAGCCGTTATCCTCTAAGAAGGACGATGTCCCACTGTCTCTTAAGCTAAGCGGATGACATTCCTTAACCAAAAAGATAGGGAAGTCGAAGTAGCCTTCTGCCCCTTGTGCTTCCCAGAACAGACAACAAACAAAGAGGAAGATTGTCTAAACTCCTTAGTAGCCTGAAGACAGAACTTCAAGCTGCGAACCACATCCAAATTGTGAAGTAAGCGTTCCTTTGATGAAGAAGGATTAGGATACAGGGAAGGAACCACAATCTCCTGATTGATGTTACGATCTGACTCAACCTTAGGAAGAAAACCTAATTTAGTACGTAAAACTGCCTTATCTGAATGAAAAATCAGATAAGGGGGCTCCCATTGCAAAGCAGAGATCTTAGAAATTCTGCGTGCAGAGGCAATAGCCAATAAAAAGAGAACCTTCCAAGATAACAATTTAATGTCAACGAAATGCAGAGGCTCAAACGGAACCTGTTGCAAAACCCGAAGAACAAGATTTAGGCTCCAAGGAGGAGCCCCAGATCTAAACATAGGTCTGATACTAATCAGAGCCTCAACAAAGGACTGCACGTCTGGAATCTCAGCCAGCCTCTTGTGCAATAAAAATCTTCCTGGCAACGCTGTGCCAGAAAAATCACGCTCTTCACACCAGAATAATTAGGTAATCCACACCTTGTGGTAGATATGCCTAGTAACTGGTTTATGAGCTTGAATAAGAGTATCAATGACACTCTCAGAGAAACCTCTCTTGGCTAAGACTAAGCGTTCAATCTCCACGCAGAAGAGCCCCCAGAAACTTCTTAAAGATTATTGGAGCAGTAGCTAGGCCAAACGGAAGGGCAATGAACTGGAAATGCTGGTTCATGAATGCAAACCTAAGGAACTGAAAGTGTTCTCTGTGGATTGGAACATGAAAGTAAGCATCCTTCAGATCTATAGTGATCATAAACTGGCCTTCCTGAAAGGAAGGACGGACCTTATCGTCTCCATCTTGAAGGAAGGGACACTGAGAAATTTGTTTAAGCACTTTAAACCTTCTTTGGGACCACGAAAAGGTTTGAATAAAACCCCAAACCTCTTTCTTCAATTAGGCACCGGGACAACAACTCCTAAGGAGGATAGATCCGAACGCACCCTAGAAAGGCATCCCTCTTTTCTGGTCTGGTAGACAGATTTGATAGAAGGAATCTGCCCCCCTTGGCGGATGAGATTTGAAGCATATCTTGTATCCCTGAGATACCACCTCCAGGACCCACGGATCCTGTATGTCCTTGAACCAGGCGTCTGAAAAAAGACAGTCTGCCCCCTACACGATCCAATCCAGGATTGGGGGCCACCCCTACATGCCGATTTCTTTTTGGCGGGCTTCTTATTCTGCTTGGACTTATTCCAGGACTGAGCTGGCTTCCAAGTATTCTTGGGTTGCTCGGGCTTGGAGGAGCATTGTTGTCGATGGGATTTGTCAGAATGAAAGGAACAATAATTAGAAGATTGTCGTTACTTAGAATCGTTCTTTTTATCTTGCGGTAGGAAGGCACCCTTGCCTCTGGTAACCGTAGAAATAATGGAGTCCAGGCCTGGACCAAATAAAATCTTTCCCTTGAAGGAAAGAGAAAGGAGTCTGGACTTAGAAGTCATATCCGCAGATCAAGACTTCAACCAGAGTGCCCGGCGGGCTAGGACCGCAAAGCCAAAGGCCTTTGCATTTAGGCGAATAATTTGCATGTTTGCATCACAGATAAAAGCATTAGCAAATCTCAGAGCTTTAATTCTGTCTTGAATATGCTCGCGGGGAGACTCCACCTCAAAGAGTCGCACCAGTAGGTAGGCGCTCTGGCAACCTCGGCAACTGCAGCCGCCGGTTGTAACAAAAAATCCGTATGTTGAAACATCTTTCTCAGAAAGGTTTCCATTTTCTTATCCATTGGCTCTCTGAACGAAGAACTATCCTCAAGAGGTATAGTAGTACGGTTAGCAAGTGTAGAAATAGCACCATCCACCTTAGAAAAGGAGACCCACAAATCCAGTTGAGAGTCCGGGAACAACTTTTTAAAAGTAGACAAGGGGGAAAACGAAGATCCAATTCTTTCTAATTAGTTTTTAATAATGTTCGCCATCTTAACCAGCATAGGAGAAGTCAAAGGAACTTTCCTGTCTTCGTAAACTCTGTCTAATTTAGTTATCATAGGTTCTTCAGGCAGCACGGCATCTGGAACCTCTAACGTAGACAGAACCTCCTTTAATAAAAAAACGCTCAAAAGTGCTCCTCCGCAGCAGGAGGTTTCGACGCTAAGGACTCTGACCCAGAAAGTTCACCCTCTGAAGCTACAGAGGCTAACTCATCATTGGATAACTGGAAAAGAATAGCTAAATCCGATAAATATTTAGATGACTCCGGGTAAGGAGAGCTATGTTTAACCTTTCTCTTGCGTTTGTTAGAGTGAGGTAATGCACTGAGGGTCGCAGTCACTGCTGTTTGTAACTGCGCGGCAAAGTCTACAGGAAGAAGGCCCCCTCCGGATGGAGGATTAGATGTGCTACGGGGAACTGCATGTGGGGTGGATAATGTAGCAAGAGTAGTAATCTCACAGTCCTGAGAGGTAGATGGCTCAGAGGGACTAAGAGCCTTAGCAGGCTTGTTTCGCTTCTTAGACTATATAACGGTGTTAAGGCATGTGGAACATAATTGAGTGGGCGGGAAAACCACGGCCTCCTCACAATATAAACAGGTATGATTTAGTACAGAAGGAGTACCTTCTAACATGTCCTCTATAGCTCAGGTTATACCCCCAGAAAGACACAAATAAAAACTTTTTTTTGTTTATACTCCCAATGGCTGCGGCACTCACCACCTCCTAGATCCCGACAGTTAACAGAGGAAATGCTCTCCTCAGGTTGAAGTCTCAGAAGGAATGGAGGAAATTAACAGACCACATCCGGTCACATGGAGTGCAAGACCGTACTTCCCCTGTTATTACAAGTACAGCAAGTAATAGGAGCTGTGCAACACTTTCAAAAAACAAAAGTGAAACTTAAAAGTAAAACCTATTTGTTCCAGACAAAAGTAAAAAATCACACAAAGCAGCATGTAAATAATTAATACACTGATTAATTAACCCCAACTGTTCAATAAACCCCCTTCAGAGGATATTAACCCTGGATCCTATCAAGGTATAATGCAGCCAACCTGTGACCCTGTTGTAGCATTTTATGTGTAAAAATTTAAACGATTGCTTAGGAGCTGTTAGCAGTAGTTTGGATGGTTTTGAAAAAAAAAATTTCCCTGCAACTCCAGACTCTAACTTTCATCAATACTCTCACTGAGAGGTTGACATGACTACTTAAAACTCCAGTCCTATTTCGAAGGGCAGATACCCTTTTTCAGGACTCACCAAATCTTCTGACACTCTTCTGCCACCTCCTAATGTGACGAAAGGCAAATAATGACTGGGGTAATGAGGAAGTGGGAGGAATATTTAAGCCTTTGGCTGGGGTGTTTTTGCCTCCTCCTGGTGGCCAGGTGTTGTATTTCCCAACAGTAAGGATTGAAGCTGTGGACTCTGCCTATCTTAGGAAAGAAATCCCTGTCAATGATTAAGAGCAGGTTGATGGAGTGCGACATAGAAAGTCAGAATGTGATGCTGTGCAAAAAATGTCCTCCATAAACAGCCTCATGTACCACAAAATAGCAGCTGCGTGTTTGATGGTGGAGCAAGCATGTATTCCCAGGAGATCTATCCAATTTGGGCTACTCTCTGCATGCTGTTTATCAGTGAGCAGTATTAAGCTAAGTTGCAAGGTAAACCAGTGAAACAAAGATGCAGAAAGTGGTTGAGGAACCAGCACCCCTGGATCTATCAGGTAGAGGTTCTCTATTTAAACATATGCCGCAAGGCAAGTATCCACATCCTGAGAACTGGGTTTGGAGATACCGCTAAGGGAAAGCACCGGCAGTCTGTCTTCCATATGCAAGGAAGAAGCAAGTAATAGCTCTTTCATTTTCTGATGCTCACCTCTATCAGACTTGGGAGCATACTGGGGGGATTGTCTACTTATAGAGGGTAGAACAAGTGTCTATCAATTTATCCAGGAGAAGTAGGATCACTGCAGCCAACACTTTAGTGGCAGGGTCCATGCATTCCAGCATATTGACACTAATACCAGGTCAGGTATTGAACACACAAAAAAAATCTACTGTGGTATCCTATTAGGAAATATGGCTCCTGGTATAGAGAAGTTGGTAGTTTCTCTGTCTGCAGTAGTTCTAGGCATGTACACTGCAGTGGAAGATGCAGATGGCAAAACATTTCAGCTGCTAACAAGAGTTCAATGCAAAGGTCCTAACAGAGCATCAGCTCTTTGCAGCCATCTTGATGCATCTCTCCATGGAAGACTAGTGTTTCTTGCTTAATAAAATACTGTTCGGATTCACACTCATCAAGGTTCATGAATATATATGATGGTCTTTAGAAATAAAAGAATACTTACTGTGAAAGAGGGCAGCGGGAACTCATAAGTAGGAATGACAGGCATACAGAAAGGACATTAAAGTTGGGTATAGTTATCTTATCATGAGAAGGTGGTATATGAGATATACCCTATACATATATAGAGGTAAGAGTCTGACTTGAAGTTTTTTGCATGTGTTACTCACAGATCATAGTTGCAGAAAGCTATATGCCTTAGATGAAAAAAGTTTATTCTTTAGATAGGTGAATTGGAGGTCAGAAGATACTCAATGAGTGGTAAGAGTGATTATTGGAGGGACAATATTATGAGCAATGGAAAACAGATTCCTAAAGCCTCCATGAGTAAAAAGATTCCAAAAGGGAAGAGAGACAGAACATAGACATAGATATAAGACATATTTCTTAAGAAGCAAAACCCATCATTACCCAGAAGCAAAGGCAACTCACCTGTCTCTCCCCACAAACTATCAAAACTGTTTATTTGTGCTCTCTGCTCTTCCTCTTCATCCTTCTCTGGGAGATCCAACAAATAAGAGACAGTCTGTAAGAAAGTCAGATTGTTCAGTATTAACACACACCAAGGCCGTAATACCATTGGACACAGAAGTGATGTATTATCTTTAATGCATCATTTGCAGTCCTTCCTAAAAAATGTTACTCTGCTAATTTGTGCAAACATTATTATAACAAAATTTATGCTTAGCTGATAAATTTCTTTCTTACCGGATATGGAGAGTCCACAACGTCATTCAATTACTAGTGGGAATATCACTCCTGGCCAGCAGGAGGAGGCAAAGAGCACCACAGCAAAGTTGTTAAGTTTCACTCCCCTACCACTAAATCCCCAGTCATTCGACCAAAGGGAAATGGAAAAGGAATAACACAAAGGTGTAGAGGTGCCTGAGGTTTAGTAAAAAATAACTATCTAAATAAAGGGTGGGGTCGTGTACTCTCCATATCCAGAAAGAAATAAATGTATCAGGTAAGCATACATTTTGTTTTCTTTCCTAAGATATGGAGAGTCCACAACGTCATTCAAGTACTAGTGGGAACCAATACCCAAGCTAGAGGACACAGAATGAACAGGGTGGGAGAACAAAACAGGCAGACCTAAACAGACGGCACCACCGCTTGAAGAACCTTTCTCCCAAAAGAGTCCTCAGCCGAGGCAAAAGTATCAAATTTGTAAAATTCTGAAAAAGTATGCAGAGAGGACCAAGTTGCAGCCCTGCAAATCTGTTTCACAGAAGCTTCATTTTTGAAAGCCCAAAGAGAGGAGACGGTCCTTGTGGAATGAGCTATAATTCTCTCAGGAGGCTGCTGTACAGCAGTCTCATAAGCAAAAACATAATTTATGCTTACCTGATAAATTTATTTCTCTTGTGGTGTATCCAGTCCATGGATCATCCATTACTTGTGGGATATTCTCATTCCCAACAGGAAGTTGCAAGAGGACACCCACAGCAGAGCTGTTATATAGCTCCTCCCCTAACTGCCACATCCAGTCATTTGACCGAAAACAAGCCGAGAAAGGAGAAATCATAGGGTGCAGTGGTGACTGTAGTTTAAATTTAAAAATTACCTGCCTTAAAATGACAGGGCGGGCCGTGGACTGGATACACCAAAAGAGAAATACATTTATCAGGTAAGCATAAATTATGTTTTCTCTTGTAAGGTGTATCCAGTCCACGGATCATCCATTACTTGTGGGATACCAATACCAAAGCTAAAGTACATGGATGAAGGGAGGGACAAGGCAGGTACTTAAACGGAAGGTACCACTACCTGTAAAACCTTTCTCCCAAAAATAGCCTCCGAAGAAGCAAAAGTATCAAATTTGTAGAATTTTGAAAAAGTATGAAGCGAAGACCAAGTCGCCGCCTTGCAAATCTGTTCAACAGAAGCCACATTTTTAAAGGCACAAGTGGAAGCCACAGCTCTAGTAGAATGAGCTGTAATCCTTTCAGGAGGCTGCTGGCCAGCAGTCTCATAGGCTAAGCGGATTATGCTTCTTAGCCAAAAAGAAAGAGGTTGCCAAAGCCTTTTGACCTCTCCTCTGTCCAGAGTAGACAACAAACAAAGCAGATGTTTGACGAAAATCTTTAGTAGCTTGTAAGTAAAACTTTAGAGCACGAACCACGTCCAGATTGTGTAATAGACGTTCCTTCTTTGAGAAAGGATTAGGACACAAAGATGGAACAACAATCTCTTGATTGATATTCTTGTTAGATACCACCTTAGGTAAAAACCCAGGTTTGGTAAGCAGGACTACCTTATCCGCATGGAAGATCAGATAAGGAGAATCACATTGTAAAGCAGATAACTCGGAGACTCTACGAGCCGAGGAGATAGCTACCAAAAAAAAGAACTTTACAAGATGTTCAAATGAAGAGGTTCAAACGGAACTCCTTGAAGAACCTTAAGAACCAGATTTAAGCTCCATGGCGGAGCAACAGGTTTAAACACAGGCTTGATTCTAACTAAAGCCTGACAAAATGCCTGGACGTCTGGAACATCTGCCAGACCTTTGTGCAAAAGAATAGACAGGGCAGAAATCTGTCCCTTTAAGGAACTAGCTGACAATCCTTTTTCCAAGCCTTCTTGGAGAAAGGATAATATCCTGGGAATCCTGACCTTACTCCATGAGTAACCATTGGATTCACACCAATAAAGATATTTACGCCATATCTTATGGTAAATTTTCCTGGTGACAGGCTTTCGTGCCTGTATTAAGGTATCAATGACTGACTCGGAGAAGCCACGCTTTGATAAAATCAAGCATTCAATCTCCAGGCAGTCAGTCTCAGAGAAGTTAGATTTGGATGGTTGAAAGGCCCTTGTAGTAGAAGGTCCTGTCTTAACGGCAGAGTCCAAGGTGGAAAGGATGACATGTCCACCAGATCTGCATACCAGGTCCTGCGTGGCCACGCAGGCGCTATCAAAATCACTGATGCTCTCTCCTGTTTGATCTTGGCAATCAGTCGAGGGAGCAGAGGAAATGGTGGAAACACATAGGCCAAGTTGAAAGACCAAGGCGCTGCTAGAGCATCTATCAGCGTCGCCTCGGGATCCCTGGACCTGGATCTGTAACAAGGAAGCTTGGCGTTCTGGCAAGACGCCATGAGATCCAGTTCTGGTTTGCCCCAACGATTAATCAATTGAGCAAACACCTCCGGATGGAGTTCCCACTCCCCCGGATGAAAAGTCTGACGACTTAGAAAATCCGCCTCCCAGTTCTCTACACCTGGGATATGGATAGCTGATAGGTGGCAAGAGTGAATCTCTGCCCAGCAAATTATCTTTGAGACTTCTAACATCGCCAGGGAACTCCTTGTTCCCCCTTGATGGTTGATGTAAGCCACAGTCGTGATGTTGTCCGACTGAAATCTGATGAACCTCATTGTTGCCAATTGAGGCCAAGCCTGAAGAGCATTGAATATCGCTCTCAGTTCCAGAATATTTATTGGAAGGAGTGTCTCCTCATGAGTCCACGATCCCTGAGCCTTCAGGGAGTTCCAGACTGCACCCCAACCTAGAAGGCTGGCATCTGTCGTTACAATTGTCCAATCTGGCCTGAGAAAGGTCATACCTTTGGACAGATGGACCCGAGATAGCCACCAGAGAAGAGAATCCCTGGTCTCTTGATCCAGATTTAGTAGAGGGGACAAATCTGTGTAATCCCCATTCCACTGACTGAGCATGCATAGTTGCAGCGGTCTGAGATGTAGGCGTGCAAACGGCACTATGTCCATTGCCGCTAGCATTAAGCCGATTATTTCCATGCACTGAGCCACCGAAGGGCGCGGAATGGAATGAAGAACACGGCAGGAATTTAGAAGCTTTGATAACCTGGACTCCGTCAAGTAAATTTTCATTTCCACAGAATCTATCAGAGTCCCTAGGAAGGAAACTCTTGTGAGTGGGGATAGAGAACTCTTTTCTTCGTTCACTTTCCACCCATGCGACCTCAGAAATGCCAGTACTATGTCCGTATGAGACTTGGCAATTTGGAAGTTTGACGCCTGTATCAGGATGTCGTCTAAATAAGGGGCCACTGCTATGCCCCGCGGCCTTAGGACCGCCAGAAGCGACCCCAGAACCTTCGTAAAAATTCTTGGGGCTGTAGCTAATCCAAAGGGAAGAGCTACAAACTGGTAATGCCTGTCTAGAAAGGCAAACCTGAGAAACCGATGATGATCTTTGTGTATCGGAATGTGAAGATAAGCATCCTTTAAATCCACTGTAGTCATATATTGACCCTCCTGGATCATAGGTAGGATGGTACGAATAGTTTCCATCTTGAATAATGGAACTCTGAGGAATTTGTTTAAGATCTTTAGATCCAAAATTGGTCTGAAGGTTCCCTCTTTTTTGGGAACCACAAACAGATTTGAGTAAAATCTCTGTCCCTGTTCTTCCATTGGAACTGGATGGATCACTCCCATAACTAGGAGGTCTTGAACACAGTGTAAGAATGCCTCTCTCTTTATCTGATTTGCAGATAATTGTGAAAGGTGAAATCTCCCTTTTGGAGGGGAAGCTTTGAAGTCCAGAAGATATCCCTGGGATATAATTTCCAACGCCCAGGGATCCTGGACATCTCTTGCCCACGCCTGGGCGAAGAGTGAAAGTCTGCCCTCTACTAGATCCATTACCGGATAGGGGGCCGTTCATTCATGCTGTCTTAGAGGCAGCAGCAGGCTTTTTGGTTTGTTCGTTTCCAGGTTGAGCACTTCTCTCTTTTTATTTATGCAAATTATGACATTTTGGGAAGTCTCCCTAAGTGTGATGCGGGAATCCAGACGTGGACCCGTTGCTCAGTGTGCCTAGAGGGATATGGCTGCACCTCACTGACGAGGCCCACAATAGGCCGAAACGTACGTCTGGGGTTTTGCTGTTTCTCTCGTTCAGAGAAGGATTGCCTGGTATTTCGGGGCTGGACTGTACTGTGAAGTCAGGATCAGACTGATATGCTTCAGGAAAGTTTTTCTCTGTGAAAGGCACATATTGAGCAAAAAGAGGCTGCTTCTTGGGTGGTAATTAGCCATAGAACAAGCTATTATGCTATTGTTCGTTTCCAGGTTGAGCACTTCTCTCTTTTTATTTATGCAAATTATGACATTTTGGGAAGTCTCCCTAAGTGTGATGCGGGAATCCAGACGTGGACCCGTTGCTCAGTGTGCCTAGAGGGATATGGCTGCACCTCACTGACGAGGCCCACAATAGGCCGAAACGTACGTCTGGGGTTTTTCTGTTTCTCTCGTTCAGAGAAGGATTGCCTGGTATTTCGGGGCTGGACTGTACTGTGAAGTCAGGATCAGACTGATATGCTTCAGGAAAGTTTTTCTCTGTGAAAGGCACATATTGAGCAAAAAGAGGCTGCTTCTTGGGTGGTAATTAGCCATAGAACAAGCTATTATGCTATTGTTCGTTTCCAGGTTGAGCACTTCTCTCTTTTTATTTATGCAAATTATGACATTTTGGGAAGTCTCCCTAAGTGTGATGCGGGAATCCAGACGTGGACCCGTTGCTCAGTGTGCCTAGAGGGATATGGCTGCACCTCACTGACGAGGCCCACAATAGGCCGAAACGTACGTCTGGGGTTTTTCTGTTTCTCTCGTTCAGAGAAGGATTGCCTGGTATTTCGGGGCTGGACTGTACTGTGAAGTCAGGATCAGACTGATATGCTTCAGGAAAGTTTTTCTCTGTGAAAGGCACATATTGAGCAAAAAGAGGCTGCTTCTTGGGTGGTAATTAGCCATAGAACAAGCTATTATGCTATTGTTCGTTTCCAGGTTGAGCACTTCTCTCTTTTTATTTAGGCTTTTTGGCCTGCTTACCTTTGTTCCAGGTCTGGTTAGGTCTCCAGACTGTCTTGGACTTAGAAAAAGTTCCCTCTTGTTTTGCATTAGAGGAAGTTGATGCCGCACTTGTCTTGAAGTTTCAAAAGGCACGAAAATTAGACTGTTTTTGGCCCTTGATTTAGGCCTATCCTGAGGAAGGGCATGACCTTTTCCTCCAATGATATCAGCAATAATCTCCTTCAAACCAGGCCCGAATAGGGTCTGCCCCTTGAAGGGAATGTTAAGCAGCTTAGACTTTGAAGTAACGTCAGCTGACCATGATTTAAGCCATAGCGCCCTGCGCGCCTGGATAGCAAAACCAGAATTCTTAGCCGTTAGTTTAGTCAAATGAACAATGGCATCAGAAACAAAAGAATTGGCTAGCTTAAGTGCTCTAAGCTTGTCAAGTATGTCATCCAATGGAGTCGCTATTTTCTAGCATTTAAATTGTAACTGCACATACCTCATAGCAGGATAACCTGCACGCCATTCTCCCGCTGAAGTTACCTCTCTCCTCAGACATATGTGAGAACAGCAATGGATCTTAGTTACAACCTGATAAGATCATAGAAAACACAGGTAGATTCTTCTTCTATTTACTGCCTGGGATAAAATAGTACAACTCCGGTACCATTTAAAAATAACAAACTTTTAATTGAAGAAAAAAAAAAACTAACTATATTTCACCACTCTCTCTTACTACCTCCATGCTTGTTGAGAGTTGCAAGAGAATGGCTGGGTGTGGCAGTTAGGGGAGGAGCTATATAACAGCTCTGCTGTGCGTGTCCTCTTGCAACTTACTGTTGGGAATGAGAATATCCCACAAGTAATGGATGATCCGTGGACTGGATACACCTTACAAGAGAAACAAATCATACTTCTCAACCAGAGGGAAAGAGAAGTAGCCTTCTGACCCTTACGCTTTCCTAAGAAAAAAAAAAAAACAGGGCAGAAGACTGGCGAAAATCCTTAGTCGTCTGTAGGTAGAATCTTAGAGCACGCACAACATCCAAGTAGTGCAACAGACGTTCTTTATGAGAAGAAGGATTGGGACAGAGAGATGGAACAACAATTTCCTGATTAATATTTCTATCCGAAACCACTTTAGGAAGAAACCCCAATTTAGTACGAAGAACCGCCTTATCTGCATGAAAGATAAGGTAAGGCGAATCACACTGCAAAGCCCAGAGTTCCAAAACTCTCCAAGCAGAAGAGATACCAATAAGAAACAAAACCTTCCAAGATAGCAACTTATTGAATGCATTGGCTCAAACAGAGCCTGCTGCAAAACTTTAAGAACAAGATTAAGGCACATCCGCCAGACGCTTGTATAACAAAATAGATAATGCAGAAATCTGACCATTCAGAGAACTGACTGACAACCCTTTCTCCAGACCTTCCTGGAGAAAAGAAAAAAATCTAGGAATCCTGACCTACTCCAAGAGTAGACCTTAAATTCACACCAATAAAGTTATTTACGCCATACCTTATGGTAAATTTTTCGAGTAACAGGCTTGCAAACCTGGATCATGGTCTCAATGACCGACTCAGAAAATATAAACACTTAGACAGAAATAAGCGTTCAATCTCCAAGCAGTCAGTTTCAGAGAAACGAAATTTGGATGGAGGAATGGACCTTGAGTTAGAAGTTCCTTCCTCCAAGGCGGCCGAGATGACATCTTCACTAGGTCTGCATATCAGATCCTGCGAGGCCATGCAGGAGCCATTAGAATCACTGATGGTCTCTCTTGTTTGATACGAACAATAACTTGTGGAAGGAGCGCAGACGGAGGAAACGGGTATGCTAGACCAAAATCCCAAGGAACCGCCAGAGCATCTATCAAAGCGGCCTGAGGATCTCTTGACCTTGAACCGTACCTTGGAAGCTTGGTGTTCTGCCAAGACGCCATCAGATCCAACTCCGGCACCCCCCATCTAATGGTTAACCTGGAGAACAACTCCAAATAGAGAGCCCACTCCCTGGGATTAAATGTCTGTCTGCTCAGAAAATACGCTTCCCAGTTATCCACACCAGGAATGTGGATGGCAGATAGACAACAATTGTTAGCTTCCCCCACTGAATAATCCGTGCCACCTCCTTCATGGCTAAGGAACTCCGAGTTCCTCCCTGGTGGTTGATGTAAGCCACTGAGGTGATGTTGTCCGACTGAAACCTGTCAAACTGGGCTAAAGACAATTGAGGCCAAGCCATCAGAGAATTGTAAATCGCTCTCAACTCCAAGATGTTTATTGGAAAGGCAGACTCCTCCCGCGTCCATAGTCCCTGCACCTTTAATGAGTCCCAGACTGCTCCCCAGCCTAGCAGGCTGGCGTCTGTGGTCAAAATCACCCAGGAAAGTCTCCGGAAGCATGTGCCCTGAGACAGAAGCTCCTGAGCAAGCCACCACGGGAGAGTCTCTTGCCGACTGGTCTAGATATATCCTCAAGAGACAGATCCAAATGGTCTCCGTTCCATTGTCTGAGCATGCATAACTGCAGAGCTCTCAAATGGAATCGAGCAAAGGGAATGATGTCCATAGAAGCGATCATCAGACCAATTACCTCCAAATATTGAGCTACTGATGGCCGAACAGTAGACTGGAGAGGCAAAAGGAAAGAATCTTGGATTTTCTGACCTCTGTCAGAAAATGTTTCATAGATAGGGAATCTATTATGGTTCCTAGGAAAACCACCCTTGTAGTTGGAACAAGGGAACTCTTCTCCAGATTCACTTTCCATCCATGGGAATGTATAAAAGACAACAAGATCTCTGTATGAGAGTTTGCTTGTTGAAAAGATGGCGCCTGAACTAATATGGTCCAGGTAGGGCGTCACTGCAATTCCCCGAGACCTGATCACTGCCAAGAGAGCCCCCAGAACCTTTGAAAATATTCTGGGAGCTGTGGCAAGGCCAAATGGAAGAGCCACAAACTGAAAGTGTTTGTCTAGAAAGGCGAATCTCAGGAACTTGTGATGATCCCTGTGGATGGGAACATAAAGATACGCATTTGTCAGGTCTATGGTCGGCATGAACTGACCCTCTTGGACCAAGGGAAGAGTGCAACAAATTGTTTCCATTTTAAAGGATGGTACCCTGAGAAACTTGTTGAGACACTTTAGGTCTAGAAAAGAACGAAAAGTTCCCTCTTTTTTGGGAACCACAAACAGATTTGAATAGAATGCTAGACCCTGTTCCCTTACTGGAACTGGAACAATCACTCCCAGGAAGGAAAGGTCCTGAACAAAGTTCAAGAAAGCCTCTCTTTTTACCTGGTCTGCAGATAATCTTGAGAGGAGGAATCTGCCCCTGGGAGGGAAAGTTTTGAATTCTATTTTGTAACCCTGAGATACTATATCCACAGCCCAAGGATCTAAGACATCTCGTATCCACGCTTTACAAAACAGGGAAAAGTCTGCCCCCACTTGATCCGATCCCGGATTGGGGGCCAACCCTTCATGCTGACTTAGACTCAGCTGAGGGTTTCTTTGATTGCTTCCCCTTATTCCAAGATTGATTGGGCTTCCAAGAAGACTTGGACTTATCCTGCTTGGAAGAAGGAGAGTAAGACTTATGACCTTTGAAGTTATGAAAGGAATGAAAATTACTTTGACGTCCTTTAAGTCTGATCTTTTTGCCTTGTGGTAGAAAAGACCCTATTCCACCCATAATATCAGAAATTATTTCTGCTAGACCGGGTCCAAACAAGGTCTTACCCTTGTAAGGAAGCGCCAGAAGCTTGGAGGTAAGATTTTAGCCACAAAGTCCTGTGGGCTAAGACAGTAAAGCCAGACACCTTGGCTCCCAGTCTAATAACTTGCATGTTAGAATCAGAAATAAAGGAATTGGCTAGTTTCAGAGCCTTAATCCTATCTTGGATCTCCTCCAACGGGGTCTCTACTAAAATTGATTTAGACAAGGCTTTGCACCAATAAGATGCCGCACTTGCTACTGTGGCAATACAAACTGCAGGTTGCCATTGAAGACCTTGATGAACATACTTTTTCAAATAAGCCTCCAGTTTTTTGTCCATGGGATCCTTAAAAGAGCAGCTATTCTCCATTGGGATTGTAGTTCTCATAGCCATAGTAGAAATAGCCCCTTCTACTTTAGGCACCGTGCGCCATGAATCTTTAATGGAGTCAGCAACAGGACACATCTTTTTAAAGACGGGAGATGGGGGGAAGGTATCCCTGGCTTCTCCTATTCCTGTGAAATAATCTACCTGTTGCACATCATTTTTTGTCTGCCGGCCATAACCTAAGTCAACTTAGGTTTCAGAACAAATAAAATTCCCTAGGAGAAGTCTTTTGGATATATAAACTTGGGACTATGTTCCCAAAGAGTATGAATAAGGAATTTGACCTGTCTGTTTTTGATTTCTCTTGGATGTATATCATTTTATATGGTATTAATGTTTAACATTTATTCTGATGTTTGTAACAGGTATAGCCATACATGACTAAGGACTTATGTCCGAAACGTTGTATTTGTGGTCTGGCTTTTGAAAGCTGAAAGCTAAATAAACCTGCTTAAGAAAATTGGTGGTGCTGCTCCCTTCTGTTTGTTATTTGTGAAATAATCTCTGTCACACGGTCTGGAACAGGAAACACTTCCACAGAGGAAGGGACATCATAGTATTTATTAAGTTTACTAGACTTCTAAGGGTTGACAACGACAGAAGTATTGGAGTCGTCCAAAGTAGCCAATACCTCCTTTAACAGTACACGAAGGTGTTCAAGCTAAATTCTGAAGTTTAATTCTTCAGTATCAGATGAAGGAATAATACTGTCCGAATCTGAGATTTCACCCTCAGAGGCTACCAACGTATTCTTCTCATCAGACTTATGAGGGAGGGCAACCTGCGTAGCAGTAGGTGGAACAGAAACTTTACTATCTGAATGTCTAATTTTCCTCTTGCGCTTCCCAGCAATGCCGCATATACCGCAGAAGATACCTATGCCGCAAAATCTACAGGCAAATAAACTCCTCCAGGAGGCTGAGAGGAACTGCAGGGCACTGTATGTGACGCTTGGGACGTTTGAGGAGAAAGCTGTGGCTTTGCCTGAACAGCATCATCCTGAGAGACATTGGGATCAGAGGGCAACAATTTTTCTTTAAATTGACATGTTCTAGCTAAGCATGCAGCACAGAATTGCATACGCAAAACAATTTGTGCCTCAAGGCATAACAAGCATTTGTAAAAAGACACAGTTTTAGTCCATGTCCATAATACTAAATAAAAAAATTGTAGAAATTTTTCAAATACACTACCACTTTAAGAATTTTTAATACCACAGCCGCTTAACGTTATGCAAAAATTATTTAAAATAATAAACCAATCAGGCCCCTTACCCCTCAGACAGGCTATGGTGCCATACCGTAACACTTATACTCAATTTGGCTGCCAAAAGGCTCTAAAACGATCATAGAGTAGATCGACACTGAAGAGACTGAAATTCAATGATGCTCCGTGAAAATCCGATAACAGAGAGAAGTCACATGACCGGCAGAGAGAGGAAACTATGCAGCAAGTAAAAGGCGCACGTTTCCCTATGCCTACAACACCGGAGCTTAATTTACACAAACGCTCAAGCAGTCTGTCAGTTAGCATGTTCTAGCTAAGCAAAAAAAAACAACTGCCAAATTAAGCCACACACAAACTAATAAAGAATACTAATAAAGTGTTCAGACAAAATTAGCCCAAAGAGGAAAAACGTCCCAATAAAGGGAAGATTAACCCCTAGTCTCAACATACATAATGTGCTTGCCCACTGCCAAAGAAAATCCTGTATAAAGGATTTTAAAAATGTCCCCATCTACTGCATATGACATATTCTTCTGAAGTTCAAGTCTCCAAGACCTAGAAGACAAAAGCACTTACCTGCAGTCTAGCTGTCCAGCAGGAAGACAGCTCACAAGGCGTGAATGGACACATACTCCTTACAGAGACCTGTAGAAAAAGAAAAAACAGAGTAACCAACTCTGGCTTTCTGTACCATGGGCAGCAATATGTTAGGAAACAAAGCAAGGACTACCTCACAACTTCCTAACTTGCTTAAAAGCTACCACTACTCTACTGATAGACGTCGACTCAGCTAAACCCAAATTCTTGCTTGCAGGGAAAAATTACCTGAAAAAGGAATTAATTTCTTCAGACACCAAACTTCACCTCCTCCATTGACATAGGCTTTGCCTCCTGCTGGCCAGGAGTGATATTCCCACTAGTAATTGAATGACGTTGTGGACTCTCCATATCTTAGGAAAGAAATACTATTTTATAGTCAGCTCTATGCCAGCTCTCCTGCGTCTTCTGATAAAGCCCATTTTTATCGGTTCTTCAACAAAGGCAAAGTTGTAATGTTTAGTGCAGTGTCATTTCAGACTACCCTCTAATGATAAGGGACAGAGTGTAGTTGCAACCATACCAATTTCATATTTTTGTCTTCTATTACTGAGCAACTATTTATTCATTTCTTACACATGCACAGAGAAGCAATTATCCAATTGGCTCAGCTAAATTTGGAGAAGAGCAATGTTTAATGTCTTGCAAACATACAGGGCATTATTAACACTTTGTAGGTGACATACAGAGCAATAGTAAGCTTTTCTGTCAGCCACATATAAATAAAAAAAATCTCAGGTTACACCTTAAAAGAGTGTTTGCAATAGTCTCTGGGTTCTAGTGTGAACATGGTGCCTCCATACACCAACTGGCCTCCAGACATAAGTCAATACCTTTCTCTATCTGGTAGGTGTATTGCTATGTTGGGCCTTATTTGTGGTGTATGCCTTTGCTTACCAGACAGAGGAAAGTACTGTCATATGTTCTGATACCACAGGGTAAATAAAAGGGACCGTGATTTTCCCCGTTGGACTACATGGAAGTCAAGTTCTGAAGCAGTTTGTCAGCAGTAGAGCCTGGCAATGCATCCAATGCTACCCCTCAGTCCCTGTGCTTACACCAAACTAAATCCCTGGGACTGCCTTCTATCCATCTGTGCAGGTAAATGCATTCCTAGCTCAATAATTCATGCACATGGAACCAGCCTCTTCCTACTTATGATTACCCTACTGCATCTCACAGTACGAGAGGATGAGGTTGCATGAAAACTTTAAGATGCTAAAACATGCATGCACAGTGTGAGATAAAATCCCCTCACCTCAGAGTATCCCATGCTGGCGGCTGCAATCAGAGCTTGCTGGATTGCCTGACTTTTCTTTAGGATCCCTGGTTGCTGTCCAGCGATGGTCCAGTCACACTGGATCAGATACTTAACTACCTCAAGATGTCCTCGCAAGGCAGCATGCACTAGTGCACACTGACCATTCTTATCCAAAAGGTCCACCTAGATTTATAAAGAAGAGTGTAATGAGAGACAAGAGAGGGTAGTAGGAGGAAACAACGTTTGACAAAATATTATTTTAAGTTAAATTAATAAAAGAAGAAAAAGGCCAGCCATATGAATAGCCAAGTCTCACCTTAGCACGTCTTTTGCACAGCAGCATAGCTATGGTCAAGTGGCCTGAGGCAGCTGCATACCCCAGAGGTGTCAGGCCACTCTCAGAGCTTGCATCTACATTGACTGAAAATTCCAGTAGAAGTGCAACCATTTCAGTATACCCAAGGTGCGCCTGCACGCACAATATGGGTGCATTGTTTAGAACTTCTGTGCGGTAATTTACATTTGCTCCACCCATAATCAAAAGCCGGCTAACCTAAAAAAAAAAAGGGGATCTCAATTGAGGCTTAAATGAGAAAAGTATAAGGGGAAATGCAATGGATATGGCAGTCATTATGCAAATCCTAAAAATAAACAGATACATGCATTTAATAGTGTATGTACAGTAGGAGATTAATTTATGAAATAGCAAAGCCAGGATCTTGTAGGGCTCAAATAGTAAAGCCTGAATGGGCAGAACAGGATGGTCTGATCTGGAGTTGGCAAATGGGTTTGACTGTAAGCAGAACAGTCTGATCTATGGGTGTACAGGTATTGTGT
This sequence comes from Bombina bombina, assembly GCF_027579735.1. Taxonomy (NCBI): domain Eukaryota; kingdom Metazoa; phylum Chordata; class Amphibia; order Anura; family Bombinatoridae; genus Bombina; species Bombina bombina. The sequence goes on along the minus strand of NC_069499.1, from coordinate 1,179,836,513 downwards.
ATTTCATCATAACAAATATTCTGCTTAGTGAGACATTAGCCAAGAGTCATTAAAGCTTGTTCATAATGTGTAATTTCCTTATTGTATTTGCTAAAAAACATAATTTATGCTTACCAGATAAATTCCTTTCCTTCTGGATATGGAGAGTCCACGGCTTCATTCCTTACTGTTGGGAAATACAACACTTGGCCACTAGGAGGAGGCAGACACACCCCAGCCAAAGGTTTAAATATCTCTCCCACTTCCTCATTACCCCAGTCATTCTGCCGAGGGAACAAGGAAAAGTAGGAGAAATATCAGGGTATAAATGGTGCCAAAAGAATAAGCTAAATAATAGGGGGCCGTCCTTAGACAAGAAAAAACCTGCGGGGGCCGTGGCTCTCCGTACTCGTAATGAAAGGAATTTATCTGGTAAGCATAAATTATGTTTTCCTTCCTAAGATAGGGAGAGTACACTACTTCAGTCCTTACTGTTGGGAAAACTATATCCAAGCTCTAGAGGACACTGAATGAATACCAGAAGGGAACAAAAAGGTAGAGGCGGACCCTATTCGGAGGGCACCACAGCCTGCAAAACTTTTCTCCCAAAAGCTGCTTCAGCCGAAGCAAAAACATCAAACTAGTAAAAATTAGAAAAAGTATGTAAGGAGAACCAGGTAGCCGTCTTACAAATCTGATCCATTGAGGCCTCATTCTTAAAGGCCCAATAGGAAGCCTCTGCTACGCGGATGACACGCCTTAACCAAAAAGATAGGGAAGTCGAAATAGGCTTCTGCCGCTTACGCTATCCCAAATAGACAACAAAGAGGAAGATTGTCTAAACTCCTTAGTAGCCTGAAGAAAGAACTTCAAGGCGCGAACCACATAAATAGCCAACGCGTTTCGGTCCTTCCTTAGGCCTTTTTCAAGACTGTACTACAGTCTTGAAAAAGGCCTAAGGAAGGGCCGAAACGCGTTGGCTATTTATGGTAAGCCTCATTTCATTCATATTTGTATTATTATAAGCAATTTTGCACTATTTTTGTTTTTTATTCCACAGGTCAACACTGGGAATGTTTATCTATTTTTGATTAATTAGATACTTTGGATCACTGCTACCATCCATAGAAGCATGTATTCCAATTAACTAAGGAGCACCATACAGCAGACTTTTGTTTTGTTTTATATTTTTATATATACCAAAAGACACATTTTTTTTATATATTTTTCTATTTTTGCTATTTTTATTTTTTAACACACTTTTGAGATTTTGAGAACACAAAGGGTTTTTGCTTTTCTCACTCACTAACAGATTGGATATATTTTTTGGATATATTTTTTGGAATTTTATACACATCTTTTTTCTAATTGTCAACTACACAGGGTTTTGGATCACCACCTTTGATACAATACTGCACCAAAAGCAGAACTTTCACCCTATTTTGGGAGGATACACAAACTCAAGTTTACAAACGTTTTGAACTCAAACACATTGGCTTGAGAGCTAACTAAATTTTTGTAAGAAGATAAGATAAGCCACATTTTAGCCATTTACTTCATTTTTGTTTTTAATATCTTTATATTTGTATTTTTAATGTATTTTTAATAGATCACATGGATCCATGAATGTCTATATGTATAGTGACAGAGTATTTAGCACTAAGACCGATCAATTGTTATGTTTTAATTGTATAACACAATAAATGTTTTAATGTTTTAATATATTTTCACATCACAGTCATAATATATTCATATTTACTGTGGATTCTTTAGACCCTTTTGCCAATTTTGAGGCGCTTCTTAGTTAACACATTTTCTAGTAATTTTCTCATTCAGGATATACTAGGTATCCTGACTTTAAGAAGCTATAAGGGTCACTTAGGGGAGGGCGCTGTGTGACACCAAATCTTCTTAGTACATAAAACTGCCTTATCTGCATGAAAAATCAGATAAGAGAACTCACATCGCAAAGCAGAGATCTCAGAAACTCTGCACACAGAGGCAATAGCCATTAAAAAAAAGAGAACCTTCCAAGATAACTTCATGTCAACAAAATGCAGAGGGTCAAACAGAGCCTGTTGGAAAACATGAAGAACAAGATTTAGGCTCCAATGAGGAGCCCCAGATCTAAACACAGGTCTGATCCTAATTAGAGCCTTAACAAAGGACTGCACGTCTGGAAGCTCAGCCAGCCTCTTGTGCAATAAAACCGACAGAGACAAAATCTGTCCTCTCAGGGAACTAGCAGAAAAGCCCATCTCCAGTCCATCCTGGAGAAAAGATAAGATCCTGGCAACCTTAACTCTGTGTCAGGAAAAACCACGCTGTTCACACCAGAATAAGTAGGTCCTCGACCCTTTGTGGTAGATACGCCGAGTAACTGGTTTACGAGCATGAATAAGAGTATCAATGGCATTCTCAGAGAAACCTCTCTTTGCTAAGACTAAGTGTTCAATCTCCACGCAGACAGCCTCCGAGAATCTAGATTTTGATGAACAAATGGACCTTGTAACAGCAGGTATCTGCGACAAGGTAACTTCCACTAGATCCGCGAACCACGTCATTCGCTGCCACGATGGAGCAATCAGGATTACGATACCCACGCTTGCTTGATGCGGGCCACCATTCAAGGAAGAAGCGGTAATGGAGGAAAAAGATATACGAGTATGAACCTCCAAGGCACTGCTAATGCATCTATTAGATCCGCTTGGTTATCCCTCGACCTTGACCCGTACCATGGTAGCTTGGTATTGAGACGGGATGCAATGAGATCTATCTCCGGCGTCCCCCACTTGTTGCATATCTCTGCAAACACCTTGGGATAGATAGACCATTCCCCTGGATGGAAGGATTGCCTGCTGAGAAAATCTGCCTCCCAGTTGTCCACACCAGGAAAGTGGATCGCTGACAGCGAATGGCTGTGGGCCTCCGCCCACTCCAGAATCTGAGATACTTCCTTTGTCGCCAAGGAACATCTTGTTCCCCCCTGATGGCTGATGAAAGCCGAGGATATATTTTCTGATTGGAATCTGATAAACTGGGACAAATCCAGAAGTGGCCAAGCCTTCAAGGCATTGAAGATTGCCCGTAGTTCCAAAATTGATCGGGAGGAAGGACTCCTCCTGAGTCCATAACCTCTGTGCCTTCCTGGAACCCCAAACTAGTTCCCAATCAAGATAGGCTTGTGTCCCTAGTCACAATCTCCCAGGATGGTCTTAAGAAGCACATCCCCTGGGACAGATAACCTGGACAGAGCCACCAAGAGAGCGATTCTCTCGACCGGCTATCCAATACAATCTGTTGAGACAGATCTGAACGATTGCCGTCCCACTGTCTCAGCATGCACAGTTGTAAAGGTCTGAGATGGAACCTGGCAAAAGGAATGATGTCCATGCAGGACAACATGAGACCAATCACCTCCATACACTGAGCCACAGAGGGACTCAAGGAGGTCCGGAGGGCAAGACATGCTGAAGTTAGCTTGCAACGTCTCTGGTCTGTTAGAAATATCCTCATGGATATGGAGTCTATTATAGCACCCAGGAATTCCACCCTGGTACTTGGGATAAGAGAACTCTTTTCCAAGTTATCTTCCATCCATGTGATCGAAGAAGACTGAGAAGGGACTCCGAGTATTCTCCCTTAAGATGACAAGATGGTGCTTGCACCAGAATATCCTCCAAGGATGGGGCTACTGTAATACCCTGAGTTCTGGCAATGGCTAGAAGAGCCCCCAGAACCTTTGTAAGGATTCCTGGAGCAGTAGCTAGGCCAAACGGAAGGGCAATGAGCTGGAAGTGCTGGTCCAGGAATGCAAACCTGAGGAATCAAAAGTGTCCCCTGTGGATTGGAACATGAAGGTAAGCATCCTTCAAATCTATAGTGGTCATAAACTGGAGCATTGTTGTCATTGGGATTTGTCAGAACGAAAATTAGAAGATTGTCGTCCCTTAGACTTGTTCTTCTTATCTTTCGGTAGGAAGGCACCCTTGCCTCCGGTAACTGTAGAAATAATGGAGTCCAGGCCTGGACTAAATAAAATATTTCCCTTGAAGCAGGGGTGTATTAAGGCATAGGCCAACGAGGCCAGTGCCTAGGGAGGCAGATTTTTAAGGGGCAGCAGAATTTTGAGTTCCTAGGGCCACTCTATTGAACTCAGGGCCGGGTGGCTAAATCAACCAATTACAAATGACTTAAATGACTGGCCCAGCTATTGCTGTCCTATGGGATTGTATGTGGATGCGCATGTCGTGGTGACAGTGGAGGCGGAGCTGAATTTTGAGTGCCTAGGGCAGCACAAAACCTAAATACACCCCTGCCTTGAAGGGAAGAGAAAGGAGTCTGGACTTAGAAATCATATCTGCAGACCAAGACTTCAACCAGAGCGCTCGGCGGCTAGGACCGCAAAGCCAGAGGGCTTTGCATTTAGGAGAGGTAATGCACTGAGTGCGGCAGACACCGCCGTTTGTAATTGCGTGGCAAAGTCTGCAGGAAGAAGGCCCCCTCCGAATGGAGGATTAGATGTGCTACAGGGAACTGCATGTGGAGTGGATAATGAAGCAAGTGTAGTAATCTCCCAGGATGCAGAGTCCTGAAAGATAGACGTTTTAGAGGGACTAATAGCCTTAGCAGGCTTGTCTCCCTTCTTAGACTTTATAATGGTGTTAAGGCATGTGGAACATAATTAAGTGGGCGGAAAAACCATGGCCTTCTCACAATATTAGCAGGTATAATTTAGTACGGAAGAAGTACCTTCTAACATGTCTGAGTCCTCCATAGCGCAGGTTATAACCACAGAAGGACACAAATAAAAATGTTTTTGTTTTTTTTTACATACTCCCAATGGCTGGGGCAGTCACCACCACCTAGACCCAGACAGTTAACAGAGGAAACGCTCTCCTCAGGTTGAAGTCGGAATGGAGGAAATGAACATAGACCACATGCTATGAAAAGTACAGCAAGTTAATAGGAGCTGTGCAACACTTTCAAAAAGGAAAGTGAAACCTGTTTGTTCCAGTCAAAAAAACATAGTCTATTAGCCCAGAAAATAAAATCACACAAAGCAGCATGTACATAATTAATACACTAAATAATTAACCCCAGGTCCCCAACTGTTCAATAAACCCCACTCAGAGGATATTAACCCTGGATCCTATCAAGGTATAAGAGAGCCACACTTTGACCCTGTTATAGCGTTTTATGTGTAAAAAATTGAAACAATCTTACCTCCAGGATCCATGCTGAGGAACAGAACACAGCCTCTCAAGTGTGACAATCTTATAGCAGCGCTCCTGACATGGACTTGAGTGAGAGAAAGCAGGCAGTGGAACTCGTCAACACTGATTGCTTAGGAGCTGTTAGCAGTAGTCTGGATGGTTTTGCAGAAAAACATTCCCTGCTTCATCAATACTCTCACTGAGAGGTTGACATGACTACTTAAAACTCCAGTCCTATCTCGAAGAGCAGATACCCTTTTTTAGGACTCTCCGAATCTTCTGAGACTTCTCTGCCACCTCCTATCGTGATGAAAGGCAAAGAATGACTGGGGTAATGAGGAAGTGGGAGGGATATTTAAGCCTTTGGCTGGGAAGTCTTTGCCTCCTCCTGGTGGCCAGGTGTTGTATTTCCCAACAGTAAGGAGTGAAGCTGTGGACTCTCTGTATCTTAGGAAGGAAAGAAATGTTCTACTGAAAGTTCTTTAGATTTCTATGTCGCACAATAAAACCAGAGAGACAAAATCTGTACAACAGAGTGTAAATTTAGACCACAATTTTCAAAATATTTTGTATAGTATTAAGAATTACTTTTTTTTTACATATGATTGTTAAATGTGTTTCTTGCAGTGTCAGCACAGGGATGATCATTTTGCTGTGCATGTCTGAAGTCTTCTCACATCTCATGGCATATTTATAATGTAAACTCCTTTGACAATATTGCATTTTAATTTATATTTTCTTAAAACATAGGTGTTAACAGTGCCAGGTATATAGAAAGGGCCGCCTCAGTAAGGTCATGAGCTGCTCATTAAAGGGACATTCCAGCCAAAATTGGAAACCACATAGATGCATTTCAGTTTTGAATAGAAGCATTTTTGTAATATGCAGATATTAGCAAAAATGCTTCTAGTAAAAGCTGTAGCTGTTTCAAAAATGTAAAAAGTATGCATTTTAAACACAGCCCTTGCTCTGAGAGCCTAAGGTGCTTGCACCCTCTGGTAATTACTCAGTTTGTTATTTGCTGACATGATACAAGCCCCACTTGTGCTCTGAGCCGCTGCAGTATTTAAAATGCTGGTGCACTGAGAATATCTAGTAATGCTTCACATGCACGTGCAAAGAAAAACAGCGATAACTTTTACTAGAAGCATTTTTGGCAATAACATGCATCTTATAAATATGTTTCTATTCAAAGATGTAATTCATCTATGTGCATTTAAATTTTGATCGGAATGTCCCTTTAACAAACAAAACAATCTTAAATGAATCCAAGCCACTAGTGTTATCACTGAAATGTGACATTTAATGCAATTAAGTTTAATGGACACTTTTGACACACCTTGATGTTAGGAGTATAGAGATTTCGTAGTGAAGTCAACGCCATAGATAAACCATCTGTACTGTAAGAAATCCACAGAGCTTGGAGGATGGATGAAGACACACCAACTTTCTTACTCAGACCCTGGAGATACAAAGGGAGGTGTGTGAGGAGACAATAAAGAAGGAACAAAAAATATATAGAAGCATCTTAGAGAACAAATATAGAGCAGACAGTGAAAGAAAGAAGAAAAAGATAAATAAAAAGATTGATTGAAAGTGTGAAGAGAAAAAGAGGATTTTATACTCACTGTTAAATCCATGTTCTGAGTGAGACCACATTAAGCAGAAGATAATTTATGACCAGTGGGTTAATATTAAAGCTGAAACTTCAAATAAGAAAACCCGTTTGCATTATTCCCCTCCAGTTTTAGCACTCATCCAAATAATAGGAGCATGGAATAAGAGAAGTGAAATAGCCACACTAAATATAGATTTAATGGCGTATAAAATAATATCTTTTTTCCTCATGTTTATTGTCACAGAACAGAAACAAAAGATGATTTGATGGCTAGAAAGTTCATACTGAAACAGTGAGAATCATCTGTAGGGAGGGTACTGAGAACTGGTGATCATTAGGAAAAAAAAGTCAACTAGAAACAACATAGTGAACCCACTGATACTGTAGAACATGATAAAGGTTAGTCAATGGGTATCAAGTATCAATTTTACACAACTGTTTGATTGATGCCTCTTTGGAACAAGCCAATGAGGCGGTTGCTGCACAGGTAGAATATGGAAAATAATTACTTGCTGATTAATAGGCTAAGGTAATGGGTAAAGGATACTAAACACAATTTCTTTCTTTAATAATTCAAATAGAGCATGCAATTTTAAGCAACTTTCTCATTGACACCTATTATCAATTATTCTTAGTTCTCTTGGTTTTCATATTTGAAAAAGCAGAAATAAAAGATGAGGAGCTGGGCCATTTTTGGTTAAGCACCCTGAATAACGCTTGCTGATTGGTGGTTACATTTAGCCACCAATCACCAAGCACGACTCAGGTGCTGAACCTAAAAATGGGCCGGCTCCTAAGCTTTACATTCCTGCTTTTTTTTTTTTTTAAATAAAGATATTAAGAGAATGAAGAAAAAGTGATAAAATGACTAAATTAGAAAGCTGATTAAAATTGCATGCTTTAGCTGAATCGTTATAGAAAAAATGTGGGTTTAGTATCCCTTTAAAAAAAAAAAAAAAAGGTTGGGTGCATTAAGCAATCCAATGTAGGACAAATAGGGAGTCATTCAAAGAAGGACACTGTCAATTAGTAGTATTTAAGGGCCCCTACTTTGGATGGCAAATAACTTTGGGGGAAAGAGACTTTATCATGACAATCAACAAAGGTTTCTTGAGAATTATTGGTCTTGGAGGTGTAGGTTAGGTCCTTGAAGTCTCATATGGATGATTAAGATCTGCAAAGGCCTTTTTTAGTGTTTGTTGAGGTTCAAGAAAACCTGGGGTGCAAGACCATTGCCCTGAATAAAGGACATTATAGCTGAGGTAATCCCCCCACATTGTTCCCCATTTCCAGGTACTTCCATCAGGCACAGTTAAGAAATAGTGGTTTCTATAAAAAAAACATGGTACATTGCATTGCTGGATCCTTAAGTCCTGATCCTTTTCTCCTGAATGGGTTTATCCCATGATTCAAAATTGCTGAAAGTTTAGATCATGGTTAGCATTTTTTAGCAATAAAGTATTTTTAATTTATGTACATAGTTTTTTTTAGACATAATGCTATTGCACATTTAAAGGGACAGTCAACCATAGAATGGTTATTGTTTTAAAAGATAGATAATCCCTTTATTACCCATTCCCCAGTTTTGCATAACCAACACAGTTATATTAATATACTTTTTACCTCTGTGATTACCTTGTATCTAGGAACCTTCTTCCAGCCCCCTGATCACATGACTGTGACTGTTTATTATCTATTGTCTTAAATTTAGCATTGTATTGTGCTAGATCTTAAATAACCCCCTGTGCCTGAACACAGTGTTATCTATCTATATAGCCCACGTGTACTTTCTGTCTCTTTGTGTTGAAAAGAGATTTAAAAGGTGTGTGATAAGAGGCAGCCCTCAAAGGCTTAGAAATTAACATATGAGCCTACCTATGTTTAGTTTAAACTAAGAATACCAAGAGAAAAAAGCAAATTTGATGATAAAAGTAAATTGGAAAGTCGATTAAAATTAAAAGTCCTATCTGAATAATGAAAGTTTAATTTATACTAGACTGTTCCTTTAATAGACATAGTATAGTACAAAAAAAGTATAACTTTTATAAGCACTGGAAAACCAATAAATTCCTGTGACTCACATTATTTCGATATTCGCTTTATTGCGGTGTTCTGGAAACAAACCCGCAATAACTCAGAGGTATGTCTGTATTTAGAAACCTCTATCTAGTTGCATAACGGCGCAGAAAGCCTTAAGACATACAGACCATGGGCTGGAAGAATTGACTAAAAACACTTTCTCCATGGAAAGTGAGATGAGGTTAGAGGATTCTACTAACACGTTTTGGCATTTACAAACCGGATTCTGTCTTGCCTGGGAATAATCTTTAGTAAAAGTTATTGGTACCAGGTTTGAGGAGATTTAATAACCTGGAAGGGAGATCAGTGGCTCTGGGCACTCTTTACTCCTTATACTCTTTATACTGTGAGTAGTGAAAAATACATTTGACTAAAATAAATCAAGCAAGAGGTTGCAATGCCTTTAAGAACCAAGTGGGACTTGGGAGTCAGAGCAGGAGCTTTGGCAGCTGAGAGTGAGAAAGCTTTAAAATGTGCAGCTGTGTGTGTGGAAGATTAGCTGCAACCTCCTGGAAGACACATATTAGCTTGAGTGTCAAAGGGTAGCTTGGCTTTACATAATGGCAGAGCATAGAGATGGTTTAACTTTGCTGTTCTTCACTTATTTAGGTCGTTTTGCATCAGTACAGGAATGTCTACCTACACGACTAAAGGTATATGACTTGCGTCGTTATAATGGAGAGATTGAATGTGTAGCAAATATGAAAAAGCTGCAGCATAATAGTTTAATGTGTAATAGAAGAGTCCGTGAAAAAGCAGAAAGAGCATTATAAGGAGAAGGAGCACTGTAGGGGAGAACTTAGAGTAATGCATGTTTGCTTTGTCAATTCTGGAATAGAACCCAACACATGTAGGAAAGGTAGGAGGGTAATTTGGTACCATTAGATTCATTGCAGTGAATAGTGAAGTAAAACAGAGAGGATTCATTAGTTAACTTCCATGACCCAATGCAGTAGTCATGGGTGGAAAGAGTCTGTGGAAATCTGTAAAGTTTGAAATTAGACGAGAACTTAGAGCAGAACTACAGATGAATGAGACTTCTCCAAACAGAAATTAAAAAAAGCTTGAAAGAGAAAGAAATAGGCTGGAATAGGAGTGACATTTGGCTCATTTACTTTTCCATATTGTAGCTTGCTACTAACCCACTAGTCATGAATAGTTCTGAGCTGCATATAGCTGTCATAGAAAAACAGACCAACCTCTTGTTTCTGTGCATCATACCTTGAAAATGTGAGCCTTTAGGATGTGGTGTCCCAACTCAATAGTCTGCTGCCTGTTCAGCTTTCCCTCCTGACGGGAGAACCAGAATGCCAGTAGGATATGTCCACTCCTGAGGACAACACATAACTTTATGACAAAGGATTCACCAGCTGTGAAGAGTACAAACTGCATAGAATCCAAATAAAAGGTACACATTGCACAGTGTTTAACACAGGGCTGACCTGATGTCCATCGCTTTCACTGTTTCATCCCAGTTCAGCTACTTTAGAATATAACCCTTATCAGATGCCTAGTTTTGTTAAAGGGACATAAAACCCCAACAGTTTTCTTTTGTGATTCAGATAGAGAATACAATATAAAAGCAACTTTCCAGTGTACTTCTTTTATCTAATTTGCTTCATTCTTATTATATATTTTGTTGAAGAAGCAGCAATGCACTACAGGGAGCTAGCTGAAATTCAATGACAAGAGGCATATATGTGCAGCCACCAATCAGCAGCTAACAAGTCTACCTAGGTATCGTTTTCAATAATGGATACCAAGAGAACAAAACTAATTAGATAATTAAAGTAAATGAGTAAATTGCTTAAAATCACATGCTCTATCTGAATCATGAAAGTTTTATTTTGACTTTAGTGTTACTTTAAGGTATGTAACAGATCTGATCTAACATTCAGTGATGTTGTATAATTTAAGTCTGATTATAAAACATTTGTTATTACATAGTAAGTTTTAATTAGTCTTCTGTTGTATAATATGGATTTATATCTGACACCCAGTTCTATTAATAAATAATACAGGTCTGATATAAACACTTGTTTCTAAATAATACAATGCCAAGTTCCTAATTCAATAATTTGCTAATTAAAACATAATTTATGTAAGAACTTACCTGATAAATTCATTTCTTTCATATTAGCAAGAGTCCATGAGCTAGTGACGTATGGGATATACATTCCTACCAGGAGGGGCAAAGTTTCCCAAACCTTAAAATGCCTATAAATACACCCCTCACCACACCCACAATTCAGTTTAACGAATAGCCAAGAAGTGGGGTGATAAGAAAAAAGTGCGAAAGCATATAAAATAAGGAATTGGAATAATTGTGCTTTATACAAAAAAATCATAACCACCACAAAAAAGGGCGGGCCTCATGGACTCTTGCTAATATGAAAGAAATGAATTTATCAGGTAAGTTCTTACATAAATTATGTTTTCTTTCATGTAATTAGCAAGAGTCCATGAGCTAGTGACGTATGGGATAATGACTACCCAAGATGTGGATCTTTCCACGCAAGAGTCACTAGAGAGGGAGGGATAAAATAAAGACAGCCAATTCCTGCTGAAAATAATCCACACCCAAAATAAAGTTTAATGAAAAACATAAACAGAAGATTCAAACTGAAACCGCTGCCTGAAGTACTTTTCTACCAAAAACTGCTTCAGAAGAAGAAAATACATCAAAATGGTAGAATTTAGTAAAAGTATGCAAAGAGGACCAAGTTGCTGCTTTGCAAATCTGATCAACCGAAGCTTCATTCCTAAACGCCCAGGAAGTAGAAACTGACCTAGTAGAATGAGCTGTAATCCTTTGAGGCGGAGTTTTACCTGACTCGACATAAGCATGATGAATTAAAGATTTCAACCAAGATGCCAAAGAAATGGCAGAAGCTTTCTGGCCTTTTCTAGAACCGGAAAAGATAACAAATAGACTAGAAGTCTTTCGGAAAGACTTAGTAGCTTCAACATAATATTTCAAAGCTCTAACAACATCCAAAGAATGCAACGATTTCTCCTTAGAATTTTTAGGATTAGGACATAATGAAGGAACCACAATTTCTCTACTAATGTTGTTGGAATTCACAACCTTAGGTAAAAATTCAAAAGAAGTTCGCAACACCGCCTTATCCTGATGAAAAATCAGAAAAGGAGACTCACAAGAAAGAGCAGATAATTCAGAGACTCTTCTGGCAGAAGAGATCGCCAAAAGGAACAAAACTTTCCAAGAAAGTAATTTAATGTCCAATGAATGCATAGGTTCAAACGGAGGAGCTTGAAGAGCCCCCAGAACCAAATTCAAACTCCAAGGAGGAGAAATTGACTTAATGACAGGTTTTATACGAACCAAAGCTTGTACAAAACAATGAATATCAGGAAGATTAGCAATCTTTCTGTGAAAAAGAACAGAAAGAGCAGAGATTTGTCCTTTCAAAGAACTTGCGGATAAACCTTTATCTAAACCATCCTGAAGAAACTGTAAAATTCTCGGAATTCTAAAAGAATGCCAAGAAAAATGATGAGAAAGACACCAAGAAATATAAGTCTTCCAGACTCTATAATATATCTCTCTGGATACAGATTTACGAGCCTGTAACATAGTATTAATCACAGAGTCAGAGAAACCTCTTTGACCAAGAATCAAGCGTTCAATCTCCATACCTTTAAATTTAAGGATTTGAGATCCAAATGGAAAAAAGGACCTTGCGACAGAAGGTCTGGTCTTAGCGGAAGAGTCCACGGATGGCAAGAGGCCATCCGGACAAGATCCGCATACCAAAACCTGTGAGGCCATGCCGGAGCTACCAGCAGAACAAACGAGCATTCCTTCAGAATCTTGGAGATTACTCTTGGAAGAAGAACTAGAGTTGGAAAGATATAGGCAGGATGATACTTCCAAGGAAGTGATAATGCATCCACTGCTTCCGCCTGAGGATCCCGGGATCTGGACAGATACCTGGGAAGTTTCTTGTTTAGATGAGACGCCATCAGATCTATTTCTGGAAGCTCCCACATTTGAACAATCTGAAGAAATACCTCTGGGTGAAGAGACCATTCGCCCGGATGCAACGTTTGGTGACTGAGATAATCCGCTTCCCAATTGTCTATACCTGGGATATGAACCGCAGAGATTAGACAGGAGCTGAATTCCGCCCAAACCAGAATTCGAGATACTTCTTTCATAGCCAGAGGACTGTGAGTCCCTCCTTGATGATTGATGTATGCCACAGTTGTGACATTGTCTGTCTGAAAACAAATGAACGATTCTCTCTTCAGAAGAGGCCAAGACTGAAGAGCTCTGAAAATTGCACGGAGTTCCAAAATATTGATCGGTAATCTCACCTCCTGAGATTCCCAAACTCCTTGTGCCGTCAGAGATCCCCACACAGCTCCCCAACCTGTGAGACTTGCATCTGTTGAAATTACAGTCCAGGTCGGAAGAACAAAAGAAGCCCCCTGAATTAAACGATGGTGATCTGTCCACCACGTTAGAGAGTGTCGTACAATCGGTTTTAAAGATATTAATTGAGATATCTTTGTGTAATCCCTGCACCATAGATTCAGCATACGGAGCTGAAGAGGTCGCATGTGAAAACGAGCAAAGGGGATCGCGTCCGATGCAGCAGTCATAAGACCTAGAATTTCCATGCATAAGGCTACCGAAGGGAATGATTGTGACTGAAGGTTTCGACAAGCTGAAATCAATTTTAGACGTCTCTTGTCTGTCAAAGACAGAGTCATGGACACTGAATCTATCTGGAAACCCAGAAAGGTTACCCTTGTCTGAGGAATCAATGAACTTTTTAGTGAATTGATCCTCCAACCATGATCTTGAAGAAACAACACAAGTCGATTCGTATGAGATTCTGCTAAATGTAAAGACTGAGCAAGTACCAAGATATCGTCCAAATAAGGAAAACATAATTTATGCTTACCTGATAAATTCCTTTCTTCTGTTGTGTGATCAGTCCACGGGTCATCATTACTTCTGGGATATAACTCCTCCCCAACAGGAAATGCAAGAGGATTCACCCAGCAGAGCTGCATATAGCTCCTCCCCTCTACGTCAGTCCCAGTCATTCGACCAAGAATCAACGAGAAAGGAGTAACCAAGGGTGAAGTGGTGACTGGAGTATAATTTAAAAGATATTTACCTGCCTTAAAAACAGGGCGGGCCGTGGACTGATCACACAACAGAAGAAAGGAATTTATCAGGTAAGCATAAATTATGTTTTCTTCTGTTATGTGTGATCAGTCCACGGGTCATCATTACTTCTGGGATACCAATACCAAAGCAAAAGTACACGGATGACGGGAGGGATAGGCAGGCTCATTATACAAAAGGAACCACTGCCTGAAGAACCTTTCTCCCAAAAATAGCCTCCGAAGAAGCAAAAGTGTCAAATTTGTAAAATTTGGAAAAAGTATGAAGCGAAGACCAAGTTGCAGCCTTGCAAATCTGTTCAACAGAGGCCTCATTCTTAAAGGCCCAAGTGGAAGCCACAGCTCTAGTGGAGTGAGCTGTAATTCTTTCAGGAGGCTGCTGTCCAGCAGTCTCATAGGCTAAACGTATTATGCTACGAAGCCAAAAAGAGAGAGAGGTAGCAGAAGCTTTTTGACCTCTCCTCTGTCCAGAATAAACGACAAACAGGGAAGAAGTTTGGCGAAAATCTTTAGTTGCCTGCAAGTAGAACTTGAGGGCACGAACTACATCCAGATTGTGTAGAAGACGTTCCTTCTTTGAAGAAGGATTTGGACACAAGGATGGAACAACAATCTCTTGATTGATATTCCTGTTAGTGACTACCTTAGGTAAGAACCCAGGTTTAGTACGCAGAACTACCTTGTCTGAGTGAAAAATCAGATAAGGAGAATCACAATGTAAGGCTGATAACTCAGAGACTCTTCGAGCCGAGGAAATAGCCATTAAAAACAGAACTTTCCAAGATAACAATTTTATATCAATGGAATGAAGGGGTTCAAACGGAACACCCTGTAAAACGTTAAGAACTAAGTTTAAACTCCATGGCGGAGCAACAGCTTTAAACACAGGCTTGATCCTAGCTAAAGCCTGACAAAAGGCCTGGACGTCTGGATTTTCTGACAGACGCCTGTGTAACAAGATGGACAGAGCTGAAATCTGTCCCTTTAATGAACTAGCTGATAAACCCTTTTCTAAACCTTCTTGTAGAAAGGACAATATCCTAGGGATCCTAACCTTACTCCAGGAGTAACGTTTGGATTCGCACCAGTATAGGTATTTACGCCATATTTTATGGTAAATCTTTCTGGTAACAGGCTTCCTAGCCTGTATCAGGGTATCAATAACCGACTCAGAAAAACCACGTTTTGATAAAATCAAGCGTTCAATTTCCAAGCAGTCAGCTTCAGAGAAGTTAGATTTTGATGTTTGAATGGACCCTGTATCAGAAGGTCCTGTCTTAGAGGTAGAGACCAAGGCGGACAGGATGACATGTCCACTAGATCTGCATACCAAGTCCTGCGTGGCCATGCAGGCGCTATTAGAATCACTGATGCTCTCTCCTGTTTGATTTTGGCAATCAATCGAGGAAGCAGCGGGAAGGGTGGAAACACATAAGCCATCCCGAAGTTCCAAGGTGCTGTCAAAGCATCTATCAGAACCGCTCCCCCTCGCTGTTTGGTGAAATTTGTTCAAATTGTACAGATTGACTTTTATTTAAAGTAGCATCAATACAGTTAGTACATAAATTTCTATTGGGCTCCACCTTGGCATTGGAACAAATGACACAGATATCTTCCTCTGAGTCAGACATGTTTAACACACTAGCAATAAACTTGCAACTTGGTTATAATCTTTTTTAGCAAAAACGTACTGTGCCTCAAAGAGGTACTAAACGATTAAATGACAGTTGAAATAATGAACTGAAAAAACAGTTATAGCATCAAACTTTAAAACAACACAACTTTTAGCAAAGGTTTGTTCCCATAGTAAAATAACAATAATTAAATTTGACATAAAAATTACAGAGCAACGTTTTTATTCACAGTCAATATAAAATTCTCACAGCTCTGCTGAGAGAATCTACCTCCCTCTAAAGAAGTTTGAAGACCCCTGAGATCTGTCGGAGATGAACCGGATCATGCAGGAAATATAAGAGTAACTGACTGGAAATTTTTGATGCGTAGCAAAGAGCGACAAAAACGGCCCCTCCCTCACACACAGCAGTGAAGAGAAACGAAACTGTCACAATTAAAACCAAACAACTGCCAAGTGGAAAATAATGCCCAAATATTTATTCACTCAGAAATGTAAACGATTCTACATTCCAGCAAAAACGTTTAACATGATAAATACTTATTAAAAGGATTAGTGACTTTTAACAGAGTAGTTCCGGTGAAATACCATCCCCAGAATACTGAAGTGTATACATACATGTCATTATAACGGTATGGCAGGATTTTCTCATCAATTCCATTCAGAAAATAAAAACTGCTACATACCTCAATGCAGATTCATCTGCCCGCTGTCCCCTGATCTGAAGCTTTTACCTCCCTCAGATGGCCGAGAACAGCAATATGATCTTAACTACTCCGGTTAAAATCATAGTAAAAAACTCTGGTAGATTCTTCCTCAAACTCTGCCAGAGAAGTAATAACACGCTCCGGTGCTATTGTAAAATAACAAACTTTTGATTGAAGTCATAAAAACTAAGTATAATCACCATAGTCCTCTCACACATCCTATCTAGTCGTTGGGTGCAAGAGAATGACTGGGACTGACGTAGAGGGGAGGAGCTATATGCAGCTCTGCTGGGTGAATCCTCTTGCATTTCCTGTTGGGGAGGAGTTATATCCCAGAAGTAATGATGACCCGTGGACTGATCACACATAACAGAAGAAATACCACAATACCCTGTTCTCTGATTACAGACAGAAGGGCACCGAGAACCTTTGTAAAAATTCTTGGAGCTGTAGCTAGGACAAACGGCAGAGCCACAAACTGGTAATGCTTGTCCAGAAAAGAGAATCTCAGGAACTGATAATGATCTGGATGAATCGGAATATGCAGATATGCATCCTGTAAATCTATTGTGGACATATAATGCCCTTGCTGAACAAAAGGCAAGATAGTCCTTACAGTTACCATTTTGAACGTTGGTATCCTTACATAACGATTCAATATTTTTAGATCCAGAACTGGTCTGAAGGAATTCTCCTTCTTTGGTACAATGAAGAGATTTGAATAAAACCCCATCCCCTGTTCCAGAACTGGAACTGGCATAATTACTCCAGCCAACTCTAGATCTGAAACACATTTCAGAAATGCTTGAGCTTTCACTGGATTTACTGGGACACGGGAAAGAAAAAATCTCTTTGCAGGAGGTCTTATCTTGAAACCAATTCTGTACCCTTCTGAAACAATGTTCTGAATCCAAAGATTGTGAACAGAATTGATCCAAATTTCTTTGAAAAAACGTAACCTGCCCCCTACCAGCTGAGCTGGAATGAGGGCCGCACCTTCATGTGGACTTAGAAGCTGGCTTTGCTTTTCTAGAAGGCTTGGATTTATTCCAGACTGGAGATGGTTTCCAAACTGAAACTGCTCCTGAGGATGAAGGATCAGGCTTTTGTTCTTTGTTGAAACGAAAGAAACGAAAACGATTATTAGCCCTGTTTTTACCCTTAGATTTTTTATCCTGTGGTAAAAAAGTTCCTTTCCCACCAGTAACAGTTGAGATAATAGAATCCAACTGAGAACCAAATAATTTGTTACCCTGGAAAGAAATGGAAAGTAGAGTTGATTTAGAAGACATATCAACATTCCAAGTTTTAAGCCATAAAGCTCTTCTAGCTAAAATAGCTAGAGACATAAACCTGACATCAACTCTGATAATATCAAAAATGGCATCACAGATAAAATTATTAGCATGTTGAAGAAGAATAATAATATTATGAGAATCATGATCTGTTACTTGTTGCGCTAAAGTTTCCAACCAAAAAGTTGAAGCTGCAGCAACATCAGCCAATGATATAGCAGGTCTAAGAAGATTACCTGAACACAGATAAGCTTTTTTTAGAAAGGATTCAATTTTCCTATCTAAAGGATCCTTAAAGGAAGTACCATCTGACGTAGGAATAGTAGTACGTTTAGCAAGGGTAGAAATAGCCCCATCAACTTTAGGGATTTTGTCCCAAAATTCTAATCTGTCAGACGGCACAGGATATAATTGCTTAAAACGTTTAGAAGGAGTAAATGAATTACCCAAATTATTCCATTCTCTGGAAATTACTTCAGAAATAGCACCAGGAACAGGAAAAACTTCTGGAATAACCACAGGAGATTTAAAGACCTTATCTAAACGTTTAGATTTAGTATCAAGAGGACCAGAATCCTCAATTTCTAAAGCAATTAGTACTTCTTTAAGTAAAGAACGAATAAATTCCATTTTAAATAAATATGAAGATTTATCAGCATCAATCTCTGAGACAGAATCCTCTGAACCAGAAGAGTCATTAGAATCAGAATGATGATGTTCATTTAAAAATTCATCTGTATAAAGAGAAGTTTTAAAAGATTTTTTATGTTTACTAGAAGGAGGAATAACAGACATAGCCTTCTTGATGGATTCAGAAACAAAATCTCTTATGTTATCAGGAACATTCTGAACATTAGATGTTGAAGGAACTGCAACAGGTAATGGTACATTACTAAAGGAAATATTATCTGCATTAACAAGTTTGTCATGACAATTAATACAAACAACAGCTGGAGGAATAGCTACCAAAAGTTTACAGCAGATACACTTAGCTTTGGTAGTTCCAGCACCAGACAGCGATTTTCCTGAAGTATCTTCTGACTCAGATGCAACGTGAGACATCTTGCAATATGTAAGAGAAAAAACAACATATAAAGCAAAATTGATCAAATTCCTTAAATGACAGTTTCAGGAATGGGAAAAAATGCCAGTGAACAAGCTTCTAGCAACCAGAAGCAATAAATAATGAGACTTAAATAATGTGGAGACAAAAGCGACGCCCATATTTTTTTAGCGCCAAATAAGACGCCCACATTATTTGGCGCCTAAATGCTTTTGGCGCCAAAAATGACGCCACGTCCGGAACGCCGACATTTTTGGCGCAAAAGAACGTCAAAAATTACGCAACTTCCGGCGACACGTATGACGCCGGAAACAGAAAAGATTTTTTCCGCCAAAAAAGTCCGCGCCAAGAATGACGCAATAAAATGAAGCATTTTCAGCCCCCGCGAGCCTAACAGCTCACAGGGAAAAAAGTCAAATCTTTAAGGTAAGAAAAATATTTGATTCAAATGCATTATCCCAAATATGAAACTGACTGTCTGAAAATAAGGAATGTTGAACATCCTGAGTCAAGGCAAATAAATGTTTGAATACATATATTTAGAACTTTATAAAAAAGTGCCCAACCATAGCTTAGAGTGTCACAGAAAATAAGACTTACTTACCCCAGGACACTCATCTACATGTTTGTAGAAAGCCAAACCAGTACTGAAACGAAAATCAGCAGAGGTAATGGTATATTTATAAGAGTATATCGTCGATCTGAAAAGAGGTAAGAGATGAATCTCTACGACCGATAACAGAGAACCTATGAAATAGACCCCGTAGAAGGAGATCATTGAATTCAAACAGGCAATACTCTCCTCACATCCCTCTGACATTCACTGCACGCTGAGAGGAAAACCGGGCTCCAACCTGCTGCGGAGCGCATATCAACGTAGAATCTAGCACAAACTTACTTCACCACCTCCATAGGAGGCAAAGTTTGTAAAACTGAATTGTGGGTGTGGTGAGGGGTGTATTTATAGGCATTTTAAGGTTTGGGAAACTTTGCCCCTCCTGGTAGGAATGTATATCCCATACGTCACTAGCTCATGGACTCTTGCTAATTACATGAAAGAAATTTGTCTCCCAGTATTCTAAATGATACTACAATGATCAGCTCTGGTCACTAAAGATTTCCTAGAAACAAACATTCCCCAAAAATATCCTACTGGTGTGTAAATATTCTGCTCTAAGGCAAAGGATATTGCCGGCATTTTACCACAACTAGAGAATGGAAACGAGAAAACCCATGTTCCTCTGCTTGTTACATAGAACAATGTAAGTGCAGCACTCAAATACACAAACTTAAATGGATACTTAGAGATTGTAATATAAAGTGTATTGATTGTGCCATGTTGAACCCTTGGTATCTATCTTCTCTAATGAGAACAATTAGGGACAGATAAAGGGCTAGATTACAAGCGGAGCACAATCTGGGTGCATTATCTTTTGCATGGCCTCACAAAACAGAAAAGCACAATCTCAAGTGGATGGTTAAATATTTTAAGCACACGCTATACTTTTAATGGATAGCGCCGGGAGAGTTATCACACTCATTGGACTCGTATTACAAGTGTGAATTAAGTGCTGTGCTCAAGCACATTATAAAATTCTACTTTAAATGTAGTGCTTCTTAAAGGGACATGAAACCCATTTTTTTTCTTTCATGATTCAGATAGAGAATACAATTTTAAACAACTTTCTAATTTACTTCTATTATCTAATTTGTTTAATTCTCTTGGCATCATTTGTTGAAGGAGCAGCAATGCACTTATGGTTTCTAACTGAACACATGGGTTAGCCAATGACAATCAGTATATATATATATATATATATATATATACAGCCACCAATCAGCAGCTAGAACCTAGGTTCTCTGCTGCACTTGAGCTTGCCTAGCTAAACCTTTCAGCAAAGGATAACAAGAGAAGGAAGCAAATTAAATAATAGAAGTAAATTGGAAAGTCGTTTGAAATTGTATTCTCTATCTGAATCATGAAATAAAAATGTTGGGTTTCATGTCCCTTTAAGAGCTGACATTATTATTAATAGTATAGTAAAGTGTAGAACTGCATGAACAAAAACACTACTTGTGCCCCCTTGGCTTAGTGCTCGAGTGAGATCAGACGTGAATATTACTCCACACAGAAGTCTATCATGTGAGGGATTTAGTGCACCTGCCCTATCCGTCATGCAGATGTTAGCGAGCCCTAAGACTGATGTTCAGGCGATAAAAGGTAATATAAGTGCAAAAATAGAATTGCACTGCAACTATGTTAACACTCAATAATGCTAATTTTTTTTTGTGCTACACTTGTAATCTAGGCCAAGGTGTGGAAAAATAGCTGTGTAAAATACATCAATATTAAAGGGACACTACAATGGAATCTGTTTCCTCTTAAAGGGACATAAAACAGGTTGAAATCTGTGCATACCCTAAAAGGGCTAATACATTTAAAAAAAAGTTTGCATAAAAAAAAAATGTTTAAAAATTGCTGGCAAGTATTTTAAAATAATTTTCAAAAATAAGCAAGGCATTGTATTTCAACTGAGTTTACTGCTTCTAGGCATGCTCCAGCTGATAATCCCTATGCATTTTTGCATTCTACAAAAACAACAATAGATATAGATAAAGCAATAGAAGGAAGTGTGTGGGGGGAGTTAGAGCTGTACAATTCAGAAACTAAAAAGAAAGGGTTAATGGCGAGGCACTGCAGTATACATTTGCAGGTAAAGTAATTAAATTACATACTATATTTTGTCTCTATCCCAACTTGTTTTATGTCTCTTTAATGCAATCCAAATGTTTTCTGATACCTACTTCAGGAGTATTAAATGTATATGAAATTGCCCCTTCAGATTTATTTTTGCATTTGAAATAGCTGGTTCTGCTCATTAAAACTATCAGCTGTTGTTCGCAGGTACAGCAGACCCGTTAATGTGAATAAAAACACACAGTCTAAAAGTTAGGTATTGAAATGCTATGCATGGTGCCTCACTGGGGGATTAATTAGTACTATTGTCTCCTGTTTAAATAGTTGTGATACAGAGAATGTCTGCTACTCATATTTTCAGTATAGGTGGCAGTTTCTACAGGAAAAAGCAAATAACAGAATAAAGGTAAAGGAGTTGTTTGCAAGCAATTAAATACATGCCAGCAGGTAAAAAGGACTGCTGTTAATATATTAAAGGGGAGAAAATGTAAAAGTACAATGCCTCTTTAACTATGTTAAATACACACAGCTTGCAAACTTTATCTGCCTCTAATTGTCCTCAGCAGAAGCGATATAAGGAAACCTAGGTTTCTACATGGCCACGACTACTGCTTTACTGAAACTAAAGTACTTAATATAAACTAAAACTGTACACTTATTTCTTCACTACTTAAACAATATTATTTTTTACAAAATACATCAGTATAGTCTATCGTTGCTATAAAATACATCAGTATATCTAGCATTTGTTTATTGTCACTTTAAGAGACTATGAGACATACTCTTAAAAATAATCAGCTATCCTCCACTGGGTAAACGTCAGTAAAAGAATGCAAGACAAAAATCTTAGGTATTACAACCTGGAACAGGAGAAAATTAACTGCAAGTCACTACATCAATAGCTAAATCATTCTCTAAAACAACGCCCCAAAAGATGAGTGCAAAACTAGACAGACCCAACAGTACTAACAATTTTTTACAACTAGCTCCAAACCTTTTGTTTCATTCTACAAACATTTATATACAAACACCCTTGTCTGACTGCTAATAAAAGGTGAGTGTGGCTGGTTCCTAAGTGTTTGTATTGGATCCTAAATTTGAAATACATTTGTCAGTCCGTACCCTACACAAACGGCTGAGCCATCAAAGAAACATCAAATGCCACTCAGATATGGGAATACAGGTAGGCCAATATTGTGCACAATCTGGATACTCTACTATGGATTTACTAGTACTAATCATAAAAGACAATTAAAAACATGGGAATTAATATATTAATATTTTCAATTCTAATAAGAGTGATTTAATTAATAAAGACTCCAGCTTTATGTCAGCCTATAAAGCTATATATCATGCCAAGATGGAGACATCCAAACTACAGTTTTGTTTTCACATTCCCTACAAACACAAGCAATGTATTTTTATTCATGTACTATGCATCTAAGCTTTCTCTACATTAGACAGCCACTAATTCATTTACAAATATGCTAGTTCATTAAAAGACATCCCCAATAACTTTTTAAAAAAATTTGGTCCCTTTAAGGCAGATTACGAATAGTGGCTCACCATGTTTACGAGCTGTAATTTACACATTGCTGATATAACATGTCACAACTGAGACATAAAAAACAACCAAAAAACTCTACTAAGTATTACACTAGTTTCCTTTCAGTACAGAGCCATGGATATTGTCAGAATATGCAACACAGTTCTTATCCAAAATCAATTCTGCAACCTATCTGCCTCTTATCTAATGACGTTGTGCAACTGCAGTGTATTCTGATGCCAGGTTGTGTTGGCATATATCATGGGTTGAAAGCACTCAATTATGCTACTGTAAGTAGGAATTCTAACTTTGTCACTGTGTAATATAGACCTACTATGTATTACATATGGACCAGGGAAATGCCTTATAGTAAATCACATCTAAACAGCAACTTTTGGACCACATAACAGATTTTTAGCCAAATATCTGTGTCTTGATTGTGAACACTTCTTACCTAGGGTCACATAGGAATTTTGTCTTCTCCCCATCCTCCCTCCAGATTAGCCATTCCCTGAAGGAAGGGTGCACAAACATCCTAGTGAGATCTCTTCGTTTAATTAGAAACATGGAAAGATTGTCCATTCGCTGTTGAAAGTCATCCCACTCAAGACCGCCATCCACGCTCCCTGCATTAATGGCTTGGAAGATGTGCTCATCAGTTAGTGGGTGGAGAGAGGCCACAGCAACATTGAGAAGGGGAAGAGCTCTTTCAAAGGAGGACTGTGTTGGGAACCTCATGTTGCACTGCAAAAGGTAGACTTCAGATAGAGATACAGGGACAACTTTATAACTAGAACTTTTGAGAACCAGGTAGCCCTTTTCTATAAGATCAAAAGTCAGCTTTAAGTACAGATAAGAGCCTTGGCTCAGTGTCTTCAGATGGGAACTTAGCTTGCCAAAGGTGGTGTTATCCATCTTGCCATTCAGAGAAATGTTGTTCTGTATCTCAGAACTGCTGTGAATGCGCTGCAGAATGTAGGCCTGAAGATCCTGATCTATGGCCTCATTTTCCTCCAGCCGGTCCAGGAAAATGCGATGGAAGGGAAGTTGCTTGGTTATTTCCTGTCAAGGGAACACATACACATTGAGAACAAGAGAAATATAATTAGGAGGAGGATATGGAAGAAATCTATCTATAAAACTACTAAATGAGTTAGAATTCCAAGAACATAGATGGTAAAAATTATCTGTCTCTTACATTTTTTAACAATAACCCTTGGAGAATAGACTCCAGACATAGACCCACTGATCATTGTATGGAGAACTTTACTAAAAAGGCCCATAGAAGTGTTGGATTTGAAATGTCTCTTGTTCAGAGGGGGATCACCAAATATTTTTGGGGTCCGACTATCTTTGTAATGTGCATGTGATTAACCAGAATGGGAGAAAGTACAAGAACGTTCCGATTTCAACCACAAATTCACATTGTGCACTGATTTTACAGAGTATCAGGGAAGGATAAGCTACCTAAAAGAAAATGTGAAAAGGTTCTGAACAATAGGAACAAGGCCAATAATCAGCATTGGGAACAGCTAAGAATATTCTCATGAAAAAGAAGGCTAACAATCATCTGTGTAACTATTAGACAGAAAGAGTCAAGTGCCCAGACAGGAATTGGATAGTCTCACATCGATATGATTCTGAAGTTGGTAGCCTAGTGCAAATAAATATAAACAGAAAGATCAGAACACCCTTTAGCAGCAAAATGTCTGGAACAATAGGAAAAGGCAGAGAGTAAATACAGGCCTTTATATTAAAGGTTTTCATTCTCACAACCTGCTTGGGAATCCAGCTAATTTTGTAAATTACCTTTTAGAGTACTTTAAGTAAAGAATATGACATCTTGTTAAGTCAGTTGAGGAAAATGGAAGATGAGCGAAAGAGACTGATAAAAAATTAAAGAAACCAAATATACTGTAGGTATAGTTTATGTTCTGAAATTGCAGAAATATATTAAGGAGAAAAAAACAATAACATAATTTCTGCTTACCTGATAAATTTATTTCTCTTGTGATGTATCGAGTCCACGGATTCATCCATACTTGTGGGATATTCTCCTTCCCTACAGGAAGTGGCAAAGAGAGCACCCACAGCAGACCTGTCTATATAGCTCCTCCCTTAGCTCCACCCCCCAGTCATTCGACCGAAGGTTAGGAAGAAAAAGGAGAAACTATAGGGTGCAGTGGTGACTGAAGTTTTTTAAAATAAAAATTATACTGCCTGTCTTAAATAAATAGGGCGGGCCGTGGACTCGATACATCACAAGAGAAATAAATTTATCAGGTAAGCATAAATTATGTTTTCTCTTGTAATATGTATCAAGTCCACAGATTCATCCATACTTGTGGGATACCAATACCAAAGCTTTAGGACACGGATGAAGGGAGGGACAAGACAGGTACCTTAAACGGAAGGCACAACTGCTTGTAGAACCTTTCTCCCAAAAATAGCCTCCGAAGAAGCAAAAGTATCGAATTTGTAAAATTTGGAAAAAGTATGAAGCGAAGACCAAGTCGCCGCCTTACAAATCTGTTCAACAGAAGCCTCATTTTTAAAAGCCCATGTGGAAGCCACTGCTCTAGTAGAATGAGCAGTAATTCTTTCAAGAGGCTGCTGGCCAGCAGTCTCCTAAGCCAAACGAATTATGCTTTTCAGCCAAAAGGAAAGAGAGGTAGCCGTAGCCTTTTGACCTCTCCGTTTTCCAGAATAAACAACAAACAATGAAGATGTTTGACAGAAATCTTTAGTTGCTTGTAAGTAAAACTTTAAACCACATCAAGATTGTGCAACAGACGTTCCTTCTTTGATGAAGGATTAGGACACAGTGAATAAACAACAATCTCCTGATTGATATTTCTATTAGAAACAACCTTAGGAAGAAACCCAGGTTTGGTACGCAAAACTACCTTATCTGCATGGAAAACAAGGTAAGGTGAGTCACACTGTAAAGCAGATAGCTCAGAAACTCTTCGAGCCGAAGAGATAGCTACTAAAAACAAAACTTTCCAAGATAGAAGCTTAATATCTATGGAATGCATAGATTCAAACGGAACCCCTTGAAGAACTTTAAGAACTAAGTTTAGGCTCCATGGCGGAGCAACAGGTTTAAATACAGGCTTGATCCTGACTAAGGCCTGACTAAACACTTGAACGTCTGGGACATCTGCCAGACGTTTGTGTAAAAGAATAGACAAGCAGATATTTGTCCTTTTAAAGAACTAGCTGATAATCCCTTCCCCAATCCTTCTTGGAGAAAAGACAATATTCTAGGAATCCTAATCTTACTCCATGAGTAACCCTTGGATTCACACCAATAAAGATATTTGCGCCAAATCTTATGATAAATTTTCCTGGTGACAGGCTTTCTAGCTTGAATCAGGGTATCAATGACAGACTCAGAGAAACCACGCTTTGATAGAATCAGGCGTTCAATCTCCAAGCAGTCAGACGCAGAGAAATTAGAGTTGGATGTGTGAATGGACCTTGGATTAGAAGGTCCTGCCTCATTGGCAGA
Organism: Bombina bombina; assembly: GCF_027579735.1. Lineage (NCBI taxonomy): Eukaryota > Metazoa > Chordata > Amphibia > Anura > Bombinatoridae > Bombina > Bombina bombina. Next base: position 1,179,810,002 of record NC_069499.1, on the reverse strand, counting down.
GTCCACGGTGGAACAGATGACATGTCCACTAGGTCTGCATACCAAGTCCTGCGTGGCCACGCAGGTGCTATCAGAATCACAGAAGCTCTCTCCTGCTTGATTCTGGCAACCAGACGTGGGAGGAGAGGAAACGGTGGAAATACATTGGCCAGATTGAAGGACCAGGGCACTGCTAGAGCATCTATCAGTACCGCCTGGGGATCCCGGGACCTGGACCCGTAACGAGGAAGTTTGGCATTCTGACGGGACGCCATAAGATCCAATTCTGGTGTGCCCCATACCTGAGTCAGCTGGGCAAATACCTCCGGATGGAGCTCCCACTCCCCCGGATGAAAAGTCTGACGACTTAGGAAATCCGCCTCCCAGTTCTCTACTCCTGGGATATGGATTGCTGAGAGATGGCAAGAGTGATCCTCTGCCCATCGGATTATTTTGGTTACCTCCATCATTGCTAGAGAACTCCGTGTTCCTCCTTGATGATTGATATAAGCTACAGTCGTGATGTTGTCCGACTGAAATCTGATGAATTTGGCCGCAGCAAGCTGAGGCCACGCCTGAAGCGCATTGAATATCGCTCTCAGTTCTAGAATGTTTATCGGGAGGAGAGTTTCCTCCCGAGACCATAAGCCCTGTGCTTTCAGGGAGTTCCAGACTGCACCCCAGCCTAGCAGGCTGGCATCTGTCGTTACAATGAGCCACTCTAGCCTGCGGAAACACATTCCCTGAGACAGGTGGTCCTGAGACAACCACAAGAGAAGAGAATCTCTGGTCTCCTGGTCCAGATGCAGTTGAGGAGATAAATCTGCATAATCCCCATTCCACTGTTTGAGCATGCATAGTTGCAGTGGTCTGAGGTGTAGGCGGGCAAAAGGAACTATGTCCACTGCCGCTACCATGAGTCCGATTACCTCCATACACTGAGCCACTGATGGCCGAGGAATGGAATGAAGAGCTCGGCATGTGGTTAAGAGTTTTGATTTTCTGACCTCCGTCAGAAATATTTTCATTTCTACCGAGTCTATCAGAGTCCCAAGGAAGGAAACTCTTGTGAGAGGGAAGAGAGAACTCTTTTTTATGTTCACCTTCCACCCGTGAGATCTCAGAAAATCCAACACGATGTCAGTGTGAGACTTGGCTAGTTGGAAAGTCGATGCCTGAATTAAGATGTCGTCTAGATAAGGCACCACTGCTATTGAACAAGGATTTTCCTTGGTGTCAGACATGTTAAACAGGCTAGTAATGTAACAAGCAAGCTTGGAAAACACTTTAATCAAAGCAAATAACAATTAGAAAAAAAACGGTACTGTGCCTTTAAGAGAAAAAAAGCTGCACAAACTCTGCAAAACAGTGTAAAAAAGCAGTAAACAACGAAATTTTTACAGTAGCATCATAAAGCCTTAGTAACTTTGCACAGCTATGCAAATAAACAATTAACCCCTTAATGTAAAAACCGGATTGACAAAACATCAAAAACCGGTAAAAAAAAACGTTCAGCACCTTGCCACAGCTCTGCTGTGGCGCCTACCTGCCCTTTAAGAACGATTTGTGGGGAAAAAAACTTCTTTACAGCCCTCAAACACAGTAGGAACCTCTGGAGAAGCAGCTGGATGTCGCTGAGGAAAAGAAACTGCGCAACTGAGGCGCAAAAATAGGCCCCTCCCACCTCACTCGATGTTATGGGGCCTAAAAGAAACACAACAGAGTGTTTCTTAAACTAGCCATGTGGGTTAATAACCCTTAAACAAGCCACAATGACCCCTTAAAGTCCCTCAAAAAACGTTATGTTTGCATTTTTTACAAAAAACTAAAACGTTTTTTCCTATCAGTGTCACCAGTAACTAATGAGCCCTTTATGCAAGCTGGGATTCCTACTAAGTGTCTGAATACAGCTTACCCTTCCCTCATGGAGATATTGCCAGCCTTTTCTAGAATTAACACAGTCTGTCTAGAAAAAAATAGACTGAACATACCTCAATGCAGTTTAGGAAATCCGCCTCCCAGTTCTCTACCCCTGGGATATGGATTGCTGAAAGATGGCAAGAGTGATCCTCCGCCCATCGGATTATTTTGGTTACCTCCATCATCGCTAGAGAACTCAGTGTTCCTCCTTGATGATTGATATAAGCTACAGTTGTGATGTTGTCCAACTGAAATCTGATGAATTTGGCCGCAGCTAGCTGAGGCCACGCCTGAAGCGCATTGAATATCGGTTTCAGTTCTAGAATGTTTATCGGGAGGAGAGTTTCCTCCTGAGACTATAAGCCCTGTGCTTTCAGGGAGTTCCAGACTGCACCCCAGCCTAGCAGGCTGGCATCTGTCGTTACTATGAGCCACTCTGGCCTGCGGAAACACATTCCCTGAGACAACCACCAGAGAAGAGAGTCTCTGGTCTCCTGGTCCAGATGTAGTTGAGGAGATAAATCTGCATAATCCCCATTCCACTGTTTGAGCATGCATAGTTGCAGTGGTCTGAGGTGTAGGCGGGCAAAAGGAACTATGTCCATTGCTGCTACCATGAGTCCGATTACCTCCATACACTGAGCCACTGATGGCCGAGGAATGGAATGAAGAGCTCGGCAAGTGGTTAAGAGTTTTGATTTTCTGACCACCGTCAGAAATATTTTCATTTCTACCGAGTCTATCAGAGTCCCTAGGAAGGAAACTCTTGTGAGAGGGAAGAGAGAACTCTTTTTTATGTTCACCTTCCACCCGTGAGATCTCAGAAAAGCCAACATGTCTGTGTGAGACTTGGCTAGCTGGAAAGTCGACGCCTGAATTAAGACGTCTAGATAAGGCGCCACTGCTATGCCCCGCGGTCTTAGAACCGCCAAAAGGGACCCTAGCACCTTTGTGAAAATTCTGGGAGCCGTGGCCAGCCCGAAGGGAAGGGCCACGAACTGGTAATGCCTGTCCAGAAAGGCGAATCTGAGGAATTGATGATGATCTCTGTGAATAGGGATGTGTAGATACGCATCTTTTAAGTCCACGGTAGTCATATATTGACCCTCCTGGATCAATGGTAGAATAGTCCGAATAGTCTCCATCTTCAATGATGGTACTCTGAGGAATTTGTTTAGAATTTTGAGATCCAAGATTGGTCTGAAAGTTCCCTCTTTTTTGGGAACCACAAACAGGTTTGAGTAAAACCCTTGTTCCGCTTTTGGAACTGGGCGGATCACTCCCATGGTATGTAGGTCTTCTACACAGCGTAAGAACGCCTCTCTCTTTGTCTGGTTTGCAGACAATTGAGAAATGTGAAATCTCCCCCCGGGGGATGGGGGGGGGGAGTCTTTGAAGTCCAGAAGATATCCCTGGGACACAATTTCTAAAGTCCAGGAATCGTGAACATCTCTTGCCCAAGCCTGAGCGAAGAGAGAGCGTCTGCCCCCTACTAGATCCGGTCCCGGATCGGGGGCTACCCCTTCATGCTGTATTAGAGGCAGCTGCAGGCTTCTTGGCCTGTTTACCCTTGTTCCAAGCCTGGTTAGGTCTCCAGACTGACTTGGATTGGGCAAAATTCCCTTCTTGCTTTGCAGCAGGGGAAGCTGAAGCGGGACCACCCTTGAAGTTCCGAAAGGAACAAAAATTATTTTGTTTGGTCCTCATTTTACTTGTTTTATCCTGAGGGAGGGCATGGCCTTTCCCTCCAGTGATGTCTGAAAAAATCTCTTTCAGTTCAGGCCCGAATAGGGTCTTTCCTTTGAAAGGGATGTTCAAAAGTTTAGATTTTGATGACACATCAGCAGACCAGGACTTAAGCCATAACGCCCTGCGTGCTAAAATGGCAAAACCTTAATTCTTTGCCGCTAATTTAGCCAGTTGTAAAGCGGCATCTGTAATGAAAGAATTAGCCAACTTAAGGGCCTTAATTCTATCCATAATATCCTCTAATGGAGTCTCCATCTGAAGAGCCTCTTCTAGATCCTCGAACCAGAAAGCAGCTGCAGTAGTTACAGGAACAATGCATGCAATAGGTTGGAGAAGAAAACCTTGATGAACAAAAATTTTCTTCAGGAGACCCTCTAATTTTTTATCCATAGGATCTTTGAAAGCACAACTGTCTTCGATAGGTATAGTTGTATGCTTAGCAAGAGTAGAAATAGCTCCCTCCACCTTAGGAACCGTCTGCCACGAGTCCCGCATGGTGTCAGATATGGGAAACATTTTCTTAAAAACAGGAGGGGGAACGAACGGAATACCTGGTCTATCCCACTCCTTAGTAACAATATTCACAATCCTCTTAGGGACTGGAAAAACATCAGTGTAAACAGGAACCTCTAAGTATTTGTCCATTTTACACAATTTCTCTGGGACCACTATAGGGTCACAATCATCTAGAGTCGCTAATACCTCCCTGAGCAATAAGCGGAGGTATTCAAGCTTAAATTTAAAGGCCGTCATACCAGAATCTGTCTGAGGGAGCGTCTTTCCTGAATCAGAAATTTCTCCCTCAGATAACAAATCTCTTACCCCTACTTCAGAACATTGTGAGGGTATATCGGAAATGGCTACTAAAGCGTTAGACGGCTCAGCATTTGTTCTTAACCCAGAGCTGTCACACTTTCCTTGTAAACCAGGCAGTTTGGATAAACCTCTGTGAGGATTGTATTCATAACGGTGGCCATGTCTTGTAAAGTAAATGAATTCGACCCACTAGAGGTACTTGGCGTCACTTGTGCGGGCGTTACTGGTTGTGACACTTGGGGAGAGCTAGATGGCAAACCCTCATTTCCTTCTGTCTGAGAATCATCTATTGCAATATTTTTAAGTGCTAAAATATGCTCTTTATAATTTACAGACATATCAGTGCAAGTGGGACACATTCTAAGAGGGGGTTCCACAATGGCTTCTAAACACATTGAACAAGGATTTTCCTTGGTGTCAGACATGTTAAACAGGCTAGTAATGCAACAAGCAAGCTTGGGAAACACTTTAATCAAAGCAAATAACACTTAGAAAAAAACGGTACTGTGCCTTTAAGAGAAAAAAAGATGCACAAACTCTGCAAAACAGTGTAAAAAAGCAGTAAACTCTACGAAATTTTTACAGTATCATCATAAAGCCTTAGTAACTTTGCACAGCTAGGCAAATAAACGATTAACCCCTTAATGTAAAAACCGGATTGACAAAACGTCAAAAACCGGTAAAAAATGTTCAGCACCTTGCCACAGCTCTGCTGTGGCGCCTACCTGCCCTTTAGGAAAGATTTGTGGGGGGGGAAACTTCTTTTAAGCCCTCATACACAGCAGGACCCTCTGGAGAAGCAGCTGGATGTCTCTGAGTAAAAGAAACTGCGCAACTGAGGCGCCTCCAACCTCACTCAATGTTATGGGGCCTAAAAGAAACACACCAAAGTGTTTCTAAACTAGCCATGTGGGTTAAAAACCCTTAAACAAGCCACAATGACCCCTTAAAGTCCCTCAAAAAATGTTATGTTTGCAATAAAAAAACAAAACGTTTTTTCCTATCAGTGTCACCAGTAACTAATGAGCCCTTTATGCAAGCTGGGATTCCTACTAAGTGTCTGAATACAGCTTACCCTTCCCTCATGGAGATATTGCCAGCCTTTTCTAGAATTATCACAGTCTGTCTAGAAAAAAATAGACTGAACATACCTCAATGCAGCTTAGCATGCAAACCGTTCCCCCAACTGAAGTTTTCCTGTACTCTTCAGCCCTTGTGAGAACAGCAGTGGATCTTAATTACAAAGTGCTAAGATCATTATCCTCCTTGCAGAAATCTTCATCCCTTTTCTGCCAGAGAGTGAATAGTACACACCGGTACAATTTAAAATAACAAACTTTTGCTTGAGAAAATAAAAACTAACATTTTTTTCACCACACTCACTTTACCCTTCCTAGTACTTAGAGTAGGCAAAGAGAATGACTGGGGGGTGGAGCAAAGGGAGGAGCTATATAGACAGCTCTGCTGTGGGTGCTCTCTTTGCCACTTCCTGTAAGGAAGAAGAATATCCCACAAGTATGGATGAATCCGTGGACTCGATACATCTTACAAGAGAAATAGACTTTACAAACAAAACTAAAATAATTCAAGAAAACCTGAAAATGTTTAAATAGAATGCGACAAGGAAAAAAAAAAAAAAAAAAAAGAGTTTATTATTAATTAAAAATATATTTACTAATTAACGATAAAAGTAAAACATAACACGACCTTGCAAACTTCCAGTATAGTAGTGAGTTTCCTTACCTGTAGAGTGGTCCGCACTGTTACAATAAGTTTCAACCAGTGGGGAAATTTTCCAATCATCTTGCTAAGGAAGGACACAATAGTATCTCCATAATCTGGTTTGTGAAACTCGGCCTCATTCAACCCGTCTATTAGGATAATATAATCTTCATCTGGGATCTTCCTATCTGTGGAGCCAATGAGTGAGAAGTATAGGCAAGCAACAGAGAAAACATTTGGATAAGTGACAAAATGTGATTTGTACGTAGAAGTATACTATAAGCACCAGAAAGCTAATGGCAACATGGTAATGATGCTACCACACCTTGGAACTAAAAAGGGACACACAAGTCAAAATTAAAGGGACACTGAACCCAAATTTTTTCTTTCGTGATTCAGATAGAGCATGCAATTTTAAGCAACTTTCCAATTTACTCCTATTTTCAATTTTTCTTATTTCTCTTACTATCTTTATTTGAAAAAGAAGGCATTTTAAGCTAAGGAGCCAGATATTTTTTGGTTCAGACCCTGGACAGCACTTGTTTATTGGATGGTGAATTTATCCACCAATCAGCAAGAATAACCCAGGTTGTTTACCAAAAATGGTCCGGCATCTAAACTTACATTCTTGCTTTTCAAATAAAGATACCAAGATGAATGAAGAAAATTTGATAATAGGAGTAAATTAGAAAGTTGCTTAAAATGGCATGCTCTATCTGAATCATGAAAGAAAAAAAAATGGGTTCAGTGTCCCTTTAAACTTTCATGATTCAGATAGAGCTTGCAATTTTAAAAAACTTTTCAATTTACTTCCATTAACAAAATGTGGACAGTCTTTTTATATTTACACTTCTTGAGTCACCAGCTCCTACCGAGCATGTGCAAGAATTCACAAAATATAAACGTATATATGCATTTGTGATTTGCTGATGCTGTCACGTGATACAGGAGGAATGGAAATAGACATAACTTTGAAATTTGTCAGAAAAAACAAAATTTGTGCTTACCTGATAAATTTCTTTCTTTCCGGATATGGAGAGTCCACAACCTCATTCCATTACTAGTGGGAATATCACTCCTGGTCAGCAGGAGGAGGCAAAGAGCACCACAGCAAAGCTGTTAAGTGTCACTCCCCTACCCATAATCCCCAGTCATTCAACCGAAGGGAAATGGAAAAGGAATAACACAAAGGTGTAGAGGTGCCTGACGTTTAGTCAAAAATAAATGTCTAAATAAAGGGTGGGGTCGTGTACTCTCCATATCCGGAAAGAAAGAAATGTATCAGGTAAGCATACATTTTGTTTTCTTTCCTAAAATATGGAGACTCCACAACGTCATTCAATTACTAGTGGGAACCAATACCCAAGCTAGAGGACACAGAATGAACAGGAAAGGAGAACAAAACAGGCAGACCTAAACAGACGGCACCACCGCTTGAAGAACCTTTCTTACTTCTCAACCAGAGGGAAAGCGAAGTAGCCTTCTGACCCTTACGCTTTCCTAAGAAACAAACAAACAGGGCAGAAGACTGGAGAAAATCCTTAGTCGTCTGTAGGGAGAATTTTAGAGCACGCACAACATCCAAGTTGTGCAACAGACGTTCTTTATAAGGAGGATTGGGACAGAGAGAAGAAACAACAATTTCCTGATTAATATTTCTATCCGAAACCACTTCAGGAAGAAACCCCAATTTAGTACGAAGAACCGCCTTATCCGCATGAAAGATAAGGTAAGGTGAATCACACTGCAAAGCCGAGGGTTCCTAAACTTTCCGAGCAGAAGAGATAGGAATAAGAAACAAAACCTTCCAAGATAGCAACTTAATATCTATGGAATGCATTGGCTCAAACAGAGTCTGCTGCAAAACTTTAAGAACAAGATTAAGGCTCCAAGGAGGAGCAACAGTTTTTAAACACAGTCCTGATTCTGACCAGGGCCTGACAAAAAAATGTAACATCTGTCACATCTGCCAGATGCTTGTATAACAAAATAGATAATGCAGAAATCTGACCTTTCAGAGAACTGACTGAAAACCGTTTCTATAAATTATAGAAAATTAAATTAACACTTTATTAACAAATATGCAAAAACAAACATTACCATAGGTAGATACTATAGTTCAAAAAGAGTCTGGGTATAATTCCTTCCAGTCCCCACAAATAGGATTTAAGCAATACAGTATCTATCTACAATTTAAAAAAAGATACTATAAAGGCCATAAAGAAACGTGGGAATTCCACTACCAGTTTCTATGAGTCAGTTGCCTTTAAATAGCATCTATATTAAAAAATAAGGGCTATAGAGTCTGTAATGGCGTGTAATTATAATCAGCTTGTATTAGAAAAATCAAAAAAGGTAGGGTGCTTAGTGATTCACAATCAATCCAATTCCCAACAGTATTCACACTGTCTATAAAGCTGTGCGCTCAAAGGCGACCTCCTACCTGCGTACCGCTCTGATTTAACAGAGTCGGCCGATTTCTGACTGAATTCCCTATACAGTATACAATATCTATATGTCACACACACATCGCAGCATACAATTCTTATGTACAATACTACCGGTCATTATCATTATCCTCTTAGTCTATATCAGTAAAAAGAGGTGACCCTGTTTGTAGTGGATATAGACTAAGAGGATAATGATAATGACCGGTAGTATTGTACATAAGAATTGTATGCTGCGATGTGTGTGTGACATATAGATATTGTATATAGGGAATTCAGTCAGAAATCGGCCGACTCTGTTAAATCAGAGCGGTACGCAGGTAGGAGGTCGCCTTTGAGCGCACAGCTTTATAGACAGTGTGAATACTGTTGGGAATTGGATTGATTGTGAATCACTAAGCACCCTACCTTTTTTGATTTTTCTAATACAAGCTGATTATAATTACACGCCATTACAGACTCTATAGCCCTTATTTTTTAATATAGATGCTATTTAAAGGCAACTGACTCATAGAAACTGGTAGTGGAATTCCCATGTTTCTTTATGGCCTTTATAGTATCTTTTTTTAAATTGTAGATAGATACTGTATTGCTTAAATCCTATTTGTGGGGACTGGAAGGAATTATACCCAGACTCTTTTTGAACTATAGTATCTACCTATGGTAATGTTTGTTTTTGCATATTTGTTAATAAAGTGTTAATTTAATTTTCTATAATTTATTCTAATAATGAGTGTATAATTCTACACTTGGCTTAAATGCCAAAATCCCCCCATTCTCCCTAAACTATAACATGAAAACCGTTTCTCCAGACCTTCCTGGAGAAAAGACAAAATTCTAGGAATCCTGACCCTACTCAAAGAGTAGCCCTTAGATTCATACCAATAAAGGTATTTACGCCATACCTTATGGCAAATTTTTCGAGTAACAGGCTTACGAGTCTGGATCATGGTCTCAATGACCGACTCAGAAAACATAACATAACATAACTAAGCGTTCAATCTCCAAGCAGTCAGCTTCAGAGAAACAAGATTTGGATGGAGGAATGGACCCCGAGTTAGAAGGTCCTTCCTCAGAAGAAACCTCCAAGGTGGCAGAGATGACATCTTCCCTAGGTCTGCATACCAGATCCTGCGAGGCTATGCAGGAGCTATTAGAATTACAGATGCTCTCTCTTGTTTGATACGTGCAATAACTTGTGGAAGGAACGCAAACGTTGGAAACAAGTATGCTAGACCAAAATCCCAAGGAACCGCCAGAGCATCTATCAGAGCGGCCTGAGGATCTCTTGACCTTGAACCGTACCTTTGAAGCTTAGCGTTGTGCTGAGACATCATCAGATCCAACTCCGGCAGCCCCCATTTGAGGGTTAACCTGGAGAACACCTCCGGATGTAGAGCCCACTACCCGGGATGAAATGTCTGTCTGCTCAGGAAATCCGCTTCCCAGTTGTCCACTCCAAGAATGTGGATGGCAGCTAGACAACAATTGTGAGCTTCCCCCACTGAATAATCCGTGACACCTCCTTCATGGCTAAGAAACTCCGAGTTCCTCCCTGGTGGTTGATGTAAGCCACTGAGGTGATGTTGTCCGACTGAAACCTGATAAACTGGGCTAAAGACACATGAGGCCAAGCCATCAGAGCATTGAAAATCGGTCTCAACTCTAAGATGTTTATTGGGAGACCAGACTCCTCCCAAGTCCATAGTCCCTGCACCTTTAACGATTCCCAGACTGCTCCCCAGCCTAGCAGGCTGGCGTCCGTGGTCACAATCACCTAGGAAGGTCTCCGGAAGCATGTTCCCTGAGACAGATGCTCCTGAGCAAGCCACCATGGGAGAGAGTCTCTTGTTGTCTGGTCTAGATCTATCCTCTGAGACAGACCTGAATGGTCTCCGTTCCATTGTCTGAGCATGCATAAATGCAGAGCTCTCAAATGGAATCTAACAAAGGGAATGATGTCCATAGAAGCAGCCATCAGACCAATTACCTCCATACATTAAGCTACTGATGGTCGAACAGTAGACTGAAGAGAGAGACAAGAGGAATCTTGGATTTTCTGACCTCTGTCAGAAAATGTTTCATAGATAGGAAATCTATTATGGTTCCTATGAAAACCACCCTTGTAGCTGGAACAAGGGAACTCTTCTCCAGATTCACTTTCCATCCGTGGGAATGTAGAAAAGACAACAAGATCTCTGTATGAGAGTTTGCTTGTTGAAAAGATGGTGCCTGAACCAATATGTCGTACTGGAACATTAACAATCACTCCCAGGGAGAAAAGGTCCTGAACGCAGTTCAAGAAAGCCTCTCTTTTTACCTGGTCTGCAGATAATCTTGAGAGGAGGAATCTGCCCCTGGGAGGGAAAGTTTTGAATTCTATTTTGTAACCCAGAGATATGTCCAAAGCCCAAGGATCAGGGACATCTCATATCCACGCTTGACAAAACAGGGAAATTCTGCCCCCCACTTGATCGAATCCCGGATCAGGGGCCGACCCTTCATGCTGACTTAGACTCAGCCGAGGGTTTCTTTGCTGGTTTCCTCTTATTCCAAGATTGACTGGGTTTCCAAGAGGACTTGGACTATTCCTGCTTGGAAGAGGGAGAGGACAACTTTTGACCTTTGAAGTTACGAAAGGAACAAAAACTACTTTGACGTCCTTTAGGTCTGTTCTTCTTGTCTTGTGGTAGAAAAGACCCTTTTCCACCCGTAATATGAGAAATTATTTCTGCCAGACCAGGTCCAAACAAGGTCTTACACTTGAAAGGAAGCGCCAGAAGCTTGGACTTGGAGGTAACATCAGCTGACCAAGATTTTAGCCACAAAGCCCTGCGGACTAAGACAATGAAGCCAGACATAAAGGAATTGGCTAGTTTGAAAGCCTTAATCCTGTCTTGGATCTCCTCCAACGGAGTCTCTACTAAAATGGATTCAGAAAAGGCGTTGCACCAATAAGATGCCGCACTTGCTACTGTGGCAATACAAACTGCAGGTTGCCATTGAAGACCTTGATGGACATACATCTTTTTCAAATAAGCCTCCAGCATTTTGTCCATGGGATTCTTAAAGGAGCAGCTATCCTCTATAGGGATCGTAGTTCTCTAAGCCAGAGTAGAAATAGCCCCTTCTACTTTAGGCACCGTGCACCATGAATCTTTAATGGAGTCAGCAACAGGAAATATCTTTTTTTTTAATTTTTTTTTTTATATTTTTATTTTTATTGAGGTTTCAACAGACAAATCACAAGATAAAAAGGGAGTACAACATACTCAGTTAGTAAATACAAAGAATTTCAAGTACTATACAATATTGAGTGTATACAGGTAATCCAAAAAACAAGAAAATAAGCATTAGTAAACCATTCTAATGTAAAATGGTGATTTGCCACATTAAGTGTGAACCTTCTATTAAGCTCAGGAGGCCACTCTTGGACCTCACACATAAGTAGTATAAACCAGTAGGAAATATCTTTTTAAAGACGGGAGACGGGGGGAAAGGTATCCCTGGCTTCTCCCATTCCTGTGAAATAATCTCTGTCACACGGTCTGGAACAGGAAACACTTCCACAGAGGAAGGAACATCATAGTATTTATTAAGTTTACTAGACTTCAAAGGATTGAAAACAACAGAAGTATCGGAGTTGTCCAAAGTAGCCAATACCTCCTTTAACAGTACACAAAGGTGTTCAAGCTTAAATCTGAAATTTACTTCTTCAGTATCAGATGAAGGAATAATACTGTCCAAATCTGAGATTTCACCCTCAGAGGCTACTAGGGAACAAGGAACAGTAGGAGAAATATCAGGATGAAAAAAGGTGCCAGAAGAACAAAGATTTCTCTACCGCCCTATAGATAAAGCACGGGCGGGAGCTGTGGACTCTTCCTGTCAGAAGGAAAGAAAATGATTAGGTAAGCATAATTTATGTTTTTCTTCTTAAACGGGAAGAGTCCACAGCAGCATTCATTACTTTTGAGAAAACAATACCCAAGCTAGAGGACACTGGATGCAAACAAAGGGTGGGTACAAAAAAGGCAGCTCCTTCGAAATGTACCACAGCCTGAAATTACTCAACACCCCACAAAAACTACATATGACAAGGGAAAAACCGGAAGCCCGGTAACCACTTATCAGTCACGCAACCTGCAAAGCCGTGCTAGAGACCACTCAGAACCAGAGTCTGCTGAGCAAAAAGGCTTCCGAGGAGTCAGCCCTGCGGCACTCAACTCCCACAGAAAACATTTCTGACCTAAAAAAAAAAAAACTCCATCAACCCCCAAGAGGAAGAGTAGAGGAACCCAGAAGAGATCCGAAGAACCATCCAATACGGGCTCAAGACAAACTGGTCAAAAATCCCTATCTACCCCCGAGAGGGAGAATAGAAGACCCCATGAGATAGACAAAAGGCCCCATTCAGCTAGAGCAACCCGAGGTTGCAACAGGACCACTGTCCAGGGAAACAAATTCCTTAAGAGGACAAGGACCAGAAGTTAGGTCCATAGTCAGGAGAAAACGTCACTAGGATGACCGGAAAGTAACCCTCATATTACTGACACAGCACCATACCAACCATGGTGTTCCAGAAAACCGTGAGTTCCCCCTTGCAACCTAGACAAGTCAAAACCTGTCAGGCTAGACAAGCATAGACAAGCAGAGACAGAAAAACTGTCCTAGCAGCTAAAAAGAGAGCTCTCCAAGAGGGCATAGAGCCACCTGTGAGCAAAACTCACGATGACCAATCACCAGGCAGCAAAGCTGTCCTGACCCCTCGTGGGACAAATCCCACAGAGGAGTGCAGAAACATCTCGACAACAGCTCCTTCCAAAGAGCATTCCAATCCGACAGCAGACACAGCCAGTAGAGAGATGGGCACAAAGAGTCCCATCATTAAAGAGGAGGACAGATTCAATACCAGCAAATGGTCCATACTGCAAAAAGCAGACTGATCTCCGGCCTTCCTTCCAGGATAACGGTCCCAGCCCAAAAGAGAAAGACCGAAAACTAGAGTCTCAGACCTTTGGAAGAAAAATGATGCATCTACGAGGATTCAAATCTCCAGAGTAGAACCCTGACCAAACTGGTAGGTTCTCCTGAACCATGACAGGAACCTCATGCTCGGGTCCAAGGACCCCTACATAGCAGCCTTCCATAAAGAAGGAACACTCCTCAAGGGAAGAAGTACTCTGACCCACAGCATTCCAATACCAGAATCCATTCCATGAGTCTGAGAATGCAAGAGAGGGAAAAAAAAAAACCTATGAGGCGAAAAAACAAAAGGACCCACGGGTCCTTCAGATACTGAGGTACCTCCCAATCCAGGAGAACACATTAAAACCCTTTCCTCACCCTAGGTGAGAAGAAGAGGATTAGGCAATGGTAACCACCCTACCAATAGAGGAAAAACCCCAATATTGTCAGTCCAGTTGGTACCACAACTGGAGCCTACCAGAAATATCAGATGTCCCAGCAGACAAGTAGGGATCCGTCAGAAACCTCAAACTAAAGCCTCAGGCTGATGTAAATTTTCCATGAGAGTCAGAAACATCCCCCCACTCCAAAGAGACACGGGGGAAAACCGAACCCTAAGGTTAAACAGGACCATCCATATCCTTTCCAGGCAAGAGACATGGTCCTAAGCCAGAGTCCTCAAAAAAACGTAAACAAACTGAAGATCTAAGCTCCTGAGGAACCCATAAGCTGCCTCCTATGGTTAAATCCTTAGGTGTAAAGAACCTATCAACATCCACAAACCCAGTGAACTGAAAAAGACTCCCCACCGGTTTAGAAAAAGGGCAACCAGTACCCCTGGATCACAAGGTAATCCATGTAGACAGGCCTAACAACCTGACCCACACACTGGAGAATATAAATGGTCAATTTCCAGACCCAAACAAGCGAAAAGACTGCAACTGGCCCCAGACCTCCTACCCTTAAGCCTGAAGGGCTAGATCTGTAATAAGATCGACGGATAGCATCCGAGAGTCTAAAGACCATGGTAAGACAAGGAGAAGTTCTTATCTCCCGACATCCCTGAAATGGAATAACATCGGGAGCCTTGCAGCTCCTTGTAGAAAGGCAGGGTAGCCCCTGCACTCTACGTACTAGAGCAAACGAAACAGTGAGAAAAAAGGAAGAAGGACATGCCCGCACTTCCAGAACAAAGGACCCAACCCACGGGAGGGAAGCAATATCACCACCGCAAAAGGAATGCGACTAGGCCACAGAGTTGTCATCCAGAGATACCGCAAGTGAAGAAGCAAATCTTCCACCAGATACTAGACTTCCAGAAGCCAATCCCATTTTCAGACTCCAAAGGAATCAAACCTACAATTCCGAGGCCCCAGGGACCCTAGGAACCACAATGAAGCTGAAAAAAAAAAGGTCACGCATCACAAGCAAGAGTGCCAGAAAAAAACCAACTTATATCGGAGCTCACAACCTTCCTTCTGGAAGCATTGGATCTATGCCCCAGGCCACATACTTCGTAATAGGATCCGAGTCCATAATACTGAGCCATAAGAGACATTCTCTCTTTATTTTTATTTTTTTTAAATCCGACAGGAGCACTACAAGGGTGGCAAGAAAACAGTAGACATCGCCCGACCAGTACCTGCCTGGTACAAGAACACTCCAGAACTCTCTAAGGTCCAAGAAAAATCAACCCGAAGGTTCGATAATATGAACTAAAAAACATAACCTCGGTCTTAACCAAAGTGCACAAAGTGCCCATGCGACCACAAAATCGCAAGTATCAGTTCCACAGAAAGAACATTCCCAGAACGGAAGTTATATCAGACGTGAGCTTATACAAACAAATCAAATACATCCTATCCAGATTAAAAAATAAAAGTAAGGCAGCACCCGTGGGTGAATGCCCAAGGAAAAAAGGTACGCCAACCGGACCAGTCGATCAGAGGCCCCCTTCACCCAAGCTCAGAACAGGAACCGATACATAAAAGAAAGAAAAATGGAGATGTCAAAGGAGATTAGCTTTATCCCCAAGCGTCTAATCCAGTTTCCCATCCGGCATCTAAGGCCTCGGATCCCTCTGCCCACTAGGACTGGGATCCTCTAGCCATCCCAAAACATGTCGTAGTAGAACACAAAGACGTGCCAACCTATAAAGGAAGGCAAAATTATCCCTCGCCGGATCGACAAAAGACTCCAGCTCCAAAGTTGTGGCCCCTGAAGCCTCAGAGACCCATGCTTCCCCAGGAGGCCGAACTGATTTGGGCAATCCCACGCCCGACGGGCCCTGGTTGACAGAACACAGACAGTATCTTAAAAATATTTTACTTGGGAGATACAAATGAGCCAGGGCCATAGATATGGCCATGCGGAACCATGCCGTAACCTCTGGAGGAAACAAGCCACCCTCCGGAGGAGTAAAGGCCATAGGGACACCTGCTTGTGCAGCAAAGGAAAGTTCTGGGACCCGTGCCTCACAGGACCTAGAATCCTTGTGGGGGCGTATGGGTCAATGCACTCTGAGGACCCTGAATCGGGAGAAGAGAGTACTCTGGAACGGCAATCGGAACATAACTGATGGGCATGGATAACATGGGCCATTTCATATTCATCATAAGACGCATTTTCCGCATCTGAGACATCCATGTCTAAAAAATAAGAATCCTCCATCTTGGGATTACAAAAATGACAAACACTAACTGGAACCTTTTTTACACCCCAAATAGCTGGGGCACTCACCACCTCCTGTGAACCAGACAACCAACGAGCAAACTCTCTCTGTCGCCACAAAGTCAGCATACGGAAGTGAAAAACAACGTAACCGCACCCGGTCATGAGGTGCACCGTGCAAGTCATAAAAAGAGCGCCAATTAATTAAAGATGGCGTCAATTAATGATAAGGCCGAAATGTTCCAAAAAGCCATGAGCCTAAAGTATTACTACACATCAGCAGATAGAACCACATAACAAACATGATTAAAGTCCCCCCTGTTCAATAACCCCCCTCAGAGGATATTAACCCATGATTCCTATTTTAAGATAAAAGGAGTCCCACTGGGACCCTACCTTCTCGTTAACATCACACTCACATAATGAAGTAAAATTAAACGGAATCTACGCCGTGGAACAGGAACACGGCCCTTCAAGTGTGACAGATAGAAGCCTCACCTCTGACATGGACTTGAGTGAATAAAGGCAGGCAGTGAAACTCGTCAACACTGATTGCCAAGGAGCTGTTAATATGAGTCGGGATGGTTTTGCAGAAAGACTCTCCCGGCATCTCTGGACTCTAACCTTCATCCATGCTCTCGCTGAGAGGCTGACAGGACTACTTAAAACTCTAGTCCCATTTCGAAGAGTACTACCCTCCATAAGAGACTATCTCAAACTTCTGACACTTCTCTGCCAACCTCCTGTGACGAAAGGCAAAGAATAACTGGGGGATGAGGGAAGTAGGGGAGGTGTTTGAAGCCTTTGGCTGGGGTGTCTTTGCCTCCTCCTGGTGGCCAGGTTCTGAATTCCCAAAAGTAATGAATGCAGCTGTGGACTCTTGCAGTTTAAGAAGAAAAGAAAGAACAGAGTAACCAACTCTGGCTTTCTGTACCATGGGCAGCAATGTACTGGAGATAGTTCACCTCCCAATAATTCCAATTATTTCAATGATCTATCTATGCAAAACTGAAAAAATTACCTAAAAAGTTATTATTCTAAAAATGAAAAACATTATTTAAATAGATTTAACATCGGTCTTACTGACTAGTGATTTACATTGTGATTTAAATCAATTTGATTTAAATGAAATATAATTTAAAAAACTAATTAAGAAATAATTACTTTACATTTAAGTTTGTCTACCATTTTACCATATACTTTACATTCTTTTGCTTTTTTAAATATATAAACACATGCACATACACACATATATATATATATATATATATATATATACATACATACACACACATATATATACAATGCGTACATGCACACACATTTTTTTTTTAAAGCTCACATATATGGGGCTAGATTTATCAACGCCCCAACGTATACGCGCCCCTGTACGCCTCAGCTCGCCTGTGGCGGGGCGAAATTACCCGCAGGTAATTAACATTGCACACGAGCGCAATTTTGCGCTTGCGTGCAATCCCGCCCCCTGCCCGCGTACAGCCAATCACGCGCGGGCAGGAGCTGTCAATCTCCTCGGTCGAGTCCGACCGAGGAGATTGACAGCTCCTGCCCGCGCGTGATTGTCTGATACCTGATGTCTGACTCCTGACACCTGTGAGAACTTGCTGCCGCAGGGGCTTGATAAATCTAGCCCATATTGTGTCTGATAAATGTATTATGCGGGTTTAATGACACTGCACTCAAACATTCAGCCATGACGGCAGGCCTTTTTTAATTTAGCTGTTTTAAGTTTCAATTTACTTTAAAAAAAGTTTTTACTTACTGGACAAAAAAAAAATCAAAATGTAGATGCTGCTTTTCTATAGGTATAATAGTTTTATTTTGAGTTCTGTATCCCTATCAAAGCACAAAGAGGGCACCTACCTTTCCATAGGCTTTCGAGGGGCTCAAGGATGCCCCTTCGGAGCGAAGCTGCTGGGTCCTGCACACAGGAGCGTAGACTCAGTAAACTCTGCAGATGTGGTTCACGCAAAAGCTGCTCTCTATAAGCCACAAGTTGGGGAGCACGGCAAAGGAGAGCAGCAACATTGTGCACAAACTCTGGTACCAGGCAAGTATACGCATTGTCCGCTTGGCAGTAATGATAGGCCACCACCTGAGAGAAAGAATGAATATTAAAAACTTAAAAGATTCTAACCACAGGGCATCCCAAAGACTGTTTCCTTCTATGGATCAATCAATAGTCTGCCCCTTTTCTGCAGAAAGCTTATAATTAAGGGGTCAATTCTATTGTGTTTATCTGCTGTTTATTCTACTATATCAACAGTTCCAAAATGTACACATATAAGTAAATTACTTTTTTTAACCTTTAACTGAAGCAATTCAATTACTTAATCCTAATTATTTTACTGATCAGCTATGACAACAATATTACTATATGGCGTTACATGATGTGTAACTACAAAACTGACCACAGTCATAATAATTTATTCTTAAAGGGACATGAAACTTATTTTTTTCTGTCATGATTCAAATAGAGCATCTGATTTTAAGCGCTTTCCAATTTACTTCTAGTATCTAATTTGTTTTGAACTCTTGGTATTTATTGAATAGAATTCCAAGGTAGGCTCAGGAGCAACTGATTGTTGGCTGCACATAAATTCCTGTTATTGGCTCACAATATGTGTTCAGCTAGCGCCAATGTATTGCTGATCTTTAACAAAGGATACCAAGAGAATGAAGCAAATGTGTTAATAGAAGTCAATTGGACAGTAAAATGACATTATCTATCGGAATCATAAAAAGAAAAATGCTGTTTTATGTCCCTTTAATCTTTCTTCTACAGGGTATCGCACAAAAGGCTCAATCCCAACCTGCAGGCTATTCCTGAGAAATCGGAATGACCATGTCATCAGCAGGGTTTCACTAGAAATTAGCTCAGAGATAGGATAGGTAATCTAAAACTAGTTTCATTTTTAGGTCAGGCAATGCGGGGAAATGCAGAGGCTGCTTTTCCTGGAAACAGGTCAAACTCACGTTTTGATTTATTTAAAAAATGTGACAGATTATCCTACTAGACAGAGTCCATTCTATACTAGACTGAAATAGTAACTCACACTGCCCTGCTAAAAACAAGCAGTCCTTTCTTCCTTAGCATGATTCAGAAATTGTCACCACAGAGTAACAAATACAGCCCCCAAAAATTGCAGTGCGCCCTAATATATATATATATATATAGATACACACACACACATATATATATATATATATACACACACATAAATATATATATATATATATATATATATATATACACACACACACTGTGGCATAGCAAGGTGTATTCACTTCACAGTCCCAAGAAATATTTTCCCAGTACCTGTGCTGCTATCCTCCTCATGGCTTCCTCTTGTCGGCGACGCATTTCTGGTGTGCCAGGGCAGCTACCGCTGGAAATGCTGGAATGAGTCTGCCCTGTTTGAGTCAGGTCATGGTTTGCCTCAGAATCTGCGTGACACAGAGGAGAGCTGGTGGGTATGATTATAACTGATAGGCAGATTATGTGCTAAATGCAGAGAAAAGCTTAGGGGTTATAACGAATACAGGAGCATCAGTATAAAAGTAGCATGTAAACAGTACAGTATAGCAGACACATTCAAATAATACTTATATTGAAGAGGATGTGAGCAACACAAAAAGACAGGTTGAACCCCTCTAGTACCCCAAAAAGGGTGCTTATGATTAAATAATGTTATGTGGACTCCCCAGTTTTAGCAACTACTATCCTCCTTATGTATACTTTCTTCAGATTCATTTTGAGAACATACTAAACCCAATTTTTTTCTTTCATGATTCAGATAGATAGCAAAATCCAGTACCAGTGTGTGAATACCAAAGCAATAAGAATCATCTGAAGGTAGGGTAGATAGGTCTGGGGATCAACACAGGACCAAATAATGTTTGAAAAAGAAAGTAAAGGGAACAGTCAACTCTGAAGGGCTGATTCGCCCCAGACAACAACACTGATGAGATAGAAAGATATGAAAAGGAAGCTACTTTACATAACTATTCAAGTGGGACACATGGTAAGTTGCCAAAAGAAAGTCCCCAACATTCAAGACATGGATTCATGATATATTTTCATTTTATTAAGTATAGTTTACTTTTAAGTTAATACCTGCAATGGGATAAAATACTTTCATGTATTTTCCATCTTTTCACTTGAGAAATGTTAATCAGTTAAAAAAAAAAAATGGACCAGGAGGGACACAAACCAAAAACATTTGGGAAACACTGTTCTAGAGTCCCTGCAAGCTTAGACCGTTTCCGGGTCCAACTTATAGATCACAGGATCAGGAGAGGAGAGACTTCAATGTTAGAAGCTGCCTCCTAAGAACTTTTGGAGAAAAACATGTTTATTAATTTGGAGTCATTACTCTCTTACATGTAGAAACAAAATGGTGGTCCAAAAACACACTTTACATAGGTTAGCATGAAAAGCCTTGCCATGTTACTGTGTACTGTAAAATAGTTTCCAATACCAGCTGCAGAGTATGCAATGTATGAGAAATTGCTTATTTTTGTATATGAAATAGCTGGTTTTGCTCTTTGAATCCACAACCCATTAAAATGGGTTGAGTTTCCAGAGAAATCAGATCTCCTTATTTTATCACTTTGTGTAGACATACACGTTTCTTTATATTATCTCTGTCTGTATACCAAAGACCAATACTTAGGGCCCGATTCTAAAAAGGTATCTGGGCTGGTGGGATTCTATAAGAATGCTTGCCAGTCCTAACAAAATTATTCAACAAAAACCTTATTTTATCAAAAATCATATTAACTATGCACAGCATAAACTGCAATTTAAGTACACTGTATGGGCAAAAAAAGCAAGAAATTTGTACTTAAAAGTACAAAATACAAAGCAAATTGTTTTGTAAAATGGGCTGTACATTGGTGTTCCATAGGCGTGTATGAAATGGTCTCTCAATTCCGAACCTAATTCTTTAAACATTTTCGCCCTACAGTTACTTTTAGCCCTAAAAAAAAACTAATTTACTCTGAAAGGAAAACCTATACATACAAAAATAACAACAAATTTAAGGTACAGTCCAATGAAAACAGTGTAATTTGATTTGTATTAGGCATAAATAATATTAAACCTACACCAGGGTCTCCCTCTGTACTTCGTACTCCATTGCTAACTTTTACGTAACAGAGAACTCTGTGTTTATATGGGAGAAATCGTGCCACTTGCAGGGACAACCCCTTTTTTAATAGAATTCCATGAGTGTCAGTGTGAAAAACCAAGTCTAGACTTGCAAATTTTAACAGTTGAAAAATAAAATGTCATTACTTATCTCTCATAACCCACAACTAGGAGTATAATTTCTTCTGCTTTTGTATAGCTTGTACTTAAAGAGACATGAAATACAAAATGTTTATTTAATGATTTAGGTAGAACATACCATTTTCCAGTTTACTTCAATTATCAAATTTGTTTAATTCTCTTGGTATCATTTATTGAAGGTGCAGCAATGCCCTGCTGGTTTCTATTGAACACATGGGTGAGCCAATGACAAATCGGTATATATATGCAGCTACCAATCAGCAGCTAGAACCTAGGTTCTTTGATGAAAGGTTTATCTAGGTAAGCTCAGGAGCAGCAACGGATAACAAGAGAAGGAAGAAAATCAAATAATAGAAGTAAATTTGAAAGTTGTTTAAAATTGTATGCTCTGCTTAAATCATGAAAGTTTAATTATTACTTTACTGTCCCTTTAAGTATAGAAACTTTCAGTATAGGTGGGGACACCACAGCCAAAAACAAATTCAGGGTACACTGTCCTTTTAAGACATATTTTTTTTTTGTATGAAGACAGACCAATATTCTTTTGACCTATAACCTTGACAGGGGGTAATGGGTAATTAAAGGGACAGTCTAGTATAAATTAAACTTTCATTTTTCAGATAGGACTTTTAATTTTAATCAACTTTCCAATTTACTTTTATCATCAAATTTGCTTTTTTCTCTTGGTATTCTTAGTTTAAACTAAACATAGGTAGGCTCATATGCTAATTACTAAGCCTTTGAGGGCTGCCTCTTATCACATGCTTTTTAAATCTCTTTTCAACACAAAGAGACAGAAAGTACACATGGGCCATATAGATAACACTGTGTTCAGGCATAGCGGGTTATTTAAGATTTAGCACAAAACAATGCTAAATTTAAGACAATAGATAATAAACAGTCACAGTCATGTGATCAGGGACTGGAAGAAGGCTCTTAGATACAAGGTAATCACAGAGGTAAAAAGTATATTAATATAACTGTTGCTTATGCAAAACTGGGGAATGGGTAATAAAGGGATTATCTATCTTTTAAAACAGTAACAATTCTATGGTAGACTGCCCCTTTAATGCTGCAACAATAAAGAAGCACTGGAGTCAGGGGAAGAGCCTTAACTTGTAGAAATTGGGTAAATATTCCTAGGCTCAAGAAGGAATTAACTGCTCAGTGGTCACAGCTTGTGTTACCCTGAACACCCACCTTCTGGCAGCACTCTCGGAAGCTCAGATCTTGTACCGCAAGATTGCAGCTGTGCATTTTACAAATGTAACACCTTGTGTGCTTGTGCTAAATGAAGTGCTGCCGCAGCCACACAACATGAATACACTGTATGCCTAAGCAAGAAATGGTAATATCTGCCCCCCCATCAGGCACACTTGTACTATATAAATTAATTTCTAAAAAGTACTGTTTACAGATCTATAATTTAAAAGGTGTAATAGTTGTAGAATTTCCAATAGACACAGGAGAACCAGACATACAAAACTGAAGTCTTCCATATGATCACCCCATATATGATGGAAGATCACGTCAGACCGTACAACGTTTGCACTTAGGGAAGAAAAAAACAGGTCCCTTAGCAGCAGGGTGAGCAGGACGTGGAAAGCAATGGGGTTAGCATAATTCTAAGTCCAGGCTAACTTAATATCATGAATACATCTAATCACAGTAGCTGAAGGGATGGAATGAGTAAGGGGAGGGCATGTATTTCACGTACAACTGATCAATCTGTCTGTATATACCAATAGTCCTGCTTCATGGTCGGTCATGAGAGAATGTGAAAGAAAACTAATTAAGGGACACTGTACTGTTAAAACCATGGCTTTGCTTACTAAATCCTTCACCTGGTGTTCTCAAGGACATGCCCACAAAAATGGTCTGAGTCTGCAGGTAAAGCAGACACCAGCTAATGTTATCAATATTTAAACATAGTAAGGTATTGAAATGCTAATTATGGCTTGGCACAACCAGCTATTTTAGATTAAACACTTTGTCTCTCACCTATCCCCACTGAGAGATGAATTAGCGCTATTGTCTCCTGTTTACATAACTTTTGTACAAGAAACATATTTGTTACTCATATTTTCTGTGTATGTGTTGGTTTCTACAGACAAAAACAGCTATTTCAAATGACAAAGACAATGCCCATTTCATACAATATTAAATAAATATAGAGTAAAGGGCAGAATAAAATATTTGACCACTGATGGTACAAAATCTAGAAATGTAGAGAAGGGAATGATCTATTATCCTACATTTATGTATGTTGGAGGTTCACAGTTACCTCCCCATATTGTAGAATTTTTTTAAGCCAAAAATAATCAACTGATTTAGGTTATTAAAACAATGTTAAAGAGAGATTATATTGTATATATAAACATGTTAGAGTATGCATCAGTCCACCAAGGATAGATTTACAAAAACATTCTTATGCTTTGATCAGGATTTCCCTTCCCACAGAAGGAGGGGGCAGCGTCACAGTGTGACTGACGTCTTTATGCACTAGTACAGGTGGCCCTCGTTTTACAATGGTTCATTTTACACCGTTTCAGAATAACAACCTTTTTTCCCAGTCATGTGACTGCTATTGAAAAGCATTGAGAAGCAGTGCATTTATTAAAATAGCCAGTAGGTGGAGCTGTCCGCTTGAGTTGCAGCAAAGCCAAGCAAGCTGCACTAGTACAGGTGGCCCTCGTTTTACAATGGTTCATTTTACACCGTTTCAGAATAACAACCTTTTTTCCCAGTCATGTGACTGCTATTGAAAAGCATTGAGAAGCAGTGCATTTATTAAAATAGCCAGTAGGTGGAGCTGTCCGCTTGAGTTGCAGCAAAGCCAAGCAAGCTGAAATTAATCAGTTTAACCAGACCTGAGCTATCGAGCAGATTTCAAAGGAACAAGATCTTCCTGTCTATAAATCAGTCCAGTTTGGAATGCATAGAAAGAACTGTTTGCAGAAAAATGCAAGTGAAGTCTGTGTTGTGTGATTATGTTATTAGGTTTATAATGCTGTTTAGCAAATGTTTTTGTTTATTTAACTTAGTTTAATTATATATTCTGTGTTGTGTGATTATTTTATCAGGTTTATAATGCTGTTTAGCATTTAAAGTCTTTATTTCAAAGCTTTAAAAATAATGTATTAGGTGTTACTTATGACAATTTTGAGAGTGGCCTGGAACCTATCTCCCTCACTTCCCATTGACTTACATTATAAACTGGGCTTCAATTTACAACGGTTTCGATTTACAACCATTCCTTCTGGAACCTAACCCCGGCGTAAACTGAGGGCTACCTGTATTTAACCCTACAATCTCCCCAGTCATGTATTTTCAAGATGGACTATCTATATTGCTGCTCATGAAAAGCAGTATTATTGTTAGTAATAACAGTATTGATACTTAGGTGTGTAGTGCTCTCCTCAGGACCTATTTAATGGGCACACAACCTGGACGATTTTACGGACTACCACGCTAAAATTTAAGGCAATATTAAGAAATAAATAGATAATACTATTTTTAATATTTGTATGCAATTCATTTGTGATTTGAACAAAACAGAAAATAATAGAAAATGTTTATATTGCAAAGTAATTGCATTGCCCCACCTAGCTACTTCACAATGACACCCGACTGTCAACATTTTGTGTGGAGAACACTGGAGTGGATACTATTGTGAAACAGGAATCAACAACATGTTCTTCCATCATAACTTACATGTGATCGGCTGCTTTTAAGCATATAAGAATATGAATGCGTATTTATGAAAATAGATTTATATTTAGCTAGGGAATTAATAAATTTATGTACGAGTGTTTAATACGTCTGTTTAATAAAATAAAATAAACTCAGCAGAATCAATAATTATAACCTCAAAGAAAAGACAAGGGGAGCCCAATTCTCTATAATCTACTGTACTTGTGCTAAAAAACATATATGTTCATGCCTCATATACATGAACAGGGTTGTGTTTGGTTAGCAAGAATCCTTTTTTCTTTTCAGTAACTTCCCTGTCCCCCAGAAAAAGAATAAAAATAATGCAAAGCTTCATTATTTATTGCAATTGTCTTCACAGATATAAAGCAGCAGGTTCGTGCAGCCTCCAATGTGTTTAATATCCCTTTAAAGCCATGAATTGCTAAATATTATTGAGGTTTTTATCTTGTAGCTAAATTAGAAGACGAGCCAAAGACTACCGCCATATAGAACTAAAAACGTACTGCTTTGGGCTCAATTTTTAAATTCCCTGCCTGAATTTTACATTGTACATGAGCGCTATTTTGAACTCGCGTGCAACCCACTGACCACACACAACCAATCAAATGCACACAACCAATCAAATGCGGGTAGGAGCTGTCAATTTCCCCCAGACTAGACCTGGGAGATTGAAATCCTCCAATGAAGAGGGTAGGGAAGCAGCCAGTCTGATGACCGCTGCTTGATAAATACAGACTAAAAGGTTCTCTTGTGAGAACCGGCAAACAAAGGGAGGAGAAGGGCTTAATAAATAGACATGTGCAACGCAAAAAAAAATTGTTTAGTTTTCATTAGTTAAATAAATAATTTCGTTTGGCAAATTA
The DNA here is from genome assembly GCF_027579735.1 of Bombina bombina. Taxonomy (NCBI): domain Eukaryota; kingdom Metazoa; phylum Chordata; class Amphibia; order Anura; family Bombinatoridae; genus Bombina; species Bombina bombina. The sequence continues at coordinate 1,179,783,843 of NC_069499.1, read as the reverse complement.
GTTTAGTTAAATAGTTTTTTCGGATCCGTTCGTTATTCATATTCATTCTATTCTAAAATTTTGAATAGAATAATGCATATGAATAAAGAATGGATACGAAAAAAACCAAAGGATCCAAAAAAAAGATTTAACTTAACATAACTAATATGCCACCAATTGCCTAAACAAAATCATCTAAAACCGCCGCCGCCACCACCCACATCACCGACACTAAATAAAGATATTAACCCCTAAACCGCCATCCCCCCACATCGCCAACACTAACTAAATCTATTAACCCCTAAACCGCAGTTCCCCCGACACTAACTAAACCTATTAACACCTAAACCGCAGTTCCCCGACACTAACAAAACCTATTAACCCCTAAACCGCAGTTCAGACACTAACTAAACCTATTAACCCCTAAACTACAGAACACCCACATCGTCAACACTAACTAAAACACTAAATAGATCTATTAACCCCTAAACTGCCATACACCCACATCGCCAACACTAAACTTATTAACCCCTAAACCGCTGCCCCCACATCACAGCAACCTAAATTAAACTATATTAACCCCTAAACCTAACACCCCCTAACTTTAACATAATTAAAATAGACATAAATTAAAGGGACACTAAACTCAGATTTTTTACTTTCATGATTCAGATAGAACATGCAATTTTAAGCAACTTTCTAATTTACTCCTATTATCATTTTTTCTTTGTTCTCTTGCTATCTTTATTTAAGAAGCAGGAATGTGATGCATAGGAGCCAGCCCATTTTTGGTTGAGAACCTGGGTTATGCTTGCTTATTGGTGGGTAAATGTCAGCCTCCAATAAGCAAGCACTATCCATGGTGCTGAACCTAAAATGGGCTGGCTGCTAAGATTTACATTCCTACTTTTAAAATAAAGATAGCAAGAGAACAAAGAAAAATTGGTAATAGGAGTAAATTAGAAAGTTGCTTAAAATGTCATGCTCTATCTGAATCTGAGAGAAAAAAAATTGGGTTCAGTGTTCCTTTAAAGTTACAATTATTAACTATCGGCTAGATTTAGAGTTTGGCGTTAGCCGTCAAAACCAGCGTTAGAGGCTCCTAACGCTGGTTTTGGGCTACCGTTGGTTTTTAGAGTCAGTCAGGAAAGGGTCTAAAGCTCACTTTCCAGCCGTGACTTTTCCATACCGCAGATCCCCCTACGCCATTTGCGTATCCTATCTTTTCAATGGGATCTTTCTAACGCCGGTATTTAGAGTCGTGGCTGAAGTGAGCGTTAGAAATCTAACGACAAAACTCCAGCCGCAGAAAAAAGTCAGGAGTTAAGAGCTTTCTGGGCTAACACCGGTTTATAAAACTCTTAACTACTGTGCTCTAAAGTACACTAACACCCATAAACTACCTATGCACCCCTAAACCGAGGTCCCCCCACATCGCCGCCACTCTATTAAATTTTTCCCTATGTACCCCTAATCTGCTGCCCCTAACACCGCCGACCCCTATATTATATTTATGAACCACTAATCTGCCGCCCCCAACGTCGCCGCCACCTACCTACAATTATTAACCCCTAATCTGCCGACCGGACCTCACAGCTAATATAATAAATGTATTAACCCCTAATCCGCCTCACTCCAGCCTCACTAACCCTATAATAAATAGTATTAACACCTAATCTGCACTCCCTAACATCGCCGACACCTAACTTCAAGTATTAACCCCTAATCTGCCGTCCAGACCTCACCGCTACTCTAATAAATGTATTAACCCCTAAAGCTAAGTCTAACCCTAACACTAACACCCCCCCTAAGTTAAATATAATTTAAATCTAACAAAATAAATTAACTGATATTAAATAACTTATTCCTATTTAAAGCTAAATACTTACCTGTAAAATAAACCCTAATATAGCTACAATATAAATTATAATTATATTGTAGCTATTTTAGGATTAATATTTATTTTACAGGCAACTTTGGATTTATTTTAACCAGGTACAATAGCTATTAAATAGTTAATAACTATTTAATAGCTACCTAGTTAAAATAATTACAAAATTAGTTAAAATAATTACAAAATTACCTCTTAAATAAATCCTAACCTAAGTTACAATTAAACACTACACTATCAATAAATTAATTAAATAAAATACCTACAATTAAATCTAACACTACACTATCAATAAATTAATTACATGAAATACCTACAAATAAATACAATTAAATAAACTAACTAAAGTACAAAAAATAAAAAAATTAATTACAAACATAATAAAAATATTACAATTTTAAGCTATTTACACCTACTCTAAGCCCCCTAATAAAATAACAAAGCCCCCCAAAATAAAAAAATGCCCTACCCTATTCTAAAATTAAAATAGAAAAGCTCTTTTACCTTACCAGCCCTTAAAAGGGCCTTTTGCGGGGCATACCCCAAAAGAATTCAGCTCTTTTGCCTGTAAAAAAAAACATACAATACCCCCCCCTCCATCAGCCAATCAGATTTTTCCTACCTAATTCCGATTGGCTGATAGAATCCCATCAGCCAATCGGAATTCGAGGGACGCCATCTTGGATGACGTCATTTAAAGGAACCTTCATTCGGACTTAGGACGTCGGAAGAAGAGGATGGATCCGCGCTGGAGGTCTTCAAGATGGAGCCGCTCGTCATCGGATGAAGATAGAAGATGCCGCTTGGATCAAGATGGTTGCCGGTCCGGATCTCCTCTTCTGCCCGGATAGGATGAAGACTTTGGAGCCTCTTCTGGACTTCTTCTTGCCGCTTGATAGAAGACTTCAGCCGGAAGATGGATCTCCAGCCCCCCCTTGGGCTTGGATGAAGCCTAGAACGATCGGTGATACCTGGCATGGTGAAGACAAGGTAGGAAGATCTTCAGGGGCTTAGTGTTAGGTTTATTTAAGGGGGGTTTCGGTTAGATTAGGGGTATGTAGGTGGTGGGTTGTAATGTTGGGGGGGTATTGTATGTTTTTTTTACAGGCAAAAGAGCTGAATTCTTTGGGGTATGCCCTACAAAAGGCACTTTTAAGGGCTGGTAAGGTAAAAGAGCTTTTCTATTTTAATTTTAGAATAGGGTAGGGCATTTTTTTATTTTGGGGGGCTTTGTTATTTTATTAGGGGCTAAGAGTAGGTGTAATTAACTTAAAATTGTTGTAATATTTTATTATGTTTGTAATTAATTTTTTTATTTTTTGTAACTTATCTTTTTTTATTTTTTGTACTTTAGTTAGTTTATTTAATTGTATTTATTTGTAGGTATTTCATGTAATTAATTTATTGATAGTGTAGTGTTAGATTTAATTGTAGGTATTTTATTTAATTAATTTATTGATAGTGTAGTGTTAGGTTTAATTGTAACTTAGGTTAGGATTTATTTTACAGGTAATTTTGTAATTATTTTATCTAGGTAGCTATTAAATAGTTATTAACTATTTAATAGCTATTGTACCTGGTTAAAATAAATCCAAAGTTGCCTGTAAAATAAATATTAATCCTAAAATAGCTACAATATAATTATAATTTATATTGTAGCTATATTAGGGTTTATTTTACAGGTAAGTATTTAGCTTTAAATAGGAATAAGTTATTTAATAAGAGTTAATTTATTTTGTTAGATTTAAATGATATTTAACTTAGGGGGGTGTTAGGGTTAGACTTAGCTTTAGGGGTTAATACATTTATTAGAGTAGCGGTGAGGTCCGGTCGGCAGATTAGGGGTTAATTATTGTAGGTAGCTGGCGGCGACGTTGTGGGGGGCAGATTAGAGGTTAATAAATATAATATAGGGGTCGGCGGTGTTAGGGGCAGCAGATTAGGGGTACATAGGTATAATGTAGGTTGCGGCGATGTACGGAGCGGCAGATTAGGGGGTTAAAAAAAATATGCAGGGGTCAGCGATAGCGGGGTCAGCAGATTAGGGGTTAATAAGTGTAAGGTTAGGGGTGTTTAGACTCAGGGTACATGTTAGGGTGTTAGGTGCAGACTTAGGAAGTGTTTCCCCATAGGAAACAATGGGGCTGCGTTAAGAGCTGAACGCTGCTTTTTTGCAGGTGTTAGGTTTTTTTTCAGCTCAAACTGCCCCATTGTTTTCTAACGGGGAATCGTGCACAAGCACGTTTTTGAAGCTGGCCGCGTCCGTAAGCACCGCTGGTATTGAGAGTTGCAATGGCGGTAAATATGCCATACGCTTCCTTTTTGGAGCCTAACGCAGCCCTTCTGTGAACTCTAAATACCAGCGGTATTTAAAAGGTGCGGGAGAAAAAAAGCCAGTGTTAGCTACGCGGGTCGTTACCAACAAAACTCTAAATCTAGCCGTATCTAACTACCTATTTAAAAATAAATACAAACTTACTTGTGAAATAAAAATAAAACCTAAGCTAGCTACAATATAAGTATTTACTAACTACCTAGTTAAAATAAATACAAACTTACCTGTGAAATAAAAATAAAACCTAAGACTGCTAAAAATAAAAAAAAACTAATATTACTAAAAAAAAAAAAAAATACAATTACAAAAAATAATAAACACCAACATTACAAAAAAAACTGCCATTACAAAAAATAACAAACAAAATTATCCAAGACAATAAAAATTATTCCTATTCTAATACCCCGTTTTAAAAAAATAAAAATAAAAAAAAACAATCTATAATAAACTACCAAGGGCCCTTAAAAGGGCCTTTTGTAGGGCATTGCCCTAAAGTTAACAGCTCTTTTGCAAAAAAAATAAAATAAAAACAAACACCCCTAACATTACAAACCCCCACCCCCCCAAACCAACAAAATAAAAATTAACCTAATCTACCCATTGCCTAGAAAAGGACATTTTTATGGGCATTGCCCTTAAAGGGGCATTCAGCTCTTTTTTGGCCCTTTAAAAATAAAAAATGCCTAATCTAAAAAATAAAAAAAAACACCCCAAAAATTTAAAAAATCCCATTACAAAAAATAACAAACAAAATTATCCAAAATAATAAAAATTATTCCTATTCTAATACCCCATTTAAAAAAAAACCCAACCCAAAATAAAAAAAACCTAATTTATAATAAACTACTAATAGCCCTTAAAAGGGCCTTTTGTAGGGCATTGCCCTATAGTTAACATCTCTTTTGCTAAAAAAATTTACAACAAACCCCCCTAACATTACAAACACCCCCAAAACAAAAAAAAAAAACCTAACTAAAAAAAACCTAATCTAACAATTGCCCTAAAAAGGGCATTTGTATGGGCATTGCCCTTAAAAGGGCATTCAGCTCTTTTACTGCCTTTAAAAGGGCATTCAGCTCTTTTTCGGCCCATTAAAATAAAAAAAGCCCTTATCTAAAAAAATAAACCCCCCCCCCCCAAAAACACAAAAACAATACCCAACACTAACCCCAAAATCGGTACTCACAGTTGCTGAAGTCCGGCGAAAGATCTTCATCCAGGCGGCTCCATCTGTATCCATTGCGGGACCGGCATCTTCTATCTTTATTCCAGCGGAGGCGGAGTGGTTGGTGGATGCGCGGAGGAGGTGGTCCAGGCAGAGTTTTTTTTTTAAACGGGGTATTAGAATAGGAATAATTTTTATTGTTTTGGTTAATTTAGTCTGTTATTCTTTGTAATGGTAGTTTTTTTTTGTAATTGTAGTTTTAATTTTTTAGTATTCTTATTTTTTTTTATTTTTAGTAATGTTAGGTTTTATTAGTGTAAGCTTGGGTTTCATTTTTATTTCACAGGTAAGTTTGTATTTATTTTAACTAGGTAGTTAGTAAATAGTTATATTGTAGCTACCTTAGGTTTTATTTTTATTTCACAGGTAAGTTTGTATTTATTTTTAAATAGGTAGTTAGTTAATAATTGTAACTAACCTAAATAAAATAAAGCTAAATTAAAGTTAGGGGGTGTTAGGTTTAGGGGTGAATATAGTTTAATTTAAGTTGTTGCGATGTGGGGGAGGCAGTTTAGGGGTTAATAGGTTTAGTTAGTGTTAGCGATGTTTGGGAACGGCGGTTTAGGGGTTAGTTAGTGTTGGCGATGTTTGGGAATGGCGGTTTAGGGGTTAGTATAGGCGATGTTGGGAAACTGCGGTTTAAGGGTTAGTTAGCGTTGGCGATTTAGGGAAACTGCGGTTTAGGGGTTAATAGGTTTAGTTAGTGTCGGCGATGTCAGGGAACAGCGGTTTAGGGGTTAATAGCTTTATTTAGTGATTTAGTTAGCGTCGGCTATGTCGGGGAACTGCGGTTTAGATTACAACAAAGAAAAATTCTGAATATGAATAAAGAATGGATTCGAAAATTTGGAAACTGATTTATTCATTTTCAGAATTTTTCAGGATTTTAGTTATGGTGCTGATTCGGAAATTCCGAATCGGCCAAATCGAATTGCACATATCAATTACAGCCCTTTGTGCTGTAATGAAATAACATAAATTATGCTTACCTGATAATTTCATTTCTATCTGTGGGAGGAGAGTCCACTGCTTCATTCATTACTTGTGGAAATTAAAAACCTGGCCACCAGGATGAGGCAAAGACACCCCAGCCAAAAGCTTAAATACCTCCCCCACTCCCCTCATCCACCAGTCATTCTGCCAAGGGAACAAGGAACAGCAGGAGATATATCAGGGTATAAAGAAGAACAAAAATAAATTTAGGTCCGCCCACTGGAGAAACAGGCGGGAGCTGTGGACTCTACTCCCACAGATGGAAATTAAATTATCAGATAAGCATAATTTATGTTTTCCATCGTAATGGGAGGAGAGTTCACGGCTTCATTCATTACTTGTGGGAAACAAATACCCAAGCTCTAGAGGATACTAAATGAAAAAAAAAACAGGAGGGCAAAAAGAGGGAACATTACTCTGAGGGCACCACAGCCTGCAAAACATTTCTCCCAAAAGCTGCTTCCGCCGACGCAAAGGCATCAAATTTGTAACATTTAGCAAAGGTATGTAAGGAGGACCAAGTAGCAGCCTTACAAATCTGCTCCATAGAAGCCTCATTTTTAAAGGCCCATGATGAAGCCACAGCCCTAGTTGAGTGAGCCGATATCCTCTGAGGAGGCTTATGTCCCGCTGTCTAAAAGGCCAAGCGAATAATGCTCCTCAACCAAAAAGATAGGGAATTGGAAGAGGCCCTCTGCCCCTCTTGCACTTCCCTGAATACACCACAAATAACGATGAAGTCTGTCTGAATTCTTTTGTGGCCTGAAGATAAAACTTCAAGGCTCGAACCACATCCAAATTATGAAGTAACCTGTCCTTTGAAGAAGAAGGATTAGGACACAAGGAAGGAACTGCCATCTCCTGATTGATGATACGATTAGACACAACCTTGGGAAGAAATCCAACCCAGTGCGAACAACAGTCTTATCTGCATAAAAAAAACAGGTAAGAAGGCTCACATTGCAAGGCCGCCAACTCAGAGACTCTGCATGCTGATGCAATAGCCAATATAAATAGAATCTTCCAGGAAAGCGTTTTAATGTCAAGCGAATGCATAGGCTCAAACGGAGCCCTCTGCAAAATCTTAAGTACCAAGTTTAAGCTCCAAGGTAAAGACAGGCCTGATCTTAGACAGAGCCTGAACAAAAGACTGAATATCAGGAAGCTCCGCAAGCTTCTTGTGTAACAGTGCAAGTCCCTTCTCCAACCCATCCTGAAGGAAGGACAGGATCCTGGATACCCTAACCTTATGCCATGGATATCCATGTTCCTCACACCAGGACAAGTAGATGCGCCGAGTGACCGGTCTCCTGGCTTGAATGAGAGTATCAATCACTCTCTCAGAAAAACCTCTCTTGGCTAGGACTAAGCATTCAATATCCACGCAGTCAGCCTCAGAGAATCGAGATTTTTATTTAGGGAGGGACCCTGAACCAGCAGATCTCTGCGACAAAGTAACTTCCATGGAGGAGATGACATCCCCACCAGATCCGAAAAACACATACTCTGCGGCCACGATGGAGCAATTAGAATAGTCGAAGCTTGTTCCCGTTTGATGCGGGCCACTACTCGAGGTAGAAGTGGCAACGGTGAAAATATGTAGACTAGGTTGAACTCCCAAGGCACTGCTAAAGCATCTATCAGCTCTGCTTGGGGATCCCTGGACCGCAACCCGTATCTGGGTAGCTTGAAGTTGAGTCTGGACGCCATGAGATCTATCTCCGGCGTCCCCCATCTGATGCAGATCTCAGCAAACACCTCGGGATGGAAAGACCATTCCCCCGGATGAAACAATTGTCTGCTGAGAAAATTGGCTTCCCAGTTGTCCACACCCGGAATGTGGATCTTTGATAGCAAACAGTTGTGGGTCCCTGCCCACTCCAGAATCCGAGATACTACCCTCATGGCTAGGGAGCTACTCGTTCCCCCCTGATAGTTGATGTAAGCCACTGAGGTAATGTTGTCCGACTGGAATCTGATAAAGGGGCCAAGCCCTCAGAGCGTTGAAGATCGCTCGAAGTTCCAGAATATTGATCGGGAGAAGCGACTTCTCTAGAGTCCACCGGCCCTGTACCTTCCTGGCACCCCAAACAGCTCCGTATTTTGACAGACTTGCGTCCGTGGTCACAATCTCCCAGGATGGTCTCAAGAAGGATGTCCCCTGGGACAGTTGGCCCAGACAGATCCACCAAGAGAGGGAATCCCTCATTCAGTTGTCTAGAGAGATATGTTGGGATAGGTCTGAGTGATCGCAATTCTATTGTCTCAACATGCACAACTGAAGAGGTCTGAGATGGAACCTGGCGTATGGAATGACATCTATGCTGGATACCATGAGCCCAATCACCTCCATACACTAGGCCACAGATAGCCTTAAGGAGGTCTGGAGGACATGACAGCTGGACGCAATCTTGTGGCATCTCTGATCTGTCAGGATATTCTTTATCGAAGTGGAATCCTCAATCTATTATCGTGCCCAGGAATTCCACTCTGTTGCTGGGAACCAGGGAACTCTTTGCTACATTTATCTTCCATACATGGGATCAAAGGAGAAGAAGAGCCCTTGAATGGTCTTCTGTGAGACTGTAGGATGGGCCCGGACCAGGATGTCGTCCAAATAAGGTGCCACTGCAATACCTCTGGCTCTCGCCACTGCAAGCAGCGCTCCCAGAACCTTCATAAAGACTCTTGGGGCAGTCGCCAGGCCGAACTGTAGGTCCACAAACTGGAAGTGTTGGTCCAGAAATGCAAATCTTAGAAACAAAAGTGATCCCTGGCACGTGAAGGCAAGTATCCTTCAAATCTATTGTAGTCATGAACTGTCCCTCTTAAACTAAGGGCAGAATAGACCTGATCATCTCCATCTTGAACGATGGGACCGACAAAAACCTGTTTAGGCACTTTAGGTCTAGAATCGGACGAAACGTGCCCTCCTTCTTTGGGACCACGAAAAGGTTTTTTGGGGGTTTTTTTGATTGAGGTTCTTTTCAAAACATACAATTAGTAGCTGTAAAAACATACATATAGAAGAAAATAAATTGTAACAGGGTAGGCTGTTAAGACAAAGCAGAGAAATGCACAGAATAATTAATGACAACCTACACTGTCAGTACAGGCAGTAAGTGCTGCTTATTAAACTGTATGCCACCAAATGATTTGAGTGGCCACTCTTGGACCACACTATTGCATTAACCCTGATATAAGGTAGGTGAACATTAATGTGTCAGGGCCACTCATGGACCCCAGATGAAGAACCTCTGGTTTTCTTACTTTTTGAAACTATATTTATGATTAACACTTTAACAAGGTAGGATAGTACGAAAAGATTATAGTTAGAATTCTGCCCGAAATATGATTGAGATGTAACCTTAAAGAGCTAAACAGAAGGTGTAGTTACTTTTAAACTTGAAGATTATAGCTTATTATAAAAATAAAAATAAGAGGGGGTTATACGCAAGGTAGCCACAAAGAAGGAATCTCCACTGCTAAACCCAGTGTGGAGTACATATGAATCAGCCAAGGTCTAAAATAATAAATCATGTCTAGAACATCCTAAAATGGTTCACAAAAGCATTATAGGTGTAAGTTCAAAAGCTGTAATAAATTCTAGAACATAAATAAATTTGTGGCTGAAAAACACATTCTATACAGAAGCAGTAAAGAAGTACATAAGTAATGAAACAATCAAGGATTGGACATATCACTGTATATTGTGTTATGCAATAAATGAGGCAAAAGTATGTATGTGAGGGACCTGTAAATAGGGGGTATATGGTCCTTGAGTTGCTATATGCACCTTGAGAATTAACAGATTGGACGCACAGGAAATACTGGACATAGTAACTATAAAGTGTAATACCCATATGGTTAGTTCCTACTACGAAACTGAGTCTGATATCCTTGTATAGGTAGTAAGTACTGTCATGACTCCACAAAGCTTTTCTTGCACAGATCATACATATTGCTCAAATGAAGCGTCAGAAGTAAAATACATTACCTACAGGGCGCAATAACTATATAATATGCCTCTCATATGATATGGTCCCGCCACATTATTAAGCTTCACATCTCTTCAGAAACATCAAAAATAACCATACTATAGCTTAGTAAAGAAATATATGAAGAAGTAGCCCTAAAGGCTACAGCTGTGGGTATAAACAGTATCGCAATGCTAAGTAGTATGCATATATAGATGAATGGTGGTAAACAGTAAACAGATCTCAAAATGTTACTAGATGTGAGACAGTTAACGTGCCATAGGTATTTGACTTTAAAAGGTTCACTATAAGAACCTAAAGTGGACTGGCATGAGTTACTGGCTTACAGTTCGTTATAACAAGGGAACCACAGTCAAATTTTTACAATAAAACAATTGCTAACTATATAATAAAAAAATCTTAGTTGTGATAGTAAGTATGTCAGATACCAGGCTCAGAGTTGGTAAATAACGGGGGTTGTGTCCTTAAAGTCTAGTTACATCGTCACACGGATCAGACCAGCGCGATTTGCTAGGAACCCAGTCCGAGTGCAGCAGGCCCTAACGGAACGAATGTCCAGTAAGTATAACAGCCATGGAATTGACACTGGCACAAAAATTGTCCCGCTCACACCAGCCTCTCCTTCTGCCTAAGACCGCCAGGATCCCATTGTAAATGTAGCGGCACTGCACAAAGAAGGATGGTAGGCAGGATAAATACAGGAAAACAATGCGTTCCGTCCAGCTGCTTGTACAGAATGATCCATGAAGAGTCGCTCGCTGTAGAGCGCACTAATAAGTGATCTAAAGCCCAGTGCTGCAATATGACAGTTGGCTCGTTAATGTAGTGGTCACACAAGCATCCGTCCGGGTTATGTAACAAAGCACACCACCGTCTAGTTGTTTAGCTCCATCACTGCCAGCCGCTCCACTGGGCATCACAATAGTACTTTGCAGGTCCCATGCCAATCTTTTAGGAGTGGGTAGCGGGCTCCAGGGTTTTAGATTGCTATAAAGAATGTTAGCTTTCTCCTGCTCTGCCAATACAGGCTCCCTCTGAGTGGTTGCATGCAGTAAGTGGTTGTCCTCAGGTCTGAATGCTTTGTGTAAAATGATCTCGAGTGTAGCGTGATGTGCCGTTAACAAGCGATTCAGTTCCCTCAAAATGTCTGTAGCTCCTTCCATAATCTTCAACCTATATCTGTAATCAGGCAGATTAGGAGTTGAATGGTTTGAGTTCAGCACAGCGTGCTGCCTAACGACAAGGCCCAGATGGACCTCGCCGGGGGTTGAATAAAAGATCTCAGCCCTAGAATGTGATACGGGTGCTCAAAGTTGCGATCATCTAGCATGTAATAGGCTCACTTAATGCAGGATCTGTAGTGCTTTAAAGAACAAGCTATTTGGCAAATACAGGAGCCGTCTGGAATGCTATTTTAAGTAAAAATAATGAAAGGACTAGAGCAGAGTGGTAATGTGCGACCTATCATGGCCGCCTCCCGGAAGTTCCCCCGGCACCACGAAAAGGTTTGAATAATACCCCAGGCCTCTTTCTGCCAGAGGTACTGGTACGAGAGAGAGATCCCTTACGCACTCTAGAAGGGTCCTGAACGTCTCTCATCCAGGCCTCCGGAAAAAGAGATAGTCTGCCCACTACGATCCCGAGACGGATCGGGGACCGCCCCTTCATGCCGATTTTGTCTCGGCAGGCTTCTTGCTCTGCTTGGCTTTGTCCCAAGATTGAGCTGGTTTCCAAGATTCCTTGGACTGCTCGGGTTTCACGGCAGGTTGCTGGCATTGGGACTTGTCCGAACAAAAGGGACGAAAAGTAGAGCCCTTATTCTTCTTATCCTGCGGTAGGAAAGCACCCTTGCCTCCTGTGACCGTGGATATAATAGAGTCCAGGCCTAGACCAAAAAGAACTTTCCCCTGAAACGGGAGGGATAGTAATCTAGACTTGGAAGTCATGTCGGCAGACCACGACTTTAACCACAGAGCTAGAACATAAAAACCTGATGTTTTAGCATTCAGGCGAATAATCTGCATATTTGTATCACAGATTAATGAATTAGCTACCTTTAAGGCCTTAATTTGTTCCTGTATCTCCTCAAGGGGAGTCTCCACCTCAACCATAGCTGACAGAGCGTCACACCAATAGGTAGCAGCCCCAGCCACCGCAGCCACCGCCGCTGCCGGTTGAAAAGCAAACCCGCGAGCTGAAACATCTTTCTCAACATGGATTCCAATTTTTTATCCATAGGCTCCTTGAACGAAGAGCTATTTTTTGATCGGGATAGTTGTGCGCTTAGCGAGCGTGGAAATAGCACCATCCACTTTAGGGATGGCCCCCCACAGCTCAAGCTGAGAGTCCGGAACAGGGAACAGTTTTTTTTTTAAAAAGTAGAGGGAGAAAAGGACGAGCCAAGTTTCTCCCATTCGTTCTTAATAATATTAGCCATTTTAAGGGGAACCGGGAAGGTCTGAGGCACCACCCTGTCTAGCTTAGGGATCAAAGGTTCCTCTGGCAGTTTCGGTTCCGGAACCTCGAACGTAGCAAGTACCTCTTTCAACAGAAATCGCAAATGCTCCATCTTAAACTTAAAGTCTGCCCCCTCCGCAACCAGAGGTCTAGATGTCGCCGGTTCTGACGCAGAAAGAGCATCCTCTGCAGAGTCCGAGTCGTCTTCATCAGTGGATAATCCATCAGAGACATCCAATGGAGTAGATGATCCCTGGGACAGATAGCTTTGTTTCACCTTTCACTTGCGTTTAGCAGGGAGTGGTAAGGCATTGAAGGCCGCAGAGGCCGCTGTTTGAAACTGTTCAGCTAAATCTGGCAGCCAAAGGGCCCTTCCCGCGGGAGGATTCGTAGTTCCCTGGGGAGCTGCATGTGTAATCGGAGATGAATGTAGGGAACGCACCTCGCGGGATAGAAAACCCTCAGAGGTGGACTGCTCAGTTGTACTAAATATCTTATTCTTTTTAGATATTGCAATTTTATCAAAGCATGTGGAACATAGTTGAGCAGGTGGATCCACCGGAACCTCCTCACAATAAACACAGGTATTAGATTTCATTAAAGAGGGAGTAACCTCTAACATATCAGAGTCCTCCATAGCTTGCGCTTTTATTACAGACTAGATAGAAATTAAATGGCACCTTTATACCCCAAATGGACGGGGCACTTACCACCTCCTATGACCCGGACCACAGAGAAAAAGCTTTGTCTCCTTGCAACCGCCGGTCAAAAAAGAGGAAGTTAAAGAGGCTACACCCGGTCACATGGAGTGCCATGTAGGACCGCCCCTGCACTAACGAGAAAATGCACACCTGGGATATGGATCGCTGATAGGTGACAAGAGTGAATCTCTGCCCAGCGAATTATTTTTGAAACTTCTAACATCTCTAGGGAACTTCTCGTTCCCCCTTGATGGTTGATGTAAGCTACAGTCGTGATGTTGTCCGACTGAAATCTGATGTACCTCAGAGTTGCTAACTGAGGCCAAGCCTGAAGAGCCTTGAATATCGCTCTTAGTTCCAGAATATTTAATGGAAGGAGAGACTCCTCCTGAGTCCATGATCCCTGAGCCTTCAGGGAGTTCCAGACTGCACCCCAACCTAGAAGGCTTGCATCTGTCGTAACAATTGTCCAATCTGGCCTGCGAAAGGTCATACCTTTGGACAGATGGACCCGAGATAGCCACCAGAGAAGAGGATCCCTGGTCTCTTGGTCCAGATTCAGTTGAGGGGACAAATCTGTGTAATCCCCGCTCCACTGACTGAGCATGCATAGTTGCAGCAGTCTGAGATGTAAGCGTGCAAACGGCACTATGTCCACTGCCGCTACCATTAAGCCGATTACTTCCATACACTGAACCACTGAAGGGCGCGGAATGGAATGAAGAACCCGGCAGGAATTTAGAAGCTTTGATAACCTGTACTCCGTCAGGTGAATTTTAATTTCTACAGAATCTATCAGAGTCCCTAGAAAGGAAACTCTTGTGAGTGGGGATAGAGAACTCTTTTCCTCGTTCACTTTCCACCCATGCGACCACAGAAATGCCAGTACTACGTCCGTATGAGACTTGGCAATTTGGAAGTTTGACGCCTGTATCAGGATGTCGTCTAAATAAGGGGCTACTGCTATGCCCCGCGGCCTTAGGACCGCCATAAGTGACCCTAGAACCTTTGCAAAGATTCTTGGGGCTGTAGCTAATCCCAAGGGAAGAGCTACAACTGGTAATGCCTGTCTTAAAAGGCAAACCTGAGAAACCGATGATGATTTTTGTGTATTGGAATGTGAAGATAAGCATCCTTTAGATCCACTGTAGTCATATATTGACCCTCCTGGATCAGTGGTAGGATGGTACGAATAGTTTCCATCTTGAACGACGGAACTTTGAGGAATTTGTTTAAGATCTTTAGATCCAAAATTGGTCTGAAGGTTCCCTCTTTTTTGGGAACCACAAACAGATTTGAGTAAAAACCCTGTCCCTGTTCCTCCTTTGGAAGTGGATGGATCACTCCCATAACTAGGAGGACTCGTACACAGTGTAAGAATGCCTCTCTCTTTATCTGGTGTGCAGATAATTGTGAAAGGTGAAATCTCCCTTTTGGGGGGGAAGCTTTGAAGTCCAGAAGATATCCCTGGGATATAATTTCCAACGCCCAGGGATCCTGAACATCTCTTGCCCACGCCTGGGCAAAGAGTGAAAGTCTGCCCCCTACTAGATCCGTTCCCGGATAGGGGGCCGTTCCTTCATGCTGTCTTAGAGGCAGCAGCAGGCTTTTTTACCTGCTTACCTTTTTTCCATGTCAGGTTTGGTCTCCAGACCGTCTTGGATTGAGCAAAAGTTCCCTCTTGTTTATTATTAGAGGAAGTTGATGCCGCACCTGCCTTGAGGTTTTGAAAGGCATGAAAATTAGACTGTTTGGCCCTAGATTTGGACCTGTCCTGAGGAAGGGCATGACCTTTTCCTCCAGTGATATCAGCAATAATCTCCTTCAACCAGGCCCGAATAGGGTCTGCCCCATGAAGGGAATGTTAAGTAGCTTAGAGTTTGAAGTCACGTCAGCTGACCATGATCTAAGCCATAGCGCTCTGCGCGCCTGTATAGCAAAACCAGAATTCTTAGCCGTTAGTTTAGTCAAATGAACAATGGCATCGGAATAAAAGAATTGGCTAGCTTAAGTGCTCTAAGTTTGCCAAGTATGTCATCCAATGGAGTCGCTACCTGTAAAGCCTCTTCCAGAGACTCAAACCAGTACGCCGCAGCAGCAGTGACAGGGGCAATGCATGCAAGGGGCTGTAGGATAAAACCTTGTTGAATAAATATTTTCTTAAGGTAACCTCTAATTTTTTATCCATTGGATCTAAAAAAAAAAAAAAAGCACAACTGTCCTCGACAGTGATAGTAGTACGCTTTACTAGAGTAGAAACTGCTCCCTCCACCTTAGGGACTGTCTGCCATAAGTCCCATGTTGTGGCGTCTATTGGAAACATTTTTCTAAAAATAGGAGGGGAAGAGAAAGGCACACCTGGTCTATCCCATTCCTTATTAATAATTTCTGTAAACCTTTTAGGTATTTGGAAAAACATCAGTACACACTGGCACTGCAAAGTATTTATCCAGTCTACACAATTTCTCTGGCACTGCAATGGTATCACAGTCATTCAGAGCAGCTAAAACCTCCCTAAGCAACACGCGGAGATGTTCAAGCTTAAATTTAAATGTAGAAATATTAGAATCAGGTATCTTTCCTGAGTCATTAGCATCACCCACTGACTGAAGCTCTCTTTCCTCAGCTTAAGCATATTGTGAGACAGTATCAGACATGGTTCTTAAAGCGTCAGTATGCTCTGCATTTTGTCTCACCCCAGAGCTATCTCACTTCCTCTAAGTTCAGGTAGTCTGGCTAATACCGCTGACAGTGTATTATCCATGACTGCCGCCATGTCTTGTAAAGTAAACGCTATGGGCGCCCTAGATGTACTTGGCGCCATTTGAGCGTGAGTCCCTTAAGCGGGAGTCAAAGGGTTTGACACGTGGGGAAAGTTAGTCGGCATAACTTCCCCCTCGTCAGATTCCTCTGGTGATACATTTTTTAAAGACAGAAAATGATCTTTATTGCATAAAATGAAATCAGTACATTTGGTACACATTCTAAGAGGGGGTTCCACCATGGCTTTTAAACATAATAAACAAGGAGTTTCTTCCATGTCAGACATCTTTATACAGAATAGCAATGAGACTAGCAAGCTTGGAAAACACTTTAAATCAAGTTAACAAGCAAATATAAAAAAACGGTACTGTGCCTTTAAGAGAAACAAATTTTGTCAGAATTTGAAAAACAGTGAAAAAATGCAGTAAATCAAACAAAATTTTTACAGTGTGTATAATAGGCTAAGAGAGCATTGCACCCACTTGCAAATGGATGATTAACCCCTTAGTTCAAAAAACGGATCAAAAAAACGAAATAGACATTTTTTAACAGTCACAACGAACTGCCACAGCAAGCTGTGGCCCTACCTTCCCCAATAAACGACTTTGGAAAGCCTTTGGGCCCTTTAGAGATGTCCTATAGCATTCAGAGGGCCTTTGAGGGAAGCTGGATGTCACAGTTTGTAATTTTAACTGTACCAACTGTAACTTTTATACTACAACAGTGGAAATTGTTTCTAGTCAAAATTTAAGCCAGCCATGTGGAAAAATCTAGGCCCCAATAAAGTTTTATCACCAAAGCATATATAAAAACGATTAAACATGCCAGCAAACGTTTTATATTGTAAATATCATAAGGGTATTACCCCTGGGAGTAAGCATGATACCAGTCGTTATTAAATCACTGTATTCAGGCTTAACTTACATTAATCCGGTATCAGCAGCATTTTCTAGTGTTTTCCATCTCTAGAAAAAATTATAACTGCACATACCTGATAGCAGAATAAACTGCACGCCATTCTCTCGCTGAAGTTTTACCTCATCTGTGTAATCCCCTCAGACATATGTGAGAATAGCAATGGATCTTAGTTACAACCTGCTAAGATCATAGAAACCTCAGGCAGATTCTTCTTCTATATACTGCCTGAGATAAAATAGCACAACTCCGGTACTATTTAAAAATAACAAACTTTTGATTGAAGAAAATAAACTAGCTATATTTAACCACTCTCTCCTACAACGTCCTAGCTTGTTGAGAGTTGCAAGAGAATGACTGGCTATGACAGTTAGGGGAGGAGCTATATTACAGCTCTGCTGTGGGTGTCCTCTTGCAACTTCCTGTTGGGAATGAGAATATCCCACAAGTAATGGATGATCCGTGGACTGGATACACCTTACAAGAGAAAAGGATGCGTCGATCTCTCTAAGGACACCTGACTGTTCACACATTGACAGAGCCTCATCTCACACATGTCACAGCATTAAACACAATAAAGAATATTATGCATAAATCCCCCCCTGTTTAATAATCCCCTTTCCGAGGATATTAACCCTTGATTCTATACAGATAAAAGGAGACACACTGTGACCCTGTCTTCTTGCGTTATTAAATGTGTATAAATGAATACTATGCCGTAGAACAGGAACATGGCCTTTCAAGTGTGACAGGGTAGTAGCATCGCTCCTGACATGGACTTGAGTGCAGAAAGCAGGCAGCAAAACTCATCAACGCCGATTACTTATGGAGCTGTTAATCTGAGTCGGAATGGTTTCACAGAAAGACTCTCCCTGCATCTCCGGACTCTAGCATTCATCCAAGCTCTCACTGAGAGACTAACAGGACTACTTAAAACTCCAGTCCCATTGCGAAGAGTACTACCCTCCATAAGGGACTACTCAGAATCTTCCGACACTTCTCTGCCAACCTCCTGTGACAAAAGGCAAAGAATGACTGGGGGATGAGGGGAGTGGTTTAGGTATTTAAGAATTTGGCTGGGGTGTCTTTACCTCCTCCTGGTGGCCAGGTTCTTATTTTCCACAAGTAATGAAAGAAGCTGTGGACTCTCCTCCCATTAAGATGGAAAAAGTAAAAATCAACATGTTCAACAAAAGTATATTTATATAAGAGAAATATCCCTTAATATATATTTGTTAATTAAGACATTTTGTAAAGTTAAAGGGACACAAAACACCTTGAGATTGATATTTCAAATGTTTAAAGGGACACTGAACCCAAATTTTTTCTTTTGTAATTCAGAAAGAACATGTCATTTTAAGCAACTTTCTAATTTACTCCTATTATCAAATTTTCTTCGTTCTCTTGCTATCATTATTTAAAAAAGAAGGCATCTAAGCTTTTTTTTGGTTTCAGTACTCTGGACAGCACTTTTTTATTGGTGGGTGAATTTATCCACCAATCAGCAAGGACAACCCAGGTTGTTCACCAAAAATGGTCCGGCATCTAAACTTACATTCTTGCATTTCAAATAAAGATACCAAGAAAATGAAGAACATTTGATAATAGGAGTAAATTAGAAAGTTGCTTAAAATTTCAATCTCAATCACGAAAGAAATTTTTTGGGTACAGTGTCCCTTTAATTAAGCATGGTAAAAGAATTTTGCAATATACTTTCATTTTTGTTTTCCCTTATTACTGTAATTATGGGTTTTCCACTGAGAACCAGAAGTGCACACTGTAGACTTCACAAGATTAAAGGGATATAAAACCGGCCGTTTCATTGTTGTAAAAAAAAAAAAAGGAAAAAGAACTAATTTCATGGCAGGAAGCACTACAACATCACTATTCAATAGACACTTACAAACAAGCAGCAAAACAGTCAAACCAGTACTGAAACATATAAGACGAGGTTATGGAAAGAGGAGTATATTGTAGATCCATGAAGTGAGGCAGACACGTCCCTGTGACCGATTACAGAGGGTTTATGAAAGATTTGACATGAAGTGAAACCATAGAATCAAATCATACCCCAAATACATCCCTCTGACAAGCACTGTACTCTGAGGGGAATCCGGACTCAACACAGGCCCAGCAGCACAACCGCTACTAAAAGTATATGTGCTGATGAAGCAAGCACTAATAAGCTGGCCAAGGGCATTCCTAACGGCTAAAACATAAACTTACCTCAAAAAACTTTAACCTAGTACTGAGAATATTATCAGTAGAAGGTTTTGAGCATATCCTGGAGTAAGAATACAAGACAAATAAGGCTTGGTAATTTAAAAATTTGTCTTGCCCGCAAGGAATTTTGGTCGCATTTGGCGACCGGACCGGTCTATTCATATGCATTGTGTGTGTGTGTGTGTGTGTGTATATATATATAGCGCATTAGTACTGTGATGATTTTTGGTTCTTAATTTTGTTCACTAAACAAATTCAGTCATAAGTGCACTGGTGACTTTCTCCTAACATTACTTTTGCCCAAAACCGAATACACAGGCATGCAAACAAATAATTTTGTCATGCTGAAAGACTTACGTTTTGGAGAGGCATGGGGGCTGTCAGTGGTAGCTTGTCTCATGCGAGTCCCGTGGCAGCTCAAGGCAACTAGCCTGGAAATTATTGCAGTTTTCCCAAAGCCAATATTGCCACATATAACCACTCCCTGATTCACAGTCTCATCGTCACTCTGCAGATGTGCATCAATTTCATGAAACAGCCAGTCCCGGCCCACAAACACTGTGTCACTGGTGATACTTGGAACCTCAAAAAGTAGCGGCTTAAGGGAAATGTCTGGAGGCCGGTAGGGAGCAAAGCGGACTGTGGGAGAAGAGAGATGAACAAAATAGAGGTGAGTGAAAAGATGGGAGGAGAAAAAGTGAAAGAATGAAAGAGTGAAAGGAGTAGATGAGGCAAGTGAAAGCTAAGGAAATATAAGCTATAAGTAGCTATGCCTACTATCAAAAGGCTCTTCAGTGTATCCTTTATAATCTAAAGTTAGATTTCACTATAGGTGTTGCATATGTGTTTAGAGATTGACTGATTATATTTTGTGAGGAGCTTAATTGTAGAGATGAAATTATTAATTTCATAGTGTAAATTCCTTACCTCGTAGATCTTGTGGGGTCCGTGGACCAGCCAGGGTCTGACGTGGCATTCTGAGAGAAGTACGCAAGGGTGTGTGTCTCTGCTCATCCAAATAAGCAAGATCTTCCAGGTGTGCTGAACTTGTGGCTATGAGAGAGGAGGAAGAGAGGATAGATAGGTGGAGTGGGTGGTAAAAGGAGGGTGGATGAGTGGTGGGGATAGGGTGGATAGATTGATTAGGGGTAAAGGCATGGGGAAAAGATAAGGTGGATGGCAGGGTGGAGGGAAAGATTGGGAAGATAAATATGGTGATAGGAGAAATGAGAGGGTGTATAGGTGATATGTGGGAAAAGGAGGGTGGATAGAGTGGAGAAAAGGATGGAAGAAAGATGGGGTGGAAGAAAAGTGATGGTCAATGAGTTGGGTGGGGGGAAATAAAAATGGAGAAATTAAATTGGAGTGTGAGAAAAGTTTATAAAAAAAAGGGAGTTTTAAATTATTGGTCTATTTGTGCTCAATAGCAGTCAGTCACACTAATCTTATGTCCCTAAACATTATTACACTAGGCCTATGCTCGCTAAACATATTTACACCAGACCTATGTTAATTAAACATCATTACAACAGGCCTATCCTCACTCATTACATTAAGTCTCTCCCCCTCTCACAAAACCTCACTGCACTGTGACCCTTGTCCTCCTTACTAATTACATTATACTAGGCCTCTACAAAATAAACTTCATTACATAAAATCTTCAAACCTCCTGTGACAGCATTCATACCTGCCACAGAGTTAGGACGAGGCATGAGGTAGAGTGGGATGGACTGCACAGATTGGGACAGAGCTGTGTCCAGACCTCTCTCAGGTATCTTGTTAAGGCTGAAGGTGGACGCCATTATATTTTCATCCACCCGGTACAGACATGAATCCATGCTTGACTTTTGTCCCTGCTTCACACATCCACGGGAGCCACTATCTCTACTTTCAGCTCCATATTTGGATCGGTCCAAATTCTCAGAGTAGCTTGTCAGAGTGGCTGCAGGAAAGAGAGAGATTGTATTATTAAAAGGTAATTGGCCTGTAATATACACTATAAAGTATGTTTTTGTGGCAATTAACCTTACTGTAAACAAAGCAAAAAAAAAAAAAAAAACAGGCTATCTCAAGACACCCATGGGTGCCCCTCACTACCTCTCTAGGCTGCCACATCTAAAATGTAGCTTGGTATGACTTAATCCTTTCTAGGTCTCGCAGCGGTGAAATAAAAATAGGACTTTTGTGTTATTACACACACTAGAACACTGGTTTTCAAACCTGTCCTCAGGCCTCCGTAACAGTCCAGGTTTTCTGGATTACCTTGGATGAGAGCAGGTAAAATAACCATGTTTACTAATCAGATAATTGTTTCAGCTGTGCTCCAGTTCAGATATCCACAAAAAATGGCCTGTTAGGGAAGCCTGAGGACAGGTTTGAAAACCAGTGCACTAGAAGTATATATATATATATATATATATATATATATATATATATATATATATATATATATACACAAACATATATACATACACACATACATACACTCACATACACACACATACATACATATATATATATATATATATACATATACATACACTCACACACATATATATCTGGAAAAACTTAAAAGAGACAACTGCAAATGTATCAGTTTCTCTGGTTTTACTATTTATTGGTATGTGTTTGAGTAAAATTAACATTTACTGTATAAGCTACTGACAACATTTCTCCCAAATTCCAATAAAAATATTGTCATATTTGCAGAGAATAATAACTGGTCAAAATAACAATAAAAGGTGAAGTGTTTTCAGACCTTGAATAATGCAAAGAAAACATATATTTTAACAATACTGTTTTACCTTGCCAAGAGTTTAGAAATCAATATTTGGTGGAATAACTTTGATTTTCAATTACAGTTTTCATGCCTCTTGGTATACTCTCCACCAGTCTTTCACGTTGCTGTTGGGTAACTTTATGCCACTCCTGGTGCAAAAATTCAAGCAGCCTGGATTTTTTCGATTGCTTGTAACCATCCATCTTCCTCTTGATCACATTCCAGAGGTTTTAAATGGGGTTCAGGAGATTGGGCTGGCCATGATAGGGTCGTGATCTGGTGGTCCTCCATTTACACCTTGATTAACATGGTTGTGTGGCATGGAGCATTGTTCTGCTGGGAAAAAACACAATCCTCAGAGTTGGGGAAAATTTTCAGAGCAGTAAAAAGCAAGTTTTCTTCCAGGATAACCTTGTATATGGCTTGATTTACAGGGTACTTACACAGAATCTACCCAATACCAGGTAAAGTCCAATTTCCAGCTTTGCCCAAAACCTGGTCATCTAATGGTTGGATAGAGGCCTGGAGAGGAGGGGCCTACAAGCCACCATGACATTTGGTGGAGGATTGATGATAATCTGGGGCTGCTTCAGCAAGGCTGTAATCAGGCAGATTTATCTTTATGACTGATGCATGAATCAAGCAACGTACAAAGGTTACCCAGGAAGAAAACAAACTTGCTTCCTTCTGCTCTGACAATGTTCCCCAACACTGAAGATTGGTTTTCCGAGCAGGACAAAGAACCATGCCACACAGCCAGGTCAATCAAAGTGTGGATGGAGGATCACCAGATCAAGACCCTGTCATGGCCAGCCCAATCTCCAGACCTGAACCCCATTGAAAACCTCTGGAATGTAATCATATGTCACCTGATGAAGGGGCGTGACCCAGAAACGCGTAGTAAGTATGTTGTTTTAGTTGTCTGGCCAGATCAGTAGGTTGCTACTTGCTGCTAACTTTTACTCATACTTTTGTATGTTTGTTTTTATTGTCATTGTTTTTATTGTTACCATTTTTATTGTATTATGTTCAATGTATTAAGATGCAACTAGTTTGCAATACATTTCAAAGTGTGCAACTAATTACCAGCTAGCTTATTTAAGCTAGGTTTATTTATTCTATATAGAGTTTGCAACAACACTTGCCTATGTCATATATACTTTTGCAAATTTAAATTGTGATTTTTACACTTTAAATAAACACCAATATTTATATTGAAAAGTTGATGGCACATTTTTATATATATATATATATATATATATATATATATATATATATATACACATATATATACACACACACACACATACACACACACACACACACACATATATATATATATATATATATATATTATATATACACATACAGGGCCAACACAACCCTAAAACGTTGTTATTTCATGGTTCAGATAGAGCATACAATTTTAAACACCTTTCCAATTGACTTCTTTTAGGAAATTGTCTTCATTTGCTTGGTATCTTTTGTTGAAGGAGCATGCACTACTGGGAACTAGCTGAACACATGTGAGCCAATGACAAGAGGCACATATGTGCAGCCACCAAACAGCATCCAACACCCAGTAGTCTATTGAATCATGAAAGCTTAATTTTGACTTAACAGTCTGTTTTACTTCTGTACAAATATTTTTCTGTTTTTCTCAGTATCCTTTATGCTTACAACAATGCCGCACTTCTAATGCAGTCAGAGACGTTTGTTGTGTGCTGGCTAATTTTAGAAACAAGAGCACATTTAAAAGACCAGCTGTAGGGACATCAACAACAAAGATACCACAGCCAACATGAAAGGAAGATACAGTAACACACCAATGTGGAAACATGAACAACAGAGAAAGACGCCTCTGTAGCACGAGCCCTGAAACAAAAATAATGAGAAAGTGCCTGTTGTAGACAACTCTGATAAAAACATCATACAGAAATACAAACGTGAAAAGATATAGGCCAGAAAACCATGTTAAATAGAAACAGTCTGAGAGAGCAGTACTGCAGGAGGGCTCGAAACACTGAGAAGGAACTAGAGAACTAGTTCATCTAAAAGTCATCCTTACACATCAATAGTGGGGTGAGACTCCAAGACAAAACACCCTCCTTATTGTAAAAGTCTAATGGTGCATAGCACACAAATTGTTCTCCTCCTCCTACTGACCACATAACTAGAAGCACAATTAATTTCTTCTCAGAATGAAGAGAAATACTGAACACATTAAAAATAATAATAATAATAATAATAATAATAAAAGAAGCAAAAGTGGTCTGAAAGTTTGGGAGCTGCCACCCATAGGGAGTTAAAAAGAGGATCTTTAAGAAGTCTCACCTGAGAGTTTTATAAGTCTACTTATTTTACAAATGTCATTGAGCAAATCCTTTTTATTGACAAAATATCCATACACAAATAAGCAGTAAAAAGAGGTAAAATGAAACCTATAGACAATGATATCGAACTGGGATCAGATTTCAACCACACTTTGCCGCACTACATCTAAAACAGACTGCAAAGCTGCAAGACTGTTTGAATTAAATACAATCGAAGTATTTTTTTTTACTGAACTACAGTATCTAAAACATGATGAGCCCTTATTACCTCTGCATTACAAATATTGTTTGATACATATCAGCTTTAAAATCAATTTCTTTGTGGCACAATGATAGACCCAGATTATTGCTAAAGTGAAATTGATATATGTAGAATAACGTGTTTAAACATAGGACACAATACACAAAGGGTATAAGAGCACCCAAGAGATGTGAGGCATATTCATCCAATACATGTCTCAGATTGTGTAGGAGACTAGAAAATACAGATAATGGAGTTTGTGATATTAATGGCAGACAGCTGTGCTTAGGGTCAAGGGGAGATCATCTATATGGACTTTATAGTTAAACTCCCCTAAACTGTCATTGAGCGGCTAAGAGAAGCACCGTAACCCTTAGTGGAATGGTAGTTTGCGCTTTCGTTTGCTTTCAAGGGAGATGAAACACACATTTTTTCTTTCACGATTCAGAAAGAGCATGCAATTTTAAACAACTTTCCATTTTACTTTTATTATCTAATTTACTTCATTCTCTTGATATCTTTTGTTTAGTTTAATAGCATATCTAAATAGGCACAGTAGCTTTTGATTGGTGGCTACACTTAGATGCCTCGTGTGATTGTTGAACAACAAGCAATACACATGGGCGAGCTAAAGTATATCTGAAGAATGAAGCAAATGAAATAACAAGTAAATTGTTGTTGTTTGCCTAACTTCCTTGTTTAGCTAACTTCTTACTTAAACAGATAATCAAGGCAGCAGACCCTCTCAGAGCAGGCTCACAGAGTTACTGTGCTAGATTTATTAAAAATAAAACGTATGCTTACCTGATAAATGTATTTCTTTCCGGACATAGAGAGTCCACAACGTCATTCCAATTACTAGTGGGATATGCACTCCTGGCCAGCAGGAGGAGGCAAAGAGCACCCCAGCAAAGCTGTTAAGTGTCACTTCCCTTACCCATAACCCTGAGTCATTCAGTCGAAGGGAAATGGAAAAAGAAGATAACACAAAGGTGTAGAGGTGCCTGAGGTTTAGTAAAAAACAGAATTTATGCTTACCTGATAAATTACTTTCTCCAACGGTGTGTCCGGTCCACGGCGTCATCCATTACTTGTGGGAAATATTCTCCCCCACAGGGAAAGGCAAGGAGAGCACACAGCAAGAGCTGTCCATATAGCTCCCCCTCTGGCTCCGACCCCCAGTCATTCGACCGACGGTTAGGAGAAAAAGGAGAAACTATAGGGTGCCGTGGTGACTGTAGTGTACAAAGAAAAAAAATTTCAACCCGATTAGGAAACCAGGGCGGGCCGTGGACCGGACACACCGTTGGAGAAAGTAATTTATCAGGTAAGCATAAATTCTGTTTTCTCCAACATTGGTGTGTCCGGTCCACGGCGTCATCCATTACTTGTGGGAACCAATACCAAAGCTTTAGGACACGGATGAAGGGAGGGAGCAAATCAGGTTACCTAAATGGAAGGCACCACGGCTTGCAAAACCTTTCTCCCAAAAATAGCCTCCGAAGAAGCATAAGTATCAAATTTGTAGAATTTGGCAAAAGTGTGCAGAGAGGACCAAGTCGCTGCGTTACATATCTGATCAACAGAAGCCTCGTTCTTGTAGGCCCAAGTGGAAGCCACAGCCCTAGTAAAGTGAGCTGTGATTCGGTCAGGAGGTTGCCGTCCGGCAGTCTCATAAGCCAATCGGATAATGCTTTTCAGCCAGAAAGAGAGAGAGGTAGCAGTAGCTTTTTGACCTCTCCTCTTACCAGAGTAAACGACAAACAAAGATGAGGTTTGTCTAAAATCTTTTGTTGCTTCTAAGTAGAACTTTAAAGCACAAACAACATCTAAATTGTGTAATAAACGTTCCTTCTTTGAAACTGGATTCAGACACAGAGAAGGAACAACTATTTCCTGGTTAATATTCTTGTTGGAAACAACTTTTGGAAGAAAACCAGGCTTAGTACGCAAAACAACCTTATCTGAATGGAAAACCAGATAGGTTGGATTACATTGCAAAGCAGATAATTCAGAAACTCTTCTAGCAGAAGAAATAGCAACCAAAAACAGAACTTTCCAAGATAATAACTTAATATCTATGGAATGTAAAGGTTCAAACAGAACCCCTTGAAGAACTGAAAGAACTAAATTTAGACTCCAAGGAGGAGTCATGGGTCTGTAAACAGGCTTGATTCTAACCAAAGCCTGAACAAAAGCTTGTACATCTGGCACAGCTGCCAGTCGTTTGTGTAACAAGACAGATAAAGCAGAAATCTGTCCTTTTAGAGAACTAGCTGACAACCCTTTATCCAAACCTTCTTGGAGAAAGGAGAGAATCTTTGGAATTTTAATCTTACTCCAGGAGAATCCCTTGGATTCACACCAGCAGATATATTTTTTCCATATTTTATGGTAAATCTTTCTAGTCACAGGTTTTCTGGCTTGGACCAGAGTATCTATCACAGAATTTGAAAACCCACGCTTGGATAAAATCAAGCATTCAATTTCCAAGCAGTCAGATGCAGAGAAACTAGATTTGGATGTTCGAATGGACCTTGTACTAGAAGATCCTGTCTCAAAGGTAGCTTCCATGCTGGAGCCGATGACATATTCACCAGGTCTGCATACCAAGTCCTGCGTGGCCACGCAGGAGCTATCAGAATCACAGAGGCCTTCTCCTGTTTGATCCTGGCTATGAGCCTGGGAAGGAGAGGAAACGGTGGAAACACATACGCTAGGTTGAACGACCAAGGCGCCACTAATGCATCCACTAGAGTCACCTTGGGATCCCTGGATCTGGACCCGTAGCAAGGAATCTTGAAGTTCTGACGGGACGCCATTAGATCCATGTCTGGAATGCCCCATAATTGGGTTAACTGAGCAAAGACCTCCGGGTGGAGTTCCCACTCCCCCGGATGGAAAGTCTGACGACTCAAAATGTCCGCCTCCCAGTTGTCTACTCCTGGGATGTGAATAGCAGATAGATGGCAGGAGTGATTCTCTGCCCATTGGATAATCTTGGTTACTTCCTTCATCGCTAGGGAACTCTTTGTTCCCCCCTGATGATTGATGTACGCAACAGTCGTTATGTTGTCCGACTGAAATCTTATGAACCTGGCTTCCGCTAGCTGAGGCCAAGCCAGGAGCGCATAGAATATTGCTCTTAGTTCCAAAATGTTTATCGGGAGAAGCGACTCTTCCCGAGACCATAGGCCCTGAGCTTTCAGGGAGTCCCAGACCGCGCCCCACCTCAAGAGGCTGGCGTCGGTCGTGACGATGACCCACTCCGGTCTGCGGAAACTCATTCCCTGAGACAGGTGATCCTGGGTCAACCACCAGAGAAGTGAGTCCCTGGTTACCTGGTCTACTTGAATTTGGGGAGACAAGTCTGTATAGTCCCCATTCCACTGATTGAGCATGCACAGCTGTAATGGTCTTAGATGAATCCGAGCAAAAGGAACCACGTCCATTGCTGCGACCATTAGTCCTATTACTTCCATGCACTGAGCTATGGAGGGTTGAGGAATAGAATGAAGAACTCGACAAACGTTTAGAAGCTTTAGCTTTCCGACTTCTGTCAGGAAGATCTTCATTTCCACAGAATCTATTATTGTTCCCAGAAAAGGAACCCTTGTGGACGGTGACAGTGAACTCTTTTCTATGTTCACCTTCCACCTGTGAGATCTGAGAAAAGCCAACACAATGTCTGTGTGGGCCCTTGCTTTGGAAAGAGACGACGCTTGGATTAGGATGTCGTCTAGATAAGGTGCTACAGCGATGCCCCTCGGTCTTAGGACCGCTAGAAGGGACCCTAGCACCTTTGTGAAAATTCTGGGAGCGGTGGCTAAACCGAATGGAAGAGCCACGAACTGGTAATGTTTGTCCAGAAAGGCAAACCTCAGGAACTGATGATGAGTTTTGTGGATTGGAATATGCAGATACGCATCCTTTAGATCCACGGTAGTCAAATATTGACCCTGCTGGATTGTCGGCAAGATTGTCCGAATGGTTTCCATTTTGAAGGATGGAACACTGAGGAACTTGTTTAATATCTTTAAATCCAGAATTGGCCTGAAAGTTCCCTCTTTTTTGGGAACCACAAACAGGTTTGAGTAAAAACCTAGACCTTGTTCCCCGGAGGGGACTGGGTTTATCACTCCCATCTTTGATAGGTCTCTTACACAATGTAAGAATGCCTGTTTCTTTATCTGGTCTGAAGATAAGCGAGACAGGTGGAACCTTCCCCTTGGAGGAAGTCCCTTGAACTCTAGCAGGTATCCCTTGGAGACTATCTCTAGTGCCCAGGGATCCGGAACATCTCTTGCCCAAGCCTGAGCGAAGAGAGATAGTCTGCCCCCTACCAGATCCGGTCCCGGATCGGGGCTACCCCTTCATGCTGTCTTGGTAGCAGCAGCAGGTTTCTTGGTCTGTTTACCCTTGTTCCAGCCTTGCATGGGCTTCCAAGCGGGTTTGGGCTGGGCCGCGTTACCTTCTTGTCTAGCGGCAGTGGAGTTATTAGCCGGTCCGTTCCTGAAATTGCGAAAGGAACGAAAATTAGACTTGTTCTTAGCCTTAAAAGGCCTATCCTGTGGGAGGGCATGGCCCTTACCCCCAGTGATGTCTGAAATAATTTCCTTCAATTCCGGCCCAAAAAGGGTCTAACACTTGAAAGGAATATTAAGTAACTTAGTCTTGGACGACACATCTGCCGACCAGGATTTCAGCCAAAGCGCCCTCCGCGCTACTATAGCAAAACCTGAGTTTTTCGCCGCCAATTTCGTTATTTGAAAGGCGGCATCCAATATAAAGGAATTAGCTAATTTTAATGCGTGAATTCTGTCCATGACTTCTTCATAGGAAGTCTCTTTCTGGAGCGACCTTTCTAGTTCCTCGAACCAAAAGGACGCCGCTGAAGTGACAGTAATAACACACGTAGCTGGTTGAAGGATGAACCCTTGCTGAACAAAAATCTTTTTAAGCAATCCTTCCAATTTTTTATCCATAGGATCTTTGAAAGCACAGCTGTCCTCTATAGGAATAGTGGTGCGCTTCGCTAGTGTTGAAACAGCTCCCTCAACCTTCGGGACCGTCTGCCATGCGTCCCTTCTAGGGTCTACTATGGGAAACATTTTCTTAAATATAGGAGGTGGGGCAAAGGGTACACCTGGCTTCTCCCACTCCTTTTCCACTATGTTCGCTACCCTTTTGGGTATTGGAAAAGCGTTGTCGTGCACTGGGACCTCTAAAAATTTGTCCAATTTGCACAACTTCTCTGGTACTACCATAGAATCACAGTCATCCAGAGTAGCTAATACCTCCTTTAGCAAAGCGCGGAGATGTTCTAGCTTAAACTTAAACGCTACTATATCAGGTTCTGCCTGTTGAGAAATTTTTCCTGAGTCTGAAATTTCACCCTCAGACAGCCCTTCCCTCACAGCCAATTCCGATTGATGTGAGGGTAAAATAGATAAAGCATCGTCAGCGTCTGATTGTTCATCTCTTTTATCTGTATTTAAAGCTGAACAATCACGCTTTCTCTGAAATGCTGGCAGTTTGGATACAAGATTTGCTATAGAATTATCCACTACTGCTGTTAATTGTTGCATAGAAATAAGCACTGGCGCGCTAGGTGTCGCCTGCGCGGGCAAAGCTTGTGTAGACACAGAAGGAGAGGATGTAGAACTATCCCCACTACCTTCATTAGATAAATCATCTTGGGCAACATTATGAAATGTAACAGAGCTGTCCTCATTTTGTTTGGAAGCTATGGCACAATTATCACACTCGAAGGGGGAACCACATTTGTCTCTACACACACAGAACATAGGTTATCTGATGGCACAGACATGTTAAACAGATTTAGGCAGGCAAACAATGCAATAAAAACGATTTTAAACAAAAACGTTACTGTCTCTTTAAATAATAAAATGACACACTTTATTTCTGAATGTTCAAAAAACTATGAAGGCAATATCCGATTTTTCTGAAATTTGGATCCCAGTGTCTTAATGCTTAGAAAGTATTGCACAGCAAATATGGAGACTCTAGCTCATAAAACAAGCAAACCGGAGCCAATTGTTGGATTTAACCGTTTTTATACACCACAATCCCTGCTTACAGCATTGCTGCAGCTTTTACCTTTCTTAGGGGTCAATCATCCACAGAAAACATAATTTATGCTTACCTGATAAATTTATTTCTCTTGTAGTGTGTTCAGTCCACGGGTCATCCATTACTTATGGGATATATTCTCCTTCCCAACAGGAAGTTGCAAGAGGATCACCCAAGCAGAGCTGCCATATAGCTCCTCCCCTCACATGTCTTATCCAGTCATTCGACCGAAACAAGACGAGAAAGGAGAAACTATAAGGTGCAGTGGTGACTGGAGTTATAATTTTAAAATTTAGAACCTGCCTTAAAAAGACAGGGCGGGCCGTGGACTGAACACACTACAAGAGAAATAAATTTATCAGGTAAGCATAAATTATGTTTTCTCTTGTTAAATGTGTTCAGTCCACGGGTCATCCATTACTTATGGGATACCAATACCAAAGCTAAGTACACGGATGATGGGAGGGACAAGGCAGGAACATTAAACAGAAGGAACCACTGCCTGTAGAACCTTTCTCCCAAAACCAGCCTCCGAAGAAGCGAAAGTGTCAAATTTGTAAAATTTGGAAAAAGTATGAAGTGAAGACCAAGTTGCAGCCTTGCAAATCTGTTCAACAGAGGCCTCATTCTTAAAGGCCCAGGTGGAAGCCACAGCTCTAGTGGAATGAGCTGTAATTCTTTCAGGAGGCTGCTGTCCAGCAGTCTCATAGGCTAAACGTATTATGCTACGAAGCCAAAAAGAGAGAGAGGTAGCCGAAGCCTTTTGACCTCTCCTCTGTCCAGAGTAAACGACAAACAGAGAAGAAGTTTGTCTAAAATCTTTAGTTGCTTGTAAGTAGAACTTCAGAGCACGGACCACGTCTAGATTATGCAAAACACGTTCCTTCTTTGAAGAAGGATTAGGACATAATGATGGAACCACAATCTCTTGATTGATATTCCTGTTAGAAACAACCTTAGGTAAAAACCCAGGTTTAGTACGCAAGACTACCTTGTCTGAATGAAAGATCAGATAAGGAGAATCACAATGTAAGGCAGATAACTCAGAGACTCTTCGAGCCGAGGAAATAGCCATCAAAAACAAAACTTTCCAAGATAAAAGCTTAATATCAATGGAATGAAGGGGTTCAAACGGAACACCCTGAAGAACTTTAAGAACCAAGTTTAAGCTCCACGGAGGAGCAACAGCTTTAAACACAGGCTTAATTCTAGCCAAAGCCTGACAAAAAGCCTGGACGTCTGGATTCTCTGCCAGACGTTTGTGTAAAAGAATAGACAGAGCGGAAATCTGTCCCTTTAGCGAACTAGCGGATAAACCCTTTTCTAAACCCTCTTGTCGAAAAGCCAATATCCTAGGAATCCTAACCTTACTCCATGAGTAACTCGTGGATTCGCACCAATATAAATATTCACGCCATATCTTATGGTAAATTTCTCTGGTCACAGGTTTCCGAGCCTGTATTAATGTATCAATAACCGAATCCGAAAACCCACGCTGAGATAGAATCAAGCGTTCAATTTCCAGGCAGTCAGCCTCAGAGAAATTAGGTTTGGATGGTTGAAAGGACCCTGAATTAGAAGGTCCTGCCTCAGAGGTAGAGACCATGGTGGACAGGACGACATGTCCACTAGGTCTGCATACCAGGTCCTGCGTGGCCACGCAGGCGCTATCAGAATTACCGATGCCCTCTCCTGTTTGATCCTGGCAATCAGTCGAGGTAGAAACGGAAATGGTGGAAACACATAAGCTATGATGAAAACCCAAGGGGCTGCTAATGCATCTACTAGCACCGCTCCCGGGTCCCTGGACCTGGATCCGTAACAAGGAAGCTTCGCGTTCTGGCGAGATGCCATGAGATCCAGATCCGGTTTGCCCCAACGACGAATCAGTTGAGCAAATACCTCCGGGTGAAGTTCCCACTCTCCCGGATGAAAAGTCTGGCGACTTAAGAAATCCGCCTCCCAGTTCTCCACGCCTGGGATGTAAATCGCTGACAGGTGGCAAGAGTGAGACTCTGCCCAGCGAATTATCTTCGAGACTTCCAACATCGCTAGGGAACTCCTGGTTCCCCCTTGATGATTGATGTAAGCCACAGTCGTGATATTGTCCGACTGAAATCTGATGAACCTCAGTTTTGCTAACTGAGGCCAAGCTAGAAGAGCATTGAATACTGCTCTTAATTCTAGAATGTTTATTGGAAGGAGTTTCTCCTCCTGAGTCCATGATCCCTGAGCCTTCAGGGAATTCCAGACTGCTCCCCAGCCTAGAAGGCTGGCATCCGTTGTTACAATCGTCCAATCTGGCCTGCGAAAGGTCATTCCTTTGGACAGATGAACCGGTGACAACCACCAGAGAAGAGAATCTCTGGTCTCCTGGTCCAGATTTAGCAAAGGGGACAGATCTGAGTAATCCCCGTTCCATTGACTGAGCATGCATAGTTGCAGCGGTCTGAGATGCAGGCGCGCAAATGGCACTATGTCCATTGCCGCGACCATTAAGCCGATTACCTCCATGCACTGAGCTACTGATGGGCTTGGAATGGAATGAAGGACACGGCAAGCATTGAGAATCTTTGATAACCTGGACTCCGTCAGGTATATCTTCATCTCTACAGAATCTATAAGAGTCCCTAGAAAAGGAACCCTTGTGAGTGGTAACAGAGAACTCTTTTCCACGTTCACTTTCCACCCATGCAACCTCAGAAATGCTAGAACTATCTCTGTATGAGACTTTGCATTCTGAAAACTTGACGCTTGTATCAGAATGTCGTCTAGGTACGGAGCCACCGCTATGCCTCGTGGTCTTAGTACCGCCAGAAGTGAGCCCAGAACCTTCGTAAAAATTCTCGGGGCCGTGGCTAACCCGAAGGGAAGAGCCACAAACTGGTAATGCCTGTCTAGAAAGGCAAACCTTAGGTACCGATAATGATCTTTGTGAATCGGTATGTGAAGGTAAGCATCCTTTAAGTCCACTGTGGTCATATATTGACCCTCTTGGATCATGGGTAGGATGGTTTGAATGGTTTCCATCTTGAACGATGGTACCCTTAGGAATTTGTTTAAGATCTTTAAGTCCAAGATTGGTCTGAAGGTTCCCTCTTTTTTGGGAACCACAAATAGATTTGAGTAAAATCCTTGTCCCTGTTCCGATCGCGGAACTGAGTGGATCACTCCCATGATTAAGAGGTCTTGTACACATTGTAGAAAACAGAATTTATGTTTACCTGATAAATTACTTTCTCCAACGGTGTGTCCGGTCCACGGCGTCATCCTTACTTGTGGGATATTCTCTTCCCCAACAGGAAATGGCAAAGAGCCCAGCAAAGCTGGTCACATGATCCCTCCTAGGCTCCGCCTACCCCAGTCATTCGACCGACGTTAAGGAGGAATATTTGCATAGGAGAAACCATATGGTACCGTGGTGACTGTAGTTAAAGAAAATAAATTATCAGACCTGATTAAAAAAACCAGGGCGGGCCGTGGACCGGACACACCGTTGGAGAAAGTAATTTATCAGGTAAACATAAATTCTGTTTTCTCCAACATAGGTGTGTCCGGTCCACGGCGTCATCCTTACTTGTGGGAACCAATACCAAAGCTTTAGGACACGGATGAAGGGAGGGAGCAAATCAGGTCACCTAAATGGAAGGCACCACGGTTTGCAAAACCTTTCTCCCAAAAATAGCCTCAGAAGAAGCAAAAGTATCAAACTTGTAAAATTTGGTAAAAGTGTGCAGTGAAGACCAAGTCGCTGCCCTACATATCTGATCAACAGAAGC
Organism: Bombina bombina; assembly: GCF_027579735.1. Classification (NCBI taxonomy): domain Eukaryota; kingdom Metazoa; phylum Chordata; class Amphibia; order Anura; family Bombinatoridae; genus Bombina; species Bombina bombina. The sequence goes on along the minus strand of NC_069499.1, from coordinate 1,179,749,138 downwards.
CTCGTTCTTGAAGGCCCATGTGGAAGCCACAGCCCTAGTGGAATGAGCTGTGATTCTTTCGGGAGGCTGCCGTCCGGCAGTCTCGTAAGCCAATCTGATGATGCTTTTAATCCAAAAAGAGAGAGAGGTAGAAGTTGCTTTTTGACCTCTCCTTTTACCGGAATAAACAACCAACAAGGAAGATGTTTGTCTAAAATCCTTTGTAGCATCTAAATAGAATTTTAGAGCGCGAACAACATCCAAATTGTGCAACAAACGTTCCTTCTTTGAAACTGGTTTCGGACACAGAGAAGGTACGATAATCTCCTGGTTAATGTTTTTGTTAGAAACAACTTTCGGTTGCTAAAATCATTTTCCTCATACAAACAGAAATCTTCATCTCTTTTCTGTTTCTGAGTAAATAGTACATACCAGCACTATTTCAAAATAACAAACTCTTGATTGAATAATAAAAACTACAGTTAAACACTAAAAAACTCTAAGCCATCTCCGTGGAGATGTTGCCTGTACAACGGCAAAGAGAATGACTGGGGTAGGCGGAGCCTAGGAGGGATCATGTGACCAGCTTTGCTGGGCTCTTTGCCATTTCCTGTTGGGGAAGAGAATATCCCACAAGTAAGGATGACGCCGTGGACCGGACACACCTATGTTGGAGAAATGCCTCTCTCTTTACTAGGTTTGTTGATAACCTCGATAGATGGAACCTCCCTTGTGGAGGAGAGGTTTTGAAATCCAGAAGGTATCCCTGAGATATAATCTTCAACGTCCAGGGATCCTGCACATCTCTTGCCCAAGCCTGGGCGAAGAGAGAAAGTCTGCCCCCCACTAAATCCGTCTCCGGATAGGGGGCCCTGTCTTCATGCTGTCTTAGGGGCGGGAGTAGGCTTTCTGGCCTGCTTGCCCTTGTTCCATGACTGGTTGCCTTTCAAACCCTGTCTGTAAAGAGCAGTAGTTCCTTCCTGTTTTGGAGCAGAGGAAGTTGATGCTGCTCCTGCCTTGAAGTTACGAAAGGCACGAAAATTAGACTGTTTGGCCTTTGGTTTGGCCCTGTCCTGAGGAAGGGCGTGGCCCTTACCTCCCGTAATGTCAGCAATAATTTCCTTCAAGCCGGGCCCGAATAATGTCTGCCCTTTGAAAGGAATGTTAAGTAGCTTAGATTTGGAAGTTACATCCGCTGACCAGGATTTAAGCCAGAGCGCTCTGCGCGCCTGTATGGCGAATCCGGAATTTTTAGCCGTAAGTTTGGTTAGATGTACTACGGCATCTGAAACAAACGCATTAGCTTGCTTAAGGGTTCTAACTTTGCTCAAAGCCTCATCCAATGGCGCTGTGTGAATCGCCTCTTCCAGAGACTCAAACCAGAATGCCGCTGCAGCCGTGACAGGCGCAATGCATGCAAGAGGCTGCAATATAAAACCCTGTTGAACAAACATTTTCTTAAGATAACCCTCTAATTTTTTATCCATTGGATCTGAGAAAGCACAGCTATCCTCCACCGGGATAGTGGTACGTTTGGCTAAAGTAGAAACTGCTCCCTCCACCTTAGGGACCGTCTGCCATAAGTCTCGTGTGGTGGCGTCTATAGGAAACATTTTTCTAAATATCGGGGGAGGGGAAAAAGGCACACCGGGTCTATCCCACTCCTTACTAATAATTTCTGTAAGTCTTTTTGGTATAGGAAAGACGTCGGTACACACCGGTACCGCATAGTATCTATCCAACCTACACATTTTCTCTGGAATTGCCACCGTGTCGCAATCATTCAGAGCCGCTAATACCTCCCCTAGTAACACACGGAGGTTCTCAAGCTTAAATTTAAAATTTGAAATTTCTGAATCCGGTCTCCCCGGATCAGAACCGTCACCGACAGAATGAAGCTCACCGTCCTCATGTTCTGCAAATTGTGACGCAGTATCAGACATGGCTCTCGTGTCATCAGCGCGCTCTGTCCTTAACCCAGAGCTATCACGCTTGCCCCTTAATTCGGGCATATTATATAATACTTCTTTCATAACATTACTGACACGTGAGGAGAGTTAGGCGGCATAACTTCCCCCTCGTTGTCTGGTGATAGTTTCTCTATTGGTACAGATTGACTTTTATTCAAAGCAATATCAATACAATTGGTACACATCGTTCTATTGGGCTCCACATTGGCTTTTGAACATGATGAACAAACAGTTTCCTCTGAATCAGACATGTTTAAACAGACTTAGCAATGAAACTAGCAAGCTTGGAAATCACTTTCAATAAGTTTACAAGCAATATAAAAAACGCTGCAGCGCTTCAAAAATACAGATATAATTAAACAATTCTTAACAAGAAGTGTATTATTAGCAGAGGATTGCACTCATTAGCAAAAGGATGATTAACCCCTCAATACCCAAAACGGATAAAACGGATATCAATTAAGATTTAACGCTTTTAATCACAGTCAAACACACTGTCACAGATCTGCTGTGACTGATTACCTCCCTCAAAAATGAATTTTGAAGACCCCTGAGCTCTCTAGAGACGTCCTGGATCAAGGAGGAAGAAGCAGGAAGACTGTGCTAGAATTTTAACTGCGCAACAAGGCGCTAAAACAAGGTCCCTCCCACTCCTATTACAACAGTGGGAGCCCTGATATAACGGTTTCCATGCAGAAAATATATTTAGCCATGTGGAAAAAAATCATGCCCAAAGAGATTTATCACCAAAGTACCTCACAAAAACGAATAACATGCCAGTAAACGTTTTATTAAAAAACAACATTTTCCAATGTCATGCAAAGTTATCACTAAGCCTGCTACCAGTCGCTACCACTGCAGATAAGGCTTAAGTATTATTTCAGTTTTAACAGTATTTTCTCAGTCAAATTCTAGTCCCTAGAAAATAACTCGACTGCGCATACATTTAACAGCCTGATACCAGTTGCCACTACTGCATTTAAGGCTGTACTTACATCATACGGTAACAGCAGTATTTTCTTAGTCAATTCCATTCCCAGAAAATAATGTACTGCACATACCTCATTTGCGGAGGACCCCGCATGCTATTCCCAGTTTCTGAAGTTACCCCACTCCTCAGAATGTCGAGAACAGCCAGTGGATCTTAGTTACGCCTGCTAAGATCATAGAAAAAAACGCAGGCAGTTTCTTCTTCCAAATACTGCCTGAGATAGAAAAACAGCACACTCCGGTGCCATTTAAAATAAACTTTTGATTGAAGAATAGTTAAGTAAAAACTCCAGCTCCTCTCGCGACCTCCTTCTTTGTTGAGGGTTGCAAGAGAATGACTGGGTATGACATGTGAGGGGAGGAGCTATATGGCAGCTCTGCTTGGGTGATCCTCTTGCAACTTCCTGTTGGGAAGGAGAATATATCCCATAAGTAATGGATGACTCGTGGACTGAACACACTTAACAAGAGAAATAAGCCTTCTGGAGTCACTTTCTGAGCCACAGGACCCTCTCACATGGAACTGCATGCACTGCCTTGAAATTAACTGAAGTGCCAAAATGAGGCCTCCTCCCTCAGTACACTAGCGTGAAGGGGCCTTCCTGACTAGATTTAGGTGTCTAAAGCAAGCCAGATCAATAAAAAACGTCCCCAAGTGTATATGAGCTTATAAAACATTTCAATTGCCATCATATTGTAATAAAAAACAATCGATTTGGCCCCTGACAGTGTCTACCAGCATAAAAATCAAAAAGGGGAAGCCTGTTATCTTTTTTGCTGAGGTGAAAGAAAAATGGCTTACCGTTTTCCCTGAGGGGAAAAATGACTGTCATCTAGCATTAGCCTGTGTTGTTAGAAGGAGACTAGTCATACCTGAAGCAGATAAGTCTGCAAACTGTTACCCCCAACTGAAGTTCTCTGGTTTCAACAGTCCTGCGTTGTAACAGAAATGGATTTTAGTTACTTGTGCTAAAATCATAGCCCTCTTAAACAGAAATCTTCATCACTTTTCTATTGTAGAGTAAATAGTACAAGCCAGCACTATTTTAAAATAAACTCTTGATAGAAGAATAAAAAACTACAACTAACACCACAAACTCCTCACCATTCCTGTGGAGATGCTACTTGTTCAGAGCGGCAAGGAGAATGACTGGGGGGCGGAGCCAGAGGGGGAGCTATATGGACAGCTCTTGCTGTGTGCTCTCCTTGCCTTTCCCTGTGGGGGAGAATATTTCCCACAAGTAATGGATGACGCCGTGGACCAGACACACCAATGTTGGAGAAAATACTGTCTAATCTTAAGGGTGGAGTCGTGAACTCTCCATGTCCGTAAAGAAAGAAATTTATCAGGTAAGCATAAATTTTCTTTTCTTTAATAAGACATGGAGAGCCACAACGTCATTTCAATTACTAGTGAGAACCAATACCCAAGCTTGAGTATACGGAATGAAAAGGAAGGGAGAACAAGACAGGCAGACCTAAACAGAAAGCACTACCGCTTGAAGAACCTTTCTCCCAAAAGAGGCCTCAGCTGAGGCAAAAGTATCAAATTTGGAAAAAGTATACAGAGAGGACCATGTTGCTGCCTTGCAAATCTATTCCACAGAAGCTTAATTTTTGAAAGCCCAAGAAGAGGAGACAGCCCTCGTGGAATGAGCCGTAATTGTCTCAGGAGGCTGCTGCCCAGCAGTCTCATAAGCAAAATTAATTATACTTCTCAACCAGAGGGAGAGAGAAGTAGAAGTATTGCAATATGTATGCAAAAAAGCATACAATAGGGTGCGCCGGTTGAACAGTGGTACACCACAAAAAATAGTGTAGGGGGTGGTGCTGTAGTGATGAGTTAAAACTTAGTCAGTGGTATGATATAAAAAACTGGATCAGTGAATAACAAACGTAGATCGTTCAACAAAAAAACATAATTTATGTAAGAACTTACCTGATAAATTCATTTCTTTCATATTAGCAAGAGTCCATGAGCTAGTGACGTATGGGATATACATTCCTACCAGGAGGGGCAAAGTTTCCCAAACCTCAAAATGCCTATAAATACACCCCTCACCACACCCACAAATCAGTTTAACGAATAGCCAAGAAGTGGGGTGATAAGAAAAAAGTGCGAAAGCATAAAAAATAAGGAATTGGAATAATTGTGCTTTATACAAAAAAATCATAACCACCACAAAAAGGGCGGGCCTCATGGACTCTTGCTAATATGAAAGAAATGAATTTATCAGGTAAGTTCTTACATAAATTATGTTTTCTTTCATGTAATTAGCAAGACTCCATGAGCTAGTGACGTATGGGATAATGAATACCCAAGATGTGGATCTTCCACGCAAGAGTCACTAGAGAGGGAGGGATAAAATAAAGACAGCCAATTCCGCTGAAAAATAATCCACACCCAAAACAAAGTTTAAATCTTATAATGAAAAAAACTGAAATTATAAGCAGAAGAATCAAACTGAAACAGCTGCCTGAAGTACTTTTCTACCAAAAACTGCTTCAGAAGAAGAAAACACATCAAAATGGTAGAATTTAGTAAAAGTATGCAAAGAAGACCAAGTTGCTGCTTTGCAAATCTGATTAACCGAAGCTTCATTCTTAAATGCCCAGGAAGTAGAGACTGACCTAGTCGAATGAGCTGTAATCCATTGAGGCGGAGTTCTACCCGGCTCAACATAAGCATGATGAATCAAAGACTTTAACCAAGACGCCAAAGAAATGGCAGAGGCCTTCTGACCTTTCCTAGAACCAGAAAAGATAACAAATAGACTAGAAGTCTTTCGGAAATCTTTAGTAGCTTCAACATAAAATTTCAAAACTCTAACTACATCCAAAGAATGCAGCAATCTTTCCTTAGAGTTCTTATTAGGACACAATGAAGGAACCACAATTTCTCTACTAATGTTGTTAGAATTCACAACCTTAGGTAAAAATTTAAATGAAGTTCGCAACACCGCCTTATCCTGATAAAAAAATCAGAAAAGGAGACTCACAAAAAAGAGCAGATAATTCAGAAACTCTTCTAGCAGAAGAGATGGCCAAAAGAAACAAAACTTTCCAAGAAAGTAATTTAATATCCAGCGAATGCATAGGTTCAAACGGAGGAGCTTGAAGAGCCCCCAGAACCAAATTCAAACTCCAAGGAGGAGAAATTGACTTAACAGGTTTTATACGAACCAAAGCCTGTACAAAACAATGAATATCAGGAAGACTAGCAATCTTTCTGTGAAAAAGAACAGAAAGAGCAGAGATTTGTCCTTTCAAGGAACTTGCAGACAAACCTTTATCCAAACCATCCTGAAGAAACTGTAAAATTCTAGGAATTCTTAAAGAATGCCAAGAAAAATGAAGAGAAGAACACCAAGAAATGTAAGTCTTCCAGACTCGATAATATATCTTCCTAGATACAGATTTACGAGCCTGTAACATAGTATTAATTACGGAGTCAGAGAAACCTCTATGACTGAGAATCAAACGTTCAATCTCCATACCTTCAAATTTAAGGATTTGAGATCCTGATGGAAAAAAGGACCTTGCGATAGAAGGTCTGGTCTTAACGGAAGAGTCCACGGTTGGCAAGTAGCCATCCGGACAAGATCCGCATACCAAAACCTGTGAGGCCATGCTGGAGCCACCAGCAGAACAAACGAACGCTCCTTTAGAATCTTGGAAATCACTCTTGGAGGAAGAACTAGAGGTGGAAAGATATAAGAAGGATGATACTTCCAAGGAAGTGACAATGCATCCACTGCTTCCGCCTGAGGATCCCTGGATCTGGACATGAGGATCCCTGGATCTGGACAGATACCTGGGAAGCTTCTTGTTTAGATGAGAAGCCATCAGATCTATTTCTGGAAGTCCCCACATTTGAACAATCTGAAGAAATACCTCTGGGTGAAGAGACCATTCGCCTGGATGCAACGTTTGGCAACTGAGATAATCCGCTTCCCAATTGTCTATACCTGGGATATGAACCACAGAAATTAGACAGGAGCTGGATTCCGCCCATACAAGTATTCGAGATACTTCTTTCATAGCCAGAGGACTGTGAGTCCCTCCTTGATGATTGACATATGCCACGGTTGTGACATTGTTCGTCTCGAAACAAATGAACGACTCTCTCTTTAGAAGAGGCCACGACTGAAGAGCTCTGAAAATTGCACAGAGTTCCAAAATGTTGATTGGTAATCTCGCCTCCTGAGATTCCCAAACCCCTTGTGCTGTCAGAGACCCCCATACAGCTCCCCAACCTGTCAGACTCGCATCTGTTGAGATCACAGTCCAGGTCGGAAGAATAAAAGAAGCCCCCTGAACTAAACAATGGTGGTCTGTCCACCACGTCAGAGAGTGTCGTACAATCGGTTTTAAAGATATTAATTGAGATATCTTTGTATAATCCCTGCACCACTGGTTCAGCATACAGAGCTGAAGAAGTCGCATGTGAAAACGAGCAAAGGGGATCGCGTCCGATGCAGCAGTCATAAGACCTAGAATTTCCATGCATAAGGCTACCGAAGGGAATGATTGAGACTGAAGGTTTCGACAAGCTGAAACCAATTTCAGACGTCTCTTGTCCGTCAGAGACAGAGTCATGGACACTGAATCTATCTGGAAACCTAAAAAGGTTACCCTTGTCTGAGGAATCAACGAACTCTTTGGTAAATTGATCCTCCAACCATGTTCTCGAAGAAACGATACAAGTCGATTCGTATGAGATTCTGCTAAATGTGAAGACTGAGCAAGTACCAAGATATCGTCCAAATAAGGAAATACCACAATACCCTGTTCTCTGATTACAGATAGAAGGGCACCGAGAACCTTTGTAAAAATCCTTGGAGCTGTTGCTAGGCCAAACAGCAGAGCCACAAACTGGTAATGCTTGTCTAGGAAAGAGAATCTCAGAAACTGATAGTGATCTTGATGAATCGGAATATGCAGATATGCATCTTGTAAATCTATTGTGGACATATAATGCCCTTGCTGAACAAAAGGCAGAATAATCCTTATAGTTACCATTTTGAATGTTGGTATCCTTACATAACGATTCAATATTTTTAAATCCAGAACTGGTCTGAAGGAATTCTCCTTCTTTGGTACAATGAAGAGATTTGAGTAAAACCCCAGCCCCTGTTCCAGAACTGGAACTGGCATAATTACTCCAGCCAACTCTAAATCTGAAACACATTTCAGAAATGCTTGAGCCTTCACTGGATTTATTGGGACACGGGAAAGAAAAAATCTTCTTGCAGGAGGCCTTATCTTGAAGCCTATTCTATACCCTTGTGAAACAATGTTCTGAATCCAAAGATTGTGAATCGAATTGATCCAAATTTCTTTGAAAAATCATAATCTGCCCCCTACCAGCTGGGCTGAAATGAGGGCCGCACCTTCATGTGGACTTGGGAGCTGGCTTTGGCTTTCTAAAAGGCTTGGATTTATTCCAGACTGGATATGGTTTCCAAACTGATACCGCTCCTGTAGGGGAAGGATCAGGCTTTTGTTCCTTATTGTGACGAAAGGAACGAAAACGATTAGCAGACCTAAATTTACCTGTGGTAAAAAAGTTCCTTTCCCCCCAGTAACAGTTGAAATAATAGAATCCAACTGTGAACCAAACAATTTATTACCCTGGAAAGAAAGGGAAAGCAAAGTTAACTTAGAAGACATATCAGCATTCCAAGTTTTAAGCCATAAAGCTCTTCTAGCTAAAATAGCTAAAGACATATACCTGACATCAACCCTAATGATATCAAAGATGGCATCACAAATAAAATTATTAGCATGTTGAAGAAGATTAACAATGCTATGAGTATTATGATCTGTTACTTGTTGTGCTAAAGCTTCCAACCAGAAAGTTGAAGCTGCAGCAACATCCGCCAAAGATATAGCAGGTCTAAGAAGATTACCTGAACATAAGTAAGCTTTTCTTAGAAAGGATTCAATTTTCCTATCTAAAGGATCCTTAAAGGAAGTACTATCTGCCGTAGGAATAGTAGTACGTTTAGCAAGAGTAGAGATAGCCCCATCAACCTTAGGGATTTTGTCCCAAAACTCTAATCTGTCAGATGGCACAGGATATAATTGCTTAAACCGTTTAGAAGGAGTAAACGAATTACCCAAATTATTCCATTCCCTGGAAATTACTTCAGAAATAGCATCAGGGACGGGAAAAACCTCTGGAATAACTACAGGAGGTTTAAAAACCGTATTCAAACGTTTAGATTTAGTATCAAGAGGACCAGATTCCTCTATTTCTAATGCAATTAAGACTTCTTTAAGCAAAGAACGAATAAATTCCATTTTAAATAAATATGAAGATTTATCAGTATCAACCTCTGAAACAGAATCCTCTGAACCAGAAGAATCATTATCAGAATCAGAATGATGATGTTCATTTAAAAATTCATCTGAAAAATGAGAAGTTTTAAAAGACCTTTTACGTTTACTAGAAGGAGGAATAACAGACATAGCCTTCTTAATAGATTTAGAAACAAAATCTCTTATGTTAACAGGAACACCCTGAATATTAGATGTTGATGGAACAGCAACAGGTAATGGAACATTACTAAAGGAAATATTATCTGCATTAACAAGTTTGTCATGACATTCATTACAAACAACAGCCGGAGGAACAGTTACTACAAGTTTACAACAAATACACTTAACTTTGGTAGATCCAGCATCAGGCAGCAATTTTCCTATCCTTAAGTATCTTCTGATTCAGGGTCAATCCGAGACATCTTGCAATATGTAATAGAAAAAACAACATATAAAGCAAAATTGATCAAATTCCTTAAAAGACAGTTTCAGGAATGGGAAAAAATGCCAATGAACAAGCTTCTAGCAACCAGAAGCAAATAAACAATGAGACTTAAATAATGTGGAGACAATAATGACGCCCATATTTTTTAGCGCCAAAAAAAGACGCCCACATTATTTGGTGCCTAAATGCTTTAAGCGCCAAAAATGACGCCACATCCGGTGACGCCGACATTTTTGGCGCAAAAACGTCAAAACAATTACGCAGAAAATGACAAAGAAAATTTTTGCGCCAAAAAAAGTCTGTGCCAAGAATGACGCAATAAAATGAAGCATTTTCAGCCCCCGCGAGCCTAACAGCCCACAGGAAAAAAAGTCAAATTTTATGGTAAGAAAAATTGATTATTCAAATGCATTATCCCAAATAATGAAACTGACTGTCTGAAATAAGGAATGTTGAACATCCTGAATCAAGGCAAATAAATGTTTAAACACATATATTTAGAACTTTATAAAAAAGTGCCCAACCATAGCTTAGAGTGTCACAAAAATAAGACTTACTAACCCCAGGACACTCATCTACATGTAGTAGAAAGCCAAACCAGTACTGAAACGAGAATCAGTAGAGGTAATGGTATATATAAGAGTATATCGTTGATCTGAAAAGGGAGGTAAGAGATGAATCTCTACGACCGATAACAGAGAACCTATGAAATAGACCCCGTAGAAGGAGATCATTGAATTCAAATAGGCAATACTCTCTTCACATCCCTCTGACATTCACTGCACACTGAGAGGAAAACCGGGCTCCAGCCTGCTGCGAAGCGCATATCAACGAAGAATCTAGCACAAACTTACTTCACCACCTCCATGGGAGGCAAAGTTTGTAAAACTGATTTGTGGGTGTGGTGAGGGGTGTATTTATAGGCATTTTGAGGTTTGGGAAACTTTGCCCCTCCTGGTAGGAATGTATATCCCATACGTTACTAGCTCATGGACTCTTGCTAATTACATGAAAGAAATATATGTGAAGATCAAAAATAATTATGTGTAATGTACATAAGATGGTGTCCTGTGAATCAAATAGTTAAATTACTCAGTATTGACTGAGGTAATATCTAATCAATACAAGAATTTAAAAATATACCATAAAAGTCGTAATTATATCAAGCAAGTACAGTTAGTACTGTAAAAAAGTGCCCTAATACCAATAATAGTGTAAAATTCAAATGTGTCAAATGAATGGGGTGTAATAGCCAGATTGTATCGGCTAAAAAGAGTATACCTAGTCAGTGTCAATGTATAGTAACAGGTTCCCTCAATATACAACACAGTTATCAAAATAAAATGAAGTAAAATAATGGGCACTAAAAAAAGGCAATTGCAAAGCAAAGGAATAAATAATAGAAAATTAAAAAAACAAAACAATGCAATATAAAGAAACAATTAATAATGTATCTTGTTTGTTAAAAATAAATGTATGTATATTATATCAATAGTTCAAAGAAGTGAAAGTTCTTTTTCATAAACTGTTCTGTTTAACATAAACCTTTCTGTTGGATGGTTGTAGATTTTGTCAGCGTTATAAGAATTGTTATTATAGACACAAGGCGTTGAACCAATCCATATAGGTTGAAGGCTGCTTCTCTCCCAAACCGGTGGTAAGTCTGATAATCTGGAAAGTGGAGACAGGAAAAAAGAGAGAGCGCCTAATAGTGCAATATTGTACTGACAACTCAGGAACAAGAACAGTAACAGAATCGTTAGAAAGCTACTCACAAGAGAGTTGGCACTCACAAGTAGTGCATGCAGGCAGGCTGACCTTTTACAGCAGTCAGTACGCTGGGGGATCAATCCTGTACAAGATCCACCTTAGATAGATATCACAAGAACTTGGGTGGAAGCAGGTCTCTTTGTACACAGGATGTGTGTAAGGTTAATCCGTCAGCAGTCCCGGTCAGAAGATGCGACCAGATAGTCGGTCCTGATCTCACTCACAAGCTGCGGTGGTGCTTTAGTGAAGGGAAGCTTTAGTGATTCTGATGCCTAGACATTGGTGTTTTCTTCGCAATCATACGGACTGTTTATCGCTTTAACGCTACACCGCTTCACATGTGTTGTGCTTTGGAGAATTCTAACACCTGTATAGCTGACTAACAGAGATTGCAGACGCACCCATTATACACACATTCTGTGTGCAGAGGATTTTCCACCACCGCAGCTTGTGACCGAGATCGGGACCGACTATCTGGTCGCATCTTCTGACCGGGACTGCTGACGGATTAACCTTATACACATCCCGTGTACAAAGAGACCTGCTTCTACCCAAGTTCTTGTGATATCTATCTAAGGTGGATCTTGTACAGGATTGATCCCCCAGCGTACTGACTGCTGTAAAAGGTCAGCCTGCCTGCATGCACTACTTGTGAGTGCCAACTCTCTTGTGAGTACCTTTCTAACGATTCTGTTACTGTTCTTGTTCCTGAGTTGTCAGTACAATATTGCACTATTAGGCGCTCTCTCTTTTTTCCTGTCTCCGCTTTCCAGAAGTAGAAGTAGCCTTCTGACCTTTACGCTTTCCTGAGAAACAAACAAACAGGGCAGAAGACTGACTAAAATCTTTAGTAACCTGTAGGCAACATTTTAGAGCAAGTACAACATCCAAGTTATACAAAAGACGTTCCTTATGAGAAGAAGGATTAGGACAAAAGGAAGGAACAACAACAATTTCCTGATTAATGTTTCGATCCAAAACTAACTTAGGGAGAAACCCCAATTTAGTACGAAGGACCCCTTATCCGCATGGAAAATAAGGTAAGGCAAATCAAACTGCAGAGCCGAGAGTTCAAAAACTCTATGAGCAGAGGAAATAGCAATAAGAAACAAAACTTTCCAAGATAACTTAATATCTACAGAATGCATTGGCTTAAACAGAGCCTGCTGCAAAACTCTAAGAACTAGGTTAAGGCTTTAGAGAAACTAGGTTTGGATGGAGGAAAGGACCCTGAGTTAGAAGGTCCTTTCTCAGAGGTAACCTCCAAGGTGGAAGAGAAGATAAACCATAAGGCCATGCAGGAGCTATCAGAATTACAGATGCTCTCTCCTGTTTGATACGAGCAATAACCCGTAATAGGAGAACAAACTGAGGAAAAAAGGTATGCTAAACCGAAATCCCAAGGAACCGCCAGAGCATCTATCAGGGCGGCCTGAGGATATCGACCTTGAACCGAGACGCGATCAGATCCAACTCCGGCACCCCCCCCCCTTGATGGTGCTTAAGAAACACACCCTTGTAGTTGGAACAAGGGAACAAGATCGCTGTATAAGAGTTTGCTAGTTGAAAAGATGGCACCTGAACCAATATGTCTTCAAGGTAAGGCATCCACTGCTATTCCCTGAGACCTGACAACTGCCAAGAGAGCCCCCAGAACCTTTGTGAACCTTTGTGAAAATTCTGGGAGCTGTGGCAAGGCCAAACGGGAGAGCAACAAATTGAAAGTGCTTGTCTAGAAAAGCAAATCTCAGGAACTGGAGATGATCCCTGTGGATGGGAACATGCAGACACGCGTCCTTCAAGTCTATGGTCTTCATGAACTGACCCTCTTGGACCAAAGACCATTTTGAAGGATGGTACTCTGAGAAATTAGTTGAGACACTTTAGGTCTAAAATGGGTTGAAAAGTTCCGTCTTTTTTGGGAACCACAAACAGATTTGAATAGAATCCTAAACCCTGTTCCCTTACTGGGACTGGAACAATCACTATAACAAAAACAATTGCCCAGCACTCACAGTAAGCATTAAGGTGCACAGAGCAAGGATCCTGCACCAATCCTTAAAATGAAAGCAAATCCAAGAAAGAGCCACAGCACCTGGTCACTTCTTATACCCTTACATCTGGCCCAGATGTAAGGGTATAAGAAGTGACCAGGTGCTGTGGCTCTTTCTTGGATTTACTGGAACAATCACTCCCAGGGAGGAAAGGTCCTGAACGCAGCTTAAGAATGTCTCTCGTTTTACCTGATCTACAGAATCTTGAAAGGAGGAATCTGCCCCTGGGAGGACGAGTCTTGAATTCTATTTTGTAACCATGAGATACTATGACCACAGCCCAAGAGTCTGGGACATTGTGTATCCAAGCTTGTCGGAACAAGGAAAGTCTGCCCCCCACTTGATCCAATCTCGGGCAGGGGGCAGACCCTTCATGCTGACTTACTCTCAGATGAAGGCTTCTTTGATTGCTTCCCCTTATTCCAAGTATAATTGGGTCTCCAAGAGGACTTGGACTGCTCCAGCTTGGAGGAGGGACAGGAAGATTTTTGACCTTTAAAGTTACAAAAGGATTGAAAATTAGAACTTTGATGTCCCCTAGTTCTATTCTTCTGGTCTTGTGGTAGAAAGGACCCCTTTCCATCTGTAATTTAAGAAATTATCTCCGCCAGACCAGGACCAAACAGGGTCTTACCCTTATAAGGTAGCGACAGGAGCTTGGACTTGGAGGTAACATCAGGTGACCAAGATTTAAGCCACAGAACCATGCGGGCTAGGACAGTGAAGCCAGACATCTTGGCTCCTAGTCTAATGACTTGCATGTTAGCATCAGAGATAAAGGAATTGGCCAGTTTGAGAGCCCTAATCCTATCTTGGATCTCCTCTAACAGAGTCTCCTCTAAAATCAAATCGAACAAAGTATCACACCAATAAGATGCTGCACTTGTCACTATGGCAATACAAACTGCAGTTTGAAATTGTAGAACATGATGAACATACATTTTCTTTAAATAATCCTCCAGCTTTTTGTCCACAGGATCCTTAAAAGAACAGCTATCCTCTATAGGAATAGTGGTTCTCTTGGCCAGAGTAGAAATAGCCCCTTCTACCTTAGCCACAGTATGCCATGAGTCCCGAATGGAGTCAGGAACAGAAATCATCTTTTTTAAAGACAGGGGATGGGGAAAAAGGAATCCCTGGCTTATCCCATTCCTGTGCAATGATCTCCGACAAACGGTTTGGAAAAGGGAACACTTCCACAGAGAAAAGGAACATCATAGTATTTGTTAAGCTTACTAGATTTTTTAGGGTTGACAACGACAGAAGAATCAGAGAAGTAAACAAAAGTGTTAAAGTTTAAATCTGAAATTTAATTCTTTAGAATCAGACAATGGATTTATACTGTCAGAATCAGATTTCCCCCGCAGAAGCTACTTAGGTATCCTCCTCATCAGATGTATGGGGGAAGGAAACCTTCACAGCAGAAAATGGAATAGACACCTTACTGTCAGAAAAATGTTTTGATTTCCTCTTGTGCTTCCCCATCATGGGAAAAGCAGATAAAGCTGCAGATACCGCAGAAGATATCTGTGCGGCAAAATCTATTGGCAAATACACTCCTCCAGGAGTCTGAGAGGAACTGCAGGGCACTGTATGTGAAGCCATTGAGGCTTGGGACGTTTGAGGAGAAAGCTGTGGCATAGCCTGAACAGCATCATCCTTAGAGACATTTGGCTGAGAAACAAGTAATGTATCTTTACACTGTAAGGTCTTTTCTAAACATGAGGAACAAGATTGCATAGGCAAGACAATTTGAGCCTCCAAACATAATAAGCATGTATCAAAAGGAACAGACTCCTGTTCATTATCCATAGCTGATAAAGTACCCAAAAAGTAAGGAATGTCACTTTAAGAAGGATAGTCCTTCAAAGAGTTAAACAAATTGAAAAACATAATTTATGCTTACCTGATAAATCTATTTCTCTTGTAGTGTATCCAGTCCACGGATCATCCATTACTTATGGGATATTCTCCTTCCCAACAGGAAGTTGCAAGAGGGTCACCCACAGCATAGCTGCTATATAGCTCCTCCCCTAACTGTCATATCCAGTCATTCGACCGAAAACAAACAGAGAAAGGAGAAACCATAGGGTGCAGTAGTGACTGTAGTTTAATTAAAATTTAGACCTGCTTTAAAAGGACAGGGCGGGCCGTGGACTGGATACCCAACAAGAGAAATAAATTTATCAGGTAAGCATAAATTATGTTTTCTCTTGTTAAGTGTATCCAGTCCACGGATCATCCATTACTTATGGGATACCAATACCAAAGCTAAAGTACACGGATGATAGGAGGGACAAGGCAGGATTAAGCGGAAGGAACCACTGCCTGAAGAACCTTTCTCCCAAAAACCGCTTCCGAAGAAGCAAAAGTATCAAATTTGTAAAATTTGGAAAAAGTGTGAAGCGAAGACCAAGTCGCGGCCTTGCAAATCTGATCAACAGAGGCCTCATTTTTAAAGGCCCAGGTGGAAGCCACAGCTCTAGTAGAATGAGCTGTAATCCTTTCAGGGGCTGCTGTCCAGCAGTCTCATAGGCTAGGCGTATTATGCTCCGAAGCCAAAAGGAAAGAGAGGATGCCGAAGCTTTTTGACCTCTCCTCTGTCCAGAGTAAACGACAAACAGGGTAGATGTTTGACGAAAATCTTTAGTAGCTTGTAAGTAAAACTTCAAGGCACGGACTACGTCCAGATTATGTAAAAGACGTTCCTTCTTTGAAGAAGGATTAGGACACAATGATGGAACAACAATCTCTTGATTGATATTCTTGTTAGAAACCACCTTAGGTAAAAACCCCGGTTTGGTACGCAGGACTACCTTATCTGCATGAAAAATCAGATAAGGAGAATCACATTGTAAGGCAGATAGCTCAGAGATTCTCCGAGCCGAGGAAATAGCCATCAAAAACAGAACTTTCCAAGATAAAAGTTTAATATCAATGGAATGAAGGGGTTCCAACGGAACTCCTTGAAGAACTTTAAGAACCAAGTTTAAGCTCCACGGGGGAGCAACAGGTTTAAACACAAGCTTAATTCTAACCAAAGCCTGGCAAAATGCCTGGACGTCTGGAACCTCTGCCAGACGCTTGTGCAAAAGAATAGACAGAGCAGAAATCTGTCCCTTTAAGGAACTAGCTGATAATCCTTTGTCCAAGCCCTCCTGGAGAAAAGACAATATTCTAGGAATCCTAACCTTACTCCATGAGTAATTCTTGGATTCACACCAATAAAGATATTTACTCCATATCTTGTGGTAGATTTTCCTGGTAACAGGCTTTCGTGCCTGTATTAAAGTATCAATGACTGACTCGGAGAATCCACGCTTTGATAGAATCAAGCGTTCAATCTCCATGCAGTCAGTCTCAGAGAAATTAGATTTGGATGATTGAAAGGACCTTGTATCAGAAGGTCCTGTCTTAGAGGCAGAGTCCATGGTGGAAAGGATGACATGTCCACTAGGTCTGCATACCAAGTCCTGCGTGGCCACGCAGGTGCTATCAGAATCACTGATGCTCTCTCCTGTTTGATTTTGGCAATCAGTCGAGGGAGCAGAGGAAACGGTGGAAACACATAAGCCAGGTTGAAGAACCAAGGCGCTGCTAAAGCATCTATCAGAATCGCTTCTGGGTCCCTGGACCTGGATCCGTAACAAGGAAGCTTGGCGTTCTGGCGAGACGTGATGAGATCCAACTCTGGTTTGCCCCAACGATGAATCAACTGAGCAAACACCTCCGGATGGAGTTCCCACTCCGCCTGATGGAAAGTCTGACGACTTAGAAAATCCGCCTCCCAGTTCTCCACGCCTGGGATATGGATTGCTGACAGGTGGCAAGAGTGGTACTCTGCCCAGCGAATTATATTTGAGACTTCTAACATCTCTAGGGAACTCCTGGTTCCCCCTTGATGGTTGATGTAAGCCACAGTCGTGATGTTGTCCGACTGAAATCTGATGAACCTCAGTGTTGCTAGCTGAGGCCAAGCCAGAAGAGCATTGAATATCGCTCTTAACTCCAGAATATTTATTGGAAGGAGTTTCTCCTCCTGAGTCCACGATCCCTGTGCCTTCAGGGAATTCCAGACTGCACCCCAACCTAGAAGGCTGGCATCTGTTGTTACAGTTGTCCAATCTGGCCTGCGAAAGGTCATACCCTTGGACAGGTGCACCCGAGACAACCACCAGAGAAGAGAATCTCTGGTCTCTTGATCCAGATTTAGCAGAGGGGACAAATCTGTGTAATCCCCATTCCACTGACTCAGCATGCATAATTGCAGCGGTCTGAGATGAAGGCGCGCAAATGACACTATGTCCATTTCCGCTACCATTAAGCCGATTACCTCCATACACTGAGCTACCGAAGGGCGCGGAATGGAGTGAAGAACACAGCAAGCATTTAGAAGTTTTGATAACCTGGACTCCGTCAGGTAAATTTTCATTTCTACAGAATCTATAAGAGTCCCTAAGAAGGAGACTCTTGTGAGTGGGGATAGAGAACTCTTTTCATCGTTCACTTTCCACCCGTGCGACCTCAGAAATGCCAGAACTATCTCTGTATGAGACTTGGCAACTTGAAAGCTTGACGCCTGTATCAGGATGTCGTCTAGACACGGAGCCACCGCTATGCCTCGCGGTCTTAGAACCGCCAGAAGTGAGCCCAGAACCTTTGTAAAGATTCTCGGGGCTGTAGCCAACCCGAAGGGAAGAGCTACAAATTGGTAATGCGTGTCTAGAAAGGCAAACCTTAGAAACCGATGATGATCTTTGTGAATCGGTATGTGAAGGTAGGCATCCTTTAAGTCCACTGTGGTCATGTACTGACCTTCTTGGATCATGGGTAGGATGGTCCGAATAGTTTACATTTTGAAAGATGGAACTCTGAGGAATTTGTTTAAGATCTTTAGATCCAAAATTGGTCTGAAGGTTCCCTCTTTTTTGGGAACCACAAACAGATTTGAATAAAAACCCTGTCCTTGTTCCGTCCGCGGAACTGGATGGATCACTCCCATAACTAGGAGGTCTTGCACACAGCGTAGGAATGCCTCTTTCTTTATCTGATTTGCAGATAGCCTTAAAAGATGAAATCACCCTTGTGGAGGGGAAGCTTTGAAGTCCAGAAGATATCCCTGAGATATGATCTCCAACGCCCAGGGATCCTGAAAATCTCTTGAACACGGCTGGGCGAAGAGGGAAAGTCTGCCCCCTACTAGATCCGTCGCCTGATAGGGGGCCGTTCCTTCATGCTGTCTTAGAGGCAGCAGCAGGCTTTCTGGCCTGCTTGCCTTTGTTCCAGGACTGGTTAGGTTTCCAGGCCTGCTTAGATTGAGCAAAAGTTCCCTCTTGTTTTGAAGCGGAGGAAGTTGATGCTGCACCTGCCTTGAAATTTTGAAAGGCACGAAAATTAGACTGTTTGGCCTTTGCTTTGGCCCTGTCCTGAGGAAGGGTGTGACCCTTACCTCCAGTAATGTCAGCAATAATTTCCTTCAAACCAGGCCCGAATAAGGTCTGCCCCTTGAAAGGAATGTTGAGTAATTTAGACTTCGAAGTCACGTCAGCTGACCAGGATTTAAGCCATAGCGCCCTAAGCGATTGGATGGCGAATCCGGAATTCTTAGCCGTTAGTTTAGTCAAATGAACAATGGCATCAGAAACAAATGAGTTAGCTAGCTTAAGTGTTCTAAGCTTGTCAATAATTTCAGTCAATGGAGCTGTATGGATGGCCTCTTCCGGGGCCTCAAACCAGAATGCCGCCGCGGCCATGACAGGCGCAATGCATGCATGGGGCTGTAAAATAAAACCTTGTTGAATAAACATTTTCTTAAGGTAACCCTCCAATTTTTTATCCATTGGATCTGAAAAACATAATTTATGCTTACCTGATAAATTTATTTCTCTTGTAGTGTATCCAGTCCACGGATCATCCATTACTTATGGAATATATTCTCCTTCCCAACAGGAAGCTGCAAGAGTCCACCCACAGCAAAGCTGCTATATAGCTCCTCCCCTAACTGCCATATTCAGTCATTCGACCGAAAACATGCAGAGAAAGGAAAAACCATAGGGTGCAGTGGTGACTGTAGTTCAAATGAAAAAAATTACCTGCCTTAAAGTGGCAGGGTGGGCCGTGGACTGGATACACTACAAGAGAAATAAATTTATCAGGTAAGCATAAATTATGTTTTCTCTTGTTAAGTGTATCCAGTCCACGGATCATCCATTACTTATGGAATACCAATACCAAAGCTAAAGTACACGGATGATGGGAGGGACAAGGCAGGTACTTAAACGGAAGTTACCACTGCCTGTAAAAAACCCTTTCTCCCAAAAATAGCCTCCGAAGAAGCAAGGTATCAAATTTGTTAAATTTGAAAAGTATGAAGCGCAGACCAAGACTCCGTCTTGTAAATCTGTTCAACAGAAGCCACATTTAAAAAAGGCCCAAGTGAAAACCACAGCTCTAGTAGAATGAGCTGTAATCCCTTCAGGAGGCTGCTGTCCAGCAGTCTCATAAGCTAAATGAATTATGCTTTTTAACCAAAAAGACAGAGAGGCTGCTGAAGTCTTTTGACCTCTCCTCTGTCCAGAATAGACAACAAACAAGGTGAACGTTTGATGAAAACTGTAGTAGCTTGTAAGTAAAACTTTAAAGCACAAACCACGTCCAATATTGTGTAATAGACGTTCCTTCTTTGAGGAAGGATTAGGATACAAGCATGGAACAACTATCTCTTGAGTGATGTACTTGTTAGATACCACCTTAGGAAAAAACCCAGGTTGGTACGCAGGACTACCTTATCCGTACGAAGGACCAGATAAGGAGAATCACATTGTAACACAGATAACTTGGAGACTCTACGAGTCGAGGAATTAGCTACCCAAAAGGAACTTTCCAAGATAAAGATTGATATCTATGGAACAAAAAAGGTTCAAACGGAACTTCTTGAAGAACCTTAAGAATCAGGTTTAAGCTCCATGGCGGAGCAACAGTTTTAAACACAGGCTTGGATCTAACCAAAGCCTGACCAAATGCCTGAACGTCTAGAAAACCTGCCAGACGCTTGTGCAAAAAAATAGACAGAGTAAAAATCTGTCCCCTTTTAAGGAATTAGCTGACAACCCTTTTCTCAAAAACATCTTGGAGAAAAGATAATATCCTGGGAATCCAGACTTTACTCCATGAGTAACCCTTGGATTCATAACAATCAGATATTTACACCATATCTATGTTCAATTTTCCTAGAGACAGGCTTTCATGTCTGTATTAAGGTATCAATGACTGACTCGGAGAAGCCATGCTTTGATAACATCAAGCGTTCAGTCTCCAGGCAGTCCATCTCAGATTGATTCTATTTAGATGGTTGAAAGGACCCTGAGGTAGAGGGACCTGTCTCAGAAGCAGAGACCGTGATGGAAAGGATGAGATGTCCACCAGATCTGCATACCAGGTCCTGCGTGGCTACGCAGGCGCTGTCAAAAACACCAAAGCCCTCTCCTGCTTGGTCTTGACCTCCGGAGGAAATCCCACTCCCCCGGAAGAAAAGTCTGACGACTTAGAAAATCCACCTCCCAGTTCTCAACACCTGGGATATGGATAGCTGATAGACAAGAGTGAGTCTCTGTCCAGTGAATTATTGTAAGACTTCTAACATCGCTAGGGAACTTCTGTTCCCCCTTGATGGCTGATGTAAGCCACAGTCGTGTATATTGTCCGACTGAGTATGATGTACCTCAGAGTTGCTAACTGAGGCCAAGTCTGAAGAGCATGGAATATCACTCCCAGTTCCAGAATATTTATTAGAAGGAGGGTCTACTCCTAAGTCCACTATCCCTGAGCCTTCAGGGAGTTTCAGACTGCATCCCAACCTAAAAGGCTGGCATCTATTGTAACAATTGTCCCATCTGACCTGCGGAAGGTCATACCCTTGGACAGATGGACCCGACATAGTCACCAGAGAAGAGAATCTCTGGTCTCTTGGTCCAGGTTTAACAGGGGGACAAATCTGTGTAATCCCCGTTCCTCTGACTGAGCATGCATAGTTGCAGCGGTCTGAAATGTAGACGTGCAAACGGTACTATGTCCCTTGCCGCTACCATTAAGCCGATTTCATTCATGTACTGAGCCACCGAAGGGCGCGGATGGGATGAAAAAACACGGCAGAAATTTAGAAACTTTGACAACCTGGACTCCGTCAGGTAAATTTTCATTTCTACAGAATCTATCAGAGTCCCTAGGAGGGAAACCCTTGAGATTGGGGATAGAGAACTCTTTCCTTGTTCACTTTCCACCCATGTGATCTCAGAAATGCCAGTACTACGTCCGTATGAGACTGGGCAATTTGGATGTTTGATGCCTGTATCAGGATGTCGTCTAAATAAGGGGCCACTTCTATGCCCCGCGGTCTAAGGACCGCCAAAGCGACCCCAGAACCTCCATAAAGATTCTTGGGGCTGTAGATATCCCAAAGGAAAAAGCTACAAACTGGTAATGCCTGTCTAGAAAGGCAAACCTGAAAAACGATGGTGATCTTTATGCATCACAATGTGAGGATAAGCATCCTTCAAATCCATTGTAGTCCTCTATTGACTCTCCTGGATCATAGTTAAGATGGTACGAATAGTTTCCATCTTAAATGACGGAATTCTGAGGAATTTGTTTAAGATCTTTAGATCCAAAATAGGTCTGAAGGTTCCCTCTCCTTGGGAACCACAAACAGATTTGAGTAAAAACTCTGTCCCTGTTCCTCTCTTGGAACTGGATGGATCTCGTACACAATGTAAGAATGCCTCCTTCTTTATCTGGTTTGCAGATAATTGTGAAAGGCGAAATCTCCCCTTTTTTTGGGGGGGAATCTTTGAAATCCAGAAGATATCTCTGGGATATAAATTCCAATGCCTAGGGATCCTGGGCATCTCTTGCCCACGCCTGGGCGAAGAATGAAAGTCTGCCCCCTATAGGATCCGTTACCGGATAGGGGTCCGTTCCTTCATGCTGCCTTAGAGGCAGCAGCAGGCTCCTTGGCCTGCTTATCTTTGTTCCAGGTCCGATTGTCTCCAGACCGCCTTGGACTGAGCAAAAATTCCCTCTTGTTTTGCCTTAGAGGAAGAGGATGCCACACCTGCCCTGAAATTTTTAAAAGGCACGAAAATTAGACTTTTTTTTTTTTTTTTTTTTTTTTTTTTTTGGCCCTTGATTTGGCCCTATCCTGAGGAAGGGCATGACCTTTTCCTCCAGTGATATAAGCAATAATCTCCTTCAAACCAGGCCCGAATAGGGTCTGCCCCTTGAAGGGAAGTTAAGTAGCTTATTTATTAAAGTCACGACAGCTGACCATGATATAAGCCATAGCGCTCTGCGCGCCAGTATAGTAAAAAACAGAATTCTTAGCCGTTAGTCTAGTCAAATGAACAAGGCATCAGAAAACAAAGGAATTGGCTAGCATAAGCTTGTCAAATATATTCATCCAATGGAGTCGCTTAACTGTAAAGCCTCATCAAGAGACTCAACCCAGAACGCCGCAGCAGCAGTGACAGAAGCAATGTATGCAAGGGGCTGCAGGATAAAACCCTGTTGAATAAACATTTTTTATCCATTGGATCTAAAAAGCACAACTGTCCTCATCAGAGGTAGTGGTACGCTTAGCTAGAGTAGAAACTCTTCTCTCCACCTTAGGAACTGTCTGCCAGAAGGCCCGTGTGGTGGTAACTATTAGAAAACATTCTTCTAAAAAATAGGAGGGGAAGAGAACGGCACACCTGGTCTATCCCATTCCTTATTAAAAAAAAATTAGTAAACCTCTTTAGGTATTGGAAAAAACATCAGTACACACCGGCACTGCATATTATTTATCCAGTCTACACAATTTCTCTGGCCCTGCGATTGTACACATTCATTCAGAGCAGCCAAAGCCTCCCTGAGCAACAAGTGGAGGTTCTCAAGCATAAATTTTAAATGTAGAAATATCAGAATCAGGTTAAATCATCTTCCCTGAGTCAAAAAAAATCACCCACAGACTAAGCATATTGTGAGGTAGTATCATACATGGTTCTTAAAGCGTCTGTATGCTCTGTATCTACCCCCAGAGCTAACTGCTTTCCTTTAATTTCAGGTAGTCTGACTAATACTGCTGCCAGAATATTATTCACCACCTTTGCCATGTCTTGTAAAATAAACGCTATGGGCGCCCTTGATGTACTTGGCGCCATTTGAGCGTGAGTCCCTGAAGCGGGAGTCGAAGGGTCTGACACGTGGGGAGAGTTAGTCGGCATAACTTTCCCCTCGACAGAATCCCCTGGTAAAAGAAACGCTATGGGTGCCCTTGATGTACTTGGCGCCATTTGAGCGTGAGTCCCTAAAGCGGGAGTCAAAAGGTCTGACACGTGGGGAGAGTTAGTCGGCATAACTACCCCCACGACAGAATCCTCTGGTGATAATGTTTTTAAAGACAAAAAATGATCTTTATTGTTTAACATGAAATCAGTACATCTGGTACACATTCTAAGTTGGGGTTCCACCATGGCTTTAAAACATAATGAACACAGAGCTTCCTCTATGTTAGACATGTTAGAACAGACTAATAATGAGACTAGTAAGCTTGGAAAACACTTTAAATCAAGTTAACAAGCAAATATATAAAACGTTACTGTGCCTTTAAGAGAAACAAATTTTGTCAAAATTTGAAAAACAGTGAAAAAAAGGCAGTAAAACAAACGAAATTTTTACAGTACATGTAATAAGGTAACAGAGCATTGCACCCACTTGCAAATGGATGATTAACCCCTTAATGCAAAAAACAGATCAAAAAAATGACAGACGTTTTTAAAAACAGACACAACAAACTGCCACAGCCAACAGTGGGAAGCTTCAGTTAACTGTTTCTATGCAAAATTTAAGCCAGCCATGTGGAAAAAACTTAGGCCCCAATAAGTTTTATCACCAAACATATGTTAAAAAACGATTAAACATGCCAGCAAACGTTTTAAAACACATTTTTATAAGAGTATGTATCTCTATTAATAAGCCTGATACCAGTCGCTATCGCTGCATTTAAGGCTTTACTTACATTACTTCGGTATCAGCAGTATTTTCTTAGTCAATTCCATTCCTAGAAAAATATTTTACTGCACATACCTTATCTGCAGGAAAACCTGCACGCCATTCCCCCTCTGAAGTACCTCACTCCTCAGAATGTGTGAGAACAGCAAATGGATCTTAGTTACGTCTGCTAAGATCATAGAAAAACGCAGGCAGATTCTTCTTCCAAATACTGCCTGAGATAAACAGCACACTCCGGTGCCATTTAAAAATAACAAACTTTTGATTGAAGAATAAACTAAGTAGAAAGCACCACAGACTCTCACGACCTCCTATCTATGTTAAGGCTTGCAAGAGAATGACTGAATATGGCAGTTAGGGGAGGAGCTATATAGCAGCTTTGCTGTGGGTGGACTCTTGCAGCTTCCTGTTGGGAAGGAGAATATATTCCATAAGTAATGGATGATCCGTGGACTGGATACACTTAACAAGAGAAGAGCACAACTGTCCTCAACCGGGATAGTAGTACGATTTGCTAAAGTAGAAACTGCTCCCTCCACCTTAGGGACCGTCTGCCATAAGTCCCGTGTAGTGGCGTCTATTGGAAACATTTTTCTAAATATAGGAGGTGGGGAAAAAGGCACACCCGGTCTATCCCACTCCTTGCTAATAATTTCTGTAAGCCTTTTAGGTATAGGAAAAACATCAGTACACACCGGTACCGCATAGTATTTATCCAGCCTACACAATTTCTCTGGTACTGCAACTGTGTTACAGTCATTCAGAGCAGCTAATACCTCCCCAAGCAACACACGGAGGTTCTCAAGCTTAAATTTAAAATTAGAAATCTCTGAATCAGGATTCCCCGAATCAGAGATGGCACCCACAGACTGAAGCTCTCCGTCCTCATGATCTGCATATTGTGACGAAGTATCAGACATGGCCCTTACAGCATCTGCGCGCTCTGTATTTCTCCTAACCCCAGAGCAATCGCGCTTGCCTCTTAATTCAGGCAACCTGGATAATACCTCTGACAGGGTATTATTCATGATTGCAGCCATGTCCTGCAAAGTAATCGCTATGGGCGTCCCTGATGTAATTGGCGCCATATTAGCGTGCATCCCCTGAGCAGGAGGCGAAGGGTCTGACACGTGGGGAGAGTTAGTTGGCATAACTTCCGCCTCGTCAGAATCTTCTGGTGATATTTCTTTTATAGTTAAAGACTGATCTTTACTGTTTAAGGTGAAATCAATACATTTAGTACACATTCTCCTATGGGGCTCCACCATGGCTTTCAAACATAATGAACAAGTAGTTTCCTCTGTGTCAGACATGTTTAAACAGACTAGCAATGAGACTAGCAAGCTTGGAAAACACTTTAAACAAGTTTACAAGCAATATAAAAAACGTTACTGTCAAAATTTGAAATAACAGTGAAAAAAGGCAGTTACACTAACAAAATTTTTACAGTGTATGTAACAAGTTAGCAGAGCATTGCACCCACTTGCAAATGGATGATTAACCCCTTAATACCCAAAAAATAATAAAAGACAAAAACTTTTTGTTTTGTTTTTTTTCTTCAAACAGTCACAACAACTGCCACAGCTCTACTGTGGCTTTTTACCTCCCTCAAAAACGACTTTGAAGCCTTTTGAGCCCTCCAGAGATGTCCTGGATCATGCAGGAAGAAGCTGGATGTCTGTGTCTGTAATTTTTGCTGTGCAAAAAACCGGCAAAATAGGCCCCTCCCACTCATATTACAACAGTGGAAAGCCTAAGGAAACTGTTTCTAGGCCAAATTCAAGCCAGCCATGTGGAAAAAAACTAGCCCCCAATAAGTTTTATCACCAAATACATATAAAAACGATTAAACATGCCAGCAAACGTTTTATATTACATTTTTATAAGAGCATGCATCTCTATTAATAAGCCTGATACCAGTAGCTATCACTGCATTTAAGGCTTTACTTACATTAGTTTGGTATCAGCAGCATTTTCTAGCAAATTCCATCCCTAGAAAAATATTAACTGCACATACCTTATTGCAGGAAAACCTGCACGCCATTCCCTCTCTGAAGTTACCTCACTCCTCAGAATATGTGAGAACAGCCATGGATCTTAGTTACTTCTGCTAAGATCATAGAAAACGCAGGCAGATTCTTCTTCTAAATACTGCCTGAGATAAACAGTACACTCCGGCACCATTTAAAAATAACAAACTTTTGATTGAAGAATAAACTAAGTATAAAACACCACACTCCTCTTACGACCTCCATCTTGGTTGAGGCTTGCAAGAGAATGACTGGATATGACAGTTAGGGGAGGAGCTATATAGCAGCTCTGCTGTGGGTGATCCTCTTGCAAACTTCCTGTTGGGAAGGAGAATATCCCATAAGTAATGGATGATCCGTGGACTGGATACACTTAACAAGAGAAATGAAATACACCTCTACACCTCAGAAGCTGAGGTGCCCTACCGTAACCTGCAGAAGCTGCACAAATTTGGGACTCTATAATCGGCCAGACGATAAACCCACAGCCACAACTGAAGAGAAACTTACAGGAAACTTACAGGAATGACACCGCTCCGCTCAAAGCTACAAGCGGAAGAGTGGAGGGTCAAATGAGCCGCATCAAAACAAACTGCACATTAAAGAAAAAGCGCGCAATTCTACTTTGAAGCAAAAAAACGGAAAGTAGCAGTTTAAACATTCCTTAAAAAAGACATTTACGATAAATACACATAGCCATAGGATCATTAGCCATCCCATAAAACGAATGGAAGCAGTTGACCTCTAGTCTCCTCACATACAAATAGTGCCTGTATACTGCCCAAAATGGATCCTCCCTAAAGGATTATAATGTCCCATAACAATTAATGCAGAATTAAATTCGATAGTGCAAGTCTCCAGTAAAAGCACTTACCTGCAAATCTAGCTGTCGGGCAGGAAGACAGCTAACAAGGCGTGAAAGGACAAATACTACTTACAGAGAACTGTAGAAAAAGAAAGAACAGAGTAACCAACTCTGGCTTTCTATAGCGAGGGCAGCAAATATGTTAGAAAACAAAGCAAGGACCACCTCGCCACTTTCTAACTAGTTAAAAGCCACCACTACTCTTACTCAAGAGATTAATGTAGAAATAGCTAAACCCAAATCATTGCTTGCAGGGAAAAGTACCCAAAAAAGGACACCAACTTCACGTCCTCCATTGACAGAGGCAAAGAGAATGACTGGGGGTTATGGGTAAGGGAAGTGACACTTAACAGCTTTGCTGGGGTGCTCTTTGCCTCCTCCTGCTGACCAGGAGTGAATATCCCACTAGTAATTGGAATGACGTTGTGGACTCTCCATGTCTTAGGAAAGAAAATAATCCCTTCCCTAATTACCTACACAGGAAAGAAACAAAAAAATGAAGGGTAGAAACAAACAAAACAGTTTTTCTTTTTTTTTTTTAAATCCACCCCTTTCAAAGCATAATTAGAATGTGTAAAATCACTGCTGGATCAAGATTTAAATGTATCAAATTACAAATGAGAAAGTGCAAAGATAAATGCAATAATACTGAAAGGACCTAATCTGTAATGTAAAGTAAGATAAACTACAATGTACAAAGTGTAAGTGTAACAAAACTCTCATATCATGCAGTGCTATATTGCACTGGGCTTGTCTCTGCTTCACATACAGAAATGAGAGTGATCTCAGTGCTGGAGAGTTCCGCCCCTTTTACTTTTCAAAATTCAGAGAGTTCAGCCTTTGTGAAGTCTGAACTACAATTTCTCTCCAAGCTGGAGAATCTTTGAATATCAGGGCCTCAGTATGAGCCCAAATGAAAGACTAAAAGTTAGAGCAAAGGTAGCACCAAGTGGAGTGAGATCTTGTTTCAACTGTTTGTGCACTCATTACTTAAAGGGACAGTTCACCCAAAAACTTTCTCCCCTTTAAATTATTCCCAATGATCCTTTTTACCTGCTAGAGTGTATTAAATTGGTTGCAAGTAGCTCCTTTACGCATATTTCAGCATTTGAAGTAGCTGATTTAGCTTGTGGTTTCCCAATCTATACTGAAAGTTTTGATACTGGCGTATACGGTATTGACAAGCCTAAGTAAACACAGCCAGCAGAACAGATTACACCCTCAGTGGAGGGCATGATAGTTAGGTAATAAAATGATAATTTTCCATTGTTCTCTCTATGTATTGAGCTTTGGTGTTCCAGACAAATATAAGATAAGGTAGCAAGTCTGTGTACATAAGTGATAACATAATGTGATCTGATATTACCTAAAGCTCAACCCATTGTAATAGGCTGTGGTTTCAAAGCACAAAACCAGCTACTTCAGATACACAAATAAACCCGAAAATGCAATTTCTCAAATATTTTATACTCTGCAGTTGGTATAACAAGTCATTTAAAATACATTTATGGAAAAACAATTTTATAGTGTACTGTCCCTTTAAAAGGACATGAAACCCCAATTTTTTTCTCTATGCTTCAGTTAGAGCATACAGTTTTAAACAACTTTCCAATTTACTTCTATTATCACACTTGCTTTGTTCTGTTTGTATCCTTTGTTGAAGGAGCAGCAATGCACTACTGTAAGCTAACGTAATACTTCCAGTAATGCATTGCTGCTCCTAAACCTACCTAGGCGTGCATTTCAACAAAGGATACAGAAAGAACAAAACACAATTGATAACAGAAGTAAATTGTAAAGTTGATGAAAATTGCATGTTTTATTTGATTCGTGAAATAGAAAAGTTTTGAGTTTCATGTCCCTTTAACTTGACTTCCCTGGTTACAGCGAGTGCTCCCCGGCACAAACAACAGAGTGCAGTGGTCATTCTGTGCTACAACCGGATCTTGGTATGTGGCGGTGACCAAACCTATGCACTGCTGCTTCATTCGCCTACAACACACTCAGCAGGAGGATTCATGTGTTGAGGCAAGCTGCCATTTGTAGGCACTATACTAACCTGATAGGAGCCAAACCCTCCATTAAGACCAGCTGAACTACATCATCAGCTCAGCTGCTAGGAACTCACCTATTATGCCACTGTCCCTGCTCTCCAGTGTGGAGGTAGGGCTGCAGTCCTTGGTAGGGACACTAGTGCTGGGAGGCGGTAATGTGGAGCAGGGGCTACTGGCAGGTGGAGATGCTGTACTGCTGGTCAGGGTGGAGCATGGACTGATCCGCTGGGTCACTGCAGAACCCTAAAGGACAACACAATAAACAAGGGGTTTGAAGACGGAAAGAAAGGGTGAAAAAGTCAAATAAGATTAAGGGACATAAAACCCAAACATTTACATTCAGGATTCAGATAGAACATACAATTTTAAACAACTTTCCAATTTACTTCTATTATCAAATTGCCTTCATGCTCCAGCTATCCTTTGTTGAAAAGCAGGAATGTAAGCTCAGGAGTGTGCATGTGTCTGCAGTACTTTATGGCAGCAGTTTTGTAACAATGTTATACTTTAGCAAGAGCACTAGATGGCAGCATTTCTTATGTAGTGGTGCAGACATGTGCACGTTACATATATAGATATCTCTTCAACAAAGAATAACAAGAGAAAGAAGCAAATTTGATCAAATAAATAAATTGGAAACTTTTTTTT
Source organism: Bombina bombina (assembly GCF_027579735.1). NCBI lineage: Eukaryota > Metazoa > Chordata > Amphibia > Anura > Bombinatoridae > Bombina > Bombina bombina. Next base: position 1,179,718,963 of record NC_069499.1, on the reverse strand, counting down.
TTTAAATTGTATTCTCTATCTGAATTAGAGATGTGTATTCAGCAGTTTCGTTCACTGCCAAATGTGGACGTTGGAAGGTGATTTTGGTATCCTCTTGTGCAAGTGAAACACACTAAGTTTGTGGATTTTTGGATTTGCTCCAAAAGGAGCCGAATACCATAAGCAGACTCCGACTTCTGCATTCGGTAGTGAATGAAACTGACAAACGTGCATCTCTTATCTGAATCCTAAAAGAAAAATTTGTGGGTTTTATGTCCCTTTAAAGAAATAAAGAATATGAAAGATCAAATGTGCAGTACAAACCCCCCCCCCCAAAAAAAAACCCCAAAACAAAAAAAAAAAAAACAATAACAAAAAAAAACGTGTCATTACATGTGGGATTAAAGTCCAGTCCTATATGCCCACATGTGATAGCTCATGGACTCTCACCATCTTATGAAATAAAGAAGGTAAACATTAAAACATGGGAAGGGATGGAATTGAAATACAATTTGCTTTGCCGTGCATTTCTCATTTTAATATATAGATTTCTAATGGCAGATAAGAACAAAAGACCATTTACCATATTTAAACTGTGAACCGGTAGGAGTCCTGTATGGTCTATGATTATGGCTAGTTTGTGAAACCGAAACGCGTCAGACCTTGTCACTACCGGCATATATTATTATGAAGATTTGAAAATAAAGAATTTTTGTTTTTTACTTTCTGGCAGAACTTACTTTTTTTACTGTAAGAACAATCTAAATATTGTGTTAGCCTTATGTTGTTCTTAAATGTACTCAGTCTTTGTTTTTACCACCTCTAAAGTAAGTATATATCATGAATCAACCACCCTTTATCTAAATTAGTGATACTACAATTACTGTGGAACAGGCTAACATCCATTTTATATTCATAGACTCTACAGAATTTACAATCTGAGTGTCTTGTAATCCTTATATTTCATTGTTCCCACGGGATGCAGATTCTGTTAGCAGATTACACACAAAGTTAAAGGGACAGTCTACACCAAAATTGTTATTTTTTAATAAAATAGATAACGCCTTTACTACCCATTATATTAATTTACTTTATAACCATTAAACCTCTAAATTTCTGCCTGTTTCTAAGCCACTACAGACAGCCTCTTATCACATGCTTTTTTATTAGCTTTTCACAACTAGAGGCTGCTAATTCATGTGTGCCATATAGATAACATTGTACCCTCTCCCTTGGAGTTGTGCATGATACAGAACTAATTGGCTAAAATGCAAGCCAATAGATAATAAACAGCCATGTGATTTTGTTTTTTTTACTTTTTTTCCAGATCCCCAAGATTACCTTTCTAACGGTGGGTCTTGGGGGTCTGTAGCTGCTTAGATGCCCGAGATCCAGGCTTCTAAGCAGCATGCCCCCATTTCCCTATATTGTCCATTTTTAATTTTTAATAAAGTTGCACGGTGACGTCATCACGTCATTGCGCATGACGTCACCACACGAATCGTGAAGCTCCGGCGATGCCTCTCACTATTCAGGCCTGATCGCCGGGATGGGAGTAGGTGGGAGTCCCCAGATTGCCCTCAAGCTGGGTGAGTGATAGCGACGGATCTGAGCTGTTGTCAGCACCTGACCAGGACAATTTGCGACGGCTCAGAGCCATCGTCAGCACTCATAGGGTTAATATAACAGTGTTGGTTATGCAAAACTGGGGAATGGGTAATAAAGGCATCATCTATCTTTTTAAACAATAACAATGTTGGAGTTAACTGTCCCTTTAATAATAATAATAACCCTGTGTTCTGATGTTTTTGTGTGTATGTAAAAAATGTATTCAGCCTCAACTTTATTCCGCGCTGCACATCGATCTTCAGCTTCTTCCTTTGCTACATGGTTTTAATTCTCTTCTACTACTCCTTCTTACTCCTCATCATACTCTCTTACCTGGTTTTCCTCCGGTAGCTCCATGCTGTATTGGGGTCCAGTTCCCTGGACCTCGCTGACCTTCTCTCCCAGAAGAAAGCCCAGACGGGTCATGAGGGTGTTTGCAGCCTCATCAACAGATGGAGGGGGTCCGAGGACAGACTCCTCTTCCCCTGGGGACAAAGCATAAGTATATTGATGAAAATAGTAACAACTGATGACAAAAGTCCCTGGCAGCCCTTCTATCTTACAAGATCCTTGTGCTTTTTCCCTGACAACAAAAAATAGACAAAGTCTTTAACAGTAATAAAACATCTCTCTTCTCCTTTAGACACATTGGCCCCTAGTTATCAAGGTCTGCGGATCAGGTCCGCCAGACCTCGGTGAATACGGCGAGCAATACGCCGCCCCCTGCAGACTCACGGCCAATTGTCCGCCAGCAGGGGATGTCAATCCACCCGATCGTACTTGATCGGGTTGATTTCCGGCAATGTCTGTCTGCCTGCTCAGAGCAGGCGGACAGGGTTATGGAGCAGAGGTCTTTGTGACCGCTGCTTCATAACTGCTGTTTCTGGCGAGTCTGCAGGCTTGCCAGAAACACGGGGAATCAAGCTCCATACGGAGCTTGATAGATAGGCCCCAATAAGTTAATGCAGCCCATTAAACCTAGGGTCTCAGAATCAATAGCACATATCACTATAACAGACACGGAAAAAATGACAACCCTCACAACTAAGTAAATCTTTGACTGTGTGCAATACGGTCTTCTTGCATGCAGGACCCTGACAAGAAATGTTAAAGGGACATGAAACCCAAAAATATTCTTTCATGATTCAGATAGAGAATACAATTTTAAACAAATTTCTAATTTACTTCTATTATCTAATTTGTTTCATTCTCTTGGTTTCATTTGTTGAAGGAGCAGAAATGCACTACTGGTTTCTAAATGAGCACATGGGTGAGCCAATGACAATCATTATATATATATGCAGTCACCAATCAGCAGCTAGAACCTAGGTTCTTTGCTGCTGCTGAGTTTTCCTAGATAAACCTGTTAGCAAAGGATAACAAGAGAAGGAAGCAAATTAAACAATAGAAGTAAATCGGAAAGTTTTTTAAAATTATATTCTCTATCTGAATCATGAAAGAAAATTTTTGGGTATCCCTTTAAGTTCTTTGAAAAAATATTTTGTCTTACAGCTTATGGTGAACTTAAAATACCTTAAAGGGATATGAAACCCACATTTGTCCTTTCATGATTCAGATAGAGCACTTGATTTTAAACAACTTCCTAATTTACTTCTTTTATCAATTTTGTTGAAAAGCAGGGACATATACTTAGGAGCTGGCACATTTCTAGAGCACTATATGGCAGCAGTTTTGGAAGAACACTAGATGGCAGCACTATTTCCTGACATGTAGTGCCCCAGAAGCCTACCTAGGTAGCTCTTCAACAAATAATATCATAAGAATGAAACAAATTTGATAATAGAAGTAAATTAGAAACTTGTTTATTTAAATTATATGCTTTGTCTCCATCACAAAAGAAAATTCTTAGCTTTTATTTCCCTTTAAATAAATCTTAAAGTGCCATTATAGCTATAAAATGACATGCTCTAATTTGTTTGCGCATGTAATTTTATTACTGGTGATGCTACAATGCTATGTAAAACGATCAAACACCTAGTTAAAGTACTGCTCGAGAGCCACAGAGCACTGCTGGTTCAGAGGAGAAACTGCGGATACAATAATCAGCAGTAGTTGCACAATCCAGAAGTGTCACTATCATTGCTGATTAGATCATCAGCAGTTTCTGCTGGGGACTAGCAGTGCTCTGTGGCTCACGAGCAATACTTTAACTATGTGTTTAACTCCTTTGCACTGACTAAAGGGATATGAAACCCCAAATTTTTCTTTCATGATTCAGTTACAGTGTAAAATGTTAAACAGCTTTCCAACTTACCTCTATGATGAAATATGCTTTGTCCTCTTACTATCCCTACTGGGAGCTAGCAGAGCACACTTAGTACCTATCTCCCAGTAATGCATCGCTGCTCCTGAGCATACCTATGTATTCTTTTCAACAAAAGAATACCAAGAGAACAATGCAAACTAGATAGTAGAATGACATTGTAAAGTTGTTTAAAAGCGAATACTCTATCTAGATCACGAAAGAAAAATGATTGGGTTTCATGTCCCTTTAAACACATATGGTAAGGTGTTGCAACATCACTAGAGCTAAAATTACATGCTCTAATGAATAAGCGTGTATGATATAAAGGGGCATTAAAGTGCAAAAAGGAAATACTCTAGTATGTTAGTTACACAATAGTGCAATAATAAAATGCTCTATGTGTTTACCCCATGCAAAAGTATAAAACACAGTTAAAATCAGCTTCAGAGCAGCAATGCACTACTGGAACCATGACCATATCTAGTGAGCCAATGCAAATGGCATATGTACATAGAATCCATCCAGATTGCCATAATGGCAATAAAAAAAAATTATACACGTAGATAATAGTTGATTATGCTAGTCCAAAATTATATCACTGCAGTGGTCAAAAACTTAAAATTATGCTTACCTGATAATTTTCTTTTCTTCAGAAGGAAAAAGTCCACAGCTGCATTCATTACTTTTGGGAAATAAAAACCTGGCCACCAGGAGGAGGCAAAGACACCCCTGCCAAAGGCTTAAATACTCCTCCCACTTCCCTCAACCCCCAGTCATTCTGCAGAGGAACAAGGAACAGTAGAAGAAATACCAAGGTGAAAAAGTGCCAGAAGAAAAAAAAATAAGAGACGCCCCACATAAAAAATATGGGTGGGGAGCTGTGGACTCTTTCCATCTGAAGAAAAGAAAATGATCAGGTAAGCATAATTTAAGTCTTTCTTCATAAATGGAAAGAGTCCACAGCTGTATTCATTACTATTGGGAAAACAATACCCAAGCTATAGAGGACACTGAATGCAAAGACGGGAGGGTACCAAAGGCGGCCCATTCTGAGGGCACCAGGCCTGAAAAAAACCCACAACCCAACCAAAACCCTGCTTCGTTGGAGCCAGGCAAAAAATCTAGAAGGAAAAGTCCCCAAGGACACTGACCCGCAGATAGTTTGAAAGCTTAACTAGTGACCGCAAGCAGACTCACTGAGCCAACACTCCTCCAGGAGAACCGTCGCCCAGCAGTCAGTCCACACACATTCCTACTAGTACAGTACCAAAATCCCCAAAGAGAAGGAACAAGGAAAGGCCAAAGGATACCCAAAATGTACAGCAAAATCCATAAAGGAAAAACCCCCTTCAAAAGAAGGTCAAATCTACAGAGACCTGAAAGGATCCCTAGAACAAGACAGAGACGACGTCCAACCCACAAGGAGCAACAGGCCTTGTCAAAACATCTCCCAAACATTGTGCAACAGCACCGAAAAGACAGCTGAAGACAAAGTCCTCAAAACGTCAGAACTTAGAAACTGAGCAAACAGTAGCAACCCAGAGAATAAATATCTGAGTCTAGTAACACGCTGCCATCCATAGGAATGGAGAAAACACTATCCGTGAGGAAGAAGCGGCCGCACAAAGTAGCAGACTGCCCAACCTCCAAGACATAAATTGCCCAACCTCCAAGACAGAGGACACTCTCCAGATAATCCAGGCCGCCAAGCCTACTCACAGATCTCAAGGGGGAGAGGCACAGAACCTCTAAAAAAGAAGGTCCACTGTCACCCCCAAGACCTGAGGATGAACGACAGATCTCAGAACCTAAACCTAGCTGGACCAGCCCAAGAAATGGCAGATCTGAAGCAAGGGAACCGAAAGGGACCCGAAGACCGGACCCAAAAAGGGCGGAAGAATGGACACAGCCACTTTAACCTAAAGACAATGGAGTAGGCGTTAGACCTAAAAAGATCTATAAAATCCCCCTGACTAAGTCTCAATGCGGAGCCAGTAGCTCCCCAGATAGACAGGAACAACTCAAAGAGAAGACCAATTCCCAAACCAGATAAATATCTGTTCTAACCTCCCGAGCACCGGAGAGGCCCCCAAAAAAGGGAACCACACCTCTGTAAGGAGGACAATGAGCCCCCTGAAGAGGAGAGCATCAATAAATACCTGCTCATAAGACAGGAAGTCATAGAAGGAACCGAGAGGACACAAGGCCACGACACTGACGAACACAGAAGATCCCTTAAACACCATTGTGCAAGCACACATACCAGACGCAAAAGTGACAGTTGAGCAACCGCCAACCTTCCGTTTGCTAGTCAGGACAGCCCACCATCAGGTCACGTCAGTTGTTGTCCCAAGGGAACCGAATCTTCTGACACAAGACCAGCCCCAAGGAACCCCGGTTCTCAGTAAATCTGGTCAAGTTGTAAAACAGAACAGCCAGAACAAGCACGAAGCCCAAGTACCCCAGAAACTGGAACCCCTTGGCCAATCCTAGGATCATAAGGTCCGGTAACATCCCACAGTGGGATCCAAAAAGAAAAAATGTCGAGTCAAAACCCTTGACAACCGGAAGGTCAGGACAAGAGGCCCGGGCCCCACAAATGTTAAGATTAAACCCGGTTCCAGTAACATAAATCCCTTGTCTGATATAAAAAAACAGACCTCCCAGGGAAAAGATCCAGAATAACCCAGATAACAAGAGCAAGAAGCCCTTGCAAGTCCTGACCCCAAAGGAAGAGCCCACCCCTTGCAGGAGCCCAACACTCCAAAGAGTAAGGGCCATAAAAGGACACTAGAGTTAACCAGCATCCAAGCAACAGTAACATGACTGTGCTTGAAAGTGCGGCTAATCCCCCTAAAGGAGACAGGGCGCCGCTCATTTTATCAACCTCGAAAGAGGAAAGGCTGAGTAGACCTCGCCAGGGATCAAACTAGCAACCCTCGGATTGCTACAGTACAGAGAAGCCACAGAGCATTAGTATGCTGAGCTAGTTGTCCAACTAGCACAAGCTCCAGACACAAGGGGAACAGTGAGGACAAGTCACCCGAACAGAGCAACATCAGCCTCCACATCACCTGAGATTCAAAGTCAGTGGACAGTAAAAAATGGGTTTGGATGCCACCGGGATAGCAATACCTGAACCATAAGAGTGGTAAACCACTAGGACCTCTTCTGTCCCAAGAAGGAAATGCAGAGCATTCCCAACACCGGGAAAAGACCCCTAACCGAAGTCCGAAGGAATCTCACTGTCCAATGTCCCGAAAAGGGAACAACCAACTCCCAAGTCCAAAAAATAATTTCCTAAAGCAACACCGCCCCGACTGGGGGAAAAATAGGTGCTAAACCCTCTAACCAGTCACCAGAGAGACGGCTATTTAGGACTGAAACAATCCCGAGAGCCGCACAGACCCGTAAGTCCTCTTGAGAATGCTTAGCTTAAACTTGCAAAACAAATAACAAGTAAACTAAAATAAAGCAAAGAGCACTCGGCACCCCCGCCTGACCAGAAAGGCATAATAGGTGCCACGTGTCTGACTAAGCCACGAGACAGAAGATCTGAACCCAATCAGGACCAGCCTCCAACCAGGGTCATAACTGGCAAGCTGGCTAAATCCTCAGAGAGGAGAAAACAGACAAACATGGGACTAACGTGTCCAGAACAACTTCCCTAGAAGCAAACAGCGAGTATCGATCCCAAATATTTTTAAGTTCCCGCAGGAAACATAGTATGAAAAAGAAAAGAAAAGAAAATGTATCCTAACCGGATTAAATAAATAACAGGCAACCTGAAGGTTAACGCTCAAGAAGAACAGAAGGTTCATAGGACCAGCCTAACGGAAACCCTTTTCTTCCAACAAAACTGGGAACGATCTCAATACAAGACTTAAAGGAGATTACTTAAAGTGATGGTAAATTTACACAGATTGGTCAATAAAATCTTAATTATTAAGTATGTTCAACCTAAGTCGCTATGTTTTTTTCTAAATTCTCTTTCTCCTTTATTAATAAATTTTGATTTCACTTACAGAGCGTTATTGCTCTTTGCTCCTCCCCCGGCATTACTTCCTGTTATTTTCTTCATTCCGGAGCGAGAGCTGGACCACCCTGCTCTAAGTCATTGTATTGGCATCTAGATCTTCGTGGTTCGCTCTGCGCATGCATTTCAATATGTATGCAATACATTGCATTTAATGTATTATATACATTGTGATAATTCTAAGCGCAGTGTCTTTTGAGACAGAATAAAAACGGAGATTCTAATTTTTTGTTGTGAGTTTCTACATCCTAGACATTACCAACAATTGTTTTTTAAAATTTGTTCTCTCTCATATGTTATATTTTGCCAATATGCACATGCGCACAATTGCACGACATAGCTCTGTCAGACAGTGATCAACATTTAGCGCATACGTAACGAAGGGCGTGGCGGTGTTTGCTTAGAGGAGTGTCGCCGACTGGCCTGGACTTTCATTGGTATAAAAAAAAACGTGACACGAATAAATTAATGGTGGCTGTTGTACGGGAGGAGGAAGGTATATAAAATTTCGTCATTTTAATGTTAAAAATTATGATCGATTAACAGCTTTTCATGAATGAAAGTCACATTATTTTAAAATTTTACATACGATCGCTAGTTTTATATCAGCGTAGTTTACCATCTCTTTAATCGCCCCATGTCTAATGAGGTGAGCCATTAGAAGGAGGAGACTGATGAGTCCCATACCCAACAAACATGATTAAAACCCCCCTGTTCAATAATCCCCCTCAGGAGATATTAACCCTTGATTCCAAGATACTAAAGGAGTCTCACTGAGACCCTTTTTTTTCATGCGAGTTTGTTGGAACAAATGAGCTACAGTACATTCATGAAGAAATAAAATGAAACGATCTTACCAAAATCTACGCCGTGGAACAGGAACACGGCACTTCAAGTGTGACGGAAAAATAGCCTCGCCTCCGCCATGGACTTAAGAGAAGAAAGCAGGCAGCGAAGCGAAGTTCGACAACAACGATTACTTGAGGAGCTGTTAACATGAGTCTGGATGGTTTCACAGAAAGACTCTCCCTGCATCTCCGGACTCTAAATTTCATCCAAGCCCTCACTGAGAGAATGACAGGATTACTCAAAACTCCCATATCGAAGAGTACTACCCTCCATAAGAGACAAAAAACAACTTCTGACACTTCTCTGCAAACCTCCTGGGACGAAAGGCAAAGAATGACTGGGGGATTAGGGAAGAAGGGAGGAGTATTTAAGTCTTTGGCTGGGGTGTCTTTGCCCCTCCTGGTGGCCGGGTTCTTATTTCCCAAAAGTAATGAATGCAGCTGTGGACTCTTTCCATTTATGAAGAAAATTATGTGCTGCCTTAAGAACGAGGAGTTTAATGTCACATCTGTAGACAAATCCATCACAAGGTCAGTGATGGGTAATATATGTGGGTAAGAGGACAGGTTGTACAATATGGACGGACAAATAAAAACTAAACTGAATGAAGCAGGTAAGTTGTACCTGCTAGTAATGCACAAGCATAAGTAGGTGAGTGAGCTAAAGTGATAGGTAAAGCAGCATGTTACTGAGCAGAAACTAAAATATTCTTTATGACAAAGCATTAAAAAAAAGCAATTTGAATTGACATTAAAATATGAGCATAAATGATACAAAATATTAAAAATCACTGGCAGAGAGAGGCACCACCTATATTTATTGGTGGGCAGGGACCAGCCTCTATAAGCCTGGCAAGACAAGTTAATTTACTTTAGCATGAGAACATGATTTATAAAAATATAAAAACAAAAGACTGCATTACATTTTTAAAATATTCTTTTTCAAATGTAACAAAAACACTGAGTACAAGTTCATTTTAATTTAAAGTTATCTTTGATACCAAGATGTTCACTACAAGTCAACACCAAAGTCAACACCATTGTAGCAGGTGCCTGTTACAGGGTCACAGTGACCAGTGTGAGTCTTTCACTTGCTCAGAGTTGGATCCTTCCTGTAAATACAGCAGTATGACTCATTCCTGCAGCATATATAGACCGAATGTCTGATCCATCAATAGGACTGTGGTGCAAACATTTATCTGCACCAAGCTCCTCTCAATACTGTTCAGCATTCAACAATGTGGTTGCATTCACCATGAGTCCAGCAGAAACTTTGATCTCCTAATTCTCCTTAATCAGACATTCCTAAATGAAGAGCAACGTCTTAATTTTCTGGAGGGGCAGATACTACTTGTCTTGATTTCAGCAAAACTGAATGGAATATAAAATTTTATGTGCGATTCAACACTTCTATGCATTTTCTTTTTATTATTATTGACAAGAGCAGGTTTACGCTGGCAAGGGTCCTGGTCAGCCTGATTACCAGGTCAGTTCAATCTAAAGGATGGGCAAAACCAACTCATCTACAAATGACAAAACAAATCTTTGGGTGTAATAAAGCTATTTGACTTGAGGCAATAAAGCAGTCGTGTCTGTTTAACAGACATGATTTTGTTGCCGGAGTTGACCTCTATACTGCAATGCATGGTGGATACTACCCAAGATCCTGCTGGGCTCATGTTCAGCCTTCAGTTACAAGCTGAGCAAAATTGGCTGCTATGGAAACACTAGATATTTTATGCTGATTCACACTGCAAGCTGTTGGTTTGCAGTCTGTTAGGTGGAGGCTTCAATAAAGAGGATGAAAGTGAAAGGAGGATAAAAACAGAAAAAAAGAGCAGAAAGGAGAAAAAGAACGGGGAAGAAATGAATTTGCTGGCACTCAGCCTATTCGGTACTGCAAAACTACATGGTTACAGTTGTAGTGCTTAACAGATTAGTTTTCTTATGAAGCCATGCTATATTCCTGAAAATAAGCAAATTGCTTATACATATTATGGATATGGTGGGTTTGTTGCTATGACTGTAATGCTTAAAGGTTTATTTTTCTTATAAATCCATGCTATACACCAGCAATTCCGCTAATTGCTTATAAATATTACAGATTTTTTTAAAAATAAAAAATTACATTACATTTCTCTATAAATTAAAATAAACAAAAAAACAACAACAACAAAAAACAAATACAGATACCACAGGAATTGTTTTTTTTTTTTTTCTTTAATCGACAGTTTGGATACAGAGTCCAAACACAGCCTACAGTGTCAATTAAATGGGTAACAATTTTAACTAATATTGCTAAGCTACATTTTCACAATAATACCTACATACAACACTGCAGTTTCCTGTGACAGAATAGATTCTGGCCTCTTCATCAGGTGTGATTTGACTCTTTATATCACTTTATATAGAAAGGAAAGGATCAGCTTTATTAGTATGGTTGCATAATAACATACCTCCCAAGTGTCCTGACGAGAGTGAGAGAGTGTGAGAGAGTGTGAGAGAGAGTGTGAGGGTGAGATATAGAGAGAGAGTGTGAGAGAGAGAGAGAGAGAGAGAGAGAGAGAGAGAGTGTGTGTGTGTGTGTGTGTGTGTATGTGTGTGTGTGTGTATGTGTGTGTGTTTTAGAGTGAGAGAGAGAGAGAGAGAGTGTGTGTGTGTGTGTATGTATGTGTGTGTGTATGTGTGTGTGTTTTAGAGTGAGAGAGAGAGAGAGAGAGAGAGTGAGAGTGTGAGAGTGAGTGAGAGAGTGAGTGAGAGAGTGAGAGTGAGTGAGTGTGAGAGTGAGAGAGTATGAGAGTGAGTGAGAGAGTGAGAGAGATCAATCGAAGTGCTCTCACCGGGACCTGTAGCAATTCAAATTTTATTTATGTAACATAAATAAAAGGTGAATTGTTACAAGTGTTAGTGAGTGCACTTTGATTGATCACTATTTTTATTGCAGAGGATAACGTTTTTAGGAGTGCTAACCTGTTCAGCTTATATATTTATATACACACACACATGCATACATATTGATGTATATTTTCTTATAGTTGCTAAACCAAAAATAATAAAGTTGCTAAACCAAAAAAATAAACGTGAGAAGATGGGACTGATTTATGCATTGCAAATTTGGTAGAATCTGTATATTACCCTGAGATTTATGTTAAATTATGCAATTCATTTGTGCCTTGGATAGCAGAATTTTTTATAATTTTACAAAGTATTACTTAGTCAAGCACTGTATTACAATGCCCACTACCGCATAGTTCATAATGCCACCTGGCTGGAAACAAATTCTGTGGAGAACACTGGAGAGTATTATAAGATGCATCACTTTTTAAATTAAAAAAGAAAATGTTACTTTGCTGGAAAAAAATGTTTTAGGTTTGTTGGATATGTAAAAGTCCACCTTTGTTGTGGCAGTTGTGAACAAATATGAAACTAACTAACAGGAAGTGCTTAACTGTCTACAGCTGGACCATAATAGTATAGAAGCAAACTGGCTGACTTTAACTTCCCCAGTAATGCTGGTGGACAATAACACACCCCTCTAGCATAATAATAATATTAATACTCTTTCAGCATTTGAACACAAACCAACAAGAACCAAAATGTAATATACATTAAATACCCTCTTCTTCATTCAACAATGGAAATAAATAAACTTTAATATCTTTATAAAGAATATTCTAATGGCCAAATGAAACCATCAAGTTGTTTAATATCAGCTCATGTATGGGAGAGAAGGAAGAAAAACATAAATTATGCTTACCTGATAATTTTCTTTTCTTCAGATGGAAAGAGTCCACAGCTGCATTCATTACTTTTGGGAATTCAGAACCTGGCCACCAGGAGGAGGCAAAGACACCCCAGCCAAAGGCATAAATACCTCTCCCACTTCCCTCATCCCTCAGCCATTCTGCCGAGGAACAAGGACCAGTAGAAGAAATATCAGGGTGAAAATGTGCAAAAGAATAAAATAAAACAGACGCCCCACAGAACAAAAAATGGTCGGGGAGCTATGGACTCTTTCTATCTGAAGATAAGAAAATTATCAGGTTAGCATAATTTATGTTTTTCTTCATAAATGGAGTCCACAGCTGCATTCATTACTTTTGGGAATACAATACCCAAGCTATATAGGACACTGAATGCAAAAAACGGGAGGGTACAAAAATCCTGCTTCATCCAAAGCAGAGAACTTTGAAAAAAGAAAAAGCCCCAAGGACACTGACCCGCACATAGTCTATAAGCCTTGCTAGAAATCGCAGAAATAGACTCGACTGAGCCAACACGCCTCCAGGAGACACCGCCACCCAGAAGTCGGTCCCCAACAACCCACACTTTACAAGAGAAACTTTCCAGAGAGAGGAAACCCCCCTCCTTAAGAAGGACAAATAACCCCCCCCCCCCCGAAGGGAAGGGCACATATAGGAACAATGCACATGCTCGCAAGACATGAGCTGGAAACTGATGGGAAAAAAAAGCTGAATGAAAAACATCCAGACGACCTGATGAACACAGAAAAAAATACCTCCCCCCAAAAGGGAGTATATATCGTTCAAGAAAAAACAAGCCAAAGGAATGTATCTGCAAGCACACAGAAAACGTGGCCAAGCTGCTAGCAGGCTCAACTAGCCAGTCCTTAGGCCATAGTCTATGTTCCCCGGAAAAAAAAACTGGATCAGAATTGTTTAAAACAGACAAACGCCCCAGGGAAGACAAATTTCCCGTCTGAAAAATCAGACCTCACAGGGGACTAACCGGACTAACACAGAACAGGGACAAAATTCACTCATAAAACTCGACCCAAAAGGAAGAGAACCCCCCTTACAGGAGTCCAACACTACAAAAAAGAGCTAGGGCACAACAGAGGTGCACCAAGACTTCTGAGACCAAGGGAGAATATCGAGGACAAAGTCACCCAAAGAGCGAGTATCACAAATACTAGTCCCCATATCTTCTCAGAGTACGTAACCAGAGGACCACCACAAGGAAAAAGAATGCAGAGCATCCCAAAACTCCCAGTAGAGAAAACCCTTAAGCAAAGCTTGGGGAAGGAGACAACCCAGCCTAACGTCCCTTATAGGGAGACCACAAACTCCCGAAATCAGGAAAAGCCACACGGCCCTCCTTAAGACAGTATAATCATCAGATGGCTCCTTCTCAAACCACAAGGCTACCTCGTATCACCCATAAGGCGTCTAAACCACTAAGGGGAACGGACAAGTCCAAAATCCTGACCCGAAGGAAGAGAACCTCAAAAAGTCACCCAAAGAGCGAGTATCACAAATACTAGTCCCCATATCTTCTCAGAGTACGTAACCAGAGGACCACCACAAGGAAAAAGAATGCAGAGCATCCCAAAACTCCCAGTAGAGAAAACCCTTAAGCAAAGCTTGGGGAAGGAGACAACCCAGCCTAACGTCCCTTATAGGGAGACCACAAACTCCCGAAATCAGGAAAAGCCACACGGCCCTCCTTAAGACAGTATAATCATCAGATGGCTCCTTCTCAAACCACAAGGCTACCTCGTATCACCCATAAGGCGTCTAAACCACTAAGGGGAACGGACAAGTCAAAAATCCTGACCCGAAGGAAGAGAACCTCAAAAAGGAACAAGTCCAGGAAAAGAAAATTCCGAGGAGCCCCTGAAAGGCAAAACCGCCAAGAACCGGCGGGGCAAGGAGGCCCTAAGTCCTCCAGACTTCCAACCCACGCGGAAAGGAAACACTCTAAGTCTCGATGAAATAACGGAAACAACGAGTGTGTCGCAGCGGAACCCTACCTAGTCACAGTCGACCAGCTAGAAAGGCTAACAAGGACTGAACCAATCCTCTCTGCCTCAAACTGAACTTTTAAAAGAAAAACAAGTAATAACACAAATAATAATGTGAAACACTTGGCGCCCCAACCGGACCAGCCAGGCAGAACAGGCGCCACATGTCTGAAAAAGGCTGCAAGACAGAAGGGTCCGAACCCAATCTGGACCAGCCTGAAACTCAGGGTCAATACTGTCAAGGCCGCAGATAGACATCCCCAGAGATGGAGAATAAACATCAGACAAACATAGGACTAACATGTCACACCAAACAAACCTCCGTAGAAGTAAACTGAGCCATCAAAAAATCGTGAGCATCGATTCCAGAAAAATTCCCTTAGGAAATACATAAACATGAGCTAAAATAAAAAATCATCCTAACCGGATAAAATAAAAATAAGGCAACCCATACGTTATCGCCCAAGAAGAACAGACACACCCGCAGGACCAGGAAACCTGTTCTCCCAGCTCAGGACTGGAAAGGATAATCAATAAACAAGGCTATAGAAAGATTACGTCATCCTCATATAGCTAATGCTGCAAGCCATTCTAAGAAGAAGACTGAGAATTCCCACATCCGTTAAGGATGGGATCCTCCAACAACGCCAGTATGTGTCTCAAAAGGACACGAAGGCGCGCCAGTCTGTAACGAAAGGCACAGCATACCTTTGCCGGAGCAGAAGACGACCCCACCCCGAAGGTTGACCCCCTGAGGCCTCAAGGACAGTCCCCCCCCCCCCCGGAGAGCTGAGCAGGCCATCCCATGCCTGAAGAGCCCCGGTCAACAGAACACGTACAATATCGCAAGCACACTCCTGGCAGTTGCAGATGCGCCAGCGCCATAACAATGGACATGGGAAAACGTGCCATGACCTCCGGGGGTAACAAGCCACCTTCCAGAGAAGGATAAGCAAAATCTTGGTTACCTGCATGTGTAGTAAGCGTTGGTGGTAGGGAACTCGCCACTCGGGGAACGGATCCCCCAGAGACGGATGGCTCAGCGGCCCCTTGATTCCCCAATCCCAGAGGAATTCAGCACTCTAAGACGTCATTCTTAACATAACTGAAGGGCATGTATCACCCGGGCTAATTCGTATTGCTCACAAGAAAAAGAATCTGAGTCAGAGACGTTTGTCTCCACAATATCAGAATCCTCCATAACTGGGATACTGAATACAAACAAACGGACCAAATAAGAAAACTGTAAACAGCACCTGACACCCACAATGGCTGGGGCACTAACCACCGTCTAGGACCCAGACACCAGCAGACCAGAAATTTTCCGTCGCCACAATGTCAGGAATGTGGAAATGGAGAGCCAAACGTGACCAAGCCAGTCACCAGGTGCACTGTGCGGTCCAAAATGCATGCTCAACCGCCCCAAAGCAGAACATGCAGTGATCTGAGATGTCATCGCAGAAAATGCAGCATCTCTGCAGAAAGAACAGGATACATCCAGGAACTGTTAGCAATTTAACTTTTCAGTGCTGCTCCTGTTCTCTTCAAACAGAGCTGTTCTCTGGCTGCACTGTCTGAGTAAGTTTTCCTTATCACAGTTCATCCAGAGCAAAGTGCTGTTTTAAGTGAACAGTGAAATATGCAGTAGCGCTGAAAAGCAGTAGTGCATTGATTGACTAACTGGCTCTCAGAGATTGATTCAAGCCGATCCTCTAGCCTATAACTGTCTGCAAAGCTGTTTTCTCTGATTGTAAGACATTTATATGAGCAATGCACCTTTTTTATTACTACTTCTATGTTAGACTACAAAGCCTATTTATCAAATGTCTGTCGGACCTGATCCGACAGTGCGGATCAGGTCTGACAGACATCGCTGAATGCGGAGAGCAATACGCTCTCCATATTCAGCATTGCACCAGCAGCTCTTGTGAGCTGCTGGTGCGACACCGCCCCCTGCAGGCTCGCGGCCAATTGCCGCCAGCAGGGGGGTGTCAATCAACCCGATCGGGTTGAATTGTGGCGTCTCTGTCCGCCTCATCAGAGCAGGCGGTAAAGGTTATGGAGCAGCGGTCTTTAGACCGCTGCTTCATAACTGCTGTTTCTGACAAGTCTGAAGACTCGCCAGAAACACGGGCCCTCAAGCTCCATTATGAGCTTGATAAATGGGCCTCTATGTCTGCAGCTAATTTGCAATGCAATTTTCAACTACTGCACTATATTATAGAACTTTAAATATTGCTTTATTCTCCATTTAACTAACACGTTGCAGTTAAACTGGTGCGTTAGTGTAACTGCCTAATTTAAAATGAATTTTGATTTAAAAATTACCTGCAGAAAAATTTTCACTAAAAAAATCTCATCGCAGAAAGTGGAAAAAAAGTTCTGCCTCTGGGCTCAACCGTAAAGGCCACGTCATTTCAAAAGGCTGTTATGTTCCATAGCCAAGAGCCTAAATAACACTACACATAAGCAGGTTGAATCATATAACAAACATGATTAACCCCCCCCCCCCGTTCAATAACTCCCCTCAGGAGATATTAACCCTTAATTCCAAGATACAAAAGGAGCCTCACTGAGACCCTGAGATATAGTTAGTCCCGCAAGGTCGTAGTCTCTCAGGAAAACATTTGTAATACAGACAGACAATCATAACGAAAGTAAAATGAAACGATCTTAATGAAATCTATGCCGTGGAACAGGAACACGGCCCTTCAAGTGTAACAGATAGTAGCATCACCTCAGCCATGGACTTGAGAAGAAGCAGGCAGCGAAACTCGTCAATGCCGATTGCTTGTGGAGCTGTTAATATGAGTCGGGATAGTTTCGCAGAAAGACTATCCCTGCATCTCTGGAGTCTAACTTTCATCCATGCTCTCACTGAGAGGCTGACAAGGCTACTTAAAACTCCAGTCCCATGCCGAAGAGTACTACCCTCCATAAGAGACTATCAAAAACTTCTGGACACTTCTCTGCCAACCTCCTGGGACGAAAGGCAAATAATGACTGGGGGATGAGGGAAGTAGGAGAGGAAGTGGAAGAGCAGGGAGGGCGTAGCAAGTGGAAGAGCAGGGAGGGCGTAGCAAGTGGAAAGCAGGGAGGTGGTAGGAAGTGGAAAAGTAAGGAGGAGGCAGGAAGTGGAAGAATAGGGAGGTGGTAGCAAGCAGCAAGAGGGCTGGGTGGGATAGAAGATGTGAGAGAAGGGCAGAATGGGGGAAACATAAGATGTGGCATGTGTGACAGCAGTGTGAGATCAGAAAACATGAAATAGGTTAGATAGAGCAAGAAGAATGCAAATATGAGATCCAATTAGCAGCGCTAGTCGCACCACTCAGCTGTTTAACTAGAGTTGCTGATTGAATCAGATTTTTTCCACTCTGGACCAGTAGTGCTCTGCGAGTCCCGAGTGATATTTCTACTGTGTGTCTAAACCCTATGCAAGGGTTAAACACACAGTAGTCTAGGGTTGATGGTCTTAAAATCACATGCTCTAATGAATTAGAGCATGTCATTTTCTATATTTATTCTTTTACTATACTGGCCCTTTAAGCCAACATTTCCTGTGGTTCTCAAACCGTTACTTAGGTAGGTTAAAAAATAAATACTTACTACAAAAAATAGTTTTTAAATCCCACATCTGCAAACCCACATACATAATAGACCCTGAAACCCTTAATTTATAAATAGCCCCCTATAAATCACTGCTGACTGCAAGCAACACAGCTGGAGCTGGACTCCCTATTTCTTCACATATTGAAAGGCCCTAATCTTAGACTCTCCTTGCCCACAGTCAGACTGGGGCCCTCATACCCTACAAGCCAACTTATGTACCCCGGACACACTGACCACACACTCACCCAGCAGGTATGCATCAGTGTCCAGTTTCTGGGACGAGCCGAGGGTCGGGGATCCTAATTCTGACTCTGGAATTCTGGGGCTCTCCACAAACTTTGCTTTCCTCAGTGGAGCTGAGATAAAAGAAAGAAAGAAGTGGAGGGGGTAGTGAGAGGAAAGTGGTTAAGAGGAGGGGAGAATATATTAAGACAAAGAAAAAAAAACACCATAGGAAATAAGAGGAAAGAGAAGGACAGGAACACCGGATGAAAAGGGAAGCAAGGAGATGAGGAGGGCAAGGAGATGAGTGCAAGGAGATGAGGAGGGCAAGGAGATGAGGAGGGCAAGGAGATGAGTGCAAGGCAATGGCTAGTGACAGATAGATGGAATAAAAGGCAAATGCAGAGAAAGGGATTTCATGTGACGAGAAAAAGCCGCAGCAGATGGAATATGTTAACCACACTCCATTATAGATCGAGTTTCTCTCCTTTTCCTTTCTTTTGTGTACTGTAAACTGCAGAGGGGACATGTCTGGGAGTATTTAAACAATTATTTTCCCCTTACAATGCTTCTAATTAGGGGGCTAGTGTGTACTCTCACTTTAAACAAACTGCAGTCAAAAATAGACTGACAAATGTCAGCAAACAACGGTAACCCCTTTCCTCCCAAGCAGTCTATGAGCCCTTCTGCTGATTCAGAATTCTGACATTTACACAAAAGTATAGTGAGTTAACCAGCAAAGACATTAGAGCACACGAAAGCTGTCCCAATGATGTTAGTCTAATCATACAATTGTAGATGCTGTCATAACAAGCTTTAAATATAGTGGTATAATAAGACAACCCCATTGTGCTCATAGATAATCAGGCTTAGAGAAGGAAATTCACAAAAAATTTGCTGAATTATTATAATCTATTAAATAATTTTACCCATGATCTATCTCAGTTGAAAGTCATATCTATATTTGTATTACTCAAGACACTCAAAAGACAAACTCCACTCTGCTTTATATGTCACCCCTCAAAAGCAGACTATGTTGCAATTAAAATAATAAAAGCTGCTTTTGGACCTTATAGTAGGGGTTGACAAATGTATTTCAAATTTAGGAGTTATCATGAATACTAAAGAGCCATCCAAACATTTGTAAAGGCTAGACACTGGAGGTAAAATTCTAGTAGCTGCTGTTCACAGCTCATAGGACTCCTACCGTACTGGATGTCAGATCTAAAATTCAGACTATTACTGGGGGCTGCAGAAAGAGAAAAATCTAAGCACCTCAATGCACAGTAATCTGTAGATGACCTTTATATAAAGCATAACTATGGAAACACAGAGGGAGGCAACAACAGTCATAACCTCTCTATATTAATCCCTACAAAATAATATAGTTGCTCTTCCACGGTCATATCAAGCAAACTGGTACATCCACTCCAATATTACAGACCCATCTCATGTGTAGCTCTACTTTAGACCTTTGAAGGTCTGTGGCAATCCTGTGTCGAGCAAGTCTATCAGAGCCATTTTTCCAACATAAATTCAAATATAAACACATGAATATACATATATACACACCACCAGCAAAAAGACTATGGCCCCAATTTATCAAAGGTCTTGTGGACCTGATCCGACACTGTGGATCTGGCCCGCAAGACCTCGCTAAATGCGGAGAGCAATACGCTCTCCGCATTTAACATTGCACCAGCAGCTCACAAGAGCTGCTGGTGCAACGCCGCCCCCTGCTGACTCGCGGCCAATCGGCCGCAAGCAGGGAGGTGTCAATCAACCCGATCGTATTCGATCGGGTTGATTTCCGGCGATTCCTGTCCGCCTGCTCAGAACAGGCGGACAGGGTTATGGAGCAGCGGTCTTTAGATCGCTGCTTCATAAGTTGTGTTTCTGGCGAGTCTGAAGACTCGCAAGAAACACGGCCCTTCAAGCTCCGTTCGGAGCTTGATAAATGGGCCTGTATGACTCACTGGAGGCTTAGACGATGGTTAGCATTTTTTTAGCAATTAAGTATTTTTTTAAATAAGGTATATACATTGTTTTTTAGACATAATTATACTGCACACTTAATAGATTACAGATTTAGTGTAAACATAACTTGTATATGCACTGAGAAACAAAAAAAATTAGTGTGACTTTATTGCGGTGGTCTGGAACCAAAGCCGCAATATCTCAGGAGGTATGCCTGTACAGCAAACTTAATATGAGATATTTATTGTGCAAGCTAAAGTCTTATCTGTTATAATTAAGCTTATTTAGCAGGTCAACATGATGCCTAGCTACCAATTAGCAATCGCTACCCAGGCTGAACCAAAAATTGTTTTGAATAAAGATACTAAGAGAACAAAGAAAAATTGATAAAAGGAGTAAATTAGAAAGTTGATAAATAAAATTGCATGCTCTGTCTGAATCATGAGAGAAAATATTTGTGTTTCAGATCCCTTTAATCTAAATGGTTCATCTTACTATTGCATTGTGAAACAGACCTTAAAAGGTACAGTCTAGTCCAAAATAAACTTTCATGATTCAGATAGGGCACCAATCACCAATTTTGCTTTGTTCTCTTGGTATTCTTAGTTGAAAGCTAAATCTAGGAGGTTCATATGCTAATTTCTAAGCCCTTAAATGCTGCTTCTTAGCTCAGGGCATTTTGACAGTTTTTAACCAGGGTGTTTCATATAGATAACACTGTGCTCACGCACGTGAAGTTCCAGGGAGCCATCGCTGATTGGCTAAAATGCATGTCTGTCAAAAGAACTGAAATAGGGGGGCAGTTTGCAGAGCCTTAGATACAAGATAATCACAGAGATAAAAAGTGTATTTATATAGCTGCCTTGGTTACGCAAAACTAGGGAATGGGTAATAAAGGGATTATCTATCTTTAAAAACAATAACAATTCTGGTGTAGACTGTCCCTTTAAGGGTCCTGAGGCTATTTTAAATCACAACATTTCTCTCTGGAGTCTTTACATAATATGATACTAAAAGGGCAAATACTGCCTCTCATCCTTTTCCCCCTTGAAGATGTTCTAGAGACATATAACACCAGGGCTACTAAATTTAACGATGGCACCCTAAAGCAATAAGATTATTTTACATACATATTCCATTAACGCCTGGACATGCTCATCCAGATGTTGGGAGGTATGACATTCCTACACTGGCTCCTACAACACGTGCGGCTTCTTACTCAATATTTTGGTGGGCTACCAAGTTGCATATAAGTTCATAAATGCCTGCCTTAAAAATGATAAAATATGTTCCTTGTAGTATTTTTTGTATGTATAAAGAATGGTATTTTAGAATGTGGTAAAGCTTTTTATTTATTTTTTAAATAAAGCATGTCCCTTTTCTGAATAAACCTCAGCTGAGAGGGTGGTCCATATCAACAAGAGTGCATTACTGCTCTTCTAATTGAAACTGAACTGTACTCTTTTTTTTGTGCCAAAAATCTGCTATTTCATATGCACAATTTTTTTTTAAACTTACTATCCACCTGTTAGAGAGACAAATATTTTTCCCCCATGAAAAAGCTTTACTTTACACAGATAAAAACAATAAAAAATATACAGTATTTAAAAAAAAAAATCTTTTCATGCTGAATTTAATCCTTGAAAAAAATATGTTTCCTGTCCTCCCACAGCCACATATTGTTTGCCAAATGCTTGAACATATGGGCATAAAAGATGTGTGTATAAGTGAATGCAAGTCACAACCGAGGGCACCATCATTTACTGGGTGTGTGCAGGGCCAAAAGTCATACATATCATTTACTTTATTATGGCCAAGTGGCTCACAAACTACAATTCCTGAGGGGCTTTGAACTGCCAATTTTCTATAAAAAAAAATTAGATTTAAAAACAAACAAAAACACTGCCACCACCAACAACAACTAGAAATATATGTGTATTCTAACTTCAAAATCAGTCATTTAAAAAAAAAAAAAAAAACATAAAAAGTGGCAGAGGCAACATTAATATATGAACAGAAGAAGGCAGGTAAAAAAATAATAGCTTTCATCCTTCCTTTCCTTATAGTGAAGGTCAACTTCACGCTACTGCCCCATGGTATTGGATAAACTTTGCAAAATGAGGGTGGGATTAATTCATCAAATTTTTTATATTTAATTATTTTTTTAAAATGTTACCTTTTGAGCGCTCCGACGATAAGCGTATCTCTCCTGCCCGGCATTTTGTCAAATTAACTGAAAGATGACGATTCTTAAAAGAACGAATCCTTGTTTCCCCCCCGGGGGTGTTCATACCCTTTGCATAAACTCCTGGCCACTAGGAGGAGGCAAAAAATCACAAAACTCCAAGATCACTTAATCCCTCTTACCTCTCTGGGATTCTACTCTGCCATATAGCCAATAAAAGGAGAAGTAGAAAGATAGGAAGGACAAGTTAGGGAAAATTACATGCAAATTAGAACTGCCATCAGAAAAAAATAATTATGTTAAATAAATAAAAATGGGGGAACTGATACTCAAGCTGTGGAGTCCATGAGTAAATGGGTAGGGCACAAAAGGTTTTAATGCAGGTACCTAATTACCAGACACTGCTTGCTAAATGACTTTCCTAGCAAACAAATGATAGTGCTAGAATTTAG
Organism: Bombina bombina; assembly: GCF_027579735.1. NCBI lineage: Eukaryota > Metazoa > Chordata > Amphibia > Anura > Bombinatoridae > Bombina > Bombina bombina. Next base: position 1,179,696,017 of record NC_069499.1, on the reverse strand, counting down.
AGAAAGCATGCTGCTGCCTTACAAATGTATTCAATATAACCCTTATTTTTGAAAATCCAAACTCATTGTGTTCTCCTGGACTGAACCATGTCTGGTGTCTGACATTTTCCAAACTGGGCAAATAAAGAACCCCCACTCAAAAGTAGTTTTGAAAAGAATCCAGCAGGACAGAGATCGCCTCACTGAAGAATCCTATAGGATTCTATGAGATAGTTGAGTGATATTTTTGCACTATTGTAGAAGCATGCAAGGTTGAGATGGTCTCATATGGAACTGTACAAAAGGAAGAACATCCGATGCTACAATCAGTGTTAATTTTAACTGCAAATTTCGATTTAGTCTTAGTTTTAGTCTTTTGACTAAAATGCCATTTTAGTTTTAGTCGTATTTTAGTCATCTGAATTGTTTTAGTTTTAGTCGACTAAATCTCAAGTCGATTTTAGTCGACTAAATTTCCAGAAGATTTTAGTCAAAGTGTAATGCATTATTTAAACATTTCTCTATAATTTGCAAACTCATTATATACTCCGGGAGTAAATATCTAATAACCTGTTATTATTTATGGTGGTATTAAGGTTTAAACATGCAATACAGGCACAGATTTAGACGTTGTGATTTATAACGTCTTTATTAAACTTAAAATTAAATAAAACCAAGTTTCATAAACAAACAGAAGTGCAACTTTAAAATATAAAACAAAAAACTGTAAACTGTATTGGCTGTAACGTTATTGTTGTAACGCCATTGCACATATTACCCAATATAAAAACTTTAACAGTTTTCTGTTAATAATTAAAGTATCAAGTAACTCAACACAACAAAAAGTTTCTGCAGCTAGCACAGGCACAGCATAACTTAAACCCATACTCGTGGGTTATTCTTATTTCTATAGGAAGAATCAATTGATTGTTCACAGATTCGAAAAAAAATCGGCAACGATATTAGCACTGCTCTAGAACTTCCAAACTCATTATATACCCCTGGAGTAAAGGTTTATTAACCTGTTTCTATTTATGGTATTAAGGTTTGAACATGCAATACAGATTTAACAGATTTAATTGTTGCGGTATATAACATGTCTATCTTAAAATTAAATAAAACCAAGTTTCGTAAATAAACAAGAAGATAGCCTTGCTTTTTATATACAAAAGAGCAGTAATTAGATACGAATTGATTATAACACCTTGCATAAAGTGTTTATTTTGACAGCAAATTTTGATTTAGTTTTAGTCATAGTCTTTTGACTAAAATGCCAGTTTAGTTTTAGTCGTATTTTAGTCATCAGAATTTTTTTAGTTTTATGCTCATTTTAGTCGACGAAATTAACACTGGCTACAATCACTAGACTTAACACTTCCATACATTCAGCTACAGATGGGTTGTAAATTTAGTGTAGTTGTAAGCAAACTGACTGTAACTTTGATAACTGATCAGTTAGAGAAAGCTGCATATTTCGGAGTCTATAATGACTCATAAAAAAGAGACTCTTGATAAATGAGAAAGAAAACTCTTTTAAATTAATTATTCAACCATGTCTGCAAAGAAAACAGCATTAGACTGTTGGTATGAAATACAGCTGAAGGGAAAAAATTAGGCCTGAACCAATATGTTGTCCAGGTATAGAGCCACTGAACTACATGAATGCTTGGTACAGACACAGAAGAGTTACTAGAACTTATGTAGAAAATTCTGGGAGCTGAAGATAGACCAAAAAGAAAAGCCACAAGCTGAAAAAAAATCGTCCTGAAAGGCAAATCTTAGAAACTGGAATGGTCTAGGAAGGAAGACATCCTATAAATAAAGCATATATATAAATTGACCCTGTTGAATAAGGGGTAGAATTGTGAAAACGTTTTACTATTTTGAAAAATAGGAAATCTGTGAAATTTGTTTAGTCATTAAAGGGTCACTAAACCCAAACATTTTCTTTCATGATTGAAGTAAAGAATACAATTATAAACAACATTCCAATTTACTTCAGTTATCTAATTTGCTTTATTCTTTAGATATCTATTGTTGAAGAAATTGCAATGCACATGGGTGAGCCAATCACACGAGGCATCTATGTGCCGCAACCAATCAACAGCTACTGAGCCTATCTAGATATGCTTTCCAGCAAAGTATATCAAGAGAACGAAGCAAGCTAGATAATAGAAGTAAATTAGAAAGTTGTTTAAAATTGCATGCTCCTTCTAAATCATGAAAGAAAAAATTTGGGTTTCATGTCCCTTTAAGTCCAGAACTGGTCCGAAAATCCCTTCTTTCTTGGGAATTATTATTATTTGTATAGCAAACAAAATACCATAGCGCTGAAAAGGATGTAATAAAATCCTTGGCATTGTTCTAAAACTAAAATACAGCTAATAAAATTTTGAAAGTATTTTGGGAACGTGAGACAGCGGACTCCTTCCTCGAAAAGACCTTGATTTGAAACCCCTTCAGTAATCCTGGGAAACAAGGTTTAGAAGCCAGGGATCTTGGGTTTGTAAGCTGTCCCCTACCAGAAAAGAATCTTGATTGGGGCCGTACCTTCATGCTGATTTGGAAGAGGAAGAAGGCTCATGGTATACTTGGCCTTGTTCCAACTAGCTTAAAGGGACACTGAACCCAATTTTTTTCTTTCGTGATTCAGATAGAGCATGCATTTTTAAACAAATTTCTAATTTACTCATATTATCATTTTTTCTTCGTTCTCTTGCTATCTTTATTTGAAAAAGAAGGCATCTAAGCTTTTTTTTTTTGGTTTAGGTCTCTGGACAGCACGTTTTTATTTGTGGATTAATTTAACCACCAATCAGCAAGGACAACCCAGGTTGTACACCAAAAATGGGCCAGCATCTAAACTTACATTCTTACATTTCAAATAAAGATACCAAAGAATAAAGAAAATTTGATAATAGGAGTAAATTAGAAAGTTGCTTAAAATGTCATGCTCTGTCTGAATCACGAAAGAAAAAATGTGGGTTCAGTGTCCCTTTAAACTTCCAGGAAGATCTGGAAGACTCAGGTCATTGTAAGGAGGAAGAAGATTTTTGGTTTTAAGATTGACACCAATCAATGTATATATTTTCTTCTCCCACTTACACCAATGCATTAAATGTACACACTACAGGCCCATGGACACGTCCGGCTAAAATTTACCAGGTCTTGAATTAATTTGGGTTGAGAACCTTTGTTCTAGACAGTTCTAAGCCTGTAACCACCTTGCATAAGCTCCTACTCTGCCGAGCGTGACAGTTATTTTCAGGCTTTGAATGGAGAACAAAAACATAATTTATGCTTACCTGATAAATTTATTTCTCTTCTAGTGTATCCAGTCCACGGATCATCCATTACTTATGGGATATTCTCCTTCCCAACAGGAAGTTGCAAGAGGATCACCCACAGCAGAGCTGCTATATAGCTCCTCCCCTCACTGCCATATCCAGTCATTCGACCGAAACAAGACGAGAAAGGAGAAACCATAGGGTGCAGTGGTGACTGTAGTTTAATTAAAATTTAGACCTGCCTTAAAAGGACAGGGCGGGCCGTGGACTGGATACACTACAAGAGAAATAAATTTATCAGGTAAGCATAAATTATGTTTTCTCTTGTTAAGTGTATCCAGTCCACGGATCATCCATTACTTATGGGATACCAATACCAAAGCTAAAGTACACGGATGATGGGAGGGACAAGGCAGGATTAAACGGAAGGAACCTCTGCCTGAAGAACCTTTCTCCCAAAAACAGCCTCCGAAGAAGCAAAAGTATCAAATTTGTAAAATTTTGAAAAGGTGTGAAGCGAAGACCAAGTCGCAGCCTTGCAAATCTGTTCAACAGAGGCCTCATTTTTAAAGGCCCAGGTGGAAGCCACAGCTCTAGTAGAATGAGCTGTAATCCTTTCAGGAGGCTGCTGTACAGCAGTCTCATAGGCTAAGCGAATTATGCTCCGAAGCCAAAAGGAAAGAGAGGTTGCCGAAGCTTTTTGACCTCTCCTCTGTCCAGAGTAAACGACAAACAGGGAAGATGTTTGGCAAAAATCTTTAGTAGCTTGTAAGTAAAACTTCAAGGCACGGACTACGTCCAGATTATGTAAGAGACGTTCCTTCTTTGAAGAAGGATTAGGACACAATGATGGAACAACAATCTCTTGATTGATATTCTTGTTAGAAACCACCTTAGGTAAAAACCCAGGTTTGGTACGCAGAACTACCTTATCTGCATGAAAAATCAGATAAGGAGAATCACATTGTAAGGCAGATAGCTCAGAGACTCTTCGAGCTGAGGAAATAGCCATCAAAAACAGAACTTTCCAAGATAAAAGTTTAATATCAATGGAATGAAGGGGTTCCAACGGAACTCCTTGAAGAACTTTAAGAACCAAGTTTAAACTCCACGGGGAAGCAACAGTTTTAAACACAGGCTTAATTCTAACCAAAGCCTGACAAAACGCCTGGACGTCTGGTACCTCGGCCAGATGCTTGTGCAAAAGAATAGACAGAGCAGAAATCTGTCCTTTTAAAGAACTAGCTGATTATCCTTTATCCAAACCCTCTTGGAGAAAGGACAATATCCTAGGAATCCTAACCTTACTCCATGAGTAATTCTTGGATTCACACCAATAAAGATATTTACGCCATATCTTATGGTAGATTTTCCTGGTTACAGGCTTTCGTGCCTGTATTAAGGTATCAATGACTGGCTCGGAGAAGCCATGCCTTGATAGGATCAAGCGTTCAATCTCCATGCAGTCAGTCTCAGAGAAATTAGATTTGGATGATTGAAAGGACCTTGTATTAGAAGGTCCTGCCTCAGAGGCAGAGTCCATGGTGGAAAGGATGACATGTCCACTAGGTCTGCATACCAGGTCCTGCGTGGCCACACAGGCGTTATCAGAATCACTGATGCTCTCTCCTGCTTGATTTTGGCAATCAGTCGAGGGAGCAGAGGAAACGGTGGAAACACATAAGCCAGGGTGAAGAACCAAGGAGCTGCTAGAGCATCTATCAGCGTCGCTCCCGGGTCCCTGGACCTGGATCCGTAACAAGGAAGCTTGGCGTTCTGGCGAGACGCCATGAGATCCAGTTCTGGTTTGCCTCAACGATGGATCAGTTGAGCAAACACCTCCGGATGGAGTTCCCACTCCCCCGGATGAAAAGTCTGACGACTTAGAAAATCCGCCTCCCAGTTCTCTACGCCTGGGATGTGGATCGCTGACAGATGGCAAGAGTGAGACTCTGCCCAGCGAATTATCTTTGAGACTTCTAACATCGCTAGGGAACTCCTGGTTCCCCCTTGATGGTTGATGTAAGCCACAGTTGTGATGTTGTCCGACTGAAATCTGATGAACCTCAGGGTTGCTAACTGAGGCCAAGCTAGAAGAGCATTGAATATTGCTCTTAACTCCAGGATATTTATTGGGAGGAGTTTCTCCACCTGAGTCCACGATCCCTGAGCCTTCAGGGAGTTCCAGACTGCGCCCCAACCTAGAAGGCTGGCATCTGTTGTTACAATCGTCCAATCTGGCCTGCGAAAGGTCATACCCTTGGACAGATGGACCCGAGATAGCCACCAGAGAAGAGAATCTCTGGTCTCTTGATCCAGATTTAGTAGAGGGGACAAATCTGAGTAATCCCCATTCCACTGACTTAGCATGCAGAATTGCAGCGGTCTGAGATGCAGGCGCGCAAATGGCACTATGTCCATTGCCGCTACCATTAAGCCGATTACTTCCATGCACTGAGCCACTGACGGACGTGGAATGGAATGAAGGACACGGCAAGCATTTAGAAGTTTTGATAACCTGGACTCCGTCAGGTAAATTTTCATCTCTACAGAATCTATAAGAGTCCCTAGGAAGGAGACTCTTGTGAGTGGGGATAGAGAACTCTTTTCCACGTTCACTTTCCACCCATGCGACCTCAGAAATGCCAGAACTATCTCTGTATGAGACTTGGCAATTTGAAAGCTTGACGCCTGTATCAGGATGTTGTCTAGATACGGAGCCACCGCTATGCCTCGCGGTCTTAGAACCGCCAGAAGTGAGCCCAGAACCTTTGTAAAGATTCTCGGGGCTGTAGCCAACCCGAAGGGAAGAGCTACAAATTGGTAATGCCTGTCTAGAAAGGCAAACCTTAGGAACCGATGATGATCTTTGTGAATCGGTATGTGAAGGTAGGCATCCTTTAAGTCCACTGTGGTCATGTACTGACCCTCTTGGATCATGGGTAGGATGGTCCGAATAGTTTCCATTTTGAATGATGGAACTCTGAGGAATTTGTTTAAGATCTTTAGATCCAACATTGGTCTGAAGGTTCCCTCTTTCTTGGGAACCACAAACAGATTTGAATAAAACCCCTGTCCCTGTTCCGTCCGCGGAACTGGATGGATCACTCCCATTACTAGGAGGTCTTGCACACAGCTTAGGAATGCCTCTTTCTTTATCTGGTTTGCTGATAACCTTGAAAGATGAAATCTCCCTTGTGGAGGAGAAGCTTTGAAGTCCAGAAGATATCCCTGAGATATGATCTCCAACGCCCAGGGATCCTGAACATCTCTTGCCCACGCCTGGGCGAAGAGAGAAAGTCTGCCCCCGGCTAGATCCTTTTCCGGATAGGGGGCAGTTCCTTCATGCTGTCTTGGGGGCAGCAGCAGGTTTTCTGGCCTGCTTGCCCTTGTTCCAGGACTGGTTAGGTTTCCAGGCCTGTCTGGAATGAGCAACAGTTCCCTCTTGTTTTGAAGCGGAGGAAGTTGATGCTGCTCCTGCCTTGAAATTTCGAAAGGCACGAAAATTAGACTGTTTGGCCTTTGATTTGGCTCTGTCCTGAGGAAGGGTATGACCCTTGCCTCCAGTAATGTCAGCAATAATTTCCTTCAAGCCAGGCCCGAATAAGGTCTGCCCCTTGAAAGGAATGTTGAGTAACTTAGACTTTGAAGTCACGTCAGCTGACCAGGATTTAAGCCATAGCGCCCTATGTGCCTGGATGGCGAATCCGGAATTCTTAGCCGTTAGTTTAGTCAAATGAACAATGGCATCAGAAACAAATGAGTTAGCTAGCTTAAGCGTTCTAAGCTTGTCAATAATTTCCTCCAATGGAGCTGTATGGATGGCCTCTTCCAGGGATAGTGGTACGCTTTGCTAAAGTAGAAACTGCTCCCTCCACCTTAGGGACCGTCTGCCATAAGTCCCGTGTAGTGGCGTCTATTGGAAACATTTTTCTAAATATAGGAGGTGGGGAAAAGGGCACACCAGGTCTATCCCACTCCTTGCTAATAATTTCTGTAAGCCTTTTAGGTATAGGAAAAACGTCAGTACACACCGGCACCGCATAGTATCTATCCAGCCTACACAATTTCTCTGGAATTGCAACTGTGTTACAGTCATTCAGAGCAGCTAATACCTCCCCAAGCAATACACGGAGGTTCTCAAGCTTAAATTTAAAATTAGAAATCTCTGAGTCAGGTTTCCCCGAGTCAGAGATGTCACCCACAGAATGAAGCTCACCGTCCTCATGTTCTGCATACTGTGACGCAGTATCAGACATGGCTCTTACAGCATTTGCGCGCTCTTTATCTCTCCTAACCCCAGAGCTATCGCGCTTGCCTCTTAATTCAGGCAATCTAGATAATACCTCTGACAGGGTATTATTCATGATTGCAGCCATGTCCTGCAAGGTAATCGCTATGGGCGTCCCTGATGTAATTGGCGCCATATTAGCGTGCGTCCCCTGAGCGGGAGGCGAAGGGTCTGACACGTGGGGAGAGTTAGTCGGCATAACTTCCCCCTCGACAGAACCCTCTGGTGATAATTCTTTTATAGATAAAGACTGATCTTTACTGTTTAAGGTGAAATCAATACATTTAGTACACATTCTCCTATGGGGCTCCACCATGGCTTTCAAACATAATGAACAAGTAGGTTCCTCTGTATCAGACATGTTTAAACAGACTAGCAATGAGACTAGCAAGCTTGGAAAATACTTATTAAACAAGTTTACAAGCAATATAAAAAACGTTACTGCACCTTTAAGAAACACAAATGTTGTCCAAATTTGAAATAACAGTGAAAAAAGGCAGTTACACTAACTAAATGTTTACAGTGTATGTAACAAGTTAGCAGAGCATTGCACCCACTTGCAAATGGATGATTAACCCCTTAATACCAAAAACGGAATAACAAATGACAAAAACGTTTTTTAAACAGTCACAACAACTGCCACAGCTCTACTGTGGCTTTTTACCTCCCTCAATACGACTTTTGAAGCCTTTTGAGCCCTTCAGAGAAGTCCTGGAACATGCAGGAAGAAGCTGGATGTCTGTGTCTGTAATTTTTGCTGCTCAAAAAAGCGTTAAAATAGGCCCCTCCCACTCATATTACAACAGTGGAAAGCCTCCAGGAACTGTTTCTAGGCAAAATTCAAGCCAGCCATGTGGAAAAAACTAGGCCCCAATAAGTTTTATCACCAAACATATATAAAAAACGATTAAACATGCCAGCAAACGTTTTAAAATACACTTTTATAAGAGTATGTATCTCTATTAATAAGCCTGATACCAGTCGCTATCACTGCATTTAAGGCTTTACTTACATTACTTCGGTATCAGCAGCATTTTCTAGCAAATTCCATCCCTAGAAAAATATTTAACTGCACATACCTTATTGCAGGAAACCTGCACGCTATTCCCCCTCTGAAGTTACCTCACTCCTCAGAATATGTGAGAACAGCAAAGGATCTTAGTTACTTCTGCTAAGATCATAGAAAACGCAGGCAGATTCTTCTTCCAAATACTGCCTGAGATAAACAGTACACTCCGGTACTATTTAAAAATAACAAACTTTTGATTGAAGAAATAAACTAAGTATAAAACACCACAGTCCTCTTACGACCTCCATCTTAGTTGAGAGTTGCAAGAGAATGACTGGGTATGGCAGTGAGGGGAGGAGCTATATAGCAGCTCTGCTATGGGTGATCCTCTTGCAACTTCCTGTTGGGAAGGAGAATATCCCATAAGTAATGGATGATCCGTGGACTGGATACACTTAATAAGAGAAACACAATTATGGAATGACTGGTAAAATGAGAACTAGACATGCCAATAATAGTCAGTACATGGGCAAGACACTAAATTCTTCTGTACTCTGATTTGTTACTGTCCTATCACATCAATATGGTTAAATACACATACAGGTAGACTGGTGTATAACCACAATTGTTTTTCTAATTCAATTAGAGCTGAATACAAGTACAACAAATTGGATATATCTGAAATATGCAATTTCACAATCAAGCAGTCATACAATAGATTATCTTAGCGCTGCAGAATCTGTTGGCGCTCTATAAATAACAATAATAATCTTCACAGCATTTTGCACCTGGCAAATTGGGATTGGACGTATGCACAACAAGAAAGTGTATATGCGTATAATCAAAAGCACAGCTGATGGGAAACATATTATAAATCTTTCTTTTGACTTATCAATGGGAAAAAATAAAGAAAAAAAAGGAGAGATTTTTTAGTTAAAGGACAAATGTAGGCATTATATACAAATAAAGATACCTTCGAATTCCAGAATTTACCTAAGAGTCAAGGGGTCACAAGACAGCATAATACAGGCCATGAAATGATTTTTTTGCATAAATAAAAAGAGAGAAGCGCTCAACCCGGGAACGAACAATAGCATAATAGCTTGTTCTATGGCAAATTACCACCCAAGAAGCAGCCTCTTTTTGCTCAACATGTGCCTTTCACAGAGAAGAACCTTCCTGAAGCATATCAGTCTGATCCTGACTTCACAGTACAGTCCAGCCTAGAGGGATATGGCTGCACCTCACTAACGAGGCCCACACTAGCCGAAACGTACGTCTGGGGTTTTGCTGTTTCCCTTGTTCAGAGAGGGATTGCCTGGTATTTCGGGGCTGGACTGTACTGTCAAGTCAGGATCAGACTTATATGCTACAGGAAAGTTCTTCTCTGTTAAAGGCACATGTTGAGCAAAAAGAGGCTGCTTTTTGGGTGGTAACTAGCCACAGAACAAGCTATTATGCTTCTGTTCGTTCCCAGGTTGAGCGCTTCTCTCTTTTAATTTATGCAAATTATGACTCTTAGGGAAGTCTCCCTAAGTGTGATGCTGGAATCCAGAGGTGGACCCATTGCTCAGTGTGCCTAGAGGGATATGGCTGCACCTCACTGACGAGGCGCACACTAGGCCGAAACGTACGTCTGGGGTCTTGCCATTTCCCTTGTTCAGAGAGGGATTGCCTGGTATTTCGGGGCTGGACTGTACTATCAAGTCAGGATCAGATTGATATGCTACAGGAAAGTTCTTCTCTGTGAATGGCACATGTTGAGCAAAAAACATAATTTATGCTTACCTGATAAATTCCTTTCTTCTGTTGTGTGATCAGTCCACGGGTCATCATTACTTCTGGGATATAACTCCTCCCCAACAGGAAATGCAAGAGGATTCACCCAGCAGAGCTGCATATAGCTCCTCCCCTCTACGTCAGTCCCAGTCATTCGACCAAGAAACAACGAGAAAGGAGTAACCAAGGGTGAAGTGGTGACTGGAGTATAATTTAAAAGATATTTACCTGCCTTAAAACAGGGCGGGCCGTGGACTGATCACACAACAGAAGAAAGGAATTTATCAGGTAAGCATAAATTATGTTTTCTTCTGTTATGTGTGATCAGTCCACGGGTCATCATTACTTCTGGGATACCAATACCAAAGCAAAAGTACACGGATGACGGGAGGGATAGGCAGGCTCATTATACAGAAGGAACCACTGCCTGAAGAACCTTTCTCCCAAAAATAGCCTCCGAAGAAGCAAAAGTGTCAAATTTGTAAAATTTGGAAAAAGTATGAAGCGAAGACCAAGTTGCAGCCTTGCAAATCTGTTCAACAGAGGCCTCATTCTTAAAGGCCCAAGTGGAAGCCACAGCTCTAGTGGAGTGAGCTGTAATTCTTTCAGGAGGCTGCTGTCCAGCAGTCTCATAGGCTAAACGTATTATGCTACGAAGCCAAAAAGAGAGAGAGGTAGCAGAAGCTTTTTGACCTCTCCTCTGTCCAGAGTAAACGACAAACAAGGAAGAAGTTTGGCGAAAATCTTTAGTTGCCTGCAAGTAGAACTTGAGGGCACGAACTACATCCAGATTGTGTAAAAGACGTTCCTTCTTTGAAGAAGGATTTGGACACAAGGATGGGACAACAATCTCTTGATTGATGTTCCTGTTAGTGACTACCTTAGGTAAGAACCCAGGTTTAGTACGCAGAACTACCTTGTCTGAGTGAAAAATCAGATAAGGGGAATCACAATGTAAGGCTGATAACTCAGAGACTCTTCGAGCCGAGGAAATAGCCATTAAAAACAGAACTTTCCAAGATAACATTTTTATATCAATGGAATGAAGGGGTTCAAACGGAACACCCTGTAAAACGTTAAGAACTAAGTTTAAACTCCATGGTGGAGCAACAGCTTTAAACACAGGCTTGATCCTAGCTAAAGCCTGACAAAAGGACTGGACGTCTGGATTTTCTGACAGACGTCTGTGTAACAAGATGGACAGAGCTGAAATCTGTCCCTTTAATGAACTAGCTGATAAACCCTTTTCTAAACCTTCTTGTAGAAAAGACAATATCCTAGCGATCCTAACCTTACTCCAGGAGTAACCTTTGGATTCGCACCAGTATAGGTATTTCCGCCATATTTTATGGTAAATCCTTCTGGTAACAGGCTTCCTAGCCTGAATCAGGGTATCAATAACCGACTCAGAAAAACCACGTTTTGATAAAATCAAGCGTTCAATTTCCAAGCAGTCAGCTTCAGAGAAGTTAGATTTTGATGTTTGAATGGACCCTGTATCAGAAGGTCCTGTCTCAGAGGTAGAGACCAAGGCGGACAGGATGACATGTCCACTAGATCTGCATACCAAGTCCTGCGTGGCCAAGCAGGTGCTATTAGAATTACTGATGCTCTCTCCTGTTTGATTTTGGCAATCAATCGAGGAAGCAGCGGGAAGGGTGGAAACACATAAGCCATCCTGAAGTTCCAAGGTGCTGTCAAAGCATCTATCAGAACTGCTCCCGGATCCCTGGATCTGGACCCGTAGCGAGGAAGTTTGGCGTTCTGGCGAGACGCCATGAGATCTATCTCTGGTTTGCCCCAACGTCGAAGTATTTGGGCAAAGACCTCCGGATGAAGTTCCCACTCCCCCGGATGAAGAGTCTGGCGACTCAAGAAATCCGCCTCCCAGTTCTCCACTCCCGGGATGTGGATTGCTGACAGGTGGCAAGAGTGAGACTCTGCCCAGCGAATTATCTTTGATACTTCCATCATTGCTAGGGAGCTTCTTGTCCCTCCCTGATGGTTGATGTAAGCTACAGTCGTGATGTTGTCCGACTGAAACCTGATGAACCCCCGAGTTATTAACTGGGGCCAAGCCAGAAGGGCATTGAGAACTGCTCTCAATTCCAGAATGTTTATTGGAAGGAGACTCTCCTCCTGATTCCATAGTCCCTGAGCCTTCAGAGAATTCCAGACAGCGCCCCAACCTAGTAGGCTGGCGTCTGTTGTTACAATTGTCCAGTCTGGCCTGCTGAATGGCATTCCCCTGGACAGGTGTGGCCGATGAAGCCACCATAGAAGAGAATTTCTGGTCTCTTGATTCAGATTCAGAGTAGGGGACAAATCTGAGTAATCCCCATTCCACTGACTTAGCATGCATAGTTGCAGCGGTCTGAGGTGTAGGCGTGCAAAAGGTACTATGTCCATTGCCGCTACCATTAAGCCGATCACCTCCATGCATTGAGCTACTGACGGGTGTTGAATGGAATGAAGGACGCGGCATGCATTTTGAAGTTTTGTTAACCTGTCTTCTGTCAGGTAAATCTTCATTTCTACAGAATCTATAAGAGTCCCCAAGAATGGAACTCTTGTGAGAGGAAAGAGAGAACTCTTCTTTTCGTTCACTTTCCATCCATGCGACCTTAGAAATGCCAGAACTAACTCTGTATGAGACTTGGCAGTTTGAAAGCTTGAAGCTTGTATTAGAATGTCGTCTAGGTACGGAGCTACCGAAATCCCTCGCGGTCTTAGTACCGCTAGAAGGGCACCCAGAACCTTTGTGAAGATTCTTGGAGCCGTAGCCAATCCGAATGGAAGAGCTACAAACTGGTAGTGCCTGTCTAAGAAGGCAAACCTTAGATACCGGTGATGATCTTTGTGGATCGGTATGTGAAGGTAAGCATCCTTTAAATCCACTGTGGTCATGTACTGACCCTCTTGGATCATGGGTAAAATTGTCCGAATAGTTTCCATTTTGAACGATGGAACTCTTAGGAATTTGTTTAGAGTCTTTAAATCTAAGATTGGCCTGAAAGTTCCCTCTTTTTTGGGAACCACAAACAGGTTTGAGTAGAACCCTTGTCCTTGTTCCGACCACGGAACCGGATGGATCACTCCCATTGTTAACAGATCTTGTACGCAGCGTAGAAACGCTTCTTTCTTTATCTGGTTTGTTGACAACCTTGACAGATGAAATCTCCCTCTTGGGGGAGATAATTTGAAGTCTAGAAGGTATCCCTGAGATATGATCTCTAGTGCCCAGGGATCCTGAACATCTCTTGCCCAGGCCTGGGCGAAGAGAGAGAGTCTGCCCCCTACTAGATCCGGTCCCGGATCGGGGGCTCTCGGTTCATGCTGTCTTTGGGGCAGCAGCAGGTTTCCTGGCCTGCTTGCTTTTGTTCCAGGACTGGTTAGGCTTCCAGCCTTGCCTGTAACGAGCAACAGCTCCTTCCTGTTTTGGTGCAGTGGAGGTTGATGCTGCTCCTGTTTTGAAATTCCGAAAGGGACGAAAATTAGACTGTCTAGCCTTAGCTTTGGCCTTGTCTTGAGGTAGGGCGTGGCCCTTACCTCCCGTAATGTCAGCGATAATTTCTTTCAAACCGGGCCCGAATAAGGACTGCCCCTTGAAAGGTATATTAAGTAATTTGGACTTAGAAGTAACATCAGCTGACCAGGATTTTAGCCACAGTGCCCTGCGTGCCTGTATGGCGAATCCTGAGTTCTTAGCCGTAAGTTTGGTTAAATGTACTACGGCCTCCGAAATGAAAGAATTAGCTAGTTTAAGGACTCTAAGCCTGTCCGTAATGTCGTCTAGCGTAGAGGAACTAAGGTTCTCTTCAAGCGACTCAATCCAAAATGCTGCCGCAGCCGTAATCGGCGCGATACATGCAAGGGGTTGTAATATAAAACCTTGTTGAACAAACATTTTCTTAAGGTAACCCTCTAATTTTTTATCCATTGGATCTGAGAAAGCACAGCTATCCTCCACCGGGATAGTGGTACGCTTAGCTAAAGTAGAAACTGCTCCCTCCACCTTGGGGACCGTTTGCCATAAGTCCCGAGTGGTGGCGTCTATTGGAAACATCTTTCTAAATATTGGAGGGGGTGAGAACGGCACACCGGGTCTATCCCACTCCTTAGTAACAATTTCAGTTAGTCTCTTAGGTATAGGAAAAACGTCAGTACTCGCCGGTACCGCAAAGTATTTATCCAACCTACACAGTTTCTCTGGTATTGCAACAGTGTTACAATCGTTGAGAGCTGCTAAGACCTCCCCTAGTAGTACACGGAGGTTCTCCAATTTAAATTTAAAATTTGAAATATCTGAGTCCAATCTGTTTGGATCAGAACCGTCACCCACAGAATGAAGCTCTCCGTCCTCATGCTCTGCGAGCTGTGACGCAGTATCAGACATGGCCCTAGCATTGTCAGCGCACTCTGTTCTCACCCCAGAGTGATCACGCTTGCCTCTTAGTTCAGGTAATTTAGACAAAACTTCAGTCATAACAGTAGCCATATCTTGTAATGTTATCTGTAATGGCCGCCCAGATGTACTAGGCGCCAAAATATCACGCACCTCCCGGGCGGGAGATGCAGGTACTGTCGCGTGAGGCGAGTTAGTCGGCATAACTCTCCCCTCGCTGTTTGGTGAAATTTGTTCACATTGTACAGATTGACTTTTATTTAAAGTAGCATCAATACAGTTAGTACATAAATTTCTATTGGGCTCCACCTTGGCATTGGAACAAATGACACAGATATCTTCCTCTGAGTCAGACATGTTTAACACACTAGCAAAAAACTTACAACTTGGTTATAATCTTTTTTAGCAAAAAACGTACTGTGCCTCAAAGAGGTACTAACGATTAAATGACAGTTGAAATAATGAACTGAAAAACAGTTATTGCATCAAATTTTAAAACAACACAACTTTTAGCAAAGGTTTGTTCCCATTAGTAAAAAACAACACTAATTAAATTTGTACATAAGAAAAACAAAACAACGTTTTTTATACACAGTCACTATAAGAATTCTCACAGCTCTGCTGAGAGAATTTACCTCCCTTCAAAGAAGTTTGAAGACCCCTGAGATCTGTCAGAGATGAACCGGATCATGCAGGACATATAAAAGTAGCTGACTGGAATTTTTTGATGCGTAGCAAAGAGCGCCAAAAACGGCCCCTCCCTCTCCCACACAGCAGTGAAGAGAAACGAAACTGTCACAATTAAAGCAAAAAACTGCCAAGTGGAAAATAATGCCCAAACATTTATTCACACAGTACCTCAGCAATGTAAACGATTCTACATTCCAGCAAAAACGTTTAACATGAGAATAGTTATTAAAAGGATTAGTGACCTTAACACAGTAGTTCCGGTGAAATACCATCCCCAGAATACTGAAGTGTATACATACATGTCATTTTAACGGTATGGCAGGCTTTTCTCATCAATTCCATTCAGAAAATAAAAACTGCCACATACCTCAATGCAGATTCATCTGCCCGCTGTCCCCTGATCTGAAGCCTTTACCTCCCTCAGATGGTCGAGAACAGCAATATGATCTTAACGACTCCGGTTAAAATCATAGTAAAAAATCTCTGTCAGATTCTTCCTCAAACTCTGCCAGAGAAGTAATAACACGCTCCGGTGCTATTTTAAAATAACAAACTTTTGATTGAAGTCATAAAAACTAAGTATAATCACCATAGTCCTCTCACACATCCTATCTAGTCGTTGGGTGCAAGAGAATGACTGGGACTGACGTAGAGGGGAGGAGCTATATGCAGCTCTGCTGGGTGAATCCTCTTGCATTTCCTGTTGGGGAGGAGTTATATCCCAGAAGTAATGATGACCCGTGGACTGATCACACATAACAGAAGAAAGAGGCTGCTTTTTGGGTTGTAACTAGCCACAGAACAAGCTATTATGCTTCTGTTCGTTCCAGGTTGAGCGCTTCTCTCTTTTAATTCATGAAATTATTTTTGACTGGCCCCTAGTCCATGTCAGCAAAGCTTCCAATATTAAAGTGACACTAAACCCCAAAATTTTCTTTAATGATTCAGGTAGAGAATACCATTTTAAACAACATTGCAATTTACTTCTATGTTCTAATTTGTTTCATTCTTTAGATATCCTTTGTTGAAGAAATAGCAATGCACATGGGTGAGGCAATCATACAAGGCATCTATGTGCAGCCACCAATCAGCAGCTACTGAGCCTATCTATATATGCTTTTCTGCAAAGGATATCAAGAGAATGAAGTGAATTAGATAATAGAAGTCAATTAGAAAATTGTTTAAAATTAGATACTCTTTCTAAATCATGAAAGAAAAAATGTGGGTTTAATGTCCCTTTAAGTTCAGGGCTGTTTTGAGGTCATAATTAAAGGGATATGAAACTCAAATTTTGTCTTTCATGATTCAGATAGAGGGGCCTATCTATCAAGCTCCGAATGGAGCTTGAAGGCCTGTGTTTCTGGCGAGTCTTCAGACTCGCCAGAAACACAAGTTATGGAGCAGCAATTTTAAGCAACTTTCTAATTTACTCCTATTATCAATGTTTCTTTATTCTCTTGCTATCTTTATTTGATACAGCAGGAATGTAAGCTTAGGAGCTGGCCCATTTTTTTGTTCAGCACCCTGGGTAGCACTTGCTGATTGGTGGCTAAATGTAGCCACCAATCAGCAAGCGCTATCCAGGTTCTGAACCAAAAATGGGCCCAGCTCCTAAACTTACATTCCTGCTGTATCAAATAAAGATAGCAAGAGAAACAGATAAAAATTGATAATAGGAGTAAATTAAAGAGTTGCTTAAAATTTCATGCTCTATCTGTATCATGAGACTGCGGCCATTCAAATAGAGCATAAATTTTGAAATAACTTTTTGCTTCATTCTTTAGGTATCTTTTAATTGAAAGACCTGCAGTGCACTTCTGGGAGCTAAATGAACACATCGGTAAGCCAATGACAAGAGGCATATATGTGCAGCCACCAATCAGCAGGTAGTTCCCATGTCCAGAGACTCCCTAGGTATCCTTTTCAATAAAGAATTTCAAAAGAACAAACCAATTAGATAATAGAAGTATATTGGAAAGTTGTTTAAAATTGTATGCTTTATGTAAATCATGAAATAAAAATGTTGGGTTTCATGTCCCTTTAAAGGGACATTCCAACCAACATTAAAATGTACACAGGTGCATGTCATTTTTAAATAGAAGCATTTTTACAATATATATGTATTCGCAGAAATGTTTCTAGTAAAAGCTATAGCTGGTTTAAGAGTGTATTTAAGTATGCTCTGTGCACCAGCATTTTAAAGACTGCACTTGCTCAGAGAGCCTAATGTGATTTTATCATCTGGTAATGACTCATTTTGCGCCATTGTTGACATGACACAAGTCCTACTGGTTCTCTGAGCAGCAGCAGTATTTAAAATGCGGGTTCACTGAGAATATCTAGCTGTGCTTCACAAGTGTGCATGTGCAGAGAAAATGCTAACAATAAAACAGTGATTACTTTTACTAGAAGCATTTTTGCTTATATATGTATATTGAAAATACATTTCTATAATTTATGTGCATTTTAAATGACTTTTATAGGGGGAAACCCTATCAAAATAAATGGGTGCAATTTGATTCTTTATATGCCTCAACTGTAAAATACAAATCATACTTTTATTGGGTTATTATATAATCTATGCAAGTGTGTGTCAGAAATAAATATGTGTGTATATATATTTGTATATGAATATACTATAAAAATCTGATATAAATAGTTTTAGTAGCAGTTATGATTGTCTTATATGTGTGCGCCTGTGTGCAAACACTGGCTTAATATCTACCAAATGACAATGGTCTTAGTAGTATTTGTATTTCTATGTCTATGTTTATATAAATAAATGTATAGAAAAAAACGTTTTTTAGTTTTTAAAGAATTTTCATAGAATAATATCTTAAAATTATTAAGTTCTAATTCAAAAATAAAAATAAAAAATAATAATAAAAAAAAATAAACAAAGATTATTGGTTAAAAATAATATTCTTTTATTAGAATCAATATAAAACAGTCAGTCGAAATTGCTTAATCTTAAAGTGGTTATGTGAGAAAGTTGGTACCAACCAATTGTATTGAGGTGTAGCTAAAATTAGTATATGATATATGTGTGTAAAATTAGCAAGTCCAGTTTATACCTTGGTAGGTATTTAAAAATACTTTTTGTAAAAGATTTGGCTTTTCGCTCATAAAATGAGGTATAATTGGTAGAAATACAGTTGTTAGAGATCGTTGTTGAAGACAACTATTGACACCTGGTTCAACAATAGGTGTTTATTTTCAGCCTTTTTGAAATAAGCCTTTTTGTGATATGACCAAAAGATTTAGGCTAGGTGTTTGAGCCGTTTTCTGTATGTCACAGTAATTATATCACAATAGTTATTAAACACTTAGTTTGTCTTTTGCGATATTATTAATCAACAGACTTTGAATAAGGTACCTTATTTGCAGTTCCAAGTCATATAAGAAGGTTCTTGCGTGTCCAAATGAGGTATAGATGAGAAACTTTCTTTGTCCTTTCAAAGTTTCTAGGAGCGCTTGTTGCAGCGTGTATGTCTCCTGTGAAAGTTGCCTCTGTCACTTCCGTGTCCGGTCTTGACACGCCCACCAAATGCGAGATTGACAGATAGGTAAAGAGCAAGGTTTCTCCAGTGCAGTGTAAGCAGTCTGTATACAAGGTGATCAGTAAGCAGTCTGTATCCAAAGCAACGCGTTTCAGCTCCAAAGAGCCTTTATCAAGCTTGAAGCTGATAAAGGCTCTTTGGAGCTGAAACGCGTTGCTTTGGATACAGACTGCTTACTGATCACCTTGGATACAGACTGCTTACACTGCACTGGAGAAACCTTGCTCTTTACCTATCTGTCAATCTCGCATTTGGTGGGCGTGTCAAGACCGGACACGGAAGTGACAGAGGCAACTTTCACAGGAGACATACACGCTGCAACAAGCGCTCCTAGAAACTTTGAAAGGACAAAGAAAGTTTCTCATCTATACCTCATTTGGACACGCAAGAACCTTCTTATATGACTTGCAACTGCAAATAAGGTACCTTATTCAAAGTCTGTTGATTAATAATATCGCAAAAGACAAACTAAGTGTTTAATAACTATTGTGATATAATTACTGTGACATACAGAAAACGGCTCAAACACCTAGCCTAAATCTTTTGGTCATATCACAAAAAGGCTTATTTCAAAAAGGCTGAAAATAAACACCTATTGTTGAACCAGGTGTCAATAGTTGTCTTCAACAACGATCTCTAACAACTGTATTTCTACCAATTATACCTTATTTTCTACCTTTGGTGCATTTTATGAGCGAAAAGCCAAATCTTTTACAAAAAGTATTTTTAAATACCTACCAAGGTATAAACTGGACTTGCTAATTTTACACACATATATCATATACTAATTTTAGCTACACCTCAATACAATTGGTTGGTACCAACTTTCTCACATAACCACTTTAAGATTAAGCAATTTCGACTGACTGTTTTATATTGATTCTAATAAAAGATTATTATTTTTAACCAATAATCTTTGTTTATTTTTTTTATTATTATTTTTTATTTTTATTTTTGAATTAGAACTTAATAATTTTAAGATATTATTCTATGAAAATTCTTTAAAAACTAAAAAACGTTTTTTTCTATACATTTATTTATATAAACATAGACATAGAAATACAAATACTACTAAGACCATTGTCATTTGGTAGATATTAAGCCAGTGTTTGCACACAGGCGCACACATATAAGACAATCATAACTGCTACTAAAACTATTTATTCAGATGACTCGGGGTATCTGATTTTTATGTGAAGTATTATCTACCACCAGCGCATAGATTTTTAGTTGTTTAATCATAAATAAAAATCTGATATGCCATGTCCTAAGAAAGCAAAAGCTAAAAAGCAAAGGTAAAAAATCAAATAAAATAATAAATAAATTCCTCCCTGCACACCCTGCAGCATGTGTAACTTATAAGTGACAGGTGGCAACCCTACTGGCCGGGTCCCTCTGTAAGTAGATGGAACTGAGATCAAGAGAGACAGGGGAATACTTAGCACTGCCTGTAAGAACCTAATGGTCATCCTTGTCAAAGAGCCCAAAGAAATTCCCTACCGCTGATATCTAGAGCCAGCCGTAGTACTGTCTGCACCTGTGACCTAATCTGTGTAGGTCTGCAGGCTTGACTACTGCATATCTGACTGGCTCAAGGTAAAATTACAATGAGGTGAAAAGCAATAGCCTGTGATGTCCTGTGCTATTATTGTAACTTAAAGGGACAGTATATTGTAAAAAAAAATAATGAAAATAAAGTATATTGTAAAAAAAAATAAAAATGAAATAGAGTTAAAGGGACATGAAATCCACATTTTTTTCTTTCATGATTTAAAAAGAGCATACCATTTTAAACAACTTTCTAATTTACTTCTATTATATAATTTGTTTTATTCTCTTGATATTCTTTGCTGAAAAGCATATCTAGATAGGCTCAGTAGCTGCTGATTGGTTCCTGCACATAGAAGCCTTGTGTGATTAGCTCACCCATGTGTATTGCTTTTTCTTCAACTAAGGATATCTAAAAAAAAATGAAGCAATTTTAAACAACTTTCCAATTTACTTCTACTATCTAATTTGGGTTGTTTTCTTGGTATCCTTTGTTGAAAAGCATGCCTATTTAGGGTCATGAGCAGCAATGTACTTTTGGGAACTAGCTCCTGTTTGGAGGCTGACCATATATTCCTCCTGTCATTGGCTCACCTGATGTGATCAGCCGGCTCCCAGCAGTGCACTGCTGCTCCTTCAGCAAAGTATACCATGAGAATGAAGCACATTTTATCATATATATACTTTAAAAACAGGATGTTTAAAATTGTATGATGTATCTGAATAACAACAACAAAATATTTGTTTCATAACCCTTTAATATGCTAAAAGTTCAGTGTTTATGGTGTGTCCCAGAAAGGGATGGGCAATCCTATTTTCAACAAACTGCTGCTCATGTTTGAACACAGCATGGGAAATAGGGCGTAAAGCCTAACATATCCACCCACAAATGCCACAGTCCTGGAGTAGTCCAGTTGTGAGCTACTAAACCAGGCTCAGACTACAAGTCCCATAGTGCACTGGGTGCCTTATTCTGGACTAGTGACGTAGCGAGCGGTTCCACACATTCACTACGTCACTAACAAGCTTGTGCACAATACATGAAGCCAAATGCGTATTGTGCACGAGCATGATGTTGTTGATAAAAGCATCTATAGAACGCATGCGCAGTAGTGAAGAGTGACGTGAGGAAAAGGGGGCTGAACGCCCCGGGGTGCAAACTATGATTGGCTATAACAGTGTTAAAAACTGTCAATCATTATTAGAAAGATGGCGGGCGGGCTATGGAATGAAAACGGCGGCGATTTATAAGGTGAAAATTTCAATTTTAGACGAGTAGTATGAAAATTCATGAATGTACATCCATCTCATTTTATATTTACTGTATAACGTTGTGAGCGACTATGACAGACTTGACCTACACTTTAAGTATTTGTTCCTACATCCTGAGTGCAACAGTTTCTTTAAACTAACATAAGAATTGAGAACTAGGGCTATAGAGTGTAACACTTTTATCTGAATGCAGAAACGGGTCATTTATGTTGTCTCTATCCGTGGCTCTTTCGCTATAAACAGGTTTTATCATCTCTGTTTACACAAATTATTAATGAAAAAAGATACACAAGTCAACATTTATGAGTATCTGGGTAATTGGTGCAACAAATCTTAGAGTACAAAGGTTTGTTGGCAGAGGGACGTAGTGAGAGGAAAAGAACAGACAAGAATAAACCTTGATGTACCTCACTACATCTTTTAGGAGTGGGCATTGCTAGACACAGGGTTGGTTGATTCTTCAGAGAGCTGCACAAATTCCAACTCACCAAGAAGTGTAGGTTGTCCAGCAAAGATCAAAGCAAGCTACAGCAAAAGCTTTAGGATCCTGTCAGATGCATATTAATGAAGAACACAGTGCTCTTCTCATGTATTCACATGATGCCATAATCACCCTGCCAGCTATTGAATCAAGGGCTGGATTTGTCCCAACATCTACTGTAATTCAGCAGAAAGCTCTAACTACCACAATCCCACAATCCTCAGTGATAAAAAAAGTGCTGCTGTGCCGTTGATCAGCTTCAACAGCAAACAGGCCCGTATAAACTGCATGGAGCAGGCACCCTGCCAAGCACCACACTCAAGATAGGGTTAATTTAGTTGTTCTCCCACCTTCTATTACTAACTCTCACAGCTCGAAAATGTCACCTATGAGAAATGAGATCTTGCTGTAATCAATGTGCCGCCCCTGGCAAGCTTCTGCACAGAAAGGTGACATTATTCACGCCACTGACGTGATACATTGTACCAAAAAGCTCAGGTAGTAGCAGGCAATACCTTCTGAAGGATTAACTAAAATAGCTGGATAAGGGAGGTGTAGGGTTCAGATAACTATAGTCTTCACTTAATTAAAATAAAATATTTGGCGTTTGGAAGGTTGTTCTTCAGTAAATAAATGTATTTGTACCACTGATACTGAGAAACGGAGGCTAAACACATTAAAGGGACCTAATTATCCGGCTACACAACCCTTTTATGTAATAAATGATTTACACATCACTTAACAAACAGCATTTATTTCAGGAGACCACATAATCATATGGATTCTAAGAAACTAGAAAACAGGTCAGAGAAAAGCAATAAAATATTGTGAAGTGCAGCGTGGGTGAAGAGATGTGCAGTACCTATTTAGAAAAAAATCCAATAGGTAGGGAATTTAGCAAATTACATGAAAGGATATTTCAAAGCACGGATTGTTAGGACTGGATGTTTAAGTAAGAGGGCAAAGGGCTAATAAGTAACAAACTGTATAGATATATCAAACTCCCAGAAGTGTCAGCAATTAATTAGAATAACACGTTCATGATAAAAGACATATAAATCCGGGCTCGACAAACCCAGGAGCCAGGTAGCCACTGGCTCCTAGAATTTTAACCCTGGCTCCTAACTTTTTGTGTTATTCTCCATATTTCTATATAAGCATACCACTGTCTAGCTCCTAAATATTCTTATTGGCTCCTAAGTTTTAAACAAATTTGATAACACCAGAAAATATAGGGCAACAGCAAATGACAAAGTTAAGTTTTTTAGAACTTCAGAGAGAGCACAATAACCTATACAGCACTGTATATAACCATAAGAGAAGCGGATGATACTATCCAACAAATGAGTCACCAATTCTTTAGGGAGATGTGAAGTTGGGTGTGTTCTGCATTTCCATTTGATAACTATAAGGACATCTGAAGTTGCACATATTGAACACCAAATGGACTATTCTTCTTGTGCTCAATCAGAACATAAAATATACTTGTGGAAAACACATTTCTTTAACATAAGCCCATACTGGTTGACGGTAATGTGACAACAACCAACAATCTTGAGACCTGCTGATACACTTCTACAGATAACGTGTTGATCCGGCAAACTTGCTATAGATCTAGAATATCCTTTAAGCCATCATTCTGTCCAAGATTACAAGTGGAGTGCAAAAATATTAGCATTGTTGAGCGCTAACAGAGCCCAAGTTAAAGGGACACTGAACCCAATTTTTTTCTTTCATGATTCAGATAGAGCATGCAATTTTAAGAAACTTTCTAATTTACTCCTATTATCAGTTTTTTTTCCATTATCTTGCTATCTTTATTTGAAAAAGAAGGCATCTAAGCTAAGAAGCCAGCAAATTTTTGGTTCAGACCATGGACGGCACTTTTTTATTGGTGCTGTCCAATCAGCAATGACAACCCAGGTTGTTCACCAAAAATGGGCCGGCATCTAAACTTACATTCTTGCTTTTCAAATAAACATACCATGAGAATGAAGAAAATTTGATAATAGGAGTAAATTAGAAAGTTGCTTAAAATTGCATGTTCTATCTGAATCACGAAAGAAAAAAAATTGGGTTCAGTGTCCCTTTAAATATATATATATATTCTTCTGTGTGAAGAACAATTCTATTTCAACTCTTATTTTTTTTAAAACAAAAATGGTGTAAACATTGGGTGGTATATGTCATGTATGTGTAGATTCTATTGGCCGAATTGTGTTTTTCACAGAGGAGAACTTTACTGAAGTATATCAGTCTAATCCCGCCTAATAAGGTCTGTCTAACTCCTTGCCCAATGTATGGCTGCACCTCACGACAAGGCCCAAGGGAGGCCGAAACCTTTGTCTGGGTTACCATTTCCCTTGTTTGGAAGAGCATTGCATGGTATTTTGAGGCTGGACTGACCTTGTTAGGCAGTATCAGACTGATATACATTCAGTTTTACACTGTGAAAAGCACAATTGGGCTAAAAAAAGCTACTCCCAGCTGGTAACCGGCCATAGAACAAGAGCCACCGAGCTGCTGTTTGTTCCTGACAGACTGCTTCTCTTTCTGTACGTGTTCAGCTACCTCTCATTACTGTATTGCTAATTCAACAAATGATACCAAGCGAATTAAGCTAATTTAATAATAGAAGTAAACTGGATAGTTGTAAAGGACAACTAAATACAGCAGAATTGAATAACTGGCACAATAAAAAGATCATTTAATAGCACTTACTTTGAATTTGAAATGAGCAGCAATTATTTTCTAGCAAATTTCAAAATTAACCCAAATTTACCCTTCCCCAGTATCATGCGACAGCCATCAGCCAATCACAAAATGCATATATACTGTGCACCTTTTCACATGCTAAAAGGAATGTGCATGTTTTGATAATGGAAGTATATTAGATTTATTTTTATTATTTTATTACATGCTTTATCTGAATCATGAAACCTTAATACTGACTTAGTGGGCTTTTGAAATGGTCTGAAAGTAAAAGTTTGTGCTTCCATATTCTCTAGTTCTCTAAGTAATCAGTAATATTGATACCTGGGAAATAGTTTACAATCAATTTCAGAAAAAAAAGCACCTAAAACGAATCTGATATGTTTCTCTAAAGCATCTTTTCTTAAGGGTTTCAATTTGTCCTAGGGCTAAGAATTACTTTTTGATGCTGTGCATGGGACACACATATGCACAGAGGAGACACCGTAACTTTAAGTGCTGATGTCCTCTCTGTTAACAACACAAATAGGATGGATCATTAAAGGGACAGTCTACCATAGAATTGTTTTTGTTTTAAAAGATAGATAATCCCTTTATTACCCTTTCCCCAGTTTAGTATAACCAACCACTGTTATATTAATACACTTTTTACCTCTGTGATTACCTTGTATCTAGGAACCTTCTTCCAGCCCCCTGATCACATGACTGTGACTGTTTATTATCTATTGTCTTAAATTTAGCATTGTTTTGTGCTAGATCTTAAATAACCCTCTGTGCCTGAACACAGTGTTATCTATATGGCCCACTTGTACTTTCTGTCTCTTTATGTTGAAAAGAGATTTAAAAAGCATATGATAAGAGGCAGCCCTCAAAGGCTTAGAAATTAGCATATGAGCCTACCTATGTTTAGTTTAAACTAAGAATACCAAGAGAAAAAAGCAAATTTGATGATAAAAGTAAATTGGAAAGTTGATTAAAATTAAAAGTCCTATCTGAATAATGAAAGTTTAATTTATACTTGACTGTCCCTTTAAAGGACAATCTCAGAAATAAAAGCACATCTATGCTCAGACATCCCAACCTGCAAAGTCTAGCTCAGACATCCCCCCCCCCAGGAGGCAGAGCAGTGTGAAATGCCTCATTGATAGGTAGGTATTGTACAAGAAAGTGGATCTGTTTCTGTATTGTACAATTTGTGGGAGATTAATCTCTCAGGGGTTGACAAATATGTTCAAAATTTAGGAGCCAGACATATTTCTAGGAGCCAGGCAGTGGTATGTGTAAATAGATCTATGGAGAATATCCCAAAAAGTTATAAGCCAGGGGTAAAATTATAGGAGCCATTGGCTACCTGGGTTTGTCGAGTCCTGCTCTAAAGTGTGTAGCAGGTCACATATTATACTGAGCGCTGTGTGTTAGGGAGAGAGATACTGTATTGCAATGTGTGAGGAGAGCAGAATCTGTATTGTACTGCATGTAGGAAATTACATCATGTTTTTTTACAACAAATAGAAGCTCAAACAGTTTTGCAAGGCTTCACAAATCTTGGGAATCTACTTCTTGTATCTTGTTTTTAAACAATACTTTGCAAAATATTTACAAGAAATATACATAATTTAACTACATTTAAAAAGTTGCCTGCACTGATTAAGATTAAGCATTCACTGTGTAGCATGCTCTAGGATCAGAGTCATGGATTCTGCAAGATTTGCTGCAGTCCCTCTGAGGGAAGTAGAAAATAAAATCCATAGTTAGGAGGAAAAGCAGTAAAAAAAAAAATAATGAAACAGGACAACTATTTATTTTAAAGCGACAGTATACACCAATTTTCATATAACTGCATGTAATAGACACTACTATAAAAACTAATATGCACAGATACTGATATAAAAATCCAGTATAAAACTGTTTAAAAACTTACTTAGAAACTCTCAGTTTAGCTCTGTTGAAAAGGTAGCTGGAAAGCCCACTGCAAGTGGGAAATAAGACCCTCCCCCCTCCCCCTTCTTTTGCATATGAAAAGACCCTTTACACAAACAGGAGCAAGCTGGAGTAGGTATCCGACGGTATTCTCCTAAAACTTTAGGGCTTGGTTAGGTTAGGAGTCTGAAAATCACAGCAATGTTATTTAAAAATAAGCAAAATTATACATTTAAAAAAACAACTTTATTGGCTATATAAATAGATCATCTACAAAACATTCATGCAAAAATGAGTGTATAATGTCCCTTTAAATACACAAAATTAAAGGGACAGTATACACTCATTTTCATATAACTGCATGTAATAGACACTACTATAAAGAATAAGATGCACAGATACTGATATAAAAATCCAGTATAAAACTATTAAAAAACTTACTTAGAAGCTCTCAGTTTACCTCTGTTGGAGAGATAGCTGGAAAGCCCACTGCAAATGGGAAATAAGACACTCCCCCCTCCCCCTTCTTTTGCATATGAAAAGACCCTTTACACAAACAGGAGCAAGCTGGAGAAGGTAGCTGACGGTATTCACATAAAACTTTGGGGCTTGGTTAGGAGTCTGAAAATCAGAGCATTTAAAAATAAGCAAAACTATACATTTATTTTAAAAAAAAAAAACTTTATGGGCTTTATAAATAGATCATCTACAAAACATTTATGCAAAGAAAAAATGAGTGTATAATGCCCCTTTAAACAGAGTTTAATACTATGGATGGCTTTAATTCCTCAGTCTTTGTACTGCACAATGATTTGGACGTCAGCAGGGGCGAAACTACAGGGGGTGCAGAGGGGTCGCAATTGCGACTGGGTCCCAGCTTACAAAAAAAATTTTTTAAAAAATTTAATAAAAAAAAACATTGACCTGCCACTGCCTGCACTGATATCATGTGAGTATGACGTGATGCTTTACTAGTGTCTCTGACTACAGGGGCTAGTCTTTCTGTTTTACCCATTGGTGTTTATGTGTGAGTGTGTGTGTGTGTATTTATGTATGTGACTGTGTGTGTATTTATGCATGTATGTGTGTGTGTGTATGTATGTTTGTGTATGTATGTGACTGTGTGTGTATTTATGCATGTGTGTGTGTGTGTGTATGTATGTATGTGACTGTGTATTGATGCACGTGTGTGTGTGTGTGTGTATGTATGTGACGGTGTGTGTATTTATGTGTGTGTGTGTGTGTGTGTGACTGTGTATTTATGCATGTATGTGTGTGTGTGTATGTTTGTGTATGTATGTGACTGTGTGTGTATTTATGCATGTGTGTATGTATGTGACTGTGTGTGTATTTATGCGTGTGTGTGTATGTATGTGACTGTGTGTGTATTTATGCGTGTGTGTGTGTGTATGTGACTGTGTGTGAATTTGTGTGTGTGTATGTATGTGACTG
Source organism: Bombina bombina (assembly GCF_027579735.1). Taxonomy (NCBI): domain Eukaryota; kingdom Metazoa; phylum Chordata; class Amphibia; order Anura; family Bombinatoridae; genus Bombina; species Bombina bombina. The sequence continues at coordinate 1,179,667,632 of NC_069499.1, read as the reverse complement.
TGTGTGTATTTGTGCGTGTATGTGTATGTATGTATGTATGTATGTATGTATGTATGTGACTGTGTGTGTATTTATGCATGTGTGTGTGTTTGTGCATGTTTGTGGAACCAGCAAATTACAGACCTTGTTACTATAGCATGGGGGGAGGGAGTAAACAGTGTCAATATACAGTACCACTATATACAGTACGGGGGGGGGGGGGGGCTGGACCATGTCACAAACTACTGTGGTCACTTTATAAAGTACTGGGGCGGGTAGGGTCAGTCCAGTCATCTCTCCGGCAGATTGGCTGTCACTGACTCACTATATACAGTACTGGTGGGTTAAACAGTGTCACTATATATAGTAATAGGGGGTCAGACCATCTCACAGACTGTGGGCACAGGGTACCTCCTTTTGCAGACATGTAATCTGATTCACATATTTTTTCTGTGTTAAATGTTTAAAAAAAAAAAATTATATGTATAAAATTCACTTCTTTTTTTTGGGGGGGGGGGGGGGGGTGGAGGGGCCCTTCTTAGATTCTTGCACCTGGGCCCTGTGGTTTCTTTATACGCCTCTGGACCGTCAGCCCTAAGTTAAACAACATTTGGTCAGAACTTGTATTGTACTATGTGTTGGTGGTCACACCCTCTGTATAGTATAAGGGGGAGAATAAATAATTTTATCCAGAGGGTTAGAAGGTGTAATGTATAGCAAGAGGAAGATCTCCTTATGTATTACACAGTGTGTGGGACACCAGACACTGTATTATACACATGTGAAGATCATTCCATGTGTTATGCAAAGGTTGTGTGAGATCAGACCCTGCATTGTACAATATTTGTGAAAGGTCAAACCCTCTAGTGTGCAATTTGTATGAGATTTCAGACCTTGTACTTAGTTTGCATAGAGTGGGGAGGTCAAACAGTCATGAACATAGCATGGGAGGTCAACTCCTTTATTGTACACAGTGAGAGGTCAGACCCTGTATTATCTTGCACACAGACCAAAAGGTCAGAATCTATATAGTAAGGAATATGGGGAAGAACAGACTATAGTGTATGGGAAAACAGACCATAAACTGCATAATATTAGACCATGCCTACTTTGCAATGTTTTAGACATGTGGCCTGGGATTTTAGACACAGCCCATGACAGTGTTCCATGCTACTTAGTCTGGGTTATCTCGAAGCAGCCATATTACAGCACACAGACTAACATCCTCACAGATCTCCCTAGAGGCAGAGGATAGGGTCTGACCTTGAGACCTTCTCCATGGAGACACTGTAAAATAAATGCAATAATGTCTATTGTCTTTACAATATGAGTATGGCACAATGATGGAGACAAAATGATCCTTGGGGGGGGAGGCAGCAGGTAACAACTGTACAAACATGTCCCTTTGAAATTATTTGGAGTAAATAGATAAGTTTTTTTTAAAAAATAAATAAATTTGTAAATCCGAAAATATGTGAATAATATAACTTGCTTGCCAACATCAGACCAGTCTGAGAATAAAATTGTAGCTTAAATTGTGTAGATAGCTGGCAGTCAAACTGCTTAAAGGGACATAAACAAGCAAAAGAAACATAATTTATGCTTACCTGATAAATTCCTTTCTTCTGTAGTGTGATCAGTCCACGGGTCATCATTACTTGTGGGATATTATCTGCTCCCCTACAGGAAGTGCAAGAGGATTCACCCAGCAGAGTTGCTATATAGCTCCTCCCCTCTACGTCACCTCCAGTCATTCGACCAAGGACCAACGAGAAAGGAGAAGCCAAGGGTGTAGTGGTGACTGGAGTATAATTTAAAAAATATTTACCTGCCTTAAAAAACAGGGCGGGCCGTGGACTGATCACACTACAGAAGAAAGGAATTTATCAGGTAAGCATAAATTATGTTTTCTTCTGTTAAGTGTGATCAGTCCACGGGTCATCATTACTTGTGGGATACCAATACCAAAGCAAAAGTACACGGATGACGGGAGGGATAGGCAGGCTCTTTATACAGAAGGAACCACTGCCTGAAGAACCTTTCTCCCAAAAATAGCCTCCGAGGAAGCAAAAGTGTCAAATTTGTAAAATTTGGAAAAAGTATGAAGCGAAGACCAAGTTGCAGCCTTGCAAATCTGTTCAACAGAGGCCTCATTCTTAAAGGCCCAAGTGGAAGCCACAGCTCTAGTGGAATGAGCTGTAATTCTTTCAGGAGGCTGCTGTCCAGCAGTCTCATAAGCTAAACGAATTATGCTACGAAGCCAAAAAGAGAGAGAGGTAGCAGAAGCTTTTTGACCTCTCCTCTGACCAGAGTAAACGACAAACAGGGAAGACGTTTGTCGAAAATCTTTAGTTGCCTGTAAATAAAATTTAAGGGCACGAACTACATCCAGATTGTGCAAAAGACGTTCCTTCCTCGAAGAAGGATTTGGGCACAAGGATGGAACAACAATCTCCTGATTGATATTCCTGTTAGTGACTACCTTAGGTAAGAACCCAGGTTTAGTACGCAGAACTACCTTATCCGAGTGAAAAATCAAATAAGGAGAATCACAATGTAAGGCTGATAACTCAGAGACTCTTCGAGCCGAGGAAATAGCCATTAAAAATAGAACTTTCCAAGATAACAACTTTATAACAATGGAATGAAGGGGTTCAAACGGAACACCCTGTAAAACGTTAAGAACAAGGTTTAAACTCCATGGTGGAGCCACAGCTTTAAACACAGGTTTAATCCTGGCCAAAGCCTGACAAAAAGCCTGAACGTCTGGAACTTCTGACAGACGCTTGTGTAACAGAATGGACAGAGCTGAGATCTGTCCCTTTAAGGAACTAGCGGATAACCCCTTTTCTAAACCTTCTTGTAGAAAAGACAATATCCTAGGAATCCTAACCTTACTCCAAGAGTAACCTTTGGATTCGCACCAATATAGGTATTTACGCCATATTTTATGGTAAATCTTTCTGGTAACAGGCTTCCTAGCCTGTATTAAGGTATCAATAACTGACTCAGAAAAACCACGCTTTGATAAGATCAAGCGTTCAATTTCCAAGCAGTCAGCTTCAGAGAAGTTAGATTTTGATGTTTGAAAGGACCCTGAATCAGAAGGTCCTGTTTCAGAGGTAACGACCAAGGTGGACAGAATGACATGTCCACCAGATCTGTATACCAAGTCCTGCGTGGCCATGCAGGCGCTATTAGAATCACTGATGCTTTCTCCTGTTTGATTCTGGCAATCAATCGAGGAAGCATCGGGAAAGGTGGAAACACATAAGCCATCCTGAAGGTCCATGGTGCTGTCAAGGTATCTATTAGGACCGCTCCCGGATCCCTGGATCTGGACCCGTAGCGCGGAAGCTTGGCGTTCTGTCGAGACGCCATGAGATCTATCTCTGGTTTGCCCCAACGTCGAAGTATTTGGGCAAAGACCTCTGGATGAAGTTCCCACTCCCCCGGATGAAAAGTCTGACGACTTAAGAAATCCGCCTCCCAGTTCTCCACTCCCGGGATGTGGATTGCAGACAGGTGGCAAGAGTGAGACTCTGCCCAGCGAATTATCTTCGATACTTCCATCATTGCTAGGGAGCTTCTTGTCCCTCCCTGATGGTTGATATAAGCTACAGTCGTGATGTTGTCCGACTGGAACCTGATGAACCCCCGAGTTGTTAACTGGGGTCAAGCCAGAAGAGCATTGAGGACTGCTCTCAATTCCAGAATGTTTATTGGAAGAAGACTCTCCTCCTGATTCCATAGTCCCTGAGCCTTCAGAGAATTCCAGACAGCGCCCCAACCTAGTAGGCTGGCGTCTGTTGTTACAATTGACCAGTCTGGCCTGCTGAATGGCATTCCCCTGGCCAGATGTGGCCGATAAAGCCATAGAAGAGAATTTCTGGTCTCTTGATTCAGATTTAGAGTGGGGGACAAATCTGAGTAATCCCCATTCCACTGACTTAGCATGCACAGTTGCAGTGGTCTGAGATGTAGGCGTGCAAAAGGAACTATGTCCATTGCTGCTACCATTAGTCCGATTACCTCCATGCATTGAGCTACTGACGGGTGTTGAATAGAATGAAGGACACGGCATGCACTTTGAAGTTTTGTTAACCTGTCCTCTGTCAGGTAAATCTTCATTTCTACAGAATCTATCAGAGTCCCCAGGAAGGGAACTCTTGTGAGTGGAAAGAGAGAACTTTTCTTTTCGTTCACTTTCCATCCATGCGACCTTAGAAATGCCAGTACTATCTCTGTATGAGATTTGGCAGTTTGAAGGCTTGAAGCTTGTATCAGTATGTCGTCTAAGTACGGAGCTACTGAAATTCCTTGCGGTCTTAGTACCGCCAGAAGAGTGCCCAGAACCTTTGTGAAGATTCTTGGAGCCGTAGCCAGTCCGAATGGAAGAGCTACAAACTGGTAATGCCTGTCTAAAAAGGCAAACCTTAGATACCGGTAATGGCTTTTGTGAATCGGTATGTGAAGGTAAGCATCCTTTAAATCCACTGTGGTCATGTACTGACCCTCTTGGATCATGGGCAAAAATGTTCGAATAGTTTCCATCTTGAACGATGGAACTCTTAGGAATTTGTTTAGGATCTTTAAATCCAAGATTGGCCTGAAGGTTCCCTCTTTTTTGGGAACTACAAACAGATTTGAGTAAAACCCTTGTCCTAGTTCCAACCGCGGAACTGGATGGATCACTCCCATTAATAAAAGATCTTGTACGCAGCGTAGAAACGCTTCCTTCTTTGTTAGGTTTGTTGACAACCTTGACAGATGAAATCTCCCTCTTGGGGGAGAGGATTTGAAGTCCAGAAGGTATCCCTGAGATATGATCTCTAACGCCCAGGGATCCTGAACATCTCTTGCCCAAGCCTGGGCGAAGAGGGAAAGTCTGCCCCCCACTAGATCCGGTCCCGGATCGGGGGCCCTCAATTCATGCTGTCTTAGGGGCAGCAGCAGGTTTTCTGGCCTGTTTGCCCCTGTTCCAGGACTGGTTAGGTTTCCAGCCTTGTCTGTAGCGAGCAACAGCTCCTTCCTGTTTTGGTGCAGAGGAAGTTGATGCTGCTCCTGCTTTGAAATTACGAAAGGAACGAAAATTGGACTGTCTAGCCTTGGCTTTGGCCTTGTCCTGAGGCAGGGCATGACCTTTACCTCCTGTAATGTCAGCAATAATCTCTTTCAAGCCGGGCCCGAATAAGGTCTGCCCTTTGAAAGGAATATTAAGCAATTTAGATTTAGACGTAACATCAGCTGACCAGGATTTCAGCCACAGAGCTCTGCGTGCCTGAATGGCGAATCCTGAATTTTTAGCCGCAAGTTTAGTTAAATGTACTACGGCATCTGAAATAAATGAATTAGCTAACTTAAGGAATTTAAGTTTGTGTGTGATGTCATCTAGTGTGGATGATTGAAGTGTCTCTTCCAGAGACTCAAACCAAAATGCTGCTGCAGCCGTGACAGGCGCAATACATGCAAGAGGTTGCAATATAAACCCTTGTTGAACAAACATTTTCTTAAGGTAACCCTCTAATTTTTTATCCATTGGATCTGAAAAGGCACAGCTATCCTCCACTGGGATAGTGGTACGCTTAGCTAAAGTAGAAACTGCTCCCTCCACCTTAGGGACCATTTGCCATAAGTCCCGTGTGGCGGCGTCTATTGGAAACATCTTTCTGAATATAGGAGGGGGTGAGAAAGGCACACCGGGTCTATCCCACTCCTTAGTAACAATGTCAGTAAGTCTCTTAGGTATAGGAAAAACGTCAGTACTCGTCGGTACCGCAAAATATTTATCCAACCTACACATTTTCTCTGGGATTGCAACTGTGTTACAATCATTCAGAGCCGCTAATACCTCCCCTAGTAACACACGGAGGTTCTCAAGCTTAAATTTAAAATTTGAAATGTCTGAGTCCAGTTTATTTGGATCAGAACCGTCACCCACAGAATGAAGCTCTCCGTCTTCACGTTCTGCAAACTGTGACGCAGTATCAGACATGGCCCTTGCATTATCAGCGCACTCTGTTCTCACCCCAGAGTGATCACGTTTACCTCTTAGTTCTGGTAGTTTAGCCAAAACTTCAGTCATAACAGTAGCCATATCTTGTAATGTGATTTGTAATGGCCGCCCAGATGTACTCGGCGCTACAATATCACGCACCTCCTGAGCGGGAGATGCAGGTACTGACACGTGAGGCGAGTTAGCCGGCATAACTCTCCCCTCGTTGTTTGGTGAAATATGTTCAATTTGTACAGATTGACTGTTTTTTAAAATAGCATCAATACATTTAGTACATAAATTTCTATTGGGCTCCACTTTGGCATTAACACATATAGCACAGAGATATTCCTCTGAATCAGACATGTTTAACACACTAGCAAATAAACAGCAACTTGAAAATACTTTTCAAAGTAATTTACAAATAATATGAAAACGAACTGTGCCTTTAAGAAGCACAGAAAAAAATTATAACAGTTAAAATAATTAAGTTATAGCATCAATCTTTGTCAGAATATACAGTTTTAGCAAAGGATTGTTCCCCTCAGCAATTAAACAACACAACTTTAGCAAAGGTTTAATCCCATTAGCAAAGATAACAATTTCTGAAAGCAGGAAACAAATTACAGAATAAACGTTTTTATCTCAGTCAATGCTGACTGAAATATTTGATGCATAGTAAAAGCGCCCCTCCCCCACACACACAGCAGTGAGGGAGAACAGAAACTGACAGAAAAAAACAGATTTAAGCAACTGCCAAGTGGAAAAATAGTGCCCAAACATTTATTCACTCAGTACCTCAGTAAATGAAAACGATTTTACATTCCAGCAAAAACATTAAACATAATCTCTAGTTATTAAACAGCTTTATGTATTTCTTACAGTGTAATTCTAGTGAAGTACCATTCCCCAGAATACTGAAGTGTAAAGTATACATACATGACATTATATCGGTATGGCAGGATTTTCTCATCAATTCCATTGTCAGAAAATAAAAACTGCTACATACCTCTATGCAGATTCATCTGCCCGCTGTCCCCTGATCTGAAGTTTACCTCACTCCTCAGATGGCCGAGAACAGCAATATGATCTTAACTACTCCGGCTAAAATCATAGCAAAACTCTGGTAGATTCTTCCTCAAACTCTGCCAGAGAGATAATAACACACTCCGGTGTTATTTTAAAATAACAAACTTTTGATTGAAGATATAAAACTAAGTATAATCACCATAGTCCTCTCACACGACCTATCTAGTTGCTGGGTGCAAGAGAATGACTGGAGGTGACGTAGAGGGGAGGAGCTATATAGCAACTCTGCTGGGTGAATCCTCTTGCACTTCCTGTAGGGGAGCAGATAATATCCCACAAGTAATGATGACCCGTGGACTGATCACACTTAACAGAAGAAAAACCCTTTAATGTGTTTAGCCATTTCTTTTTATTATTACACTGTTGCTTGCATAGAACTATGCGTTTACCCCCCTACAGAGCATCAATGTACTGGGTGAGAGATGAACAATGAGCAGAGGAGTATGTGCAGCCACCTGCGCCTATAGGTATGCTTTTTAATAAGGGATACCAAGAGAGAAAAAAAGGTGACAATAATTTGAAAAGATTCTTAAAATGACATACCATACCATGAACGTTTAATTTTGACTTTCATGTCCCTTTAAGCTGAGTACCACTCACATGTTTGTTTAATAAAACAAAACTCTACATTGACAAGTTGTGCTGGTAACATGTGATCTTCATTAAACATTACCAGGAGATGAGCAACCTAGTATGAAGGAGCATTCTGCATGGTAGCTTCAAACGAAGGCTGCATACGGATTATGCCAGTGCAGTCGTAGTGCGAGTGGAATACCCTCTTGAGAGAAGTGCGAGTAAAATACATTGGAGAATAAGCTTATATAGTGCTGAGACAATCATGTGTTAGTCTAGTAAACTGGTGCACCTTAACAAAACAATGATGCAAAGGGCAACACAATTAATCATGTACGTATGTGAGCTGTTCCCCTTCCCATGGTATCAGGATACAGGGCTGTGCATTGAAGCTGCCAAAACGTTTGTGCTGATACCAAAATTAACAACATGTTTGACTGATTTTAAAACAAATTAAATTAACACAGGTTTGATCACCACACGAGCAAGACTTGTGACAACAACAAAACGAATCCTGGGCACATAACATTTGGATCTGGAGGGAATTTAGAACATATCTTCTCCTGGCAGCTCATAGCAGACACATCCAAGCTAAGTGGAGACGTTCCAGTTGATAAGAAGGGCAGTGGGTGTCTCCATAGCATGCTTCAATATGTTATTATGGAAAGGTCATAGAAGGATATGAGTCCCAGCGAGGCTGACAACACTAAAGCACTGACTCATCAGCACTCTGTCCAGCAAGCGACTAATCACTAGCTCTAGCTCTGCAACCTAAAGGATGCCCTGGTGTGAAATTCAGCTTAGACATGACAGCAAATCATGCCAAGCAGTGACACAAGTCTGTGCCCCCGATCTGCCCCAGCAGCACCAGCCAGGGACAGACAAATGATTGCAGACTGACACATTGCTGAATTGCAAGTGTAATGATGCTTGTCACAAACATGTAGGGAGCACTGTCTGTCACTGCGTCATTTGTTTAACAAGCAGGGTGGGATACAGAAAATATGTGGTCAGACAAGTTACGGGGTGAGTATAGTGTACTAGTAGCCCTTTCATAGACGCATATGTTCTATGCTCAAGCCAGGTGTTAGTAATCAAAACAAGAGCCAAAACTGGATACTCCATGTTCAGAGGCCCAAAGCTACTACCACACCAGGAATTCACAATTACCCAGAGGGTAACAGCAACAGAAGATATATTACTTTTATTACCTGAGAATGAAGGTAACACATTCTTAGGTGAAAATAACAAATCATGACATAGGTAATCTGCCCCAAATTAACATAATGCAAGAATGATACATCCCCGAGTGTCATATTCCCAAAATAACTACACATTTCTCATCTCTGCATCAAAAGCTTGCAACTCAGCCTCGGGAGAGGTGACACCACATTGTGATGCAGACACTAAGCACAGCCTGAAGTTCTAGTTATTCAGTCTCTGCCCACACGCTGCTTTCACTGCACCAATGATGCCGCCTACTCGTCACCCCACCATCTCTGCACTCCCCCACATACCCTGGCTTTTACCAACATAAAGCAAGATGCCCAGGAGAGTTAGGGAAAAAACACAGCTCAAATATACACCAACTCATCGTACAGCTATCATGATAAAACAGAGGAAACTGAGCACTTGCTACAGAGCTCATTACGTGTATAAGAAGGAATTTAATACAATGTAGGAGGGAAACAATTGCTAGAGAAAAAAGTAAATGAAAGAATACGGTGGGTGACGTGATTCAGTCTGGAGAAATATATCAATCTGTTCAAAAAGAGTAGTACATACGTGGGTTAGCATCCTGGTAGAAGAGGCCGGGAGCAAAACAATTCAGGGATACGTAGAAGCCTCACATAGGGATTCATTAATACTCATCTGTTTAGCAAGACAGAATGGACACACTTGTTTACGTGTAATAAAATGCACAAGGCAATGGGGCATAAGTACCAGCACAGCTATGATTCTTCAATACTAAACAGGTACACACATTTTCACACAAGTAAATTCTTTAAACAGATTCCCTGAATAACCGTCTGCAAGGGAAAGCACAATAGAGTGAAACACAGCAAAATGGAGACTTTCACATTAATGGTTTGTAAAGTAGCTGCACTGCACACAAATGATACATAATAACAGTAGTTACAAAACAGTCACTCAGGGATTTTCTTCATACCCAAGAATAAACAGTCCTTACTTTGACCTTTCCAAAGCATGTACCTTTTATGTGTTATTATCTATACACATGCACAATCTAACATCCTACAGAAAGCAGCAGGATATGGTGGCACGTGTAGCGGCAGCTTCTGGTTTTCTCTTGATGTTGCCATCTCTCAGATAACAAGAGGGAGGTACCAATTGCCTGCAGTGGAAGGCAAGAGAACTTTCCATGTAATAAAGGAGGCGGGCAGGGGAGGTGTGCACGAGCACTGGCCTACAAATGAGAGGCGGTGGAAGCAAGGTAGAACTGCAAACATGGAGAGATAGAGAAGGTAAAGAGAGAGGAAGATACCAAGCAGGGATATTACTGAGCTCAACATCTCTTGCAGCTGTGTCCCTGTGGTACCGGATTCTAACTCTCGCTCTGGCACACTAGCAATTCATTCTTAAAGGGACATAACACATACTATTTTTATATAAATATATACTACACATGCAAAAAACCTTTATATATTGTTTAAAAACGTGATCTTGTTTTCTTTCACACCCATTCTGCTCAGAGTATAAAAAAGTGAAAGTGTGTGCACAAACCTCAAACTCCTTTGGCTGCTAGGCATAGTTGGTGAAGGGGGGTTGGCAGGTATAATGAAAGCAAATACTATATATATGGCTTGTTTTGTTACATATGTAGTATGTATTTACAGGATAAACAAAACAATTACATATACAGCGTTCTCCACGGGGGGCCTTTTAAATGGGTGTACACCTGCCTGACTTTATTGACCACCTGACTAAAATTTAAGCCAATGCTAAAGTGATGGTAAACTCTCTCCTTTAAAAAAACACATCAGGAATGTTAGTGATATTTTAGATGTAGTTTAATTCATCAGTTGTAATAAAGATGCGCTATAACTTACTTTTTAATATATAAGAAATTCAAATTGCCCGCCGCCAACTTCAAAAGTAAATTTTCTGTGAAATAAAGGTTTGAACTGTTCTCCAATCAGCGATCTCCCCTTTGGGCACCTTTTGTTGTATCTAGAGGGCTGATTAGACAACAATTCAGTTAGCTCACGGAAAAATGTACTTTTGAAATGGGCGGTGGAGCGCGGGGAAGTTAAATATCAAATCTATATTAAAAAGTACGTTATAGCGCATTTTCATTACAACTGATGAATTAAACTCCATCTAAAATATCACTAACAGTCCGGATCTGGTTTTATAAGGGGGAGAGTTTATCTTCACTTTAAGGTAAAATAAACTAATATTAAATTTTTTCTATGTTTAATTTCACAAATTATCATTAAATACATTTATGTTAAATTGTCAAATTAATCTGTGCTTTGGATAGCAGAAAATGTTATAAAATTAAAAAAGTAAATTTATGCTTACCTGATAAATTAATTTCTTTTACGATATGACGAGTCCACGGATTTCATCCTTACTTGTGGGATATTAACCTCCTGCTAAAAGGAGTGGCAAAGAGCACTACTGCAGAGCTGTATATATATATAGCCCCTCCCTTCCCCTCCACCCGCAGTCATTCGATCTGTCTTAAAAGAACAGGGTGGGCCGTGGACTCGTCATATCGTAAAAGAAATTAATTTATCAGGTAAGCATAAATTTACTTTTCTTTTACAAAGATATGACGAGTCCACGGATTTCATCCTTACTTGTGGGATACCAATACCAAAGCAATAGGACACGGATGAAAGGGAGGGATAAGACAGGAACATAAACGGAAGGCACCACTGCTTGAAGAACCTTTCTCCCCAAAACAGCCTCAGATGAAGCAAAAGTATCAAATTTGTAAAATTTGGAAAAAGTATGAAGGGACGACCAAGTGGCAGCCTTACAAATCTGTTCAACAGAAGCATCGTTTTTAAAGGCCCATGTGGAAGCCACAGCCCTAGTAGAATGAGCCGTAATTCTTTCAGGAGGCTGCTGTCCAGCAGTCTCATATGCCAGGTGGATGATACTCCTCAGCCAAAAAGAAAGAGGGGTAGCCATAGCTTTCTGACCCCTACGCTTTCCAGAATAAACAATGAATAATGAAGATGATTGACGGAAATCCTAGTTGCCTGTAAGTAAAACTTCAGGGCATGGACCACGTCCAAGTTATGTAACAAACGTTCCTTCTTAGAAGAAGGATTAGGACACAAAGAAGGAACAACAATTTCCTGATTAATATTCTTATTAGAAACAACCTTAGGAAGAAATACAGGTTTGGTACGTAAAACCACCTTATCAGAATGAAAAATAAGATAAGGCGAATCACACTAACGCTGAAAGCTCAGAAACTCTTTGAGCAGAAGAAATAGCAACTAAAAACAGAACTTTCCAAGATAACAATTTAATATCTATGGAATGCATAGGTTCAAACGGAACCCCTTGAAGAACTCGAAGAACTAAATTCAAACTCCAGGGAGGAGTAATTGGTCTAAATACAGGCTTAATTCTAGTTAGAGCCTGACAAAAAGACTGAACATCTGGCACAACTGTCAAACGTTTGTGAAGCAAAATTGACAAAGCAGAAATTTGTCCCTTTAAAGAACTTGCTGATAACCCTTTCTCCAATCCTTCTTGAAGAAAAGACAGAATCCTGGGAATCCTAATTTCACTCCATGAGTAACCCTTGGATTCACACCAATAAAGATATTTACGCCATATCTTATGATATATCTTACTAGTGACAGGCTTTCGAGCCTGTATCAAAGTATTGATGACCGAATCAGAGAATCCTCGCTTAGAAAGAGTCAAGCTTTCAATCTCCAAGCAGTCAGTTGCAGATAATTTAGATTTGGATGTTGGAAAGGACCTTGAATGAGAAGGTCATGTCTCAAAGGAAGTTTCCACGGTAGCAGAGAGGACATGTCCACTAGATCCGCATACCAAGTCCAGCGTGGCCACACAGGCACTATCAGAATTACTGAAGCTCTTTCCTGTTTGATTCGAGCAATCACGCATAGAAGGAGAGGAAATGGTGGAAACGCATAAGCTAGGCTGAACGACCAAGGCACTGCCAGGGCATCTATCAGTTCGGCCTGGGGATCGCTTGACCTGGATCCGTAACGTGGAAGTTTGGCATTCTGACGAGATGCCATCAGCTCCAGTTCCGGTCTACCCCATTGACGAATCAATGAGGCAAACACGTCCGGATGGAGTTCCCACTCCCCCGGATGAAAAGTCTGAAGACTTAGAAAATCCGCTTCCCAGTTTTCTACTCCTGGGATGTAGATTGCCGACAGATAACAAGAGTGGGCCTCCACCCATCGGATTATCTTGGATACTTCTATCATCGCTAAGGAACTCCTTGTTCCCCCTTGATGATTGATATATGCCACAGTCGTGATGTTGTCCGACTGGAATCTGATGAATTTGGCCGAAGCCAACTGAGGCCACGCCTGAAGAGCATTGAATATTGCTCTCAGTTCCAGAATATTGATTGGAAGTAGAGACTCCACCTGAGTCCAAACACCCTGAGTCTTCAGGGAATTCCAGGCGGCACCCCAGCCCAGTAGGCTGGCGTCCGTTGTCACTATCACCCACGAGGGTCTGCGGAAACAAGTCCCCTGGGACAGATGATCCGGCGACAACCACCAAAGAAGAGAGTCTCGGGTCTCTTGATCCAGATTTATCTGAGGAGATAAATTTGCATAGTCCCCATTCCACTGTCTGAGCATGCACAGCTGCAGTGGTCTGAGATGAAAGCAAGCAAACGGAATGTGTCCATTGCCGCTACCATTAATCCAATGACCATACACTGAGTCACTGACGGCTGAGGAATGGACTGAAGTGCTCGGCAAGTATTTAGAATCTTTGTTTTTCTGACCTCCGTCAGAAATATTTTCATGTCTACAGAGTCTATCAGAGTCCCCAAGAAGGGAACCCTTGTCCGTGGAACTAGTGAACTCTTTACTATGTTCACCTTCCAACCGTGAGTTCTCAGGAAAGACAATACTATGTCCGTGTGAGATTTTGTCAAATGATAAGTTGACGCCTGAATCAGAATATCGTCCAGATAAGGCGCCACTGCTATGCTCCGCGGTCTGAGAACCGCTAGAAGAGACCCTAGAACCTTTGTGAAGATTCTGGGTGCTGTGGCCAACCCGAAGGGAAGAGCCACAAACTGGTAATGTTTGTCCAGGAAGGCAAACCTTAGGAACTGATGATGATCCTTGTGAATAGGGATATGAAGTTATGCATCCTTCAAGTCCAAAAGTCATAAATTGACCCTCCTGGATCATTGGTAAGATTGTTCGTATAGTTTCCATCTTGAATGATGGAACTCTGAGAAACTTGTTTAGACACTTAAGATCTAAAATGGGTCTGAAAGTTCCCTCTTTTTTGGGAACCACGAAAAGATTTGAGTAAAATCCCTACCCCTGTTCCAGTTTTGGAACGGGACAAATCCCTCCCATGGTAGAAAGGTCTTTTACACAGCGTAAGAACGCCTCTCTTTTTATCTGGTCTACAGATAATCGTGAAAGATGAAATCTCCCTCTTGGGAGAAAATCTTTGAATTCCAATTGATACCCGTGGGTCACAATTTCCAGTGCCCAGGGGTCCTGAGCATCTCTTGCCCAAGCTTGGGCAAAGAGAGAAAGTCTGCCCCCTACTAGATCCGGTCCCGGATCGGGGGCCGCCCCTTCATGCTGTCTTTGTAGCAGCAGCGGGCTTCTTGGATTGTTTACCTTTATTCCAAGCCTGGTTGGGTCTCCAGACTGACTTGGATTGAGCAAAATTCCCTTCCTGCTTTGTGGAGGAAGAGGAAGCAGAGGGTCCTCCTTTAAAGTTTCGAAAGGAACGAAAATTATTTTGTTTACCCCTCATCTTAACAGATTTATCCTGAGCTAGGGCATGGCCTTTACCTCCAATAATGTCAGAAATGATTATTTCAACTAAGGCCCGAATAGGGTCTTACCTTTAAAAGGAATAGCTAAAAGCTTAGATTTTGATGACACATCAGCAGACCAAGATTTGAGCCATAACGCTCTACACGCTAGAATGGCAAATCCTGTATTTTTCGCCGCTAATTTAGCAATTTGAAAAGCGGCATCAGTAATAAAAGAATTAGCTAGCTTAAGAGCCTTAATTCTATCCAACATGTCATCTAATGGAGTCTCAACCTTCAGAGACTCTTCTAGAACCTCAAACCAAAAAGCTGCTGCAGTAGTTACTGGAACAATGCAAGCCGTAGGTTGTAAAAGGAAACCCTGATGAAAAAATAATTTCTTTAGAAGACCCTCTAACTTTTTATCCATAGGGTCTTTGAAAGCACAACTGTCCTCAATAGGTATAGTTGTACGCTTAGCCAGGGTAGAAATAGCTCCCTCCACCTTAGGGACCGTTTGCCAAGAGTCCCGAATGGCATCTGATATAGGAAAGATTTTCTTAAAATTAGGAGAGGGAGAGAATGGTATACCTGGTCTATCCCATTCCTTCTTTACAATTTCCGAAATTCTTTTAGGAACTGGAAAAACATCACTGTAAGTAGGCACCTCTAGATATTTGTCCATCTTACACAATTTCTCTGGTGGAATCACAATAGTATCACAATAATCCAGAGTCGCTAAAACCTCCCTAAGTAACAAGCGGAGATGTTCAAGCTTAAATTTAAAAGACATCATGTCCGAATCTGTCTGAGATAACACATTTCCTGAATCTGAAAGTTCTCCCTCAGACAGCAATTCCCTGACCCCCAATTCAGAGCACTGTGAGGGTACATCGGAAATAGCAAATAAAGCATCAGAGGATTCAGTATTCACATTAATACCTGACCTACTGCGTTTACCCTGCAACACTGGTAATTTAGATAATACCTCTGTAAGGGTAGTTGACATAACTGCAGCCATCTACTGCAGAGTAAACGAATTATACGCACTAGAGGTACTTGGCGTCGCTTGTGTGGGCCTTAAAGGTTGTGACACTTGGGGAGAATTGGATGGCATATCCTGATTCTCTTCAGACTGAGAATCATCCTTAGGCACACTTTCTTTACCTAAAATATGCTTTTTACAATGTAAGGCCCTTTCAGTACAAGAGGTACACAATGTAAGAGGGTGTTCCACAATGGCTTCCAAACACATAGAGCAATGAGTTTCCTCAATGTCAGACATGTTGAACAGACTAATAATAACCACAATAGTCGTTAAACACTTTATTGAGTTAAACAGTTTTTAGAAAAACGTGTACTGCACCTTTAAGGAATAAAAAAGCGCACAATTTTTTCAAACTGCCTAAAAAACGTTAAAAACTTTATCTAATTAGGTACACATACACAAAAAGAGCCAAAAAACTATTGCATCCTGAGGCAAAAGGGCAAAATTAAACTCTAAACGTTCTTTATATCAAAAAAAGTATTACATTTAAAAAAAAACGACTCCTGCACCTTGCCACAGCTCTGCTGTGGCGCCTACCTGCCCCCAGGGAACTGCAAAAGGACTTGCTAACGATCCGGATAACAGGACATCAGTGTACACCCATCCGGAGCTAATGCCTGCTGCCTTCACAGCCAGATGAACTGCGCGTCTGAGCATGCGAAAATAGGCCCCGCCTATCATGGATGATGTTTACCTCAGACTATACAACCGCATGGGAAGCGGTTCAACCAAAAGTCATGTGGTCCCCAAACATAACCACACAAAACAGCTTATGGAAACGTTTGTTATTTGTCTTACTATTAAAAACCCAAACCGTTAAGCTGCCTCTCCCATGTCTCTGTTATTGCACCTGATATATGCTGCAATATGTATAAAGCCCAGTATCATGTCAAATAATACATACAGGTTACCAGTAATACCCTCTGTTTCTAGGTCTACTGCTTACCCCTTCCCTAATAGGGAAATAAATGTCAGCCAGTTCTGATACACCAAGTCTCCTTAGAAAAAAAGGACTGAACATACCTCAATGCTGCTTGTAGCATGACACCGTTCTCCACACTGAAGATCTCTCTTATACTATCTTCAGGAGCTCTGTGGGAACCAACATGGATCTTAGTTACAGCTGCTAAGATCATCAACCTCAGGGCAGAAATCTTCTTCCATATCCCCCTGAGGAAAATAGTACACACCGGTGCCATTTAAAACAAAAAACTTCTTGATTGAAGAAACTAAAACTAACACCTCACTTTACCTTCTTCCTAGTATAACACAGGCAAAGAGAATGACTGGGGGTGGAGGGGAAGGGAGGGGCTATATATACAGCTCTGCTGTGATTAATATCCCACAAGTAGGGATGAAATCCGTGGACTTGTCATATCTTTGTAAAAGAAAGTATTATACTAACCCCAACTGGCTAGTGCCACGCGGCTCACACCATTTTCTGTGCAGAACACGGATACATGTACCTTAGAATTAGGTTTACTTTAACAGACCACTAGATACATGTATTATGTCACACTCTCTCAACCAGTGGGTATTCAGTTTAGTGAGAGGTCACTGAACATAAAGCCAGCATGGAAAGGTTTTTATGCTGTAGCCTCTGGACTCTCATACAACTGCACTTGAAGCCAGTTCATAAAACTAGGCAGTCCGACAGGCAGCTTTTGAAGCAATATTTGTCTATACAGACTGCAAGTCTGAAGAAAACATAGAATGCATAGGTCCTTGTGTGTGTCAAGGAATGGGTTTACCAAGCCAGGAATACTTGTGTAGGAGGTCAGCATCTGAGCCCCTGGGACCTATTACCTATTTAACATTCAATTCCACACAAACCACTTGTATGCAGATTACTCAAGCTGCAATCTCTATGTTAAAGAACTTACAATAAATGCCATAACACAGTGTACTTTCTATTCTAAAGTACATCAAAATATTGATATAATAAATAGTTATTAATTGCTTACATTATTACCAACTCATACCAATAAACATTCCTCCAAATTCCAACCATAATTCCAAATATTCGAATCCTATATCCCAACATTCTAATCCTAAACTAGGAACAGAAATGCTTCAGTTCTAAATAGGAATAGCCACGGAGGAAAATGCTTCCAGTTATAGAGAATAGAAAAATACAGCAAACAGCAGAGAGAATCATTAAAAAAACAGGTAAGACAAAGAAAAAATAACTTGTGCAAAATAGGGGCTATATTGCGAGTGGTACTATAACTGTTGTGAGCGAGCGATAAGAGGGTTTATCGCGGGTGTTTGAGCGCATTACAAGTTGAAACTAAACGTGTTCGCTCAAGCAAAATTTAAAGGGACATGAAACCCAAAACATGTCTTTCATGATTCAGATAGAGTACACAATTGTAAACAACTTTCCAATTTACTTCTATTATTTAATTTGTTTCCTTCTATTGTTATCCTTTGCTGAAAGGTTTATCTAGTAAAGCTCAGGAGCAGCAAAGAACTTAGGTTCTAGCTCTTGATTGGTGGCTGCATATATATACCGATTGTCATTGGCTCACCCATGTGTTCAGTCAGCAACCAGTAGTGCATTGCTGCTCCTTCAACAAATGATACAAAGAAAATTAAATTTTATAATAGAAGTACATTAGAAAGTTTCTTAAAATTGCATGCTCTATCTGAATAATGAAAGAAAAAATAATTTGGTTTCATATCCCTTAAATGTAATGCTCGTCGTGTTAGTGCGACTTCAGAGCTCTGGTTAACTGTTATGTTCATATAAAAAGTTGCACAAAATACATAAAAAATACATTAAAAATTACAGTTACACTCATAATAAAACCATATAAATGTTATTTAAGGAAAAAATGTAATAAAAAGTTATACGGTTTAAAGATGTGACGTCTCAAGGGTTAGAGGGAAAAAAGGGCAGGCAAAGGGCTTTAACATAAAGATACATACATACACGACTAAATATGTTGTATGTATACAGATAGAGGTTTATTTATAGGTGCTTTTTTATAAATAAAAAGGTGCCAGTACTAAAAAATGTGTTAACACTGATTATTGATTGATATATTGTGCTCAGTAACTGAGAAAAGCAGACACACATTTATTTACAATGACTGAAGTTTTAAGTTGATTAAAATTATTAGCTGTTATGATGGCAGAGGTTATGGTACTCAGTAACGGTGAGTACCCCCACAAAAAAGCCCTCTGTGTATATATGTATTTAAAGACATATATACACATATAAACACATAAATACCTATGTATACATATATGGAGCCCTTTGCAACAAGTAGCTGAAAACATGAAAAATCATATTTATCAAACATTCGGGACAGTCAACACCAAAAATGTTATTGTTTAAAAATATAGATAATCCCTTTGTTACCTTTATGACCCATTCCCCAGTTCTGCATAACGAACACTGTTATATTAATACACGTTTTACCTCTGCGATTACCTTGTATCTAAGCCTCTGCAGACTGTCCCCTTTTCTCAGTTCTTTTGACAGACATGCATTTTAGCTAATCAGTGCTGACTCAACTCCACGAGAGTGAGCACAATGTTATCTATATGTCACACATGAACCAACACCCTCTAGCTGTGAAAAACTGTCAAAATGCACTGAGATAAGAGGGCAGCCTTCAAGGGCTTAGAAATTAGCATATGAGCCTACCTAGGTTTAGCTTTTATCAAAGAATACCAAGAGAACCAAGCAAAGTTTATAATAAAAGTACATTTGAAGGTTATGTAAAATTGCATGCCCTATCTGAATCATGAAACTTTAATTTGGATTTTACTGTCTCTTTTATAAAGTGTTTAATTGTGTATTTACTGTAAATACTTCACATTCCAATTTTTGTCACATAGGGGAATATGTTCTAAGTATTTTAAATAGATGTTCCTTTATATAATGGTATATATCTATACCTATATATAAAATTCTCTCTCTCTCTCTCTCTCTATCTCTCTCTCTCTCTATCTCTATCTCTATATATATATATATATATATATTTTAGGAAAAACCCATCATATATATATATATATATATATATATATATATATATATATATATATATATATATATATATATATATATATATATATATATATATATATATATAGAAATATTCATTTAAGAATAAATAGAACATTGAAATGTGAAATATTGATGTTGGGTTAGAGCACTTGAGAAAATGTGATCTGGTTTGTGCGTAAGATTGATCTTTTTCCCCCCACTTTTCGCTCTCCATTTAAGTCTATGGGGTAATACGTTAACAAGGTTGCGATATTCTAATTTAGGCTTAAAGGGACATGAAACCCACATTTTTTCTTTCATGATTTAGAAAGAGAATGCAATTTTAAACATCTTTCTAATTTACTTCTATTATCTAATTTGTTTTATTCTCTTGATATGCTTTGCTGAAAAGCATATCTAGATATGCTCAGTAGCTGATTGGTTGCTGCACATAGAAGCCTCATGTGATTGTCTCACCCATGTGCACTGCTTTTTCTTCAACTAAGGATATCTAAAAAATGAAGCAAAATAAATAATAGAAGTAAATTGTAATGTTGTTTAAATTTGTATTGTCTATCTGAATCATAAAAGAAAAATTTTGGGTTTAGTGGCCCTTTAACGTGCCAGTAAAACCTTTTTACTTTCAATTTGTAATACGCATGGTACCCGATGCACACAAAAACCTTACTTCTAGCAGAGTAGTAAATAGCAGTCCACTCATCATCTAGCCCTAGGTGGTATACAGGAATGCAAAGGGACGTTCTAGTGTAAAAATGACATGTTCTAACAAATGCTCCTTCAACACTGCAACTCTCTGTTTAGACAGATAACACATGAAAGCAAGCAGTTTTTGCACTAGAAGGCCCCTTTAAGAATCTGACTAAATAGGACTGGAGGAACTCAGGAACCAAACATGACATAAATACCAGGAAAACCTAAAAAAATAAATAGGATAAACTATGTAATTAAAGAGATTATAAGAAATTCTCAAATATGTGGCAAAACAGACATGAAGAATTAAAGAACCACAAAAGAGAAGCTCAAAAATCGCCAAAGAAGCAGAGCCTGCGCTGTTTATAAGCTACACAAGCTGATATAGATAAACAGACTAAGGAAAGTAAAAGAACTAAAGAGGTGGAAAACCTTATGACTTAAGAGTAAATCAGGACCAAAAAAAATATTTTATGCTTTGACACGGTGAGTCCACAGAATCATCAATTACTGTTGGGAATATCACTCCTGGCCAGCAGGAGGAGGCAAAGAGCACCACAGCAAAGCTGTTAAGTATCACTTCCATTCCCACAACCCCCAGTCATTCGACCGAAGGAAAAGGAGAGGTTGGAAATAACACAAGGTGTAAAGGTGCCTACGGTTTATATAAAAAAACTGAAAACAAGAGAGGGCCGTGGACTCACTGTGTCAAGTCAGAAATAAATTTATCAGGTAAGCATACATTTTGTTTTCTTTTTTAAGACACTGTGAGTCCACGGAATCATCAATTACTGTTGGGACTCAATACCCAAGCTAGAGGACACAGATGGATTAGGGAGGGACAAAAAAGGAAACCTAAACAGAAGGCTCCATCGCTTGAAGAACCTTTCTCCCAAAAGAAAAATGTGCAAAGAAGGTCAAGTCGTAGCTTTACAAATCTGTTCTACAGAAACCTCCAGCAGACTCACAAGCCAAATGAAACATACTTCTCAACCAGAGAGAAAGAGAAGTGGCAGTAGCTTTTTGATCTCTACGTTTTCCAGAAAAGCAAACAATCAAGGCAGAAGACTGACAAAATATCTTAGTAGTCTGCAATAAAATTTAAGGTCCCGCACAATAGCTAGGTTGTGTAACAAACGTTCTTTATGAGAAGGATTAGGACAGAGAGAAGGAACAACAATTTCCTGATTAATATTTCTGTCCGAAAAAAACAAACTTGGAATGAATTACTACCTTATTTGCATGAAATATGAGATAAGGAGAGTCACACTGCAAAGCTAAGAGTTCAGAAACCCTCTGAGCAGAGAACTAGTAGTAAGAAACAAAACCTACCAAGATAATAACTTAATATCTATGGAATGCAAAGGCTCAAACGGAACCTGTAGCAAAACTTAAGAACCAGGTTAAGACTCCAAGGTGGAGCCACAGATTTAAACACAGGCCTGATTCTGACCAGGGCCTGACAAAAGGATTGTACATCCGGCACTTCCGCCAGATGCTTGTGCAGCACAATAGATAGAGCAGAAATCTGACCCTTGAGGGTACTGACAAGACAACCCCTTCTCCCGGCCTTCCTGGAGAAAAGATAAGATTCTTGGAATCCTGGCTCTACTCCAAGAGTATCCTTTAGTCTCACACCAAAAAAGACATTTATGATAAATCTTTCTAGCGACAGGCTTACGAGCCTGAATCATGGTCTGAATGACCGATTCGGAAAATCTACACTTAGCAAAATCAAACGTTCCATCTCCAAGCAGTCAGCTTCAGGGAAACGAGATTTGAATGAAGAAGGGGCCCCTGAAGTAGAAGGTCCTTCCTCAGAGGGAGTCTCCACAGGGGTAGAGACAACATTTCTACTAGATCTGAATACCAGATCATGCACAGCCACGCAGGTGCTATTAGAATCACCAACAATCTCTCCTGCTTGATCCGAGCAATGACTCGTGGAAGGAGAGCAAACGGAGGAAAGAGATATGCCAACCTGAAGTTCCAAGGAACTGCCAGAGCATCTATCAGAAAGGCTTGAGGGTCTCTCGACCTCGAACCGTACTTTGGGAGCTTTGCGTTCTGACGAGACGTCATCAGATCCAATTACAGTAACCCCCATTTGGTTGCTAGCCTTGAGAACACTTCCGGATGAAGTTCCCACTCCCCAGGGTGGAAAGTCCGTCTGCTCAGGAAATCTGCTTCCCTATTGTCCACTTCTGAAATGTGGATGGCAGATAGACAGCAACTGTGAGCCTCTGCCCACTGAATGATTTGCACCACCTCCTTCATGGCAAAGGAACTCTGAGTTCCCCCCAGGAGGTTGATGTAAGCCACTGAGGTTATGTTGTCCGACTGGAACCTGATAAACCGGGCTACAGCCAGTTGAGGCCAAGCCATCAATGCTTTGAAGATTGCTCTCAACTCGAAAATGTTTATGGGGAAATATGATTTCTCCTGAGACCAAAGCCCCTGCACCTTCAACGAATCCCAGACTGCTCCCCAACCCATAAGGCTGGCGTCCGTGGTTACAAGTACCACAGAGGGTCTCTAAAAATATGTCCCCTGGGACAGATGTTCCTGAGACAGCCAACATGGAAAGGACTCTCTTGTTGGTTGATCCAGTACTATCCTCTGAGATAGATCTGCATAATCCTGGTTCTATTAGGTGATGAACTTTGTCCATGGAAGCTACCATCAAACCAATTACCTCCATACATTGGGCCACTGATAGCCGTACCGCAGACTGTAGGGACAGGCAAGCAGAAAGAATCTTGGCCCTTCTGACCTCCATGAGAAATATTTTCATTGATAGGGAATCTATGATTGTTCCTAAGAAGACCACTCTTGTAGCTGGAACAAGAAAGCTTTTCTCCATGTTGATCAACCGTGGGAACAAAGAAAAGATAACAAGATCTTTGTATGAGATTCTGCTAGTTGTAAAGATGGCGCCTGGACCAGAATGTCATCCAGATAGGGCGCCACTGCAATTCCCGGGACCCATTACTGCCAATAGAGCTCCAAGGAGTTTTGAGAATATTCTGGGAGCTGTTGCGAGGCCAAATGGAAGCGCTACAAATTGAAAGTGTTTGTCCAGATAGGCAAATCTCAGAAATTTGAGATTATCCTTGTGAATGGGAACGTGTAGGTACGCATCCTTTAGGTCCATTGTCATCATGATTTGACCATCCAGAAACAAGGGGAAGGATGGAATTGATAGTCTCCATCTTGAAGGACGGCACTCTGAGAAATTTGTTGAGTAATTTTAGATCTAGAATGGGTCTGAAAGTTTCCTCTTTTTTGGGAACCACAAAATGGTTGGAGTAGAACCCGAGACCTTGTTCCTGTATTGGGAATAGAACTATTACTCCCAAGAGGGAAAGATCTTGTACACATGTCAAGAACGCCTCTCTTTTTATTTGATCTACAGATAATCTTAAGAGGTGGAACCTGCCCCTGGGAGGAAAAGTCTTGAATGCTAACTTGTAACCCTGGGAAACTATGTCCACTGTCCACGGGTCTGGGACATCTCGTTTCCAGGCTTGCGAAAACTGAGCGTGTCTGCCCCCCACTTGATCAAATTCCGGAATGGGGGCAGACCCTTCATACTGACTTAGAATCAGCAGCGGGTTTCTTGAATTGTTTCCCCTTGTTTAGAGATTTAGTTCAGAGATTTAGAGTCTGATACCCGTAGTATCAGAAACAATTTCTGTCAGATCGGGGTTCAAACAAGGTCTTACCCTTGTAAGGAATCGCTAGAAGCTTAGACTTCATTAGCTGACCAAGATTTCAGCCACAATGCTCTGTGTGCTAACACAGCAAAGCCCGATATTTTGGCACCCAATTTAATGCCCTGCAAGTGAGCGTCAATAATAAAGGAATTGGCCAACTTAAGAGCCGTAATCCTATCTTGGATTCCCTTTAAAGGAGTCTCTACCAGAAGAGACTCAGACAAGGCGCCGAACCATTAGGCTGCAGCACTTGTCACAGTGCTGATCCACACTGCAGGTTGCCATCAGAGACTCCGATGAACATACATTTTCTTCAAATAAGCCCCCGGCTTTTCTTAAAGGAGCAACTATCCTCAATAGGAATAGAAGTTCTCTTTGCCAGAGTAGAAATGGCCCCTTCTACGTTAGGCACGGATTGCCACGACTCCTTATTGGAGTCAGCAACAGGAAATGTCTTCTTAAAGACAGGGGACGGGGAAAAGCAATCCCAGGCCCCTCCCATACCTGTGCTATAATATTTGTGGCACGGTCTGGCACATTAAAGACCTCCACAGCAGAAGGTCATCAAAGAATTTATTAAGTTTGTCAGATTTCCTAGGGATGACAACAGTAGGAGTATCTGAGTCGACAAGAGTAACCAAAAACCTCCTTTAACAGTACACGGAGCTGTTCAAGTTTACATCTGAAGGATACAATTTCAGCATCAGATGAAGGTATTATACTGTCCAAATTTGAGATTTCACCCTTTAGAGGTTACAGACGTATCTTCCTCATTAGACTTACCAGAAAGGATAACTTAGGTAACAGAAGTCGGTGCAGAAACCCTTCTATCTGAATCTTTCATTTTCCTCTTGCGTTTACCCTGTAGCATGGGAATGACAGCTAATGCCACAGATACCGCAGAGGATACATGGGCAGCAATCTCTGCTTGCAAAAAAACTCCTCCAGGAGACCGCAGGGCACTGCATGTAGGGTTGCCACCTCAGCCATGTTTTCCTGGACACTTATGAGTTATACATGCTGCAGGGTGTGCAGGGAGGAACATTTATTGTGTTTCTGGACAGCACTATTCATATTCCTCCCTGCAGCATGTGTAACTTATAAGTGTTCAAAATTTTAAGGGACGGGTGGCAACCCTAACTGCATGTGACGCCAATAAGGCTTGGGACATATGAGGAGAATGCTGTGGCATAGCTTGAACAGCATCAAACTGGGAGACTAATGGCTCAGAAACAAGGAGTCTATCTTTATGAGTAACAGTCTCAAAAAATAATAAAATATGCAGGTACTGTACCTTTAAAGATAATTAAATAAACTGTGCCTTAAATAATTAAACTTAGTAGTCCCCCAAAGGACTACCTGTGTCCTTAAAGCAATCTTACAAAAACCTTATGTACTGTACTTTTAAGGATAATTAAATAAACAGTGCCTTTAAATTAAACATAGTAGTCCCCAAAAGACTATCTGTGTTCCTAAGGTAATCTTACAAAATATGCAAATCATTTGGCGTGAGAAGGAACAGCTTCAGGCAGTAATGAGAAGCGCATCACATGACAGGCGCTGCGCTACAGAGAAAGCGCGCGCTTCAGTCAGAGGAGAAATGTCGCCTCAGCAAAACACCAGGGAGAAGTACCCGCCTCCAAATTAATGTAGGTGGCTCCAAAACGGCAATCTGCTACTCCGTGTCGCTATAAGTACAAGCACATAGCTCTCTCTCAATCTGTGTCCTTTGAACACTGATCCAGAGCCCAAAAATAAACATTAACCCCTGAACCACCAATACAAAAAAATGTTGTCTCCCATTCATATGTACCAGTGCCTGCTGCTGCCAAATAGGTCCTAATACAGGACGAAGTCCCATAATAAGTGCAGAATTTCTTATTAACCCTTTAGTGCCAGTCTTTCCTTCCCAGAGGTAAACAAAAATGGCACTTGCTTGCACATCCAGCTGTCCGGCAGGGGGACAGCCCACCCGGTATGAGAGGAAGCCACTCCTCACAGAGACCTGTGGATAGAAGAAACTAACAGAGTAAGCCTACTCTGGGATTCTGTTTGAGGGCAGCAATCCTGTCAGGAAAACGCAGTGAGACGACCCACCCCACAAGTTCCTAACTGCTTGAAAGCTACCACAGCCCTACTGAACAGACTAACGTGGAGTACAGCTAAATCCAGCTTGTCAGGGAAGATCAGAGCAAGCCTGCTCAGGCTTCCAAAATAAAAAAAAATCTTGATAGAAGAATCTTAATCAGACACCTAAAACTTCACCTGCTCCTTGCACTGAAGGCAAAGAGAATGACTGGGGGTTGTGGGAAGGTAAGTGATACTTAAAAGCTTTGCTGTGGTGCTCTTTGCCTCCTTCTGCTGGCCAGGAGTGATATTCCCAACAGTAATTGATGATTCCGTGGACTCACCGTGTCTTAAGAAAGAAAAAAAGAAAAATAAAGCAGACAGGGAAGAAGAAATGTTTAGATAACCACCCAAACCCCAAGGAAAGGTGTTCAGTACTTGCTTTAATCAAGTACAGGGGATCACAGAAACAAAATTCGAAATATAGACTGTAAATGAGAAATACAAGGAAGGAATTCTTTGGAGTAAACAAATTTCCTAGCATCATATTCCCAGGTCTGCTATCCTACTGGCAATTCACATATCATGTGGCTTTTAACCAGACAGAGACATATATAAAAACAGTCAATAAAACCCTCTACAGAAAAACCTCCAAAAGCAGATGCAGCGGAGACATGTTTGTTATAGCAAAGGAAAAACAGATGGTTTCAACCAGTGGTTAATAGAAAATGGAGAAAACCTAATTTATACATTGAAAACAAAGGCATTCACAGTATATCTTAGACTGTAATATCGTGAAAACATTTTCTTTTAAGATTACATTTGTCTTTTTTAAGGTGCCAAGTTAATATTGATGTTCTACCTACACTTCACAGCACAGTACAGTACATATGTTCTGCTGTTTTCAGTATTGGGAAGAGTAGAGAATGATATCTCACACATTAATAGTGCCTCATGGGGTTGGGAATATGTCACGAGCAATCAGTAGTATGTGAACAGTTGGTAGACTCTGCGGGATGACCTAAAAGGGTGTCAAGAGGATAGACAGTAGGGACTAGAGAGTTGCATTCAGCAGTTTCATTCACTGTCAATCTGTGCAAAACCAGACCTTAGTATGGTTCACTTGCACAAGAGGAACAGAGCCGAATACAGAAAATAGCCTCCTACTTCTGCATTGGGCAGTGAACAAAACTGCTGAATACACACATCTAATAGGGACTCACAAATTATATTAAGTTTACTATCCAGACAATTTATTTAAAATTATGTAAAAATAATTGTCATAAAAAGGCGACTATGAATTATGTACATAGATAAAAGCAGAATTACCCAAGTGATAAAACGACAGTAAACAATTTGTAATTACAATAAATGTCTGATGCTACATATTAGCAAAGTCTAAACATTTTTAAAACAAATTAACATCCTTTTTACTGTAATTATTTTATTTTTCAGCAGCCAAACTCCACCCACCATTTACTTTATTTAGAGGAGACATTGTGGGCTTTAGTCACATACAAGGTAGCCACTGTGGTAAGGTAAGTACATTGTTTTGCAGTTGCTGTCTGATAAAACCAATTAGGGAAAGGTATGTAGCATAGTTAGCCTTGATGAGTCAGCAGGGTGCATTTAAAGTTCTAAAAATGGTCAATTTTAGGAGCTAAATTACATTAAAAGGGGACAATTAACATATTGAAATTATATTGCAAAGTTGTTTCATTTTGCAGAGCTAAATATTTTCTGAAAATAAAACCGTCCTTTATGACAGAACTCGTGGAACTCCAGTACTTGTCAAGCCCTGAAGATAAATGAGGTATACATAGAGAATGATGCAATTGGTAATGATTTACAAAGACTCTCTGGGATAGAGAAGATCATCTATGATAAAATGAAGGTAGGGGATTGATCTGTATAGGTGAAGATGATTTATGATAAAATGAAGGTAGGGGCTTGATATATATGGGTGAAGATGATCTATGATAAAATGAAGGTAGGGGATTGATCTATATGGGTGAAGATGATCTATGATAAAAAGAAGGTAGAGGCTTGATCTATATGGGTGAAGATGATCTATGATAAAATGAAGGTAGGGGCTTGATCTATATGGGTGAAGATGATCTATGATAAAATGAAGGTAGGGGCTTGATCTATATGGGTGAAGATGATCTATGATAAAAAGAAGGTAGAGGCTTGATCTATATGGGTGAAGATGATCTATGATAAAATGAAGGTAGGGGCTTGATCTATATGGGTGAAGATGATCTATGATAAAAAGAAGGTAGAGGCTTGATCTATATGGGTGAAGATGATCTATGATAAAATGAAGGCAGGGGCATGATCTGTATAGGTGAAGATGATCTATGATAAAATGAAGGTAGGGGCTTGATATGTATGGGTGCAGATAACCAATGATGAAATTAAGGTAGGGGCTTGATCTGTATGAGTGAAGATGATCTATGATAAAATGAAGTTATGGGCTTGATCTGTATGGGTGAAGATGATCTATGATAAAATGAAGGTAGGGGCTTGATCTGTATAGGTGAAGATGATCTATGATAAAATGAAGGTAGGGGCTTGATCTGTATAGGTGAAGATGATCTATGATAAAATGAAGGTAGGGGCTTGATCTGTATAGGTGAAGATGATCTATGATAAAATGAAGGTAGGGGCTTGATCTATATGGGTGAAAATGATCTATGATAAAATGAAGGTAGGGTCTTGATCTATATGGGTAAAGATGATCTATGATAAAATGAAGGTAGGGTCTTGATCTGTATGGGTAAAGATGATCTATGATAAAATGAAGGTAGGGTCTTGATCTGTATGGGTGAGGATGATCTATGATAAAATGAAGATAGGGGCTTGATCTGTATGGGTGAAGATGATCTATGATAAAATGAAGGTAGGGGCTTGATCTATATGGGTGAAGACGATCTATGATAAAATGAAGGTAGGGGCTTGATCTATATGGGTAAAGATGATCTATGATAAAATGAAGGTAGGGACTTGATCTGTATAGGTGAAGATGATCTATGATAAAATGAAGGTATTGGCTTGATCTGTATGGGTGAAGATGATCTATGATAAAATGAAGGTAGGGGCTTGATCTATATGGGTGAAGACAATCTATGATAAAATGAAGGTAGAGGCTTGATCTATATGGGTGAAGATGATCTATGATAAAAGGAAGGTAGGGGCTTGATCTATATGGGTGAAGATGATCTATGATAAAATGAAGGTAGAGGCTTGATCTATATGGGTGAAGATGATCTATGATAAAATGAAGGTAGGGGCTTGATCTATATGGGTGAAGATGATCTATGACAAAATGAAGGTAGAGACTTGATCTATATGGGTTAAGATGATCTATGATAAAATTAAGGTAGGGGCTTGATCTGTATAGGTGAAGATGATCTATGATAAAATTAAGGTAGGGGCTTGATCTGTATGGGTGCAGATAACCAATGATGAAATTAAGGTAGGGGCTTGATCTGTATGAGTGAAGATGATCTATGATAAAATGAAGTTATGGGCTTGATCTGTATGGGTGAAGATGATCTATGATAAAAACAGAATTTATGCTTACCTGATAAATTACTTTCTCCAACGGTGTGTCCGGTCCACGGCGTCATCCATTACTTGTGGGATATACTCCTCCCCCACAGGGAAAGGCAAGGAGAGCACACAACAAGAGCTGTCCATATAGTCCCTCCCAGGCTCCGCCCCCCCCCAGTCATTCGACCGACGGTTAGGAGAAAAAAGGAGAAACTATAGGGTGCCGTGGTGACTGTAGTGTATAGAGAAAGACATTTTTCAAACCTGATTAAAAAACCAGGGCGGGCCGTGGACCGGACACACCGTTGGAGAAAGTAATTTATCAGGTAAGCATAAATTCAGTTTTCTCCAACATTGGTGTGTCCGGTCCACGGCGTCATCCATTACTTGTGGGAACCAATACCAAAGCTTTAGGACACGGATGAAGGGAGGGAGCAAATCAGGTTACCTAAACAGAAGGCACCACGGCTTGCAAAACCTTTCTCCCAAAAATAGCCTCCGAAGAAGCAAAAGTATCAAATTTGTACAATTTTGGCAAAAATGTGCAGAGAAGACCAAGTCGCTGCCTTACATAACTGATCAACAGAAGCCTCGTTCTTGAAGGCCCATGTGGAAGTCACAGCCCTAGTAGAGTGAGCTGTGATTCGTTCAGGAGGCTGCTGTCCGGCAGTCTCATAAGCCAATCGGATAATGCTTTTCAGCCAGAAAGAAAGAGAGGTAGCAGTAGCTTTTTGTCCTCTCCTCTTACCAGAATAAATGACAAACAAAGAAGAAGTTTGTTTGAAATCCTTTGTTGCTTCTAAATAGAACTTTAAAGCACGGACTACATCTAAATTGTGTAACAAACGTTCTTTCTTTGAAACTGGCAATCGGACACAAAGAAGGAACAACTATTTCCTGGTTAATATTCTTGTTGGAAACAACTTTTGGAAGAAAACCAGGCTTGGTACGCAAAACAACCTTATCTGAATGGAACACCAGATAGGGTGGATCACACTGCAAAGCAGATAGTTCAGAAACTCTTCTATCAGAAGAAATAGCAACCAAAAACAGAACTTTCCAAGATAGTAACTTGATATCTATGGAAAGTAAGGGTTCAAACGGAACCCCTTGAAGAACTGAAAGAACTAAATTTAGACTCCAGGGAGGAGTCAAAGGTCTGTAAACAGGCTTGATTCTGACCAAAGCCTGTACAAAAGCTTGTACATCTGGCACTAAATCTTTCTAGTCACAGGTTTTCTGGCTTGAACCAGAGTATCTATCACTGAATTTGAAAACCCACGCTTGGATAAAATCAAGCGTTCAATTTCCAAGCAGTCAGCTGTAGAGAAACTAGATTTGGATGTTCGAATGGACCTTGTACTAGAAGATCCTGTCTCAAAGGTAGCTTCCATGGTGGAGCCGATGACATATTCACCAGGTCTGCATACCAAGTCCTGCGTGGCCACGCAGGAGCTATCAGAATCACAGAGGCCTTCTCCCGTTTGATCCTGGCTACGAGCCTGGGAAGGAGAGGGAACGGTGGAAACACATAAGCTAGGTTGAACGACCAAGGCGCCATTAATGCATCCACTAGAGTCGCCTTGGGATCCCTGGATCTGGACCCGTAGCAAGGAACCTTGAAGTTCTGACGAGACGCCATCAGATCCATGTCTGGAATGCCCCATAATTGAGTCAACTGGGCAAAGACCTCCGGGTGGAGTTCCCACTCCCCCGGATGGAAAGTCTGACGACTCAGATAATCCGCTTCCCAGTTGTCTACTCCTGGGATGTGAATTGCAGATAGATGGCAGGAGTGATCCTCCGCCCATTTGATGATCTTGGATACCTCTCTCATCGCCAAGGAACTCCTTGTTCCTCCCTGATGGTTGATGTAAGCTACAGTCGTGATGTTGTCTGACTGGAATCTTATGAATCCGGCCTTCACTAATTGAGGCCAAGCCCAGAGAGCATTGAATATCGCTCTCAGTTCCAGGAAGTTTATCGGAAGAAGAGACTCTTCCCGAGACCATAGACCCTGAGCTTTCAGGGAATCCCAGACCGCGCCCCAGCCTAATAGACTGGCGTCGGTCGTGACAATGACCCACTCTGGTCTGCGGAAACTCATTCCCTGAGACAGGTGATCCTGATTCAACCACCAACGGAGTAAGTCTCTGGTCACCTGGTCTACTTGAATCTGTGGAGACAAGTCTGCATAGTCCCCATTCCACTGATTGAGCATGCACAGATGTAATGGTCTTAGATGAATTTGAGCAAAAACAGAATTTATGTTTACCTGATAAATTACTTTCTCCAACGGTGTGTCCGGTCCACGGCGTCATCCTTACTTGTGGGATATTCTCTTCCCCAACAGGAAATGGCAAAGAGCCCAGCAAAGCTGGTCACATGATCCCTCCTAGGCTCCGCCTACCCCAGTCATTCGACCGACGTTAAGGAGGAATATTTGCATAGGAGAAACCATATGGTACCGTGGTGACTGTAGTTAAAGAAAATAAATTATCAGACCTGATTAAAAAAACCAGGGCGGGCCGTGGACCGGACACACCTTTGGAGAAAGTAATTTATCAGGTAAACATAAATTCTGTTTTCTCCAACATAGGTGTGTCCGGTCCACGGCGTCATCCTTACTTGTGGGAACCAATACCAAAGCTTTAGGACACGGATGAAGGGAGGGAGCAAATCAGGTCACCTAAATGGAAGGCACCACGGCTTGCAAAACCTTTCTCCCAAAAATAGCCTCAGAAGAAGCAAAAGTATCAAACTTGTAAAATTTGGTAAAAGTGTGCAGTGAAGACCAAGTCGCTGCCCTACATATCTGATCAACAGAAGCCTCGTTCTTGAAGGCCCATGTGGAAGCCACAGCCCTAGTGGAATGAGCTGTGATTCTTTCGGGAGGCTGCCGTCCGGCAGTCTCATAAGCCAATCTGATGATGCTTTTAATCCAAAAAGAGAGAGAGGTAGAAGTTGCTCTTTGACCTCTCCTTTTACCGGAATAAACAACAAACAAGGAAGATGTTTGTCTAAAATCCTTTGTAGCATCTAAATAGAATTTTAGAGCGCGAACAACATCCAAATTGTGCAACAATCGTTCCTTCTTTGAAACTGATTTCGGACACAGAGAAGGTACGATAATATCCTGGTTAATGTTTTTGTTAGAAACAACTTTTGGAAGAAAACCAGGTTTAGTACGTAAAAACCACCTTATCTGCATGGAACACCAGATAAGGAGGAGAACACTGCAGAGCAGATAATTCTGAAACTCTTCTAGCAGAAGAAATTGCAACTAAAACCAAAACTTTCCAGGATAATAACTTAATATCAACGGAATGTAAGGGTTCAAACGGAACCCCCTGAAGAACTGAAAAAACCAAATTGAGACTCCAAGGAGGAGTCAAAGGTTTGTAAACAGGCTTAATTCTAACCAGAGCCTGAACAAAGGCTTGAACATCTGGCACAGCTGCCAGCTTTTTGTGAAGTAACACAGACAAGGCAGAAATCTGTCCCCTCAGGGAACTTGCAGATAATCCTTTTTCCAATCCTTCTTGAAGGAAGGATAGAATCCTAGGAATCTTAACCTTGTCCCAAGGGAATCCTTTAGATTCACACCAACAGATATATTTTTTCCAAATTTTGTGGTAAATCTGTCTAGTTACAGGCTTTCTGGCCTGAACAAGAGTATCGATAACAGAATCTGAGAACCCTCGCTTCGATAAGATCAAGCGTTCAATCTCCCAGCAGTCAGCTGGAGTGAAACCAGATTCGGATGTTCGAACGGACCCTGAACAAGAAGGTCTCGTCTAAAAGGTAGCTTCCAAGGTGGAGCCGATGACATATTCACCAGATCTGCATACCAAGTCCTGCGTGGCCACGCAGGAGCTATCAAGATCACCGACGCCCTCTCCTGATTGATCCTGGCTACCAGCCTGGGGATGAGAGGAAACGGCGGGAACACATAAGCTAGTTTGAAGGTCCAAGGTGCTACTAGTGCATCCACTAGAGCCGCCTTGGGATCCCTGGATCTGGACCCGTAGCAAGGAACTTTGAAGTTCTGACGAGAGGCCATCAGATCCATGTCTGGAATGCCCCACAGCTGAGTGACTTGGGCAAAAATTTCCGGATGGAGTTCCCACTCCCCCGGATGCAATGTCTGACGACTCAGAAAATCCGCTTCCCAATTTTCCACTCCTGGGATGTGGATAGCAGACAGGTGGCAGGAGTGAGACTCCGCCCATAGAATGATTTTGGTCACTTCTTCCATCGCTAGGGAACTCCTTGTTCCCCCCTGATGGTTGATGTACGCAACAGTTGTCATGTTGTCTGATTGAAACCGTATGAACTTGGCCCTCGCTAGCTGAGGCCAAGCCTTGAGAGCATTGAATATCGCTCTCAGTTCCAGAATATTTATCGGTAGAAGAGATTCTTCCCGAGACCAAAGACCCTGAGCTTTCAGGGATCCCCAGACCGCGCCCCAGCCCATCAGACTGGCGTCGGTCGTGACAATGACCCACTCTGGTCTGCGGAATGTCATTGTATAGTCCCCATTCCACTGACTGAGCATGCACAGTTGTAATGGTCTTAGATGAATGCGCGCAAAAGGAACTATGTCCATTGCCGCTACCATCAACCCGATCACTTCCATGCACTGAGCTATGGAAGGAAGAGGAACGGAATGAAGTATCCGACAAGAGTCTAGAAGTCTTGTTTTTCTGGCCTCTGTCAGGAAAATCCTCATTTCTAAGGAGTCTATTATTGTTCCCAAGAAGGGAACCCTTGTTGACGGAGATAGAGAACTCTTTTCCACGTTCACTTTCCATCCGTGAGATCTGAGAAAGGCCAGGACAATGTCCGTGTGAGCCTTTGCTTGAGGAATGGACGACGCTTGAATCAGAATGTCGTCCAAGTAAGGTACTACTCCCATTCTTTATTAACAATGTCCGCCACCCGCTAGGGTATAGGAAAAGCTTCTGGGAGCCCCGGCACCTCTAGGAACTTGTCCATTTTACATAGTTTCTCTGGGATGACCAACTTGTCACAATCATCCAGAGTGGATAATACCTCCTTAAGCAGAATGCGGAGATGTTCCAACTTAAATTAAAATGTAATCACATCAGGTTCAGCTTGTTGAGAAATGTTCCCTGAATCAGTAATTTCTCCCTCAGACAAAACCTCCCTGGCCCCATCAGACTGGGTTAGGGGCCCTTCAGAAATATTATTATCAGCGTCGTCACGCTCTTCAGTATCTAAAACAGAGCAGTCGCGCTTACGCTGATAAGTGTTCATTTTGGCTAAAATGTTTTTGACAGAATTATCCATTACAGCCGTTAATTGTTGCATAGTAAGGAGTATTGGCGCGCTAGATGTACTAGGGGCCTCCTGAGTGGGCAAGACTCGTGTAGACGAAGGAGGGAATGATGCAGTACCATGCTTACTCCCCTCACTTGAGGAATCATCTTGGGCATCATTGTCATTGTCACATAAATCACATTTATTTAAATGAATAGGAATTCTGGCTTCCCCACATTCAGAACACAGTCTATCTGGTAGTTCAGACATGTTAAACAGGCATACACTTGATAACCAAGTACAAAAAACGTTTTAAAATAAAACCGTTACTGTCACTTTAAATTTTAAACTGAACACACTTTATTACTGCAATTGCGAAAAAACATGAAGGAATTGTTCAAAATTCACCAAATTTTCACCACAGTGACTTAAAGCCTTAAAAGTATTGCACACCAAATTTGGAAGCTTTAACCCTTAAAATAACGGAACCGGAGCCGTTTTTATATTTAACCCCTTTACAGTCCCTGGAATCTGCTTTGCTGAGACCCAACCAAGCCCAAATGGGAATACGATACCAAATGATGCCTTCAGAAAGACTTTTCTATGTATCAGAGCTCCACACACATGCAGCTGCATGCCATGCTGTTCTCAAAAACAAGTGCGCCATACCGGCGCGAAAATGAGGCTCTGACTATGATTAGGGAAAGTCCCTATAGAATAAAGTGTCTAAAACAGTGCCTGCCGATATTATTTTACAAAAAATACCCAGATTAAATGATTCCTCAAGGCTAAATATGATCGATTTAGCCCAGAAAAAGTCTACAGTCTTAATAAGCCCTTGTGAAGCCCTTATTTACGATCGTAATAAACATGGCTTACCGGATCCCATAGGGAAAATGACAGCTTCCAGCATTACATCGTCTTGTTAGAATGTGTCATACCTCAAGCAGCAAGAGACTGCTCACTGTTCCCCCAACTGAAGTTAATTGCTCTCAACAGTCCTGTGTGGAACAGCCATGGATTTTAGTGACGGTTGCTAAAATCATTTTCCTCATACAAACAGAAATCTTCATCTCTTTTCTGTTTCTGAGTAAATAGTACATACCAGCACTATTTCAAAATAACAAACTCTTGATTGAATAATAAAAACTACAGTTAAACACTAAAAAACTCTAAGCCATCTCCGTGGAGATGTTGCCTGTACAACGGCAAAGAGAATGACTGGGGTAGGCGGAGCCTAGGAGGGATCATGTGACCAGCTTTGCTGGGCTCTTTGCCATTTCCTGTTGGGGAAGAGAATATCCCACAAGTAAGGATGACGCCGTGGACCGGACACACCTATGTTGGAGAAAAGAACTATGTCCATTCCTGTAACCATCAATCCTACTACTTCCATGCACTGAGCTATGGAAGGCTGCAGAATAGAGTGAAGAACTTGACAAGAGTTTAGAAGCTTTGACTTTCTGACTTCTGTCAAGAAGATCTTCATTTCTAAAGAATCTATTATTGTTCCCAAAAAGGGAACTCTTGTCGACGGAGACAGGGAACTCTTTTCTACGTTCACCTTCCACCCGTGAGATCTGAGAAATGCTAGAACAATGTCTGTATGAGTCTTTGCCTTGGAAAGAGACGACGCTTGATTTAGAATGTCGTCTAGATAAGGTGCCACTGCAATGCCCCTCGGTCTTAGAACCGCCAGAAGGGACCCTAGCACCTTTGTGAAAATTCTGGGAGCAGTGGCTAAACCGAACGGAAGAGCCACAAACTAGTAATGTTTGTCCAGAAAGGCGAACCTTAGGAACTGATGATGATCTTTGTGGATAGGAATATGTAGATACGCATCCTTTAAATCCACGGTAGTCATATATTGACCCTCCTGGATTGTAGGTAAAATTGTTCGAATGGTTTCCATTTTGAACGATGGAACTCTGAGAAATTTGTTTAGAATTTTTAAATCCAGAATTGGTCTGAAAGTTCCCTCTTTTTTGGGAACTACAAACAGATTTGAGTAAAAACCCCTGACCTTGTTCCACAGTTGGAACTGGGTGTATCACTCCCATCTTTAACAGGTCTTCTACACAATGTAAGAATGCCTGTCTCTTTATTTGGTTTGAATATAAGTGATACATGTGGAACCTTCCCCTTGGGGGTAGTTCCTTGAATTCTAGAAGATAACCCTGAGAGACTATTTCTAGTGCCCAGGGATCCTGAACATCTCTTGCCCAAGCCTGAGCAAAGAGAGAGAGTCTGCCCCCTACTAGATCCGGTCCCGGATCGGGGGCTACCCCTTCATGCTGTTTTGGTAGCAGCAGCAGGCTTCTTGGCCTGTTTACCCTTGTTCCAGCCTTGCATTGGTTTCCAAGCTGGTTTGGTCTGGGAAGTGTTACCCTCTTGTCTAGAAGCTGCAGAGTTGGAAGCCGGTCCGTTCCTGAAATTCTTAGCCTTGAAAGGTCTATCTTGTGGGAGGGCATGGCCCTTCCACCCAGTGATGTCTGAAATAATCTCTTTCAATTCTGGCCCAAAAAGGGTCTTACCTTTGAAAAGGATATTAAGCAATTTTGTCTTGGAAGATACATCCGCCGACCAAGACTTTAGCCAGAGCGCTCTGCGCGCCACAATTGCAAACCCTGAATTTTTCGCCGCTAACCTCGCTAACTGCAAAGCGGCATCTAAAATAAAGGAATTAGCTAAGTTAAGGTGCGTGAATTCTGTCCATGACTTCCTCGTACGGAGTCTCCCTACTGAGCGACTTTTCCAGTTCCTCGAACCAGAACCACGCCACTGTAGTGACAGGAATAATGAACGAAATAGGTTGAAGGAGGTAACCTTAACATAGTAACATAGTAGATAAGGTTGAAAAAAGACTGAAGTCCATCGAGTTCAACCTATACAAATCTAAAATACTTACAAAAAGCTCCAGTTAAGCTTAAATAACCCCATTAAAATGTGACCCATTTAATACTAGCAATCATATCCATGAATTTTGTTTATATACAGAAATTTATCCAGACTATTTTTAAATGTATCTATGGTATTGGCATTCACTACCTCCTTTGGTAATGAGTTCCACAATTTTATTGCTCTTACAGTGAAAAAACGTTTCCGTTGCAGGAGATTAAATCTCCTTTCCTCCAACCTTAAATTATGACCTCTTGTCAGAACCAATTTTCTTGGAATAAAAAGAGCTTCTGCCATCTCTGTATATGGGCCTTGAATATATTTATATAAAGTAATCATGTCACCTCTCAAGCGCCTTTTTTCTAAAGAGAACAGACCCAGTTTGGCTAGCCTCTCCTCATAGGTTAATTTCTCCAATCCCCTTATTAGCTTTGTGGCCCTTCTCTGAACTTTTTCTAGTTCTGCAATATCTTTTTTAGCAATCGGTCCCCAGAACTGCACTCCAAACTCAAGGTGAGGTCTTACCAGGGCTTTATATAATGACAGAATTATGCTTTACTCCCTTGAATCAATGCCTCTTTTAATACATGCTAGTATCTTATTAGCCTTTGAAGCTGCTGCTCTGCATTGTGCACTCATCTTTAGCTTGTTATCTATTACTACTCCCAAATCCCTTTCCTCCTGTGTTTGGCTAAGTCTTGTCCCATTTAAAAAATACATAGCCTTCTTATTTTTACTTCCAAAATGTAGAACCTTACATTTTTCCGTATTAAATCTCATTTTCCATTCACTTGCCCATAGTTCTAATTTTAGCAAATCCCTTTGCAAAGAGAGTTCATCCTGCTCTGACCTAATGACCTTACTTAACTTAGTATCATCTGCAAAAATAGAGATGTCGCTATTTAATCCTTGCTCCAAGTCATTTATAAAAATATTAAAAAGAACAGGGCCCAGTACTGATCCCTGGGGGACGCCACTGATTACCTTTGTCCAATCTGAGTATGATCCATTTACTGCTACTCGTTGCTCCCTATCTTTTATCCAGTTATTTATCCATGAGCTAACATTTTCAGCTATTCCCAGTCCCTTAATTTTGTGCATTAATCTCTCATGTGGCACTGTATCAAATGCCTTTGCAAAATCTAAGTATATCACATCAACTGATTCCCCTTTATCTATATTTTTACTTACTTCCTCGTAGAATCTAATTAGATTAGTTTGACATGATCTATTTCTCCTAAAGCCATGCTGATTAGAACTCATAATCTTGTTTACACGAATATGCTCATCAATATAATCCCTTATAATCCCTTCAAATATCTTCCCCACTATTGATGTCAGACTAACTGGTCTATAGCTTCCTGGATCATCCCTGCTTCCCTTTTTGAAGAGTGGCACCACATCAGCTTTACGCCAATCCTGGGGTACCATGCCTGAGGATAATGAGTCTTGAAAAATGAAGAGTAAAGGTTTGTCTATAACAGTGCTAAGTTCACTTAACACCCTTGGGTGTATTCCATCTGGGCCTGGAGTTTTATTTACCTTAATATTTTTTAGTTTTTTCCTGATATCCTCTAAACAAAACCCA
This sequence comes from Bombina bombina, assembly GCF_027579735.1. Taxonomy (NCBI): domain Eukaryota; kingdom Metazoa; phylum Chordata; class Amphibia; order Anura; family Bombinatoridae; genus Bombina; species Bombina bombina. The sequence goes on along the minus strand of NC_069499.1, from coordinate 1,179,628,145 downwards.
GTTAGTGGTATGGACTGGCATGTTCTATTCTGTTCCAAAGTATCATTCAATGGTTCCTCTCTTGTGTATACTGAAGAAAAAAACTGGTTTAGTACCTCAGCCTTTTCCCTGTCATTATTTATCATGCTACCCTCCACACATTTTAATGTACCTATATTATCCTTCTTAGATTTTTTGCTATTTATGTACTTAAAGAACCTTTTAGGGTTAGACTTAGAATCCTTGGCAATTAATTTTTCATTTTCAATTTTGGCTAATTTGATTGCTTTTTTGCATGCTTTGTTACATTCCTTATAAATATTGTATGCTGAGTCTGTACTATTTTCTTTTAATAATTTAAATGCCCTACGTTTTTTCCTAATTTCTTTTAACACATTTTTATTTAGCCATAACGGCTTATTTTTTTTATTTTTATTTTTATAACCATATGGTATGTATTGATATGTATATTTATTTAACAAATTTTTAAATATTATCCATTTATCCTCTGTATTTTTATTAGAAAATACATTGTCCCAATTTATATTATTTAATGATTTCCTTAAATCGTTGAATTTTGCTTTCTTGAAATTAAAAGTCTTAGTTAAGCCTTTAAAACACTGCATATGAAAAGAGATTTCAAATGTGACCATGTTATGATCACTGTTACCCAAATGTTCTTTAACTTCTATGTTTGATATTATATCTGTATTGTTTGATAGCACTAAATCCAATATAGCTTTACTCCTAGTTGGCTCCTCTATTAATTGTGACAAGAAGTTATCCCTGAGAACATTTAAAAATCTATCCCCCTTAGCTGAATTACTAGTTTCATTGGCCCAGTTTATATCAGGGTAGTTAAAATCTCCCATAATTACAGCACTGTTATTAGCAGCCTTACCTATTTGGATAAGTAGTTGAGTTTCCTCCGGGTCACTAATGTTGGGAGGCTTGTAGCATGTTCCTAGTAATATTTTTTTAGGATTTTTCCCCCCACTCTTTATTTCAACCCACAGGGTCTCTACATTGTCAATTGTATCATAAATATCTTCCCTTATTGTAGGTTTAAGGTCAGGTTTAATATACATGCAGATTCCTCCACCCCTTTTATTATTCCTGTCCCTCCTAAATAATGTATACCCCTCTAAGTTAACTGCCCAGTCATGTGAATCATCCCACCAAGTTTCAGTTATACTGATAACATCATAGTCCTCTTCTGCAACTAAGAGCGTCAGCTCCCCCATTTTACCTGTCATGCTTCTTGCATTTGTTGTCATACATTTAATTTTCATGTGCTTTCTGCTGCTACTTGGTGTACTTTCCTCTATACTTTCTAATGTGCTGTACAAAAATCTTTTTAAGCAAACCCTCCAATTTTTTATCCATAGGATCTTTGAAAGCACAATTGTCCTCAATAGGAATGGTCGTGCGCTTGGCTAGAGTAGAAACCGCCCCCTCGACCTTAGGGACTGTTTGCCATGTGTCCTTCCTGGGGTCGACCATAGGGAACAATTTCTTAAATATAGGAGGAGGGACAAAAGGTATGCCTGGCTTCTCCCACTCCTTATACACTATGTCCGCCACCCGTTTAGGTATCGGAAAAGCATCAGGGTGCACCGGGACCTCAAGGAACTTGTCCATCTTGCACAATTTTTCTGGGATGACCAGATTGTCACAATCATCCAGAGTAGATAGCACCTCCTTAAGTAATGCGCGGAGATGCTCTAATTTAAATTTAAATGTCACAACATCAGGTTCTGCCTGCTGAGAAATTCTTCCTATCAGAAATTTCCCCATCTGACAAACCCTCCCTCACTGCCACTTCAGATTGGTGTGAGGGTATGACAGAAAAATTATAATTAGCGCCCTCCTGCTCTACAGTGTTTAAAACAGAGCAATCGCGCTTTCTCTGAAATGCTGGCATTTTGGATATTAGCTATGGAGTTATCCATTACTGCCGTCAATCGCTGCATAGTAACAAGCATTGGCGCGCTAGCAGTACTAGGGGTCGCCTGCGCGGGCATAACTGGTATAGGCACAGAAGGAGATGATGTAGAACTATGTCTACTTCCTTCAACTGAGGAATCATCCTGGGCAACTTTACAATTTGTGACAGTACTGTCCTTACTTTGTTTGGACGCTATGGCACAATTATCACACATATTTGAAGGGGGAACCACATTGGCTACCATACATACAGAACATGATCTATCTGAAGGTACAGACATGTTAAACAGGCTTAAACTGGTTAATAAAGCACACAAACCGTTTTAAAATAAAACCGTTACTGTCTCTTTAAATGTTAAACAGGGTACACTTTATTACTGAATATGTGAAAAACTATGAAGGAATTATCCAATTTTCACCACAGTGTCTTAATACATTCAAAGTATTGCACCCCAATTTTCAAGCTGTTAACCCTTAAAATGTGGAAACCGGAGCCATTTACAATTTTAACCCCCTTACAGTCCCAGCCACAGCCTTTGCTGCAACTTCACCAATCCCAGGGGGGTATAAGATACCAAATGAAGCCTTCTAGGAACGTTTTTAGTGGATTTCAGACCCTCACACATGCAGCTGCATGTACTGTACTCAAAAGTAACTGTGCAATAATGGCGCGAAAATGAGGCTCTGCCTACTACAGAGAAAGGCCCTTCCTGACTGGGAAGGTGTCTTAACAAGTGCCTGGTGCTAAAAACGTTCCCCAATGTTATAAAAGTGTGAAATTCAACTTCAAACTGCATATAATACTTAAATAAAGCAATCGATTTAGCCCCTAAAAGTGTCTACCAGATTATAGCCCATAATAAGCCCTTTATTCTGTTTGATTTTTGACTAAGAAAATGGCTTACCGATCCCCATGAGGGAAAAATGACAGCCTTCCAGCATTACACAGTCTTGTTAGAAAAATGGCTAGTCATACCTTGAGCAGAAAAGTCTGCAAACTGTTTCCCCCAACTGAAGTTCTCTCATCTCAACAGTCCTGTGTGGGAAACAGCAATTGATTTTAGTTACTGCTGCTAAAATCATACACCTCTTTTAAACAGAACTCTTCATCTCTTTCTGTTTCAGAGTAAATAGTACATACCAGCACTATTTTAAAATAACAAACTCTTGATAGAAGAATAAAAAACTACAACTAAATACCACAAACTCCTCACCATCCCCGAGGAGATGCTACTTGTTCAGAGCGGCAAGGAGAATGACTGGGGGGGGGGGCGGAGCCTGGGAGGGACTATATGGACAGCTCTTGCTGTGTGCTCTCCTTGCCTTTCCCTGTGGGGGAGGATAATATCCCACAAGTAATGGATGACGCCGTGGACCGGAAACACCAATGTTGGAGAAATGAAGTTATGGACTTGATCTGTATGGGTGAAGATGATCTATGATAAAATGAAGTTATGGGCTTGATCTGTATGGGTGAAGATGATCTATGAGAAGATGAAGGAATCTGCTGCACAGACAATCTACAATAAGGTATAGAGAGAAGGTAGATAAGTGTAAGTGGTGATTCTAGGCAGGAGCACACTCAACTCTTGCATGAACGAGGTAACATACTGGTTCAGAAGATGTTAACAAATCATGGTAGCCAGGAACCATGGCTTCATAAATTATTGTTCTAGCTACTACAGTACCATATAAAATCAATCTCATGTCTAGCTTCTTAGCTTCACATAAACTTGTCAAATAAAGACAAATCATAATAAGATGAAGACAAAGTAGAAAATCTGGGCTGGGAATATATCACTTGAAATGGATACGAGAGTCAAAATTAAACTTACATGATTCAGATAGAGCATGTAATTTTAAGGCACTTTTAAATTCACTTCTATTTTCAAATATGCTTTGTTCTCTTGGTATCCATTGTTGAAAAATAATGCACACCTATACTACACTAGGGGAGCTAGCTGCTGATTGGTACCTTGAGACATTTGTCTCTTGTGATTAGCTAACTAGATGTGTCCATCTAGCTACCAGTAGTGCAATGTTGTTCCATCAGCAATGGATAACAAGAGAATTAAGCAAATTTGTTTAAAATTGTATGTTCTATTCAAAAAATGAAAGAAAATGTTGAGGTTTCTTGTCCCTTTAAGTTTAACACTCAGGGGGGAAAAAAGCTACTAATTCATTCTGTTAACTGTTAAAAATTAAAAAAGAAGTGATTTCTTAGTCACCCTCTACATTTTTTTTTTTTTTTTTTTAAATAGTCCAGAAATCGTGTACTGAAGAAAGCTGTACAAGGAGGTATAGGGAGATAACGCTTGATCTTTAAGCAGTGATAACCTTCAACAGTAGTTCTCAAACTTTCTATAGCTGCACACCTGTGTCCTTAAAGGGACAGTATACTCCAGATTTTTTATTGTTTAAAAAACACGGTTATATTAATATACTTTTGAGCTTTGTGATTACCTTGTATCTAAGCCTCTGCAGACTGTCCCTTATTTCAGTTCTTTTTACTCACTTGTATTTTAGCCAATCAATGCTGACTCATAAGTAACTCCATGGGAGTGAACTCCATGTTATCTATATGGCACACACATCAACTAGCGCTGTCTAGCTGTTAAAAAAAAAAAAGTCAAAATGCATTGAGATAAGAGGCTGCCTTCAATGGCTTAGAAATTAGCATATGAGCCTACCTAAGTTTAACTTTCAACAAAGAATATCAAGAGTACAAAGCAAATTTGATAGTAAAAGTAAATTGGAAAGTTGTTTAAAATTGCATTCCCTATCTGAATCAGGAAAGTTTAATTTTGACTAGACTGTCCCTTTAATCTTGGGCTCTGTAAATCGCAATTGTATAGTAGTTTATATATAGTTTACAACATGACTGAGTACATTCAAATTCTATTGCAGTATATATTTTTATAGTAACACATGACAAAAAAATGAAAACTTTGATACGGAATGTTTAGTGTTGCAATGTCTTTTTAACTTACTTGGTACCATGGACTCATTCTAAAGTGTCTCACCACTTGGAAGACATTCACCTCATATATTATTCTAGTTGAGACTTTCATGCCAGATAACCATAACCAATCATTTATCATCACGTATCTTGGGCTATTTAGATTTATAGTCATTGCTGTGTTACTGGTGGTCGATTGGCGGCACTTTCATTGAGCATTCACAGCAAAATAAAATTTTGTTACATAAATATTAGTCTATATTTCTATAAAAATTTTCACTAATAATTTTATAATTATTCTAGATTGTAAGTTCCCACTGGAATAGGCCCCTCAATTCCTCCTGTATGTCTTTGTAAGTTTTGTCCTGTCTCTTAGAAGTTTTATATTATTGTTTATTTAAATTAATTGTATCCATGGACAGCGCTGCGAAATATGATGGCGCTTCATAAATAAAGTATAATAATAATATAATTGTTATTAAACAGTTGGCAGCCTGGTAGCATTATAAATAAGTCGGTGGGGAAAGTGTATTACTTTGTAATATTATAACATTTTCTGCTATCCAAAGCACAAATTAATTGCATAATTAAATATACATTAGTTTAATGATAATTTGGGCAATAAACATTGAACATTTTTAACATTAGCCAGTTATTAGCTTATATTTGGCTAAAATGTTAGCAGGGTGGTCAGTAAAAGCAGCTGCGTGGTGCACCCATCAAAAAGGTCCTGGGAGAATACTGCAATTGTATAAATAGGCAAAAGTGAGCTGTATTTAGAAAGAACATATTTTTACTACCAAAACTGGTGCCATACCTCCGGCTCTCTTGCGGTACATTTTAGAAACACTTCTCTAAATAATCAGTCTGGTAGAGGATGGCTAATTTGTAAAGGATGATCATTTATGAACAGGTGCAGAGAAGGGGTTGGATGATCTGCAAGGGGTTGTAATCTTTGAAAAAGGTAAACTGAGAGGGTAGATAATCTACAAAGACTGATAATCTAAAATTGCAGGCAGAGGGCAGCTAACAACCATGACGAAGTGAGATTACAGGATCAAGTTGTAAGTGTGGATGATCTATGAAAGTTTCAGGGATTGTTCAATACATCAGGAACGGCAGGTGCAATGCAAACACTTTATTCAAGTCTTCAACAAAATACATTTCCTTGCTTTGCAAAAAAGGAAATACAAATAAAATAAAAACAAATGAAAACACAATGAATGTTTTTGCTGCAAACAACTGCCCTTACATTATTACAGTAAATTGCAATTATAAAAAAGGTTATTATTGTGTAACTATTGCTCATAGAGCATCATCTTTTCAGGTTACAATACTGATAAACTAAGGCAATTTCATGATAATCTTGAAGGCTCTATTTCTTACAAAGGTTATGAAAGGCATGGACTGTATTTACAGCAGAGGTGGTACAGATTAAATGTGCAGTGGTTTAGACCTCAGACCACAAGATGAATATAGAAAATACTCACTATCTAAATACAGCAGAGAGAAGCAGATTAGCAGATGAGAGTAATTAATCTCAGGGGAAAATGTACTGGTAAAAACTACCTTGATCTGATGAGAAAAAGAAGGCCATGACCTAAGAGAAGCCTAACAGATAAAAACAGGATAGAATGTACATATTGCACTGGGAAGAAATGTTGCTACAACAGAGAGATGGGGAAAATGGGTGTAATATGGAGGCAAAAACCACAATCTGGCAAGTGAACGTGTCTTACTTTAAGGTACTAGAAGCAAATAATATAAAGAGGGAGGATAAAAATGGACCAGTCAGAGGAGCTGAGCAGATGTAAACAAGGTCAAGGGTTCATTTAGAGCTATGGGTGGAAGGCAATAATAAGGGGTGAAACAGTACTGATAAAGTGAATTGTGACTAGGGCTAATGTAACCAGGGAATGGGAAAATACTGGGTTGTTCCGGACAAGTCTTGGAAGATACATAATAAATATGAAAATGGTAAAGATGGAAATTATCTTCGGAGGTGTACAGCTCCCTTCCTTGTCCGAGGCATGGGGTGCAGGAAAAACCTGTAGGAGGGAGGCAGTATTAATCTAGACAAGATATCTATCAAATAAGGCAGGCATGGCTTTGGTAATGGTGAAAAACTATGCAGAGGGATGTAATAATGATAAACAGGCCCAACCGATGAAGAAGGAAATATGTAACTAAATGGGGGAAGGGAATGTGTGTTTAGATAAAAGGGAAGATATGAATTTGCAGTGCCTGCTATGTATCTTGTCTCTTTCCTGCAGGAACAGGTCCTCATTCCCAAACCAGGAAGCAAAGCTCTAAATCAGGTCCAGTAAAAAACCCAAAAGCTAAATAATGGGGGGATAAAGAGGTAAACACATAATCCCACAAGACAAAACAGGTAGTTATTCACGGACCATCATTGCAATGCCAAAATTCAAGGGCAAAGTGCAAACTATTGCTGTGATGGCAAGTGTTTATGGCGCTGTGAGGTTGCAAAAACAAACAAAATAAAATGGGGTTTTATGAACATTTAAAAGACCAGAAAAACATATCAGAACAGCTATCTCACCTTAACAATTACTGAAAGGCAGAAACCTACGTTACCCAATGCATATTATACAAGTAGTATGTAATCTACAGTAAAATGAAAATAAATTGATTTATTTTACAAATGTCATTAAGGACTCTCTAAAGACTACAGGAGTGGTCAGTAATGACAGGGGACTGTATCCTACAATGACATCACCCACTGGAAAGGCACACACCCAGGCCACGATTTTCATAGTCTAATACATTTTGATAATCTGAAAGCCAAACCCTCATTGGGTTCTATCTAATGAAAATATCTAAACTGACATTTCATAAGCTCTGATGTCGCAACCTAAAAAAATAATTTGAAAAAAGAAATATACAAACTAGGCTTTCTAAGAAAGAGTAATAAATAAAACATTTGCCTATTAACAATGCTATCTGGTAGCTTAAACCTAGGTTGGCACTTGATCTCTGTTACTTTTTAAGCCCCATCACAAGCCCTGGTAGAGTTACTTACATGTTCTGAAGACATGACAGTGTCCAAAAATGCCAAAATCTACAAAGGTCACAACCTCCCTCCTTCAGCACTTCCGGATGTGTCCTGCAGTCTCTTGCAATAAATACAGCTGATTCCTGGCTACCCACCCCAATCACAACAGTTCGCTTCAACAAGCACTAAAACCTTCTATTCTCAGCCTACCAGTGCATCCCTCCCTTCCCTGGTACTCCACAGATACAGCTGCTCCCCTGAGAGTACTAAGCTTTTCTCTGTGTATTCCTGTCCACAGTGCTCTCCCCCCTTTAAGGGCAGCACATTGGACTGGGAAGGGATGTCGCAGATCGGCAGCTCGGGGAGATGCAGCTCGGTCCACAGCTAATGAATGGTGCAGTGCTCCTGTTGTCATGGAAACGCAAAGAGGAAAAAATCACTGCCATATAAGGAGCGGTGACATGGATTCTGGGAACAAATTAGAATATATATATTAAAAAAAAAAAAGAAAGAAAAGAAAGAAATGGGGGAGAAGTCACTGCCTTACGTCCTGTGCGTGCCAGGCTGCAGTCAGAAAAGGCTGTGATAGTGCAGGGGGATGGTAGAGATGAGACTGATGGGGAGATCCCAGTATTATTTGTTCTTGTAAAGGCCTGCTGCGATATGGAGGAACAGGAGTGTGTGTGTGTGTGTGTGTGTATGTGTGTGTGGTGGGGGAGACTGCGACAGGTGGCAAGAGGAGGCTGCTGGCATGCAGAGGGTATCTTAACCCATTCATTGCCTGGATGATATACAACACTGTATCTCAATATTTAACAGCAAAGAAGAATGTGGAAATAAAGAAATCTGAGCAAGAGATGAGAAAGATGGAGAAGGGCAGAAAGACATAGATCAACAAAACAAACAGAGAGGGAGAGGGAAAGACAGAGAAAGACGGGCTAACAAGAATGGGAAGAAAGAACAAGAAAGGGCAGATAAAAAGGAGAGAGACTGACAAGAGAAAGAAACAGAGAGAAAAAGAAATATGCAGAGATAGACATGGGGTGATGAAGGAAAGTGGTCAGCAGCAAAGAGGAAAATACTAGAGACAAGGTACAAACAGATTGCAGAAACAGGAGCAAAAAGAATACGCCTAGAAATAAAGGGGGAAAAGACAAAGAATTGTGAAAGAGCAGAGAACATGATGGGGGAAGAAAACAGCCAAGAAGGAGCTTGATCAGGCAAACACTAATAGGAAGGCTAGAGGCAGGTAGAAGGAAACGGGTAGGCAATGGCCACAGCAAAAATAAGTGGCAATAAGGAACCAGACAAATGATGCAACAGGTTGGCTGAGGTATAAACTGTAAGGGATAGTGGTAACAAGGGAATAGGTTAGGGAGAAGAGAAAGAAAAACCATGGCAGAAAGAAAGAAGCAGGAGGTAAGAGTGAAAGAGATCAAACTTACAGCAAAACCAAGGGAAAAAAGGCACAGATAGAAAAGCAAAGGAGAAACAGGAAATTAAGAGAATGGAGAATGGTTGCAAGACATAGATGGAGGAAGGAAACAAGAGGAGAAAGAGTGGAGGTGTGAGAAATATATTGACAAAGCAGAAGGAACTGAGAGAGCAAGGGGAGTAACCAAGGCAAAAAGAGAAGAGGAGCAAAAGCAGACATAACAGGCAGACCAGAACAGCAAGGACAAGGAAAGAAAGTGAGAGGCCAAGGGAAGCTAGAGCAGGTACAAGAATAAGCAAATAGTGGACAAGTGGAAGAAACTGAATTGAGAAAAGTGGGATTTTCAAGGCAAAGCAGGGAGCGCAAGGGTTAAAAACAGATGCAAGGAGCGCAAGGGCAAAGAGACAGCTGCAGGGAGCGCAAGGGCAAAGAGACAGCTGCAGGGAGCACAAGGGCAAAGAGACAACTACAGGGAGCGCAAGGGCAAAGAGACAGCTACAGGGAGCGCAAGGGCAAAGAGACAGCTGCAGGGAGCGCAAGGGCAAAGAGACAGCTGCAGGGAGCGCAAGGGCAAAGAGACAGTTGCAGGGAGCGCAAGGGCAAAGAGACAGATGCACGGAGCGCAAGGGCAAAGAGACAGCTGCCGGGAGCGCAAGGGAGAGACAGCTGCAGGGAGTGCAAGGGCAAAGAGACAGCTGCCGGGAGCGCAAGGGCAAAGAGACAGTTACAGGGAGTTCAAGAAGACAGTTGCAGGGAGCGCAAGGGCAGAAAGTGCAAGGGCAAAGAGACAGTTGCAGGGAGTTCAAGGGCAAAGAGATGACTGTAGGGAGTGCAAGGGCAAAGAGACAGTTGCAGCAAAAGCAAAAAAGAGATTGGGAGCAGAACAGCATACGGTTTAGCTAGAGCAGAGAAGAGGGGAATAAGAAAGTGACAGAGTTAATTGCATACAAAGAGGACTGTATGATTCACCTTCCCTCTGGATCTGTTTAATGCTCTGATGTCTGAGAGGCCAGAATGTTACACGCCTCATTTTGCTATAATGCTGCACCTAGTAAATTATTCAGCTAGATGGATGAAAACCAGCAAACATATTTTAATAGAGTGAATGCTTTCCACATAATAACAGGGGTCACGGACAGCCACGTCATACATCATGTCAGTTAAGATGAGTCAATTCTATACATTACACAGTTAATGCAGTCGAACATCCAAAGGTTTCTTAGCACGTGTTATGGTATGTATGCATTTATTTATTAGCATCTATTTGTAAAGCTCCACAGAATTCCATAGCACTGAATAAACTAGAGGGTACAGTACAATACAGCTAGACTTGCTGCTCAAAGCTCTGGGTGCTCACCTGGCACTCTCAGAAAGCTGGGTTTACATTCAGAATCTCAGGTAGCTTACCCCACACAAGCCTGGGTGATCTCTGGGCTCGTTTCCATTGAGCCATTAAAAATGGAGCAGCCGACAACTAAAAGAAAATTTACGGCTCCATTTTAGTACCAGGTTTCCATTGAAAAAGTTTCTGCTTTGCGTGCGGTCGCTCTTTTCGGGTAAGTGTAAGCGTTGTGTTAACGCTTCCACCTGATGACGGATTTCTAAAACATTAATAGGTTACTATGGTAAGCCGACCTTACACTACACTTGATCGCATATACGGTGCCGCATACAAGTGCGGCTCGTATATTTTACCCGTCGCTCGCTGTTAAAATAAAATCAAACACCTAACACATGCGCAATATCTATCTCTCAACCGCAGCACTGCAATAACTAATGTATTAACCCCTAAACCGCCAACCCCCATATAGCAAAGAATCTATTTAAACTATTAACCCCTAATCCGCCATGCCCCACAACGCAATCTAGCTATTTAAACTATTAACCTCTAAACGCCATGCCCCCATATCGCAAATAACTAATCACTAACCAACACCCCCTAAATTAACCACATAAATTAAAATAATCCTAAATTACAATAAAAACCCTAAATTTAAATTAATCTAAAATTACAAAAAATAAAAAAAAGTCTAACATTACATAAAATAATAAAAAAAATCATTGAAAATAAAAAAGTCCCCCCAAAATAAAAACACCCCCTAATCTAATACTAAACTAACAAATAGCCCTTAAAAGGGCCTTTTGTAGGGCATTGCCCTAATTTAAACAGTATACAGCGGTAAAAGAGCTGAATACCCTTTAAAGGGCAGTAAAAGAGTTGAATGCTCTTTCAAGGGAAATGCCCATACAAATGCCCCTTTAGGGTAGTTTAGGATTTTTTTTTTATTATTTTTTTTTGGGGGGGGTTAACTGTTAGGGGGAACTTTTTTTAAAAGGTAAAAGAGCTGTTTAACTTAGGGCAATGCCCTACAAAAGGCCCATTTAACGGCTATTTGTTAGTTTAGTATTAGATTCGGGGGTGTTTTCATTTTGGGGGGGACTTTTTATTTTCATAGGGATTAGGTATAATTTTTTTTATTTTTGATAATTTGGTTTATTATTTTATGTAAGGTTAGACTTTTTTATTTTTTGTAATTTTAGGCTAATTTAAATTTATTTTTTTTATTTTTAAAGTAATGTTTTTTATTTTAATTGTAATTTAGAATTTATTATTTAATTGTAATTTAGAATTTTAATTGTAATTTAGGATTATTTTAATTTATGTAATGGGGTTAATTTAGGGGGTGTTAGGTTAGGGGGCTTAGTGATTAGCTATTTGCGATATGGGGGCATGACAGTTTAGGGGTTAATAGTTTAAATAGCTAGATTGCATTGTGGGGCATGGCGGATTAGGGGTTAATAGTTGGGGCATGGTGGATTAGAGGTTTTTACATTTATTATAAGTTGTGATGTGGGGGGGGTGAGTGGCGGATAGAGGGGTTTTGACGTGTCGGGTTAGATTTCAATGGGAAAAAAGTCTCAAAAAGCAAATTTTTCCTGTTTTACATCTAGTTGAGTTTGGTGTGATTTTTGTTAATGTATCGGCATCTTCCGACAGTGTTTACGGTTTACGCGGGCATTGGAAACCGGGTATTATTTAAAGATTAGCGACTTTGTATGGGACCCGATAATGTTATTGGTAGCCGGAGTACGGTTGCCGAAATTAAGGTATAACGGGCCGTTGGAAGCAGTCTGTGAACGGTATTGCTTCCGACAGCTTATTTAAAGGTTTGCAAGTGCACACAAACCGAATTAAGGCTTAATGGAAACAAGCCCTTTATATGTGATCTTTCCCTAATAGACTTTGTATGCAAGCTTGTATGGGGTTAACTAAACTCTTTTTGAGAGTGCCACATGAGCGCCCAGAGTTGAGAGATTTGCCAGGGGCATAGGATGTGTCCCCACTCTGGCCTAAGTGCAGAACACTTCCATGTTTTGTACATGTCTAGGGAAGATTATAAATAACAGTGAAACCCTTGTTTGTATGTCAGTGTGTCTGATTGAAAGCTAGGGACTCAAGTATGAAGAGCCCTTAAAGTGGCACCTGTGCCTATAACAATTTATGCTTTTACTCTAACTGTATACATCTGAGTGAGTGCTTGCTTTACTGTGTGCTGTTTTTGAGACAATAAATGCATAAATATACATACTATATGTGTGAACCACCAATCATCCCCTAGCTCCCAGTAGTGCATTGCTCATCTCGAGCTTACCTACGTTTGCTTTTCAACAAAGGATACCAAAGGAACAAAATAACAAAGGAGTTAAAACTCAGCACCAGAGAAGGAAAATGAGATTGAGATAATCAGAAGTGGCTGTCTCTTGTTTGTAAGCTGCAAAGCTAGTAGCTCCCAAGCAGGACTGTGTGTGTTTAACCTTTTTGTGGGCGTTAAACACAGACTAATCTACTCTCACTAGTGCAAAAATCACACGCTATCATAAATAAAAGCATGTAAGTTTTGCATTAAAACATCCCACTAATAACACATTGCTTAAAGGGACAAGAAACACATTTTTCTTTCGTGACTCAGTATACAATTTAAAAAAAGAAAAGTTTTCAATCTAGCGCTGCGGAATCTGTTGGCGCTCTACAAATAACCGATAATAATAATAATTTACTTCTATTACCAAATTTGCTTTATTCTTATGGTATTCTCTGTTGTAGAGCTACCTCAGTGTTCTCTCCAGGACCTTTTTAGCAGATGCAACACCCAGCTGATTTTACTGACCATCCGGCTAAAGTTTTAGCTAATATTAAGCTAAAAATAGCCAGTATTAAAAAGGTTTCTATTGCACAAATTATCATGAAATACATTTGTTAAATTATGCAGTTAATTTGTGCTTTGGTTAGCCGAAAATTATAAAATATTAGAAAATATTACACTGCTCCCATCTAGCTTCATAATTCCACCTGCCTGGCAACATTTTCCATGGAGAACAATTTATGCACTTGTCTAGAGCACTACATGGCGGGGAAAAAACATAATTTATGCTTACCTGATAAATTCCTTTCTTCTGTTGTGTGATCAGTCCACGGGTCATCATTACTTCTGGGATATAACTCCTCCCCAACAGGAAATGCAAGAGGATTCACCCAGCAGAGCTGCATATAGCTCCTCCCCTCTACGTCAGTCCCAGTCATTCGACCAAGAATCAACGAGAAAGGAGTAACCAAGGGTGAAGTGGTGACTGGAGTATAATTTAAAAAATATTTACCTGCCTTAAAAACAGGGCGGGCCGTGGACTGATCACACAACAGAAGAAAGGAATTTATCAGGTAAGCATAAATTATGTTTTCTTCTGTTATGTGTGATCAGTCCACGGGTCATCATTACTTCTGGGATACCAATACCAAAGCAAAAGTACACGGATGACGGGAGGGATAGGCAGGCTCATTATACAGAAGGAACCACTGCCTGAAGAACCTTTCTCCCAAAAATAGCCTCCGAAGAAGCAAAAGTGTCAAATTTGTAAAATTTGGAAAAAGTATGAAGCGAAGACCAAGTTGCAGCCTTGCAAATCTGTTCAACAGAGGCCTCATTCTTAAAGGCCCAAGTGGAAGCCACAGCTCTAGTGGAGTGAGCTGTAATTCTTTCAGGAGGCTGCTGTCCAGCAGTCTCATAGGCTAAACGTATTATGCTACGAAGCCAAAAAGAGAGAGAGGTAGCAGAAGCTTTTTGACCTCTCCTCTGTCCAGAATAAACGACAAACAGGGAAGAAGTTTGGCGAAAATCTTTAGTTGCCTGCAAGTAGAACTTGAGGGCACGAACTACATCCAGATTGTGTAGAAGACGTTCCTTCTTTGAAGAAGGATTTGGACACAAGGATGGAACAACAATCTCTTGATTGATATTCCTGTTAGTGACTACCTTAGGTAAGAACCCAGGTTTAGTACGCAGAACTACCTTGTCTGAGTGAAAAATCAGATAAGGAGAATCACAATGTAAGGCTGATAACTCAGAGACTCTTCGAGCCGAGGAAATAGCCATTAAAAACAGAACTTTCCAAGATAACAATTTTATATCAATGGAATGAAGGGGTTCAAACGGAACACCCTGTAAAACGTTAAGAACTAAGTTTAAACTCCATGGCGGAGCAACAGCTTTAAACACAGGCTTGATCCTAGCTAAAGCCTGACAAAAGGCCTGGACGTCTGGATTTTCTGACAGACGCCTGTGTAACAAGATGGACAGAGCTGAAATCTGTCCCTTTAAAGAACTAGCTGATAGACCCTTTTCTAAACCTTCTTGTAGAAAGGACAATATCCTAGCGATCCTAACCTTACTCCAAGAGTAACCTTTGGATTCGCACCAGTATAGGTATTTACGCCATATTTTATGGTAAATCCTTCTGGTAACAGGCTTCCTAGCCTGTATCAGGGTATCAATAACCGACTCAGAAAAACCACGTTTTGATAAAATCAAGCGTTCAATTTCCAAGCAGTCAGCTTCAGAGAAGTTAGATTTTGATGTTTGAATGGACCCTGTATCAGAAGGTCCTGTCTTAGAGGTAGAGACCAAGGCGGACAGGATGACATGTCCACTAGATCTGCATACCAAGTCCTGCGTGGCCATGCAGGCGCTATTAGAATTACTGATGCTCTCTCCTGTTTGATTTTGGCAATCAATCGAGGAAGCAGCGGGAAGGGTGGAAACACATAAGCCATCCCGAAGTTCCAAGGTGCTGTCAAAGCATCTATCAGAACTGCTTCCGGATCCCTGGATCTGGACCCGTAGCGAGGAAGTTTGGCGTTCTGGCGAGACGCCATGAGATCTATCTCTGGTTTGCCCCAACGCCGAAGTATTTGGGCAAAGACCTCCGGATGAAGTTCCCACTCCCCCGGATGAAAAGTCTGGCGACTCAAGAAATCCGCCTCCCAGTTCTCCACTCCCGGGATGTGGATTGCTGACAGGTGGCAAGAGTGAGACTCTGCCCAGCGAATTATCTTTGATACTTCCATCATTGCTAGGGAGCTTCTTGTCCCTCCCTGATGGTTGATGTAAGCTACAGTCGTGATGTTGTCCGACTGAAACCTGATGAACCCCCGAGTTGTTAACTGGGGCCAAGCCAGAAGGGCATTGAGAACCGCTCTCAATTCCAGAATGTTTATTGGCAGGAGACTCTCCTCCTGATTCCATAGTCCCTGAGCCTTCAGAGAATTCCAGACAGCGCCCCAACCTAGTAGGCTGGCGTCTGTTGTTACAATTGTCCAGTCTGGCCTGCTGAATGGCATCCCCCTGGACAGGTGTGGCCGATAAAGCCACCATAGAAGAGAATTTCTGGTCTCTTGATTTAGATTCAGAGTAGGGGACAAATCTGAGTAATCCCCGTTCCACTGACTTAGCATGCATAATTGCAGCGGTCTGAGATGTAGGCGTGCAAAAGGTACTATGTCCATTGCCGCTACCATTAAGCCGATCACCTCCATGCATTGAGCTACTGACGGGTGTTGAATGGAATGAAGGACACGGCATGCATTTTGAAGCTTTGTTAACCTGTCTTCTGTCAGGTAAATCTTCATTTCTACAGAATCTATAAGAGTCCCCAAGAATGGAACTCTTGTGAGAGGAAAGAGAGAACTCTTCTTTTCGTTCACTTTCCATCCATGCGACCTTAGAAATGCCAGAACTAACTCTGTATGAGACTTGGCAGTTTGAAAGCTTGAAGCTTGTATTAGAATGTCGTCTAGGTACGGAGCTACCGAAATCCCTCGCGGTCTTAGTACCGCCAGAAGGGCACCCAGAACCTTTGTGAAGATTCTTGGAGCCGTAGCCAATCCGAATGGAAGAGCTACAAACTGGTAGTGCCTGTCTAAGAAGGCAAACCTTAGATACCGGTGATGATCTTTGTGGATCGGAATGTGAAGGTAAGCATCCTTTAAATCCACAGTGGTCATGTACTGACCCTCTTGGATCATGGGTAAAATTGTCCGAATAGTTTCCATTTTGAACGATGGAACTCTTAGGAATTTGTTTAGAATCTTTAAATCTAAGATTGGCCTGAAAGTTCCCTCTTTTTTGGGAACCACAAACAGGTTTGAGTAGAACCCTTGTCCTTGTTCCGACCGCGGAACCGGATGGATCACTCCCATTAATAACAGATCTTGTACGCAGCGTAGAAACGCTTCTTTCTTTATCTGGTTTGTTGACAACCTTGACAGATGAAATCTCCCTCTTGGGGGAGATAATTTGAAGTCTAGAAGGTATCCCTGAGATATGATCTCTAGTGCCCAGGGATCCTGAACATCTCTTGCCCAGGCCTGGGCGAAGAGAGAGAGTCTGCCCCCCACTAGATCCGGTCCCGGATCGGGGGCTCTCGGTTCATGCTGTCTTTGGGGCAGCAGCAGGTTTCCTGGCCTGCTTGCTCTTGTTCCAGGCCTGGTTAGGCTTCCAGCCTTGCCTGTAACGAGCAACAGCTCCTTCCTGTTTTGGTGCAGTGGAGGTTGATGCTGCTCCTGTTTTGAAATTCCGAAAGGGACGAAAATTAGACTGTCTAGCCTTAGCTTTGGCTTTGTCTTGGGGTAGGGCGTGGCCCTTACCTCCTGTAATGTCAGCGATAATTTCTTTCAAACCGGGCCCAAATAAAGACTGCCCCTTGAAAGGTATATTAAGTAATTTGGACTTAGAAGTAACATCTGCTGACCAGGATTTTAGCCACAGCGCCCTACGTGCCTGTATGGCGAATCCTGAGTTCTTAGCCGTAAGTTTGGTTAAATGTACTACGGCCTCCGAAATGAAAGAATTAGCTAGTTTAAGGACTCTAAGCCTGTCCGTAATGTCGTCTAGCGTAGATGAACTAAGGTTCTCTTCCAGCGACTCAATCCAAAATGCTGCCGCAGCCGTAATCGGCGCGATACATGCAAGGGGTTGCAATATAAAACCTTGTTGAACAAACATTTTCTTAAGGTAACCCTCTAATTTTTTATCCATTGGATCTGAGAAAGCACAGCTATCCTCCACCGGGATAGTGGTACGCTTAGCTAAAGTAGAAACTGCTCCCTCCACCTTGGGGACCGTTTGCCATAAGTCCCGAGTGGTGGCGTCTATTGGAAACATCTTTCTAAATATTGGAGGGGGTGAGAACGGCACACCGGGTCTATCCCACTCCTTAGTAACAATTTCAGTTAGTCTCTTAGGTATAGGAAAAACTTCAGTACTCGCCGGTACCGCAAAGTATTTATCCAACCTGCACAGTTTCTCTGGTATTGCAACGGTGTTACAATCGTTGAGAGCTGCTAAGACCTCCCCTAGTAATACACGGAGGTTCTCCAATTTAAATTTGAAATTTGAAATATCTGAGTCCAATCTGTTTGGATCAGAACCGTCACCCACAGAATGAAGCTCTCCGTCCTCATGCTCTGCGAGCTGTGACGCAGTATCAGACATGGCCCTAGCATTGTCAGCGCACTCTGTTCTCACCCCAGAGTGATCACGCTTGCCTCTTAGTTCTGGTAATTTAGACAAAACTTCAGTCATAACAGTAGCCATATCTTGTAATGTTATCTGTAATGGCCGCCCAGATGTACTAGGCGCCATAATATCACGCACCTCCCGGGCGGGAGATGCAGGTACTGCCGCGTGAGGCGAGTTAGTCGGCATAACTCTCCCCTCGCTGTTTGGTGAAATTTGTTCACATTGTACAGATTGACTTTTATTTAAAGTAGCATCAATACAGTTAGTACATAAATTTCTATTGGGCTCCACCTTGGCATTGGAACAAATGACACAGATATCTTCCTCTGAGTCAGACATGTTTAACACACTAGCAAAAAAACTTACAACTTGGTTATAATCTTTTTTAGCAAAAACGTACTGTGCCTCAAAGAGGTACTAAACGATTAAATGACAGTTGAATAATGAACTGAAAAACAGTTATAGCATCAAACTTTAAAACAACACAACTTTTAGCAAAGGTTTGTTCCCATTAGTAAAATAACAATAATTAAATTTGACATAAAAAATACAAAACAACGTTTTTATTCACAGTCACTATAAGAATTCTCACAGCTCTGCTGAGAGAATTTACCTCCCTTCAAAGAAGTTTGAAGACCCCTGAGATCTGTCAGAGATGAACCGGATCATGCAGGAAATATAAAAGTAACTGACTGGAATTTTTTGATGCGTAGCAAAGAGCGCCAAAAACGGCCCCTCCCTCTCCCACACAGCAGTGAAGAGAAACGAAACTGTCACAAATAAAAGCAAAAAAGGCTGCCAAGTGGAAAATAATGCCCAAATATTTATTCACACAGTACCTCAGCAATGTAAACGATTCTACATTCCAGCAAAAACGTTTAACATGATAAATAGTTATTAAAAGGATTAGTGACCTTTAACAGAGTAGTTCCGGAGAAATACCATCCCCAGAATACTGAAGTGTATACATACATGTCATTTTAACGGTATGGCAGGATTTTCTCATCAATTCCATTCAGAAAATAAAAACTGCTACATACCTCAATGCAGATTCATCTGCCCGCTGTCCCCTGATCTGAAGCCTTTACCTCCCTCAGATGGCCGAGAACAGCAATATGATCTTAACAACTCCGGCTAAAATCATAGTAAAAAACTCTGGCAGATTCTTCCTCAAACTCTGCCAGAGAAGTAATAACACGCTCCGGTGCTATTGTAAAATAACAAACTTTTGATTGAAGTACTAAGTATAATCACCATAGTCCTCTCACACATCCTATCTAGTCGTTGGGTGCAAGAGAATGACTGGGACTGACGTAGAGGGGAGGAGCTATATGCAGCTCTGCTGGGTGAATCCTCTTGCATTTCCTGTTGGGGAGGAGTTATATCCCAGAAGTAATGATGACCCGTGGACTGATCACACATAACAGAAGAAACTGCTGCCATCTAGTGCTCTTGCAAATGTATAACATTCTTACAAAACTGCTGCCATTTAGTGCCGCGGACATGTGCACGCTCTTAAGCTTACTTTCCTGTGTTTCAACAAAGAATACCAAGAGAACATAGCACATTTGATAATAAGCCCATTGCAAAGTTGTTTGAAATAGATGTTCTATCTATCTGAATCTTGAAAATACAAATTTGGGTTTCATGTTCCGTTAAAGGAAAAGACTCTGGACTGTATATAGAATACAGCAAATACAAAATATATGCTTACCTGATAAATTTTTCTTTCCGGGAATAAAGAGTCCACAAAACATTCTAATTACTACTGGGATATTCACTCCTGGCCAGCAGGAGGCGGCAAAGAGCACCCCAGCAAAGTTCTTAAGTATCACGTCCCTTACCCATAACCCCCAGTCATTCGGCCAAAGGGAACGGAAAAATAAGTAACATAAGGTATAGAGGTGCCTGAGGTTTGTACAAAAAAATATGTCATCTGAATTTAAACAAGGGTGGGTCATGGACTCTCTATGCCTGGAAAGAAATACATTTATCAGGTAAGCATACATTTTGTTTTCTTTCCTATGGCATAGAGTCCATGAAACATTCTAATTACTAGTGGGAACCAATACCCAAGCTAGAGGACACGGAATGAAAAGGGAGGGAAAACAAGACAGGCGGACCTAAACTGAAGGCACCACCGCTTGAAGAACCTTTCTCCCAAAAGAAGCCTCAGCTGAGGCAAAAGTATCAAATTTGGAAAATTTGGAAAAAGTATGCAGAGAGGACCAAGTTGCAGCCTTGCAAATCTATTCCACAGAAGCTTCATGTTTGAAAGCCCAAGAAGAGGAGACAGCCCTAGTGGAATAAGTCGTTATTCTCTCAGGAGCCTGCTGACCAGCAGTCTCATAAGCAAAACAAATTATACTTCTCAACCAGAGGGAAAGAGAAGAAGCAGTAGCCTTCTGACCCAAACGGAGGAAACTGATATGCTAGACCGAAAACCCAAAGAACCGCCAGAGAATCTATCAGAGCGGCCTGCAGATCTCTTGACCTTGAACCGTACCTTGAAAGCTTTGCGTTCTGCCGAGACGCCATCAAATCCAACTCCGGCACTCCTCATTTGAGGGTTAACCTGGAGAACACCTCCGGATAGAGAGCCCACTTCCCGGGATGAAATGTCTGTCTGCTTAGGAAATCCACTTCCCAGTTGTCCACTCCTGGAATGTGGATGGCAGATAGACAACAATTGTGAGCTTCCGCCCACTGAATAATCCGAGCCACCTCCTTCATGGCTAAGGAACTCCGAGTTCCTCTCTGGTGGTTGATGTAAGTTACTGAGGTGATGTTGTCCGACTGGAACCTGATAAACCGGGCTAAGGACTAATGAGGCCAAGCCATCAGAGCATTGTAAATCGCTCTCAACTTTAAGATGTTTATGGTGAGAGCAGACTCCTCTCAAGTCCATAGTCCTTGCCTCTTTAATGAGTCCCAGACAGCTCCCCAAGCCTAGCGTCTGTAGTCCTGATCCCCCAGAAAGGCCTCCAGAAACATGTGTCCTGAGACAGATGCTCCTGAGAAAGCCACCATGGGAGAGAGTCTCTTGTCGACTGGTTTAGATCTATCCACTGAGAAAGATCTGAATGGTCTCCGTTCCATTGTCTGAGCATGCATAACTGCAAAGCTCTCAAATGGAATCAAGCAAAGGGAATGATGTCCATGGAAGCGACCATCAGACCAATAACTTCCATACATTGAGCTACTGATGGCCCGGACAGTAGACTGTAGAGAGAGGAAAGAATTTTGGATTTTCTGACCTCTATCAGAAAAATGTTCATCGATAGGGAATCTATTATGGTCCTTAGGAAAACCACCCTTGCAGCTGGAACAAGGGAACTCTTCTCCAGATTCACTTTCCATCCGTGGGAACGTGGAAAAGACACCAAGATCTCTGTATGAGAGTTTGCTTCTTGAAAAGATGGCGCCTGAACCAATATGTCGTCCAGAAAGGGCGCCACTGCAATTCCCTGGGACCTAATCACTGCCAAGAGAGCCCCCAGAACCTTTGAGAAAATTCTGGGAGCTGTGGCAAGACCAAACAGAAGAGCTACAAACTGAAAGTGTTTGTCTAGAAAGGCGAATCTCAGAAACTTGTGATGATCCCTGTGGATGGGAACATGAAGATACGCATCCAGCAGGTCTATGGTCGTCATGAACTGGGCCTCTTGGACCAAAGGATGAATGGAATGAATGGTTTCTGTTGTGAAGGACGGTACCCTGAGAAACTTTTTGAGGCACTTAAGGTTTAAAATGGGTTGAAAAGTTCCCTTTTTTGGGAACCACAAACAGGTTTGAATAGAATCCTAGACCCTGTTCCCTTACTGGGACAATCACTCCCAGCGAGGAAAGGTCCTGAACGCAGTTTAAGAATGCCTCTCTTTTTACCTGGTCTGCAGATAATATTGAGAGGTAGAACCTGCCCCTGGGAGGGAAAGTTTTGAATTATATTTTGTAACCCTGAGATACAATGTCCACAGCCCAAGGATCTGGGACATCTCGTATCCACGCTTGACAAAACAGGGAAAGTCTGACCCCCACTTGATCCGATCCCGGACCGGGGTCAACCCTTCATGCTGACTTAGACTCAGCTGATCTCTTTGATTGCTTCCCCTTGTTCCAAGACTGGTTGGGCTTCCAAGAAGACTTGGACTGCTCCTGCTTGGAAGAGGAAGACTTTTGACCTTCAAAGTTACGAAAGTAACGAAAATTTCTTTGACGTCCTTTGAGTCTGTTCTTCTTGTCTTGCGGTAGAAAACATAAATTATGCTTACCTGATAATTTCATTTCCATCGAGGGGAGGAGAGTCCACGACTTCATTCATTATTATTGGGAATTAAGAAACTGGCCACCAGAAGGAGGCAAAGACACCCCAGCCAAAGGCTTAAATACCTCCCCCACTTCCCTAATCCCCCAGTCATTCTGCAGAGTGAACCAGAAACAGTAGAAGAAATATCAGGATATAAAAGGTGCCAGAAGAAGATTAAATTTAGGTTCCGCCCCACGGAGATAATGGGTGGGAGCCGTGGACTCTCCTCCCCTTAATAGAAATGAAATTATCAGGTAAGCATAATTTATGTTTTCCCTCTAAAAGCGGAGGAGAGTCTACAGCTTTATTCATTACTTTTGGGAACATATACCCAAGCTCTAGAGGACAATGCATAAAACCGGGAGGGTAAAAAGGCAGACCCTAAACTGAGGGCACCACAGCCTGCAAAACCTCTCTCCCAAAAACAGCTTCCGCAGAAGCAAAGACGTCAAAACTTGTAAAACTTTTGCTCCATAGAGGCCTCATTCTTGAAGGCCCAAGAAAAATCCACAGCTCTAGTTGAATCAGCCATGATCCTCTGAGGAAGCTTATGTCCCGCTGTCTCATAAGCCAAGCAAATCAAGCTCCTCAACCAAAAAGACAAAGAAGTAGCAGAGGCCCTATGCCCCTTGCACTTCCCAGAATACATCACAAAGAGAGATGTAGACTGTCTGAAATCCTTTGTCACCTGAAGATAGAACTTCAAGGCATGAACCACATCCAGATTATGAAGTAACCTCTCCTTAGAAGAAGAAGGGTTAGGACACAAAGAAGGAACAACTATTTCCTGATTGATGTTACAGTTAGACACCACCTTGGTGAGAAACCCCAACCCGGTGCGCAGTACAGCCATATCCGCATGAAACACCAGATAAGGAGGGTCACTTTGCAAGGCAGCTAGTTCAGATACTCTGCACTCCGATGCAATAGCCAACAGGAAGAGAACCTTCCAGGACAAAATCTTAACGTCAATGTAATGCATAGGTTCAAACAGAACCCTCTTCAAAACCCTAAGGACTAAGTTTAAGCTCCAAGGCAGAGCAGACTGTCTAAAGACAGGTCTGATTCTAGACAGAGCATGAACAAAAGATTGGATGTCAGGGAGCTCAGCGAGTCTCCTATGCAACAAAACCGATAATGCCGAAATCTGTTGAGACACTTTAGGAACTAGCGGCAAGACCTTTCTCCAAACCCTCTTGGAGAAAAGCCAGAATCCTGGATACCTTCACCTTGTGCCAAGGATATCCATGTTTCTCACACCAGGAAAAGTAAGTCCTCCACACCTTATGGTAGATGCGACGAGTGACTGGCTTCCTTGCCTGAATTAGAGTATCAATCACACTTTAAGAAAATCCTCTCTTGGCTAAGACTAGGCATTCAATCTCCACGCAGTCAGCCTCAGAGAATCTAGATTTCTATGTTGGAAGGGGCCCTGTGACAGCAGATCCCTGCAACAGGGTAACCTCCACGGCAAAGAGGATGACATCCCCACCAGATCTGCAAACCACGTCCTCCACGGCCACGAAGGAGCAATTAGAATGGCCGAGGCCCGCTCCTGTTTGATGCGTGCCACTACTCGAGGTGAAGTGGTAGCGGTGGAAACATATAAGCTAAGCTGAAACCCCAAGGAACTACTAAGGCATCTGTCAGCTCTGCCTGGGGATCCGTGGCCCTCAACCCGTATCGAGGCAGCTTGTAATTGAGTCTGGACGCCATGAGATATATCTCCGGCGTTCCCCATCTGTGACAAATCTCCGCAAACACCTCAGGGTGAAGAGACCATTCCCACGGATGGAAGGATTGCCTGCTGAGAAAATCCGCTTCCCAGTTGTCCACACCTGGAATGCGAATCGCTGAGAGCGAGCAGTTGTGGGACTCTTTCTTCTCTGGTCTTGACGATAGGTTTGACAGGAGGAAGTTTCCCTCTGGCGAATGGGATCTGAACCCTATCCTGTAGCCCTGAGAGACAACTTCTAGAACCCAGGGGTCCTGAACGTCCTGCAACCATGCGTCGCAGAATTGAGATAATCTGCCCCCTACGTGATCCGGAGATCGGTCAGGGGCCGCTCCTTCATGCCGATTTAGTCTCAGGCGGGTTTCTTGCTCTGCTTAGACTTGTTCCAAGAATGAGCCCATTTCCAAGGTCCCTTGGACTGGTCCGCTTTTTTGGCGGGTTGCTAGAGCCGGGCCTTGTCCGCACGAAAGGGATGAAAAGTAGATCCCTTGGGCTTAGCCTTCTTATCCTGCGGTAGGAAAGCTCCCTTGCCTCCCGTAACCGTGGATAAGATCGAATCCAATCCTGGACCAAACAGTATCTTAACTTGAAAAGGCAGGGACACCATCCTTGACTTGGAGTTCATGTCCGCCAAGATTTTAGCCACAGAGCCCTGCGCGCTAAAACCGAAAAACCTGACACCTTAGCATTCAGGCGAATAATTTGCATATTGGCATCACAGATGAAAAAATTGGCGACCTTCAGCACCTTAATCTTCTCCTGTATCTCGTCGATGGAAGTCTCCCCTTCAGCCATGTCACACAGGGATTTGCACCAATATGTCGCCGCTCCGGGCACCGCCACAACGGCCGCTGCAGGCTGAAAAACAAACCCTGTGTGCTGAAACATCTTTCTCTACATGTTTTCCAGCTTTTTATCCATTGGCTCCTTAAACTACAAACTATCCTCAAGGGGAATAGTTGTCTGCTTCTCGAACATAGAGATAGCCCCATTCACTTTGGGAAAGGTCCCCCACAGCTCAAGCTGAGAGTCCGGAATGGGAAACAGTTTTTTTAAAAGAAGAAGAAGGGGAAAAGGGTGACCCTAATCGCTACCGTTCATTCTTAATAATAATATTTGCCATCTTAACGGGAACCGTGAAAGTCTGAGGCACCACCCTGTCCTCGTACACCTTGTCAAGCTTAGGAATCGCAGGTTCCTCCGGAATCTTAGGTTCCGGAACCTCCAGAGTAGCAAGTACCTGGCGCAGCAGAAAACGTAAATTTTCCATCCTAAACCTATAACCAGGCTCCTCTGCAGCAGAAGGCTTAGATGACATGGACTCTGACCCAGAATGGGCCTCCTCCAAAGAGTCTGGAGTGGGCCTCAACCTCGTATAGAGCCTCTGGATCTGCCATCCACGAGGACAAACCCTGGGTCGGACCATCATGATACACCCTACGCTTGCGCTTAGCAGAACGTGGTAAGGCATGATCACTTTAGAAAGCACCGATTCCAGTTGGTTTGCAAAGTCTGACGGCCAATGAATCTCTCCTGCAGGAGTAACGGTTGGACCCCGGGGCGCTGCATGTGCAATCCGAGATGAATGCAGGGAATGCACCTCACGGCACAAAGAACCCTCATAGGTGGACGGCTCAGTAGTACTAGACATCGTTTACATTTAGATATTGTGACTTTATCAAGGCATGTGGAACAAAGTTGAGCAGGCTGATCTACCAGAACCTCCTCACAATAAATACAGGAATCAGACTTAGTTAAAGAGGGAGCTCCCTCTAACGTGTCAGAGTCCTCCATAGTTCTCGCTAGTGATAGACTACTTAACTACAAAAAGGGCACCTAATACCGCCAATGGCCGGACACTCACCACCTAGGACCCAGACTCCAGAAACCGTTATGTCTCCTGCACCACAGATCAACAGAGAAGGAGGGATAGACACACCCAGTCACATGGTGTGCCTTGCAGGACTGCCCCTGCACTAGGGAAGTGTGCCAAAAAGGGCAGCGGAATTCCCGCAAGTCACCTAAAGTTCCACACATTCCCAGAGCCTCATCTCACACATAAGGCAGCAATGACACAATAAACCTTATCATGTATAAGACCCCCCCGTTCAATAATCCCCATTCCAGGAATATTAACCCTTGATTCTGTAAAGATAAAAAGCCTCCACACTGTGACCCTGTCTTCTTTATGTTATCAACTTAATAAAAAAAAAATTAACTATCTTACCAGAATCTACGACGTGGAACAGGAACACAGCCCTTCAAGTGTGACAGGTTAGTAGCCTGGCTCCTGACATGGACTTGAGTATAGAAAGCAGGCAGCAAAACTCGTCAATGCTGATTGCTCATGGAGCTGTTAATATGGGTCGGGATGGTTTCGCAGGAAGACTCTCCCTGCATCTCCGGACTCTAACTTTCGTCCAGGCCCTCACTGAGAAGCTGACAGGACTACTTAAAACGCCCGTCCCACTGCGAAGAGTACTACCCTCCATAAGAGACTACTCCGAAACTCTGGCACTTCTCTGCCATCCTCCTGTGACGAAAGGCAAAGAATGACTGGGGGATGAGGGAAGTGGGGGAGGTATTTAAGCATTTGGCTGGGGTGTCTTTGCCTCCTCCTGGTGGCCAGGTTCTTAAATCCCAATAGTAATGAATGAAGCCGTGGACTCTCCTCCCCTTTTAGATGGAAAATACCCTTTTCCACCCATAATATCAGAAATAATTTCTGCCAGACCAGGTCCAAACAATGTCTTACCCTTGTAAGAAAGCGCTAGAAGCTTGGACTTGGAGGTAACATCAGCTGAGCAAGATTTTAGCCACAAAGCCCTGAGGGCTAAGACAGTGAAGCCAGACATCTTGGCTCCCAGTCTAATAACTTGCATGTTAGCATCAGACATAAAGTAATTGCCTAGTTTGAGAGCCTTAATCCCATCTTCGATCTCCTCCAACGGAGTCTCTACTAAAATTGATTCAGACAAGGCACTGCACCAATAAGATGCTGCACTAGCTACGGTGGCAATACAAACTGCAGGTTGCCATTGCAGACCCTGATTAACATACATCTTTTTCAAATAAACCTCCAGCTTCTTGTCCATGGGATCCTTAAAGGAACAGCTATCCTCTATAGGGATTGAAGTTCTCTTAGCCAGAGTAGAAATAGCCCCTTCTACTTTAGGCACCATGCGCCATGAATCCTTAATGGAGTCAGCAACAAGAAACATCTTTTTAATAGGGAGACGGGGAGAAAGGTTTCCCAGGCTTCTCCCATTCCTGTGAAATAATCTTCGACACTTGGTCTGGAACAGGAAACACTTCCAGAGGAAGGAACATCATAGTATTTATTAAGTTTACTAGATTACTTAGGGTTGACAACGGCAGAAGTATCAGAGTCACCCAAAGTAGCCAATACCGCCTTTAACAATACAAGAAGGTGTTCAAACTTAAATCTGAAGTTTACTTCTTCAGTTTCAGAAAAGGAATTATACTGTCCAAATCTGAGATTTCACCTTCTACCAAGGTATCCTCCTCATCAGACTTATGAGGGAGGACAACCTGCAAAGCAGCAGACGGAACAGACACCTAACATTTTTTAGATGTCCTCTTGTGCTTTCCAACAAGGGAAAAGCAGATAATGCTGCAGATATCGCAGAAGATATCTGTGCTGCAAAACGTGATGGCACATAAACTCCTCCTGGAGGCTGAGAAGAACTGCAGGGCACTGTATGTGACGCCATTAAGGCTTGGGACATTTGGGGAGAAAGCTGTGCCATTCCCTGAACAGGAGACATTGGCCTCAGAGGGCAACAATTTATATTTACATTGGCCTCAGAGGGCAACAATTTATCTTTACATTGAAGTGTTTTAGCTAAGCAAGCAGCACAAAATTGTATAGGCAAAACAATTTGTGCCTCTAGGCATAATAAACATTTGTCACAAGGGAGGGAGTCATGATTTATATCCATATTACCAATTAAACATTCCCAAAAAAAAAATTGAGAACAAAAGAAAATATTTTAATTCAAGACTACTGTCCCTTTAAAAATGATTTTCCCCTTCCGAACAGTAACGCTCTCACTTTAAATTTCACAGAGAGATATTGCGCACAAAATAAAGACCCCTAAAAGATGACCTCTACACCTCAGCAGAACTGAGGTGCCTACCTGCCCCTCCAGAGAAAAAATCTGTCAGGCAAATGTGTTATATCATGAGGATACTTGTCGGTCTCACAGGCACAGCCGATTCCGCTCAGATTCAGAGCTGAAGAGCGGAAGAGCGGAAGGGAGTAGGTCATGTGACCGAGTAAAAAAAAAAAAAAAAAAGTGCAACCGAGTAAAGCGCGTGATCTATAACAGACAACTGACAACATCAGCCTAAATCTGCTCTCTGAAGAGAATTCATATTCCGGAATGAACTACTGACATGTGTTTTAACACACATATAACATTGTCAAACAACACCCCAGATTTTTAATAAATAAAAGACACCAGGGATTTTAAATAAAATAATGAGTCACAAATATAAGGTTAACTCCTTCATACCCATAAGAAGGATTAACCGATAAGTCTCTATTCACATATTGTACATATAATGTGCCTGCGCACTGCCAATATAAAATCCTCTACTAAGTATTAATATGTCCCCAATAAAAATGCAGAGAAACCTTCTTAAGTGCAGACCTAGAAGACAAAAGTACTTACCTGCAAATCTAGCTGTCCGGCAGGTAGACAGCTCAAAAGGTGTGAAAGGACTCATACTCCTTACAGAAACCTGTAGAAAAAGAAAGAACAGAGTTACCAACGCTGGCTTTCTATACCATGGGCAGCAAATATGTTAGAAAACCAAGCAAGGACTATCTCACAACTTTCTAACTGCTTTAAAGCCACCACTACTCTACTAAAGAGATTGACGTGGACACAGCTAAACCTAAAAACTTGATTGTAGCTCAAATTTTTCTTCAGACACCAAAGAGAATGACTGGTGATTATGGGTAGGGGAGTGACACTTAACAGCTTTGCTGTGGTGATCTTTGCCTCCTCCTGCTGGCCAGGAGTGATATTACCACTAGTTATTGGAATGACGTTGTGGACTCTCCATATCTTAGGAAAGAAAGTATGATTATGATCTGGGGCGCAAACGGGGGGGGAGGGGACATAATGGAAGATTCTAACATGCAGTGAATACAGCAGATTCTAGTTTGGAGCATACTGACTATTTCTCCTTATCTGGTTGGGCTGCAGCGCAAAAAGATGTTGGGGTATAGACTTTAAATATTTTGATCTGAAGCCAATTGCGGTTCCACTTTCAAACATTAAGCTTCATTTTTCTATTTTTAACCCAACCTATTAGTATTGCATCCATTTAAATTGCTAATGCAAAAACTACACACATAACAGGAAAACCTTGTTTTCTTATACACTAATAGTGTTTGAGGGAACTTTTTTGTGTGGGGGTTTTGCTGCCAATGCAAAAGTAAAACATGGCAGCAATTCATTATAAATGACTGGTTAATGTGTTTTCAAATGTATTTTTATGTATTAATATACTTAATCTCAGTTCATGACAAAAAAAGAATTAAACAATTTTTAATAATTTTAAAATAACCAAGCACCAAAGGACAAACTAAATATAATAGCAGTGATATTACCGACGGTGCTGCTGTTCTTCCTACTTGGCTGCAACTCTCTTTACAGCTATTCTCCTATTTAACCCCTTGCAGGTACCACTTGATGAAGTCCCGCCTCTTCATATTGGGAACCACCGTCTTGAAGCGTTGGTATTTTCACACTCTGTGACACTCCCTACCGCAGCTTAAAATTTACACAAAGTATAACATATTCGGAAAAGCCCTCAGGAATAATACAAAGCAATGCAGCCGCTGTCAAAATATAAAGCTCCTGCTTTGTATTGTGCACCCTAACCTGTAAAAGCAGCCAATGGCACTGATATGTGAATATGCACCACTTCTGTCACAGGGTGACCCTAGATGGCAATACCCAGTCACCTCCAACCATTAAAATAGGTGAACGGCTCTGAAGAGAGTTACAAAACAACAGCGAAAACAAGAGCATGGTGAGTAGTAGCCATGTTGTTGTATTTGTGCGCATCAGTTTAAATGTCCCTTTTACTACAATATTAAACGGACATAAAACCCAAAATGTATCTCATGATTCAGACAGAACATACACTTTTAAACTTTCCAATATAATTCTATTAACAATTTTTCCTGGTTTTCTTGTTTTCCTTTGTTGAAAGGCAGGAAGCTAAGTTCAGGAGTGTGCACGTGTCTGCAGCACTTTATGGTAGCAGTTATGCAACAATGTTATACATTAGCAAGAGCACTAGATGGCAGCACTATTTCCTGTCATGTAGCGCTCCAGACATATACACACTACCTATCTAGATATCTCTTCATCAAAGAATAACATGAGAACAACGCAAATTTGATTATAGAAGTAATTTGGAAACTTATGCTAAAAATATGTTATTCTCTATATGAATCATAAAATAAAAATCTTACGTATATATATATATGTAATGCCGTACGATCTGTGCTCCGTTAGCAAATGAGTGCAGATTGCCAAATCCGTTACAGACAATGACACGGTCTGTCTCATTGTCTAACGATCTCCTTCAGTACCGGTGGGCGGTGAGGGAGGGAAGAAGGGAGGCGGGTGGGCAGCAGAGAGGCGGAGGGAGTAGGAGGCCCTACGCTGCTGAAATTAAGTATGGAAGCGGAGAGAGGGAAGGGACGCTACACTACAGAAAAAATAGAAGGGTGGGGGAGTGAGGGGAACCACTACACTACAGAAAAAAACCCACAAATAATAATTACATTTAAATAATAAAATTATCTAAACTGGGTATTGGTGGACACCATTAGGTGGGGAGAGATCAGGGAGCTGGGGATGGTAAGGGGGAATCCTATACTGCTGAAAATAAATAAATAAGATTTATTTAAAAAAAAAAAAAAACTAAACTTAAAGGAACAGTCAACACCAGAATTTGTGTTTAAAAGATAGATAATCCCTTTATTACCCATTTCCCAGTATTGCATAACCAACACTGTTATATTAATATACTTTTTACCTCTGTGATTAACTTGTATCTAAGCATCTTGTAACAGCCCTCTGATCACATGAAATTTTATTATCTATAAACTTTAATTTTAGCCAATTAGTGCAGTGTATGCCACAAGCCACGGGCGTGATCACAATGTTATCTATATGGCTCACATGAACTAGCTTTCCCCTGTTGTGAAAAGTAAATAATAAAGCATCTGATAAGAGGCAGCCTTCAATGGCTTAGAAATCATAGGAGCCTTCCTAGGTTTAGCTTTCAACTAAGAATACCAAGAGAACAAAGCAAAATTGTTGATAAAAGTAAATTATTTGCCCTATTTGAAACATGAAAGTGTTTTTTTTGGACTTGACTGTCCCTTTAATACAGGCAGACTGTCTGCCAGCATCTAAGATGGTGGTGAGGATTGCGGGTGAAGGGGAATGATTGGTTTGGGAGAGATCAGAGAAGTGGGAGGTGTCATGTGGGAGTGTCATCCTTACACTAGAATACTATAACCCTTGCCAGCTAACTAAATAACCCCTTCACTGATAGGAATTTCAGAAGTATGGTACGCAGCTGCAAATAATGGCCTTCTAATTACCAAAAAGCAAAGGCAAAGCCATGCATATCTGCTACTTCTGAACAAAGGGGACCCAGAGATATCTGGGGACCCTAGATATTTTGTGCAAGTTTTTCTCTAGAATTCCTGGTAGTGAAGGGTTAAAGGGACAGTATACACCAATTTTAATCTAACAGCATGTAATAGACACTAGTACTATACAATAATATATGCACAGATACTGATATGCAAACCCAGTATAAAACCTTTTAAATACTTACTTAGAAGCTCCAAGTTTAGCACTGTTGATGAGATTAGTTTGGAACACCCACTGAAAGGGGCTGAGAGCAGACCCTCTCCCTCCCATGCATATGAATAGACCCATTATACCAACAGAAGCAATGTAAAGTCTGTATAAATCTAAAACTTTGGGGCTTGGTTAGGAGACTGAAAATCAGCACAATGTTATTTAAAAATAAGCAAAACTATACATATTTACCAAAACATCCCCAGATGGGCTATATAAATGGATCACCTATAGTTATGCAAAGAAAAAGCTAGTGCACAATGCCCCTTTAAATATGCCAAGATTCTATCAAACAGGAAAGTCAACATTTATTATTCAGATTGAGCATACAATTTTAAATAACTTTCCCATTTCCTTCTATCATAAAATTTTCTCTTGGTATCCTTTATTGAAGAGTAAACCTAGGTAGGCTGATAGGAGTGTGCATGTGTCTTTAGCAATCTATGGCAGCATAATTTGCAACAATGTATTACTCTATAATAAAGGATACCAAGAGAACTAACCAAAATTGACAACAGAAGTCAATTGGAAAGTTGTTTAAAATGTGATGCTCCGTACAACCCATTTAGGTTTAATTTTAACGACTGTCCCTTTAAGCTAGATTTCTAACTAAAGAAAATAATTTAGATTATTAATATATGAATTGACTTACACAAAAAAACATCATTTATGCTTACCTGATAAATTATTTTCTTGCGGAATGCTAATAGGTCCATAGGAATCCATAAGATGTGGGATAAAATTCCTAGTGGTGGTAATTATATCCAACGTAATGGATTCCTATGGACTATCATCACCATACGAAAAAAAATTAATGTACAAAAAATAATACGAAAGACCAAAATAGATGTTCAATAGGTTGCTAAATAGAAGAGCCTAAAACACACAACACAGCCAAAAGCGCTCTACAAATGAGAGAAACAATTGCTATCAAAACCTAATCTGTGTAATTTGTGAAGCAAAACCAGTCCCACAGAGAGTAATTATAGTTTATTGGTTTTACATCATCAAGTAGAAGCCTTGAAGGGTATTCATGGACAGCAGTGCATTGGTGTATTCAGGGGTAGGCTGGCCCTAGAAGAAAAAGGAGAAATTCTCAAACAGATCTAAGTAACAAAGACCAGCCAATCAGAGGCAAAGTTAAAAACAGACTAAACGAATCTCTCTTTACAGCTAATCTGCACTTTCACTAAGTAGTGAACATTAAGATGTAGTAGATGGTTTCTGGAAAGCAGACTGCTTATTTATGGAACTATATTAACCGCTGACAAAAGGACAAAACACATGGCAAGAACGTGGTGACGTTTTCTGTGGCTGATATAATTCAACATCCCAGAGGGATTAAAGCTTAATGAGAAAAGCTGAAACACCAACAAGCAAAAGTCACTGTATACACTGTGGTAATTACATCAAACGAAATTTACAACCAGTTAGTGTAATTAGCAGTACCTACCGGAATACGATTCTCTGTAATCAATGTTAAAATCTCAATGAAAACAAAGATTGATCACTGCGTGGGAGGAGAGGTTGGTGGTAAAAAAAATCTTGCAATAAGAGAAATGAGACAAGACGGGCCATTGGATTTTTGTTCCACAAGAAAAATGTAAAATTCTCAAGAACAGAATACTCAGGGATGGACATGTACAGCACAAGAAACCAAAGATAAACTAGGTCTATA